>NC_037088.1:14770000-15970000 GCF_002994745.2 Rosa chinensis | reverse complement strand
CCTGCGACGAGGCTGGTGCTCTCCTCGTCTACAATCACTTGAAAGAAGTCAGGTCAAGGGACATCCCTGATGACCGCACCCGACGGTGCTGGCACGCCCGCGCGCATAAAAGAGATTGTTGACCAGCTACAGCAAAACTGGAGCCAAACACTTTTTTTTTCAAATTATTTTAATATTTAAATCCTACAATTAAATTATTTAGGAACAACAACCTACGAAAATCGCTGGTGAGTATGAGGAACCAACTCACTTTTTCCTTTACCTTCTTAGTCCAATAGATGAACTTTTTTTAGGAAGTATTGCAATTGTAACAAACGAGGTATTTCGCAACTGACCTGTATAAGACCTGGTACCTAATTGAAATCAAATAAGTATTAGGCTTAATTGAAAATTTCCAATTGAAAAAAAAATCCATTCAAATCCATTTTTAAATAAAGCATGGCATTGATGCCAATATTGCTGCCTTACTCCTCTTTCTACTTCTCAAGACAATTGTGACTTTGTGGCTCAACCAAAATCCTCATTGGTTGCTTCTAAGGCCCACTTTTCGTTTTGGAAAGCTTGCTCTTTAGTTCGGAATGTATGTGGATTGGATCCATAATTATGCATGCTCAAAGCAATTATGGTTTGAAGTCTACCACAGATGAGCCTACGAGCATTTATTAGGATAATGTTGTTTGTTTTGAACAAATGAAGCAAGACTACATCAAAGGCGATAACACCAAGCATAATCAGCAACAACAGACTCTTCTCAAGATCAAAATGAACTAGGTTCAATCTGAAGACAGTGTGGCAGACTTGTTCACTAAGTCATAGCCTAAATCCACTATTGAGAAATATGTTGGTAGCATCGTTTGTGGAAGTTATCTGAACTCCCATGATCGTAGTCATCAGGAGGAGATGCAGACATTAGAGAGAGATGTCTACATGTATGATCTCGAAACATGAAGGGTGTGTTGTACTATTTTTCTCCTTCGATCAAGGTTATTTTTGTCTCACTGGATTTTTGTTACTCGACAAGGTTTTTAACAAGGCAACGAGAAGAGCACCACGTTTGAGCGACACAAGGGGGAATGTTTAAAGACATCTAATTTATGTATCTGACCCAATCTTTAGTGACTTGTCCAAGTTGTAATAGGGTTAGTCTTACAGATATCTTTAGAGATATTCTAATCATTGTACGATTCAGTTTCCTTATAAAACTTATATTCTCTGCTTGTAATCCTGTAGATAAAGAGGTTCCTATTATCAATGAGAAATTACAGATTATTCTCTTCAAATTTCTAATTTCCTAAAACACAAATAAATTTGTACCCAAAAAAAAAAAACATATAAATTATAGCACACGTGGCCCTAAACTTTTGTGGCCTAAACATTTGCTAGGTGGCCACGTACATGCCCACCAACCTTAATTGCATATCCTGATCGAATGCATAAGAAAGGAGAACTGATGCAACTAACCATATTATATCTGTGCTTGGAGTTATGAGTTGCTGGCTTGCTGTTGAACAAAGATTTACAATTAGCGTCACCTCAAGAACCATTTTAATAATGTCATCATCAATTAGCTATTGAAGTTTTTGATGGACACAACAATCAACAATATCCTTCAAGCTCACAACAATTTACAATTAGTTGTTGAATTTTTTGACCACCAAACCAACAATTTGTCAGTCCGCACTGGCTGAATGGTTTCTTGCAATATCCTTCAAGTTAGCAGGAGCCTTGAAGCTCACAACAAAAAGAGGCATAATGTGAGAGTTCATATGATATTATCTTTTGGGATTCATAAAACTATCCACATCATAATCAAACTCCTTGGAACTGAGATTAACTTTCTTCGAACCAGGAGCTTCCCCAATATGACTCTCCTCAGCCCATTCTTATCCGGATTTGATGATATTGCACAATCAAAAGAATAGTTATTAGCAAGCAATTGAACTCCAACATTACGAGACCCGGGCTCTGCCTTGGCCGATTCCATACCCATGGTCAACTTCTTCTTTGTAAACTCATACTCTATAACATTTTATTCGAACCTAAACAATCTCATCCAATTGAAAACCTCGAACAGATCCGAAACAACGAAGGCGGAGGAGCTCGATTCAGAGCAATCCAACTAGGAATCATGGCTATTTTTGTCGTCATCAACAATCATGGAGGCTTGATTTATTTGTTTGATCTGTGCCATCTGGAATCTACTAGAATCGAATCAAATCGATTTGAATTTGAAATCAACGAGAATCGAGTTTTCGAGAAGGTGTGGAGATTTGGGATTATGGTCTATCTAAATGTACCCAGCAAATTTTTTTAAACCAGCAAAATTATAAAATTTCTCTAACTACGCCTAGCAAATATCCAATAATACCCTTGTTAATTAAACCCAACAAAACCCAAACACCCAACAAAACCAATATTGAGCAAAAACTCCTTTGTTCGTCTGAAATGATCGAACTCAGATCTTTGAATACCCAACACCTCAATCTAGCTGGTTGCAGATATGAGAATATATATAAATCCTCTGACATATCTGTTTGAGCCCAAAAGTAATTTTGGCAGGATCCTTTAGTGGATTTAGCGTAGCGAGCCGATACCTGCGGCCCAAAAATAAGCCTACTTGGGTTTGGGTTACAGCTTCGCTCATTCCGTAATCCATAAGGAAAACGAAACCTTATTGGAGTCAAGTAGCAGAGATTGAATAGGGAACTTCAATCAATAATCCTTCTGTAGCAAGGAACAGTCGAAGACCTGGGTATAAATACTAGGATTCGAGGACATAACACGGACCTCTCTCGAATCAACTAATCCCAGTGATTACAAAGCCTCCCTGGAGCAAACCTTCAACCACGTTGAAACCCGGCGACCGTGCTTCCAGTCCTAGTCTCCTCGCGAGCCGACTGTCAGTACTACTGCCACCGATACAACCAGCGAAGCAAGGGTAACTCCCTCGCAACCCAGCGAAGCTAAAGTCACGCTTTAGCAAAACCCGTGCTTTCTCACAACTTCCCAGTGATTGCTCTGCTTAGTCTACAATACTAAGTATCGATACGGTGAACGCGAAGAGATCACACCCAAAGTCCTTATCCGTAAGGCAAAAGTCCTTTCCAGAAAGGCTAGAGAAGAACCCTGTGATGAGGTTGGTGCTCTCCTCGTCCACAGCGCTTGAAGAAGAAGTCAGGTCAAGGGACTGCCCCGACGACTGCACCCCGCGGTGCTGGCACGCCTGAGCAATCACTCGCTCAAAAGAGACAGTTTGTACCCCTACCCGATTTTCGCGTCAAACAATATCTCCATCTGTCCATTATAGCAAGTATTAAATCTTGAATAATCAGCACGAACAAAGTTCTTTCAAAAAACTTAAGAGAAACTAAATACAGTTCGTATACACAAAATTTAACGCTCATTCATCACATGAAATATGACTTTTGTGTTACTATTACTATCCAATATGAAAACACGAACATAAATGCTATCAAAATTATCAGAATAATAGTAAGATAAAAAAACGTAGAACTACCACCCCCCCCCCCCCCCCCCCCAACAAACCAGCAAAATTATAAAATTTCTCTAACTACGCCTGCAAATATCCAATAATAAACTTGTTAATTAAACCCAGCAAAACCCAAACACCCAACAAAACCATTATTGAGCAAAAACTCCTTTGTTCGTCTGAAATGATCGAACTCAGATCTTTGAATACCCAACACCTC
Organism: Rosa chinensis; assembly: GCF_002994745.2. Lineage (NCBI taxonomy): Eukaryota > Viridiplantae > Streptophyta > Magnoliopsida > Rosales > Rosaceae > Rosa > Rosa chinensis. The sequence goes on along the minus strand of NC_037088.1, from coordinate 15,966,290 downwards.
AATCTAGTTGGTTGCAGATATGAGAATATATATAAATCCTCTGACATATCTCCATCTGTCCATTATAGCAAGTATTAAATCTTGAATAATCAACACGAACAAAGTTCTTTCGAAAAACTTAGAGAAACTAAATACAGTTCGTATACACAAAATTTAACACTCATTCATCACATGAAATATGACTTTTGTGTTACTATTACTATCCAATATGAAAACACGAACATAAATGTTATCAAAATTATCAGAATAATAGTAAGATGAAAAATGTAGAACTACCCCCCCCCCAAATAAGATGTATCTGGCAATTTTGGTGGCATTTGAGCAATACCCACCTCCTCTCTGATTTTAGAAACTTTACTTTTCAAATTAAGGACTTCATTGATATGCCACAACATAGCTACAAGTTTTCTCCCTGAGACTGACATAACTTCCTTCCCTTTCCCGTCGTCCTTGGAATGTTGTTGACCCTTATGCATCTACGCCATGGTGACGCAACTGGGTGGCTATCTGGAGCTTATTGACCAAAACAAATAATGCTTATTTGGTTGTTAACAACTAATCGAAGTGCGATTGAATTCTATGCAATTGCAAAGTTTTTTTTATGTCGAATGATAAAGCGACTTCAGTTCCCTGAATGCAATGAACTGCTAGGTTTAAATTTTATGGTTCATTTTGTTATTATCTTAATTTACCATAAGTTTTATCGTCATTTCTTATAAGGGCATAATTGTTTTTTCATGCAAAATTGATTTGTTGGGTGTATATAGATGGGTACATGTAGAAAGCCCCTTACCAGAACTTTAACCAGCATTTCACCCTTTGCATGTTACGTTACTACCCTTAGGTTTTTACAGCAACGTCTATCTTTTTTACTATAACGTTGGTTATCTCAGTATTCAAATTCCGTGGACAGGAGCCAACCACGAGTATTGGGCCCACAAGGGCGTACCCTACACCTGGCGTACTCCAGATGCACCCCTATTTAATTATAGATGAATATTTATCCTAATTCTAGAGATTTTTTTCCCACTTACCCCATTTAGTGTTTTTAATTCCCCCTTATTACCTATAAAGACTCTAATAAGGTGTTCCCCAATACCCAATTACGTTTTTTTTTTTCTAAACTATTTTACCTTCACCCCTTTGCTAGAGAGATAAAATATAAGAGAGAGAAACCATAGGAGACTTCGCCGGATTCTCATCACCAGCCGCAGGACTCCGATCACCTGCAGCCAGATTTCGATCATTGGCAGCCGAATTCCAACCAACGATTGCCGGATTCTGGTCACTAGTCGCGGGACTCTGGTCACCAAATAGATTTGTATTTTTCCTAAATAGATATGTATTACCCCCCAAATAGGTTTATTGGGGGCAATAGAGGTTTATGAAACCTCGCCGAAAGTCCCTAAAGAGGTTGTCAGATATGTCATATGGGGCCGGAGAGGTTTATCCCCCCCCCCCCCCCCAATAGTCTTATATTGTCCTCCAATAGACTTTTCGGTCCCCGGAATGGGAACTAATCTCCTTAAAATTAGACAAATAAAACTTTGATTAAGGAAAAAAAACGAAGAGATTACATCAATTCAAAACATTTATTACTCCCCAATAGACCTTTCTTGCCCACATATTTTTTTTTCCTTTCCTTCTGGGCATCTGCCCCATTTTGCCAAAAGAAAAAAATAAATAAAATTTGGGCACCTAGAAAATGATCTGGGCACCCACATCCTCTTATCCCTTCTTTCCGGTTGCCAACCACGCAGGCGCACCCGTGCAACTTTAGCTTGTTGTTACAGCCCGCCAACATGTTGACGACGACGTACAAGAAGAAGAAGGAGATGATGATCCAGCCGAGTATTACGCTGAATTGGATCTTGTCGGAGAATAATTGAAAGAGGCAGAGGGAAACATAGAGGAGGAAGGGGCCGGACATGTCGGACTCCTTGTGGAGGTCTAGGTTGACCCGGAAGAGGTGGAGAATGGACTTAGTCTTTCGCCAGATTTGATCGGAGTGAATACTGAGCTCGTCGAGAAGAGGCTCCTCGTCTTTAAAGCCGGAGCCTCCGTCGTGGAGAGAGTCGGGCTCGGTGGCTTCGGGTTCGAAGATTTATTTAGTTGTAATCGAAGACGAATACGATTAGGACTGTGATTTTGGGATTTGATCAAGAACTCATTGGAAAACTGGAAGAGAGAGAGAGAGAGAGAGTCATCGAGAACTCGCTAGAAAATGGGAAAAGGAATAGAGAGAGAGAGAGAGAGAGAGAGAGAAAGGAGGGGTGTGAATGTAATTCATTAATTAAGTCGAGGGCAACAAATATTTTTAATTCATTTGAGTACTTTAGGTCAAATACCTAATATAATTGTGATTACAGCTTTTTAGTCGTAAAATACTGTAAGGACTAAGGCCATCTCCAGTAAGGGAGGGCTATATTGGGGTCAGGGCTATAATTTAGCCCCCATAAATGTTATTATTTATTCATGAACAAATGAACTATATCCAGTAAAGGAGGGCTAAATTTTAGCCCTATCAAGTATTTTATGATTTTACATTATGTTTTTTAATTTTTATGATTTTATTTTATTTTAATAATAGGGATAATGATAAAAAAGGTCATTTTGAAGTGCCTTATTATAATTCAAACACCACAAATGTCTCCATGATAATTAAGGTCACGTGTTCACAACCTACCACTATAGTTCAATTTAATTACAAAACTGCCACCGTCAGTTTTCTTTGGCAGTTTACGGCCGGTAAAGTAAAACGCCACTATTGTTCATCTTCTCCATATCATTTCGGGATTTCAAACGTCAAAAAATCACTCAACCCTACTCCGAAACAGAGAATTCTTAATCCTCTTCATCTCCGGCTGCCACATTCTGAGACACATACATTCTCCGACGACTGTTTTGCTCAACGGTGAAGCAGCGCCGACTGTGCAAAAGTACTTCACAGAAAAAGCCCCAAATTTTAGGGATTTGAAGAATTGCAGAACTCATATCGTCTACCTCGACCGGGTAATCTTTCAGCCTCGATTCTCAGAAACTTCTCTTACTTAATTTCGAGTCATTGAGATAGTGTTTAGTTTTGAAATTATAAGTCGAATATGATTTATAATTATTTCTGCATTTGATTCTGAAACAAAACAATTCGATTCCAAGTTTTGGTTTGGTTTGAGTGAAGATTTAAAGATTTTTTGAGTGGAGATGATCAGTGACTGTCTTAAAAATTAAGTTTGATGCTGTAACATAGCCAGTGACATAGGCTACTGAGTGGGTATCATTTCATTTTGGAGTGGCTCTGTTTCCATTTTGGTGTGATTTGATACATAGTCATTACCATTTATGTGGAGATAATGACTGTGTGTGATGCTGTTTAGGCTTTAGGCTTTACTTGAATGGAAATTCTGCATGTAACTTACATGTATATGTTTGATGCTGTAACATAGCCAGTGACATAGCCATGCTGTAACATGGCCATGTAACTGGCCATGTAACTGCCCATGTGGCCATGTAACTTACATGCATGTAACTGGCCATGTAACTGGCCATGTAACTGGCCATGTAACTTACATGTAACTGGCCAAGTAACTGACTATGTATCTCGCCAAGTAACTGACTATGTAACTGCAAACTCAATGCTAACCTTCTTATTTTTTCAACAGAATTTAAACATCAGAAATGACAAGAACAAAAAGAAAAGAAAGGGAACCAAGTGATGATAACGAAGACTACCAAGAGGTGGAATTGGAAGATGAAGAAGACGATCAAACGATACACAGAAAGAAGAATTCGAAGAAGAGCTTGAAGAAATCAAAAAAAGGAGAGAGGAAGAATCAGAAGATGAAGAAGAAGAAGAAGAAAAAGAAGAACCATCACCGAAGAGATTGAAATCAAAAAAAAAAAGACAGGAAGAAACAGAAGAAGAAGAAGTAGAACAATCACCAAAGAAAGATTCTTCGAAAGTTATTAGCAAAAAACAGAAAGAAAAGAAGGTAAAAGATTCTGAAGAGCAAGAAGAAGTAGAAGAAAAACCTGAAGCAGCACCAAAGAGGAAAAAAAATGTGAAACCAGGACATGTGCAGTACAGGTGCACTTTAATAAGTGTCTTGAACACAATTAAAGATAACAAGCAGAATCTCAGTGCAAGAACATTAGATTTGCTCAGGCAGTCACCATTTGGAAATATTGTCGATGCATTCCATGGTGGATACATAGAGGAGAAGTCAGCCAAGAAATCTGATGATTTCATTACACTCCTCCTGCAGGCCTACGACCATGAAAATGACCTCTTCTTCTTTGGAAAGAAGAAATTCAGGATCTCGACAAGAGATATTTCAAAGATCCTAGGAATGCCAGAAAAAGGTGAGTTGGTCCCAAAGACTTCTGAGGGAGCATATCAGTCCGACTTTATCCAGCAGTTTTTTTCAAACACAGTGAGAATTAACAAGAGAGCCGTGGAGAAAGCTCTGCAAGATGCGCTCAAAGAGAATGCAACAACAGAGGAAGGGATTGAGAAGAAGGACAAAAATGTGGCAAGATTAATCTTGCTGGACTTGTTCATCAAGTTTCTGTTCCCAAATGCAGGAGGAACAATTTCATGGGACTACGTAAAAGCCTGCGAAAATTTGGATAAGATCGGATCTTATGACTGGGCAAGGGAAGTTGGAAGCTTCTTAAAAAAGTCTATAAAGACTTTGAAAAAGAAAAAGGAGTCAAGCAGCCCATATAGTAATACAGGGGGCTGTGTTCTGATAATACTGGTAAGTTACTGGTCAAGTCACTGATCAACTCAAACTGCATGTCATTCATCAAGTCACTATGACTAATTTTTTTTTTTTTTTTTGTGCAAGCAGTATTGGTTCTGCCAAAAGACTGGAAAAATCAAGCCAATATCTGGAAGGGAGAACGAAGATTATGGGATGAGAAAATGGGACATCCAGAAACTGATAAAGAATTGGCCAAGTTTTAACAGCTTGAAAAAAATAGAGGTATTTTCTTTTTTGTCAAAGTAGTTGTCACTGGACAAGTGACTGGCCAAGTAACTATCTTGGTTAAAAGTCACTGACTAAGTCACTGTCACACTACATGTCAATGGTCAAGTCACACTTCATGTCACTGGCCTTCATAACTGTTGTAAACATGTCATTGCTCATGTCACATAGCATGTCACTGACATATTGAATATGTTTCTTTCAGAAAATATTTGAAAACCTGAAGGAGGATAGAGAGGAATCAGAATCCGAGGAAGAGGAGAATAGATCAGATGAAGCAAAGACAGTTCCGGAAGGAGAGGAAAAAGGAGCTGATGATCAGAATTGTGAAAACGAAGAAGATAACCTAGAAGTTGAGGTGGCTGAACAGGAAACAGCTTCAGAAAAAAACAAATGGGAGAAAGAGCTTCAGAAAAAGGAGGAGGAGATAAGATATATGACTGCGGAGAAAGATAATTTGAAGAAAAAGCTGAACGAAAAGGAACAGGAACTAAGGAAAATCACAGAGGACTTGGTGAATCTGGAGGAACGAAATGCTACACTTGTGACCGAGAATTTCTGCCTTGCTTCATCGGTGAACGAGTTAGAGATAAAATTGAAGGAATTGGAGAAAATGTTGAGCCCAAAGACTCGCACCTCAACAGCAGCTCAGCAGCACAGCTCCCCACCTCCTAACTCAACAGAAGGAAAAAATGAATTAAATGGAGCTGCATCTAAGGCTGCTGAAAACACAAAAGAGAAAGATCAATTGACTGTTGAGGAAGGTCAGTCCCATGGGATCTGCACAGTCGAAGAATCTGCAGAAGCAGCATCTCAATCTCCACCTCACTGCACAGTGGCAGAAGAAACTAAATCTACGCCTCCATCACACAAGGAGTCACAGTTCCAGAGCCCCACATTCCACATGCTCACAGTGGCAGAAATGGAACAACAAGCTGACAAGTGGCAGATAGTGAAAAGTCCTATAGTTGAAGAAGCATTTCAACTTCGTACGTTGAGCATAGAGAAAGAGAAGAAGACACCAGAGCAGAGCCAAAAGGGAGAGTTAACAATGCACCTTACAGAGCAACATTCCGGTGAAACGGTATCATCAATGGGTCTCTACTCTTACGTTGTGAGATTAAAGAATAAGAGAAGAACACAGAAAAAGGACAACATTTACTGGTGGGGAGATGTGAAAGCAAAACGACAGAAGAAAGCAAAGGAGATTGAAGAGAGATTGAAAGATGCTGAAAAGAGAGAAAAAGAAAAGGAGATGAAGGCCTCACTGCCAGATGCTGAATGTAAAAAGCTAGAACAGATGGTAGCACAACAGAAGTTGGACGATTTACCAGAGGATGTTCTGGAAGCAATAAGAGAGATGGACACTGCAGAAAATGCACAAATCAATAAAGAGCCAGAAGAGAAAGAGCAACCTGCTGAGGTCGTACTCTGGGAGGAGAGCAAAGTATACAATTTTATGGACCAGGACACCAAGAGGAGAGTCCAGAAATACTGGCAAAATGCACCATCAGGGTAATACTTTAATTAAGTTAAATTTCTATTTTAAACTTATTGTCGCTGGCCAAGTCACTGTTTATGTAACTGACAAAGTAACTGGCCAAGTCACTGTCCATGTAAATGCGGAAGTCACTGGCCATGTGAAGTAACTGGCCAAGTCACTGTCCATGTAACTGACAAAGTAACTGGCCAAGTCACTGTCCATGGCCAAGTCACTGTCCATGTATATGGCGAAGTCACTGTCCATGGCCAAGTCACTGTCCATGTAACTGACAAAGTAACTGGCCAAGTCACTGTCCATGTATATGGCGGAAGTCACTGGCCAAGTGAAGTTACTGGCCAAGTCACTGTCCATGTAACTGACAAAGTAACTGGCCAAGTCAAGTCGCTGGCCAAGTCACTGTTTATGTAACTGACAAAGTAACTGGCCAAGTCACTGTCCATGTAAATGCGGAAGTCACTGGCCATGTGAAGACAATGGCCATGTGATTGTTAAATTACCAACATCACAAACTATGTTACTTACACTTCATTCTTTGCAGAGTATACTTCTGGGATGGAAGACGGTATGGTGCACAGGTTTCAAGACAGGATTTAAAAGACATAATCATGGATGAACCGATAGCAAGCAATTGCATCGAATGTTATGGAATTCTCTTGACTGATCAGTTGTTGGAGAAAGAATCACAAGGCTTGGATGTCCCAACTTTTATGAATCCCTTATGCTGGGTAAGTAGTGGAGCGATTATCAATCTAAAATCAAAGCAAATAATTCTTAATTGATAATAACTTGTCTTCTTTTTTTCTTACAAACAGCATTCTGCAGAAAATTTGACGGTGTATTATGTACATCTGTACCTCTGCGAACCACTATTTGAAAATCTGGCAAGATCCAACTATATATTCTTCCCAATCTCACATGAATCAGGATTTCATCATTCACTGCTCATTTTTGACAAGGAATTCAAGAAATGGTTCCACTCTGATTCAAAAAGACCAAAAAAATCATCAACTGGAAAATGCTTTCAAAATGTTCAAAAAATGGTATGAAACACTTTCGTCATACTAATTTCATATATTTAATTTAAGCAGAAAGAAAGCATATTATTGATTATGTCGCGATGTTGGAAATGCAGGTTGAAATGGTAGAACTTTGGATGACTGCCGTAAAAGAACAAGCAGATGACATGGTAGAACAAGGTTGCAGGATGAAATTTGATGAAAAGAACAGTTCAGAAGAACAACTGAAAATGATAGAAGTTCCATTGACTGAAACAGAGAGAGAAAGCATAAGGTGGATCAAGGATAACTACAAACGAAAAATGACAGTGACAGAACTCAAAGACAACCCTCAGCAAGGAGAAGATTCGTAAGTACACAGCTCTTTAAAAATGTCCATATAATCATTATAAAGTTCAAAATCATTTACTTCAATTTTTATATGATGAACAGATTGGATTGCGGACTTTTTGTAATGTACACAATGGAGAAAATTTCGAAAAAAGGGAAAGTTCCCAAGAAGCTCACAAAGGATGATATTTTGAAATTTAGAGCTCATGTGGTAAAGTCATTTGCAGAAAGTAGGAACAGCTGGAACTCACAACATAATGAAGTGTAGAAATTTGTTTAGGAAATAGGATAGCTTATATAGTTTTTTCGAATTGATTCATCATATATATCCATTCATTCGTTCAATCGGAATTTCCATTTTTTAATATTTTCTTGCAGATATTGCTTCAGTATATAAAATTTTGTTTGATATGATCTTCTGAAACGAATTCATATACTTAGGTAACTTTTAAAGTAAGTAAATGGCCAAGTAACTGTTTATGTAACTATCAAAGTAACTGGCCAAGTCACTGTCCATGTATATGGCGAAGTCACTGGCCAAGTCACTGTCCATGGCCAAGTCACTGTCCATGTAACTGACCAAGTCACTGTCCATATAAATGCTGAAAAAGTCACTGTCCATGTATATGGCGAAGTCACTGTCCATGGCCAAGTCACTGTCCATGTAACTGACAAAGTAACTGGCCAAGTCACTGTCCATATAAATGCTGAAAAAGTCACTGTCCATGTATATGGCGAAGTAACTGGCCAAGTCACTATCCATGTAACTGACAAAGTAACTGGCCAAGTCACTGTCCATTTAAATGCGGAAGTCACTGGCTAAGTTACAGAGAAACTGAATGTCACTGAAAATGGCGACCTGAATGTCACTGGCCAAGTCACTGTCCGTCTCAAGTAACTGGCAAAGTCACTGACAACGTAACTGCCAAAGTAACTAGCCAAGACACTGAACAAGTCACCAGCCATGATTTGGCAAAATAATTGTAAAAGGTAATGTCATGAGCAAATACATAAAGTAACTGGCCAAGTCACTGGCAAAGTAACTGACAAAGTCACTCACTAGCAAAAGACAAGACATTACCAAACTGATCTTTTTATTTTTAATTGCAGCGTGCCGCTGCACCGCGACTGCAGCATTCCGCTGCACAAAACAAACTGTAAAAAATTCATATCCTTACATGCATTATAAAGTAACTGCCCAAGTCACTGGCCAAGTAACTTAAAAAATAATGTCATGAGCCAATAAATAGAACAAGTAACTGTAAAAATTGAAGTCACTGCTTATGTCACTGTCTATGTTTCAAATTACCTATCCAACCCTTCAACTTCCATAAAACTGCCACTGGCAGTTATCTAACCCGAGGGCGACTATATCTCTTGGTTCATTTTACAATATCTTTTCACAATTTCAAAATTCAGGGAAACTGCTCAAAGATTTTCTCTCCGGCTAAAACAGCGGACAACGACTGAATTCCTCCACCGTCAACCGTGGGTAAGCAAAAGCGATTCACCGACTAAGCCCCAAATTCTACGGTTCTACAAATTTACCGAAAATATTTGAAAATCTGTGCTCGTCAGACAGCCGCCGGTAACTTCCTCCTACTTCTTTCATATAATTTAGATTTGAATAGCATGCGTTTTGTTTGAATTAGAAAAGATATATCAATTACATGTGGAGTCTCATGAGAAAATGAATTTGAATGCGAGATTTGTTTGACTTACATGTGGAATCTGATGATAAAATGGTGAGATTTGTTTGACTTACATGTGGAATCTGATGAGAAAATGGTGAGATTTGTTTGACTTACATGTGGAATCTGATGAGAAAATGATGATTTATGTTTCAATTACATGTGGGATTTGATGAGAAAATGAATTTCCATGTTAGTTTTGTTTGAATTACATGTGGGATAATGCCATAAAATTTCAGCATTTTGTCATAGTTCAATGTCTTTGTCACTGCCCATGTCACTGCACTGGTCACTGGCTATGATAATGTAATTGGTCATGTCACTGTTCATGTCACTGCTTATGTCACTATTTTAAACATGTGCATAAATATTATGTCACTGGTTATGTAACTATCAAAATAACTATTGAATCACTATCATAAACATGTGCATAAATATGTCACTGGTTATGTAACTATCAAAATAACTATTGAATTCTAATTTTCTTAACTGTTTACAGGATTTTTTAAAAAAGTTCGAGAAATGGCCCAACTAAAAAGAAAACAAAGTGAGGAATCCAGAGAAGAACAATCTGAAGAACAAAGTTTAGAAGAAACAATTGCGGAAAAGTTAAAACAAATAAAACGGAATAAAGTAAATGAGAGAAAAAGGCGAAAGCAGAAAACTGAAGATGAAGAAGAATCAAGTGAAGATGAGGAAGAAACAACTAAAGTTGAAGAAGAATCTAATGAAGAACAAGTCCGGGGTAAGAAGACGAAGAAGGATAAAAAGAAGAAAAGAAGAAACAGGGAAGAAACTGAAGATGAAGAAGAAGAATCTGATGGAGAAGAAGTTCCTGCCAAGAAGAAGAAGAAAATGGATAAAAGGAAGGCAAAAAAGAGAGTACAAAGAAGAAGGAAGAAACTGACGAGGAAGAAGATACAAAGGATGAGGTAGAGGAAAAAGTCCCAGGGAAAAGGAAAAGATATGTAAAAGAGGGTTATGTGCAATATCGCTGCACAATGATTGCTTTTCTGAAAACAATTGCAGAAAACAAAAATAACCTGACTGAAGGGACTTTAGAGCTGCTGCAGAAAACTCCCTTTGCAACGCTGATAGATGCATTCCATGGCGGTTCAATTAAAGAAAAGGATGCAAAGAAATCAGATGATTTAATCACACTTCTGCTACAAGCATACGACAGCGACACAGACCTTTTTGTGTTTGGAAACAAGAAATTCAGAATGTCAACAAGTGATATATCTATGATTTTAGGAGTGCCGGGATCCGGGTTATCAGTACCAAAGACCAAAGAAGGGGCATACGAATCTGAGTTCGTGACTAAATACTTTGACAAGAAGCAGAGGATCAACAAGGCGGCTGCAGAGGAAGCTTTGAAGAAGGCATTGGCAGAAACTCCAGAAACAGGGGAAGAAAAAACGAAACGGGACAGAAATGTTGCCATATTAATACTCTTGAACCTTTTCATCAAACTCCTGTTCCCAAACTCTGGAGGAACAATATCTTGGGACTATATAAGAGTCTGTGAAGAGGTGGAAAGTCTGGGAAAATATAGCTGGGCAAAGGAAGTTGGCGACTTCCTTAAAAAATCAATTAAACGAAAAGGAAAAGAATCCCAAAACATGGCAGGTTGCGTGATATTGGTGATGGTAAATTCCCGTACCTTGTTCAAAATTTGTTTATGCATCATTTTGCTGTACCATAATTAACTACGTATGCTGTTGTAAGTACAAAAACTAGATCAGTGTCATGTCATTGGTCAAGTCACTGGACAGGTAACTTGCCAGGTCACTGTTGATGTTACTGTCAAGTTTATGTCACTGACAATGTCACTGTTTGTGTATTTGCATATGTCATTGCTTATGTTTGTGATATTCATATTGCTAAGCAGCTGTTTGAAAAACAACTAACTAGTTTTCTATTTTTATTTTTTATTTTCCAAACAGTACTGGTTTTGCCACAAGACGGGAGTAGTGCCGCCAATCTCTGGAAGAGAAACCGAAAAACACGGAATAAGAAAGTGGCAATTAAAGACCCTGATAGAAAAAAAAAGGGATTTCAACACCATGGGGAAGTTGAAGGTATGTTAATTTGATGTAGACAAACTAGGTCACTGGTCTTGTTAATGTTGTAGGGTTCCAACTGCTCAGGTCACTGAGCAAGTCATTGACTATGTCACTGCTCATGTTATTGTTATATTTTCATGTCACAGTGCATGTAACTTTACATGTCTATGATTGTGTTGTTGTTTTATTTCTGTCACTGCTTATGTCACTGACAACTTTTGTAATTTTGTTTCAGAAAATATTTGATAAAGTTAAAGAAGATGCAGAGGAAGAAGATTCTGAGTCTAATACAGACACAGAAAGTAAAGAAAAAAAGAATGATGGGCAAGAAGAAAATGTTGAAACTAGAACCAGTGGAAATATGGTGAAGGAGACTGCATCGAATGATAAACAGAAGAAAGAATTAGAGACAAATCTTCAGAAAAAGGAAGAAGAGCTAAGAGAGGTGGAAATAGAGAAAAAAGTGTTGGAAGAAAAAATAAGGAAATTGGAGAAAGAACTGGAAACAAGAGAAAGAAAGGTGACAACATTAACAATGAGAAGATGGAGACAGAGATAGGAAAGACCAATGAAGAGAAGAATGAATTACAGACAAAGCTCGAGGGAAAGGAAGAAGAGCTAAGTGCTTTGAAAAAAGAAATTGAGGAGAAAGAAAAGGAAATTGGCAAAATAAACGAAGAGAAGGAGGATATGTTATTGGAAAATGAGGTGTTGCAAATTGAGAAAGCCTCACTGATTAAAAGAGTGAAGCAATTGGAGGGCATAGTAATGGCACTAACTGAGAAGTATGAGTCGCCAATAGCACGTCCAGGTGATGACAACGACTCAACTCCTCCTCACTCTATCGATCGAGGACATCAGTCACCACTTGAATGCCTTGCCCAAGTAGCTGCACAAGTTCATTCACCAACCTCTCCTGATGTTAAATTGAGAATGATGGAAGATGCTTGCACACCGAATACTGCTTGGGTCAATGCATTGTTTGTGTTTCCACCTCCGGGCGCGTTACAAACTCCACCTCCAAGAAAAGTCCATTTGGAAGATATGGAAGCAGAGCTACACAAGTATCAGATCATTGTATCACCAGAAGTTCAGCCTGTTTTTGACGTTGAACCAATCAATTGTTGTCCTCATATGGAACAGATGATAAGAGCTGAGTTCACAAAGCCAATATTAGATGACATATCAGGGCAGGACTCAGAATCTATTGGCCTCTATTGTTATGTGGTTAGGACGAAGAGAAACGAGACAGTACAAAAAAAACATCATATTTTCTGGTGGGACGAAGTGAAAGAGCAAAGGCAGAGGGCGAAAATGACCAGAATCAAAGCACTGAAAAAGAAAAAAGGACAGACAGCTGAACAGCAGCCAGAGCAGGAAGTGATACATGATTTGACGATTCAAGTGGATGACGACGAAGAAACAGAAAAAAGCGAAATTGAAGTCATAGATTGGCAAAAGCTACAACTGTACAACCTACTTGACATGCCAAATAAAAGCAAATTAGAGAAGTACTGGAACAAGGCAGAACAAAGGTAAAATTTCATGTTACAGCCCACCACCTAGTGACTTCAATTGCAATGTAGCTGACATAGTCACTGGCCAAGTCACTGTTCAGATCATTTTCAATTGCCATGTAGCTGGCCAAGTCACTGGTCAAGTAACTGTCCAGATCACTTTCAATTGACATGTAGCTGGCCTAGTCACTGGCCAAGTCACTGTCCAGATCATGGCAATTGAGATGTAGTTGGCCTAGTCACTGGCCAAGTCACTGTCCAGATCATTTTCAATTTCCATGTAGCTGGCCAAGTCACTGTCCAAATCATTTTCAATTTCCATGTAGCTGGCCAAGTCACTGTCCAGATTATTGGCAAGTGAAAAGTAACTGGCTAAGTCACTGGACTAACACCGTTCTATGTTATGCAGCGTATTATTCTGGGAGGGAAAAGAGCCTGGAAGCGAAATCACAAGGGCAGATGTCAAAATGTTCATAACCAATCAATCAATAGCAAACAACTGGATTGATTGCTATGGGGAAATATTGAAGGATGAAATGCAAAACCAAAGTTCACAAAATTTGGGAAGATCTGCTTTTATGCATACCATGTGTTGGGTAAGTATGACGAGCAATTTCTATAAAAATTGAATCCTTATCTCTCATTCTTTGTTTATTTATAACTCGTTCTATGTATTTCTTTCTTTCTTTTTTTAAATAGTATTCGACAATACATTTAACTGTGAGAAACCTCCATCAATACTTGTGTGAGCCGCTGTTCCAAAACATGGGAAAATGCAGCATGCTTTTCTTCCCAATTACCCATAATGAAGAATTTCACCACACGCTATTGGTCTTTGACAAGGACATACCGCAATGGCTGCATTTTGATTCAATGAAACCAAGAAGAGCAGGAACAGGGGAGTGCTTTAAAAGCATAAAAAAATTGGTAAGAAACTTCTTACTGACCATGTAACTATCACTCACTAATCTGTTAAAAAATACAGGTTGAAATGGTCGAGCTGTGGATGAGAGCAGTCAAAGATCAAGCAGACGATATGCTGCAGCAAGGCAGCCGAATGAAATTTGACAAGAGTCAAAGCACTCACATAAAATTAAAGATGGTTGAAAGTATTTTGAGCGATGATGAGATAAGAACAATAAGGTGGATAAAGGAAAATTATGACGGTGGAAGGATCCCTTTGAACCATGCCAGAATCTGCCCCCAACAAGACGAAGGATCGTAAGTCTATATTCAAAAATTTAAAATGATAACTTTACTGTTACTAAGTTGGTCAAAATCATTAACATGAAATTTTTAATTGACAACAGATTAGATTGCGGAGCTTTTGTAATGTATTACATGGACAGGATGGCAAAAGAGGAGAAGATGCCAAACAAAGTCACCAAAGCTCAGATCATGAAATTCAAAGCTCAAATATTCAAAAAATTTGCTGAACATAAGCAGAGCTGGAACTCAGCAAATTAAGAATTTTAGATATTTGTTTGTTTACTTCAGAAATTCAGAAATTTGTTGTTTAGTTCAGACTATGACTTGTATGGATCTTTTTATTCAAGATTAATGCATCTTCTGAATTCATAGGACAAGTCACTAACTTGGCAAGTGTCAAAGTAACTGGCCAAGTCACTTTCCATGTAACTGACAAAGTAACTGGCCAAGTCACTTTCCATGTAACTGGCCAAGTCACTGTCCATGGCCAAGTCACTGTCCATGTAACTGACAAAGTAACTGGCCAAGTCACTGTCCATATAAATGCTGAAAAAGTCACTGTCCATGTATATGGCGAAGTCACTGGCCAAGTCACTGTCCATGGCCAAGTCACTGTCCATGTAACTGACAAAGTAACTGGCCAAGTAAAGTCGCTGGCCAAGTCACTGTACATGTAAATGCGGAAGTCACTGGCCAATGAGTTGGGCAAGTGAAGTCACTGGCCAAGTCATTGGCCATGTGATTGATAAATAACCAACATCACAAACTATGTTACTTACACTTCATTCTTTGCAGAGTATACTTTTTTACAGCTAATTTTTTTATTTTTCATTAACATTTTTACAGCTAATTTTTACACCAAAAAACCAAAAAAAAATTTTTACAGCTAATTTTTTTATTTTTCATTAACATTTGCAGCGTGCCGCTGCACCGCAACGACAGCGTTCCGCTGCCAATAACCAAATCTATATGCAGTGATCCAACTACAAGTCATTGAACAAGAAACTGCCAAGATAACTAAAAACTAATGTCAATGGACAAGTCAATGTAAATCTAAAGAAAATGGTTATGTCACTGTACATGTAACTATTAAAAACCTGTAGGACACAGAATACTGAAGAATTTATAAAAGAAGAAAGCAGATACACTGTCTCATAGTCAAAAAAAATTCCAATGAGTAAGCACTAATCATTTATTGAAAAAAATGAAAAATCAAAACAAAATTTCAAACTGTATTGGAGTCACTTGCTATGTCACTTGCTATGTCACTTGCCATGTCACTGTTAAAGGCATGTAAGCAGAATAGAACCTATATCGGAGCTGTACAACTCTTTCTGTTGTGACCATCACATTTTCCGCACCTACCACACTTGATCACCCTGGTTTGCTCGCTCCTTTTTCTGAACCTCTTCTTTCTAGGCCTTCCCGGTGGTCTTCTAGTCAAAGGAGGCTGCAATATCACTGCATCTCTACCAAAATCATGCACTTGCTTCGAAATAGAGGGAAGAGGATTAATTGGGAAAGAATAAGTTTCTCGATATTTCTCCACCTTGTACAGCTCATTGACATACAAATACGGGGAAGAACCATGTTGTTGGATCACTACAAGGGCATGGGAACATGGGAAGCCATACAGCTGCCATTCTCCACACGAACAAAAGTGAGTTTCCAAATTTACCATGCTATTGTACTTCTGGCAGTGAACTTCATACACATAGGTATCAGACCTGCTCACTCTCCAATGCCTTCCGACTTCCAAATTCTCCTTCAGCTTCTTTTCAATCACCGGGCACAACTCAGAGAACCATTCTTGAGCATCCTGCTTCCGAGCAGCAATTGAAGCCATGGACTTCACTCTAATCCCATCATTAATATCAAGAATAGGAAGACTCTTCAAAGGCAACACCCAATTATTGAAAGACTCAGCCAAGTTATTTGTCATTTCACCAAATCTTTCACCGTTAAAGTAAGCCATACACCAGTTCTCCTTGGGAAGATCCTCCAGAAATTGAGCAACTATGTCGCCACCTTCACTCCTCAAGATTTCCATGTTGAACTCATACATCTCCGGTGTGCGAGAATAAGCACAACACATAAACAAGTAAGGAATCCGATCCTTAAGGTAAGAACCAGCTGGAAATTTGTCAGAAAGGTTAGCCATCAGATGTCTAAAACAAAACCCATGTGGATTATTGGGAAACACCCTCGGGAAGGCACTAACAAGCCCAACATGACGATCAGAAATGAATGTCACCCTCCTCATAGGGTGTTTTGCAAACTCTTCAGCCAAAACCTCAAGAAAAAATCTCCAATTACTCTCATTTTCTGAATCCACAATAGCATAAGCAACTGGATACAAGCCTGAACAGAAAAACAAAATGATGTCACTGTCATGTAACTGTTAATGTCACTGACCATGTCGCTGACATAACTGCATATTACTTGACAGTGACATGGCCAGAGACATGTCATTCAAATCACAGAACATTTAAGTCACTGGACATGTAACTGTCAATGAACATGTAACTGACAATGTCAGTAGCAATAAAAATAAAAAACTAGAAATAATGAAGGAGATTTCAACCTTGATTGGCATCCTTTGCCGATGCAGCAATAATCTGTCCCTTGTACTTGTTGGTAATGAATGTAGCATCAATGAAAAGAATAGGTCTACAAAATTGAAAACCCTTCATCCATGCACCATAGGTCACAAACATGCGCTGAAACCTGTGTGTTTCTCGATGAAACTCAACCACTATCCTAGAGTCGGGGTTTGACTTCATAACAGACTCACTGAACCAAAGTAGCTGAGCATAAGACTCAGCTTCATCACCATGCAGGGCTGTTTTTGCCAACTCCGTACCATACCAAACTGTACGATAAGGAACATCCAAACCATAATCACTCTTGATCTCATCAGCTATATCAATTGGCTTTTTGTTTGGATTCGCACGAATCTTATCAAGCACAATAGACTTGACAACCTTGGATCCCATCATCTTACTCTTCTGCAAACGAATCACACCATGACAAGTGTGAACATTAACCAACCTTTTAATCATAAAGAAACCATTAACCCTGCATAAATAAGCCTTCACAAGCCAATTGCAGCCCTGAGAATGTTTCTTAGAACACTGAGCAATAACACGAACCTTGTCATTTCTAACAAACTCATATGAAAAACCAATTTCTATGGCATACTTACGCAGCTTATCTCTAAACTCAACAACCCCACCCTCAAACTTTTGGCCTTCAGAATGAATATAACTCTCCCAACCTTTCGTCATATAACTCTTCGGTGCCTCTGCCCTATAACACCCCAAATAATCATTCTCCTCAAGCATGGTACTAGAATCCTCACACACTGTATTACTCACCACGCTTTCACTAATAGAAGGCAAATCAGTCACAAACACTTCAACGAAATCAGAATTGTAACGAACCAAATTCCTAAAAATCATTCTCATATCAACTTCACTCTCTAGAAAACATGAACTAGAATCCGGAGGAATAATGTACCTCAACATGAAATTTCCTTGAATCAAATCCGGAAAACGAGAGCGTATTGATTTGCATAGGTCAACAAACGACCAATTATGCAACAATGGAACTGTCGCTGCTTCACCAGAATAAATAAACTTGACAACATAGCTAGTATCCATAACAACTGCATAAGAATAAAACAAAATCACTATCCATGTCACTACTAAGAAAATCAACAGAATCAACACAAACAAGTCACTGCCAAAGTAACTGTTAAAGCCTGAACAAAACAGCAGTATTAAAAATGTAACTGGCCATGTCACTGATAAAAAAAACACAGTATAGAACAAATATAGTACCGCAATAGCACAAAACATCATCAACAATTCAACATAGAATTGAGTCGACGAAGGAGAAGAACACAGTAATCCAAAATGAATAATTCAACAATTTAACACAAACAACAAAAAAACACTGCAAAATCCAAAACGAACAAATTCACAGAGAGAAGGCTTACAGATCAAATCAGAGAAAACCAGAGAGAGGAAGAAATACAGAGACCGTAACTAAGCACTGAGTCGACGAAGAAGAAGAACACAATAACGTGATCAAGACGAACACCGACGAAGCCAAAGATCCAGAAAAAGAGAAGAGCCGCGGAAGCTCCAAAACCACTCAAAACTGAGATTTCAGATTGTCGCAGAGGCACAAAACTAAATCGGAAGCTTCCGACGGAGAGGACGGAGAAGAAAAAATCTCGGAAAGAGATCTCCGAACAAATCGAATCGGAAGGTTTCTGATCAAAGGAGAGAGAAAATTTCAGCTCGCAGATTTTGAAATGGAAGGTTATAAAGGTTTATTACCTTAGGGCAGAATCGGAATGATAAAAATTAAAAACTGACCTTTTATAACATGACCTCATTATTCATAAGGACTAAACTAATATTAATAACAATTCACAGTGGACCTTTTTATCAAGTGGAAAACTATGTGACCTTATTATCATTTCACTCTCTAAAGTGACCTTTTCCATCATTTCCCTTTAATAATATTTTAATTTAGACTAAAATTAATTTATGAGTACAAAAATAATTTTTAAGGTGTATATTTGGATGTGGTATTGTTGATAACATGTTATTAATTTTTTTAGGAATACATATATACTATTCCCAAAAAAAAAGTTATGAAGCCAACGGCAAGTTGCTCATGTGTATAATTATATTCCTTAATTATGAGCCATTAGATTCAATTGTTTGCATGATTATGAACCATTGGATTAATGTATTGCATCACAAAGAGTAAGATTAGGCTGATTTTCCGTGGGTCCCACCAAGGGCTAAAGGGCTAGCCATAGGGCTAAATTTAGCTCTCTCCACCCGCCTCTCCACATCTAGCTCTTTGGACCTTCCCTTGTTGGAGTCCAATGTAGCCCTCCTTATTGGAGATGGCCTAAGGAGGCGTATTTTTATTTTTTGGCAAAGAAATAGGGTGTAATTGGCCAACAAAAAGACAAGGGTGTGTTCCAGAGAGAGAGAGAGAGAGAGCGCGCGAGAGAGACAGAGAGAATTTGGGGGTTAGGGCTTTGAGGGACTTCGGCTTTGCAATCGCCGTTGCGGTGCAAAGGAGTAGTCTTTTTCGGGTAAGTAAATTCGGATCTTAGATGATATCTAAACCCAACTTGGGAATTTGAAATCCATGGAGCCAGACCAGCGTTTCTGCCTCTACCTTGTTACTCTCGTTTTCTCTACCTTTTTCCATCGTACAAATACAAATGGGTCATTGTGTAAATGGGTTTTGATTGCAGCTAGACTTAGAAGGAAGTAAAAACAATGTTCAAGAACACATTCCAATCTGGGTTTCTGTCCATTCTATACAGCCTTGGGTATATGCCGCTCTTGTCTTTTCAGTTTTCGTTTATCATACTTGTTGTAATTTTGATGTTTAAGCTCTGCATTTTTTCTGGGTAATTAGGAGCAAACCTTTGCAGATATGGGATAAAGAAGGTGAGTCCGGACAACCTATTTCAAGTACTTTTTATTTGTTGTTCTTGTCTCTCGAATATGGTCTGGGCTTCTTTGAATCTGAAATAAGTCTCAAGTCCTTGTGCTGCCAGTTCAAACTTGTATAGGCTTATTTGAATCTTAAATAAGGTTGAAATCGTAGCTCAAGGATTAAAATGGTATGCTTTTTCTTAAAGTTGATATCAGAAAGGGGCATTAATCATGCGTTATTGTTGTTTTTAATCCCTCATCTGCTACGCTAGACACTAGAATTGCGAGTTTGTCTACTTCATCTTTGTTGATCAACCATGTCTATTTGTTGATATTGGTGACTGATGTTTTAATCTGCTGATAGCCAGCATTGCTATAATCAACGCACAATTTGGAAAGTTTGTAGACTTGATTTTATATCTGGCTACAGAACATTACTTATACACGTTCATAAACTACTACAGAATTTGGAGCTATTGTGAAAACAAATATGAAGTATCTTTGTCTTATATGCAGATGCCTTTAAGATGTTTGTGCCTAGTTGAAATTTTTCATGTGTTTGATTTCATGTCAAGCAGTTGTCAATGGCCATATAAAGAGACCACAGGATGAAGACATACAATCCAATGTCCTTGAAATTGTTGGATCGAATATCCAGTCCACATACATTACTTGCCCTGCAGATCCATCAGTAACACTGAGTATAAAACTGCCGTTCCTTGTTATGATTGTGAAGAATCTGAAGAAATATTTCACATTTGAGATTCAAGTTCTGGATGATAAGAATGTCAGGCGACGTTTTCGAGCTTCCAATTTTCAAGTGTGTAAGTTTGCCCCTGTTTATTGATGTTGATCATTGACATGGCCTTTCTTCTTGTTTTCTTATTTCTTTTTCTTTTGGTATTTCAAGTAATATTCTGGTATGTACTGATGGCTGCTGTCTATATTAATTAGGATGTCAAACAAAAGAAACTTAAATCCTATTTGGTGAAAGTTTGCTTTTATTATGAGCAGTGCAGGATTCTAACCCATTGATCACTCTTGTAGAATATTGCTTAGGAATGGTGTATTGTAGTCTGTTATCCGTTTTCTTTGATTTAATGTCTGAACATGGTGCTGTTATATATTCGTCTGTGAATGGTATACACAAATTTTGGACTACTGGGATATTTTGGTGAAATCTGCATGTTTTATTGTTATACTGGTTTAATACCATTCAAGTACAACTAATTTGGGTAAAGTGGTGTTCTTTGACCAATCCTTGTGTTTGGAATTATAACAACAGTGGCTGATGATGCTCTGCATCAAATTGATTGTATGCTGCTCTGGAAATATTAAAGGGTATAAAAATACAAGTGGGTACTTATTTATTTATTTATCTTTTATAGGCTGTCACTCGAGTGAAGCCGTATATCTGCACCATGCCACTGAGGATGGATGAGGGCTGGAATCAAATCCAGTTTAATCTGGCTGATTTTACCAGGAGAGCCTATGGAACAAACTATGTGGAGACATTGCGAGTTCAGGTTCATGCAAATTGTCGCCTGAGGAGGATATATTTCTCTGACCGCTTGTACTCTGAAGAGGAACTTCCTCCTGAATTTAAACTATACCTTCCAATGCAGCAGGTAATCGAGTCGGTCTTCCTGGTGAAAAATTAGTCTTTTCTACTTACTCAGTTTCAGTCCACTCATGGTAGTAATGTTTGTACTGCAGAGGACATGATGTGATGCAAGAGAGGAGGTTCAAACTGTTGGAGCTAACTGGATATAATCTTTGCTTTTGCTGGGTGTATCAGAAAGTACCAATTCTATTACCCTTATAATCTAGTTCGGAAAACCCTTGATCTTCAGAGATTTTGTATGCATTGTGATTGGATTAAGCATGATTGGATATAATGTTTGCATCTTGGATTTATTCCAATTTTCCTAGGCTGGTAAATACCGTTGGTTTCTTATGTTTATGGACTGTGGAGTTGATGTAGAAGAACCAGATATTATACATAATTTGTAGCACAAAATAAATTAATTATTGTTTTGCTTTCAGTAATGTAGTTTTGTTCTCTCACGAGTGAAACCAAAATTATAATAATATTATTTACATCTTTCAATACATGACAGAGAATGTAGTATGTAAAAGCCTATGCCAACAATCCAGATGAACTTGAATTCAAGGGCTCCCTGTGAAATACTTTGAAGAATTCACCATGTCAAGGATTGCCTCTGTGATTGGCCTTGTAGTCACAGTAGCACGATCTAGAGGTAAATTCAGTGGCTCTGTTGAAATTGTTCCGATCCACTGAAACCATTTCTATAACTCTACGGTGTAGATTATGGTAGTGTACGAGGGTATCAGTGCTATTCTGTTTCAAATTTGGGTGTTCTGGTCATTTCAAGGATCAGTGTCATTATGTCAATGAGGGTGATCTTGGGGACAATTCTAGTTCTGCACTCAAAAGTCCTATGAACTTTAATATTGATTCTGTTGTTGGTAAGGTAATTCCTGCTGGCTCTATGGGAACTCCTGGACCTTTGGATGCTAATGTCTCACAAATCAAACTGGAAATCCTTTGTCACTGGTAGTACTAGCAATGATAAAAGCTACTTTGGGTCTGACTCTTGCCAGATCTAGTGAGAGAAAGTCTACCTTCTCTCTAAACTAACCAAACCCGCTTCCCCAATTTTCCTCCCCCTTCTCTCTTGCCAGATCTAGATCTATATTGATCTTGATCATCGGCTTGAGAGTCAGGGGCGGCACCGATCTGCAATTTTCCTAGGGATCTTCCCTCTTCTGAGGCTTTATGCCTCTTCTCTCGGCTTTCCCTTTAAAGTATGCTCCATCTAGCCTCTCATCTCCACTCCCACCATGCTCTTTCCTCTCCTTCCTTCCCCTCTTTCGTTTCTTTTCCCATCTCTTCACCCTCTCTGTGTTGTTGTTCCTTGAACATCATCCAAAGATGTCTTTTTGTTCTGTTGCCTCTGTCGATTTACCTTTATCATCTACATGTAAGCAAAACAAAGCAAATTCTGAATTCTCCTGGTGCTAGCAAGAAGTCTACATGTAAAACTGTTGTTGCAAAGGTGCCTAAATCTAGTTCTAAAGCCAGGAGAGCTCCGAGTGACATTTCTAATAAAGCTGGGAAGCAAATAGGGAGATTAATCAGAAACCCCTCTTAATCTAAGGACTCTGGTGCTAAGCACTAGATATCAAAGAAAACTTGGAGTCAAAGAAATATCAAAGAAGAATGAGCAGTATAAAACCTATGTATTATCTCGCTGAAAGTCAGCTGAAAAATTACATAATGTTGAAGGAAATTGACTTATGTGTGCCTATTCAAACTAGGATTAGTTTCATGATTGTAATAGGAGAGAATGTTCTAGAATTCCTAGCCATATTCAGAATAGTTTTCCTTGTAACATTTGAATATGTACTTTGTAATCTCTATATATAGGGATTCTATTCTCAATATTGAATATACAATTCTCTCTCAATTCTATTATTCTAAAACACGTTATCAGCACGAGTTCTAACCACAAAAACCAAAAATCCAAAAACTGAAATTCTCTTCAACATCACCTTTTCCACCGTTGCACCTAGCCCGATCTAGCCTAGCCGCTGCTGCCCGCTTGCGCCCCTGCGCTGAACGCTGCCCCTGCAGCTCTTAGGCACCCGTGTGCCTCCTACTGCCCCTGCAGCATCGCCGCACACCCGCTGCCCCTGCAACATAGCAGGACGCTCGTTCCTGTGCAGATCAGCCTGCTTGCACTCCCCGAAATGTCTTAATCGAGACCTCAGATCAAAATCCTTCATTCATCAAAGTTGTTCGCTCTGTCTCTTCTATCTGACCTTCGAATTTCAGCCCTATTAGAGTTGTTTTGAGACCTGCACTCTTTTGCTAAACCAAGTAGCACCTCCGGCCGAGCCTAGCAATTTTCGGCCACCTTTTCTCAAGAAACAAGTTTTTCAAACCGACGTTGCAATCCTGCACATCTCGGCCACACAACAAGGATTGAAAGATAGTTTGCAATCCCCGACCCAGGATCGATAGCACGCCTGCAATCCTACACGCCTACATCAACACGCGCGTGTATTGAGAATTTCAAGTTCCGAAATTCATGAGTAAGTTTTCACAAGTAAGTTGTTCCCGTTTTTGAAATTTAAATTTATTTTTATTTTTCTTTGGGCACTTACAAAATCCCTTCTTCTACATTCCACTTTTCTGTAACGTGGGTTCGATTTGCTAAAAGCGGGATCGTGGGGATTCACGCTATATACGAACTAAGAGCGTTCGTGATCTTCAGACTAAAAGCGTCCGTGAGCATCGATTTTTACTAACTAAGAGCGTTTGTAGACTACGGACTAAGAGCGTTAGTAAACATAAAAATTTGACCATATAAACGTCATTGGTTTCAATCCAAATCCAAAAATTTGGAAACTATCAACAAAGACAGTGGTTATAACTCTTTCTCACTAGGCGTACTCAAGAGTAACTGTGATGTCTAGGAAAGGTTTGAATTGAGAGAACGGTTTTAAAAGTGAGCAACGCTCCACCAAAATCTCTCCTTACCTTACCTGGTCATAACCAAATTGGAATTACCAAACGAATTGAGTAACTACTACTTGTCTAGCTTGATTAACCTTTTCGGATTAAATTTAGAAACTTTGAAGTAATCATTGGCTTTCATTAATAAAGTGTCGATTTTGATTCGAATTTTATTCATTCAAGTATGTTTCCCGGAGAGCTAGAATGCCTCGTGGATAGTGCCACTACGCACACCATACTTCGAAATAGGCAGTTATTTCTTGAGATGACGCCTACTCGATCTTTAGTGACTATGATGACAGGGTCATCTAAATTGATTCATGGTCAAGGACCAGCTCAATTCTTGTTGCCACATGGCATAATCATTAATGTCACTGAAGCTCTCTATGCTCCTAGGGCCGAAAGAACCCTTTTGAGATCCTGGAAACATATTGTGAGAATGGACAAGAGTTCCTTTGCACCACCTCTAATGACTACAGACATAAAAGAGTCTTAGAGAAACTTATGTGTCATTCTAGTGGGTTGTATGCAACCACTATTCGAATCATTGAATCCAATCATGTTATGAGAGATGATTTATGGGATTCTGACACATATAGGCTTTGGCATGACCATCTAGGACACCCAGGTCGTGATATGATGATCTGTATATTAAAGACTTCATACGGACATCCATTCTTCAGAACGAAGAGAAGTAAGAACCAAAAATTGGTTCGAGGAGATGCATTTACGCCTCACGGTGCCAAGACTATGCAAGACCGGCTACTTAGGGCCGGTGCCGTCTACTCCCTAAGGCAACAACATGGCTTTGATGCCATGGACCATTCTTTGACTCCTCCTTCTACTTCTAAAGTAAATTGTGACTTTATGGCTCAAACAAAATCCTCATTGGTTGCTTCTAAAGCCCATCATTCGTTCTGAAAACTTTAGCAAAATTAGGATCCGGACCATCCTATGCAAAGGACACTAAAGAAAATATACCATTCTTGCAAAGAATCCAAGATGATATTTGTGGACCTATTCAACCACCTTGAGGACTATTTACATATTTTATGGTGTTGGTTGATGCATTGACATGCTGGTCACATGTCATGTTATTGTCCACAAGAAACGCTACATTTGCTAAACTCCTAGCACAAATTATTAAGTTAAGGGTTCACCACCCTGATCATTCTATTAAGTCTATAAGACTAGACAATGCTGGGGAGTTTACATCAAATTTTTTTGATGAATATTGCATGTCCATTGGGATTGAAGTTGAACATCCAGTTCCTCATGTTCACACCCAAAATGGTCTCGCAGAAGCCGCCATTAAATGACTACAAATGGTCGCTAGAGCATTGGTAATGCGCACCAATCTCCCTATTTCTGCTTGGGGCTATGCAATATTGCATGCAGCTGTACTTATTCGTCTGAGGCCTACTGCCACTCAACCCTTTTTTGCATCCCAGATGGTAACTGGGTATGAGCCTGATGTCTCACACTTATGCATATTTGGGTATGCAGTTTATGTACCAATTGCGCTGCCACAGCGCACCAATATGGGTCCTCAAAGATGATTATGCATTTATGTTGGATATGATTCTCCAACCATTGTCCGCTACTTAGAACCCTTGACAGGCGATATCTTTACCACTAGATTTGCGGATTGTCACTTTGATGAGACAGTCTTCCCGTCGTTAGGGGGAGATAAGAACATAAATGTTCAACAGGAATGATAGGAATTGTCGTGGTATGTCCCCACTCTGTCTCATCTTGATCCCCGAACCGCACAGTCTGAAATTGAAGTGCGGAGAATTCTTGATCTTCAGAACGTAGCAGAATCATATCGATGCCTGATGCATTTTCTGATATTGCTAAAGTGATGAGATCACACATACCTGCTGCAAACATGCCTACAAGGATTGATGTCTCTAAAATTAGATAACATGATGCCATCTCAAGGATACCTGAGCATGGCGCCAACGTCCCCACCCTTGGTGATGTTGTGGCTAGGCCCACGACCCTTGCTAGGAAGCGCGGGAGGCCCATAGGTTCTATGGATTCTCGCCCAAGAAAGAAAGCGAGTCTGGCACAAAATAATTCATTAATCATCGATGTGAATAATCCATCTCATGAGGATATTCCGGATTATGGTTATGTCCAAGAGACATCATTGGGGGACGCTCCAATGTGAGAACCAATTCCAGAGAATAGAGAGACCTCAATGAATTAACTAGTGTACATGAGATGATGGATAGAAATTCTATGGCTATTGATGATGTATTTGCATATCATGTTGCAAAAGGAATTATAGAATATGATGATATCAAACCTCGCTCTGTCGAAGAATGTCAACGAAGAGCGGATTGGCCTAAATGGAAAGATGCGATCTAGGCTGAATTAGATTCACTAGCAAAGAGACAGGTATTTGGGCCTATAACGCAGACACCCCCAGATGTAAAACCTGTTGGCCATAAATGGGTCTTTGTTAGAAAGCGTAATGAGAAAAATGAGGGGTTAGATATAAAGCTCGCCTCGTGGTGCAAGGTTTCTCACAACGCCCTAGAATTGACTACGAGGAGACATATTCTCCCGTAATGGACGTTATAACGTTCCGCTACCTTGTCAGGTTGGTAGTTTCCGAAAAACTTGACATGCAGCTTATGGATGTGGTTAAAGCATATCT
Source organism: Rosa chinensis (assembly GCF_002994745.2). Lineage (NCBI taxonomy): Eukaryota > Viridiplantae > Streptophyta > Magnoliopsida > Rosales > Rosaceae > Rosa > Rosa chinensis. Next base: position 15,939,284 of record NC_037088.1, on the reverse strand, counting down.
TTATGTGGATCTAGATTCAGTGATATATATGAAGGTTCCAGATGGACTTCAATTACCCAAGTCAATGGCTCTAAACCACAGAGAGAGTTTTCAATAAGATTAAAACGCTCACTATATGGATTAAAACAATCCAGACAGATGTGGTATAACCGTCTAAGTGACTACTTGATTGGGAAGGGATATATTAATAATGAAATATGCCCATGCGTGTTCATTAAAAGAACAAGTTCCGGATTTGCAATCGTAGCAGTTTATGTCCATGACATGAACCTACTTGGAACTCTAGATGAGTAAAAGGAAACTGCTACATATTTGAAATATGAATTTGAGATATAAAATCTTGAAAAAACACGGTTTTGTCTCGGTTTAGAACAAGATCATCGTAGTGATGGGATTTTGATCTATCAGTCTGCATATACTCAGAAAATTCTAAGGCACTTTAATGAAGATAAAGCAAAGCCTGCCAGTACTCCCATGATTAGCCGTAGTCTTGAGCCCAGAAAAGATCCGTTTCATCCAAAGGATGAGGACGAAGAATTATTAGAGGCCGAAGTGCCCTATTTAATTGCAATAGGCGCATTATTGTACTTAGCTCAATGCACAAGACCAGACATCTCATTCGCAGTAAACTTGTTAGCTCGACATAGCTCTGTGCCAACACGCCGCCATTAGATTGGTGTAAAAACAATCTTTCGATACCTAAGAGGTACGATTGATATGGGCCTATTTTATCCCTACAGAGAGAAGATGAATGACGGAAGAATGGGATTGGACCCCATTAGGCATTGCGCCGCTGTCTACCATAACACCATAGCCGGCCATATTGCCGCCAGCGCAGCCGCCAGCGGTAACGGTGGCCGACCTCACCCACCTCTCTTACATCAAAACGACAATGATGTTTTGATGGGTTTTACTGATACCGGGTACCTCTTTGACCCTCACAAAGGTTGCTTCCAAATGGGTTATGTCTTTACCATGGGAAGCACTACGATATCTTGGAGGTCTACAAAATAGACCATTGTTGCTACTTCCTCAAATCATGCAGAGATTATTGCTCTACATGAAGCCGTGCGTGAATGTATATGGATAAGATATGTAATTAGACATGTACGAGGAAGTTGTGGTTTGAAGTCTACCATGGATTAACCTACATGCATTTATGAGGATAATGCAGCTTGTATTGAGCAAATGAAGTTAGGTTTCATCAAGGGTGACAACACCAAGCATATATCACCTAAATTCTTTTATAATCAGCAACAACAATCACTTCTAAAGATTGAAGTGAATCAAATCTGATCAGAGGATAATGTAGCAGACTTATTCACTAAGTCGTTACCTAAATCCACCTTCGAGAAACATTTGAAGAGTATATCGGATTGAGAAAGTTATCCGAACTCCCACGATTGTAGCAATCAGGGGGAGATACAGACATCAGGGGGAGTTATGATGTCTACATGTTCGTTCTCGAAGAGCGAAGGAGGTGTTGTACTCTTTTTCTCCTCCTCGAGCTTGTTTTTGTCCCACAAGGTTTTTCACTCGAGCAAGGTTTTTAACGAGGCAATGAATGAAGCGTCACCACTAAGTTTGAGCGCACAAGGGGGAGTGTTGAAGGAAATTGACTTATGTGTGCCTATTCAAACTAGAATTAGTTTCATGATTGTAATAGGAGAGAATGTTCTAGAATTCCTAGTCCTATTCGGAATATTTTTCCTTGTAACATTAGAACATGTACTTTGTAATCCCTATATATAGGGCTCCTATTCTCAATATTGAATATAAAATTCTCTCATTAATCTCTCTCAATTCTATTATTCTAAAACACATAATTAATAATGCAGCCTTTGGTCCATAAGGTATGTCTTAACTCCAAGTATGGCTCAAATGTTTCATGAGAAAGAAGCGATACAGGTGAGTGATGTCGGTTAACTCTAAAACCATGGTGAGCAATGAGATAAATATATATGAGTTTGTTTTGTGATGTTCGTGTTGAGATGTGTGCTAACAAAACCTGAGCTGGCAAACAAATTACTCACTTTGTATAGGCTTATTTTTACATTCAAATGACACCCAGATAAGACCCCATAACCAGTTATTGAGATAATCACAATCTTTTAACTAAATTGTCAACGAAACCAAAATCGATAGAAACAATCAAATGCTAAATCAAACTCAAAACAGAGAAATCAGAGAAATTATATATAGGGTTTTTATCCATTGACCCCATTTTTAAAGATTTTTTTCCCACTTACCCCATTAAGTTTTTTTAATTCCCTTTTACTCAAAACACTCTAAGGAGGTATTCCCTAATCCCTAATACCCTATTAAGAATTTTTTTTAAATACCATTTTACCCTCACCCCTTTATTACTTAGAGAGAGAGAAAAAAAATGGAAGAGAGAGAAACCATAGGAGACTTCACCGGAGCCCGGTCACCGACCACCGGAATCGGGCCAACTATCTCTGGATTTCGGTTACCAGTCCTCGACCAAGGGAATCAGGTTACCAGCTGCCACCCACCGAAATTTTCTGAAAATCTCACCGAAAAGGTTTATTGCCCCCCAATAGAGGGGCAATAGATGTCTATTGCCCCCTAATAGACGTCTATTGACCCAATAGTCTATTGGCCCCCAATAGACGTCTAATGCTCCCTAATAGACGACTATCAGCCGTGTATTATCCCCTAATAAATGTCTATTGCCCCCCCCCCCCCCCCCCCCCCCCCAATAAGACTTTTGGTTGGTGGAATAGAAACTAATTTTCCTAAAATTAGATAAATAAAACTATGATTAAAGAGAAAAAGTGAGGAGATTACATCAATTCATAACGTCTATTGCCCCCCAATAGACGTCAATTGCCTCCCAATAAATCTTTAACAGGCCTCTATTGCCCCAATAGAACCTTCTTCTTTTTTCATTTTGGGCTTTTGAACCAATTTACTACCAAAAAAAAAAGATTTGGGCACCAAGAGAAAAGCTCTGGGCACCCAAGCGTCGTTCTCTTCCATTCTCCTCCGCCATCGGCATACCAGATCAATGTTCTCCTTTGCCACCAGCCTGTGTTGAGAGCTGGAGAGCTTGGGTCAAGCACCAAATCCTGCCTGAGATGAGCTGCAATTTTGATTTCGTGATCGGCAAAGCCAAGCGACTGGCGAATTCCGTCTTTAGCACGAACTCACTGCCGGAGAGAGATGGTGCGAACTCTGAGCTAGCTGCACGAACCAGAACTCCGACCTAGCTGCACGGAGGTGAAGTAAAGGAACTCCGAGCACGCCGCCGGCTGTACAATCGATGGCGCCGGCTGCACGAACTCACCGCCATCTTCTGGGTTGCACAAACTCGCCCCAATTGCATAAGCACCGGCTTCTGGGCTGCACGACCATCGCCGGCTAAGAAAGAGAGAGAGATAGTTAGATTGGAGAGGGGAGAGAGAGAGGAGAGAGAGTCGGATCAGAGGGGAGAGAGGAGAGAGAACTCGATGACATATGGTGTAATTTATTAATTTGACTGAGGATAAAATTGTCTTTTTATGTTAAATTAGGTAGTAGGGAATAAAAATCTGTTTATGGGTTAAGTGAGATCACTTTGGCTCATTTTGGTGCTTTTGGTCAAGGACCCTTACATATAAATATTATATATATATATATATATATGCCATCAACGGTTGCATTACTAATATAGAAGAGCGAAAAAGTGAGACAAACCGAGATGGATGGGAAATACATGAGATTTCGAACCTGGTGCTGAGATTGTAGTCCAAGTCGCCCACAAAGCTTAGTCCAGTGAAGAAGTCCTTCATTCAAACAAATCAAACAGGAGAAAAAGAAAAAGAAATAAAACCTATGTCTGTCTCTCAGCCAGGGGCAGAGCCAGGCATTCATTACCTGGTAGGGTGAACTTGCAAAGTCAGCTTTAGCCTCAATTTAAGTTTCAAATCTGACTACTACAAATAAAATAAAACCATTAAAAACACTACACAACTAAATGACCATAATCACTTATGTCAATGTACACGAAGAAATCATATATTACTAAGAACACATCTGTAGGCGAGATTTTTTTGATTGAGTAGCAGTTTTCTTTTTACTCTTAAGATGCATATACTTCACCATATTTTACTTCCAAATGGCAAAAATCCCAAAGGCAGAGTATAAAAGATAATAACAACTGGAATGTTGGAACTAATGCTTTCCTACTCCAACTAGGAAACTGCATCAGTGAGTTAACAGCAGAATACTTAGCTGCGGGGAATAGCTACAGTTAAGGATATTTTCCTTCCACTTGTTGCACTGTTTACTCCACTCAAATTAAGCTACATATTTTACTTGTTTAATCTAGTTTAATATGCTCGACTCTAGATATTTTGTAGGTTAACTTTGTATCCTATATAAGAGAAGTGTTAGCTGATGTAAAAGCGGTGAACCAGATAAAAAAGTCAAGCACCCAAGTTTGTTGTATTTTTTCTATTCATCAGTTCATGCTTCAAACTGCTACTGCAGTTTTCAATCAAACATCCAAGTTGTGTTATTGATTATTGATTGTGGTTTGTTCATTATAAATTGAAGCTCAAATCCTTACATGGAAAAGCCAAAAAGGCTAGGTTACTAAGTTTACTATGATGAGTTGGCATGATTTCTTATTTTTGATGAAGTAGTTAATCATTACTGCTCATACGTCTGAATTGAATTAAGTTAGGACTTAGGTGGTGATTAAGATAATTGTTTGGGCGCCCACTGCAGTGGGGGGGGGGGGGGGGGGGGGGGGGGGGGCGGGGGGGGCGGGGGGAGGGGCGCTATGAGATCATATTGAACTAGATATATAATGCTGGTATGCACACCAATTGCAGTAGCAGACAAAGTGAGTGAGACTGAATTATTGGGATTTAAATGAAACACTAGTGATTTAATTAAGTTGTAAAATCATTAATAAACACTTGATTAAAGGCATCTGATTTGAATTTGAACATTCAAATTATGCATTGATTGAGATAAGGTCTTGTCTGAATAGATAAGAAGTTATGAGCAGTTTCCTTGATGGAAGGAACTGCAGTAACTACAAAACAGTTATATAACTGTTTTTTAGATTAATTGATTCCCCTGCAAGAACATAAACTTTTTCTCTATAAATACATTCCCACCAATGCAAAGAGAACTTGTCGTATGGATCTTGGAGAAGGAATGGACTGCACCAATCAAACTGGTCAATTACTTGAACTCTATATCTAATCCTAGTCTGACATAGAAATATGTTTTAGTTTATATACATGTTCTGCATACGAGTTGCAGTAGGCTAGTTTTAATTTTACAATTGGTATCAAAGCATCTATGCTTAGACGAAGATTGATATATCTATGATTCTGAGATTACATGAATGCTAATACATGCTTATGTTATTTTTAATCTGCAATATTGATATAATAAAGCCTGTATGCATAATTAAATTCTGTTAGAAAAAATGTTGTGTGATTTCATTGAAATTCATATGCTACCACAGTAGTCATGAATAAATTGTCACGCCCCTGATTTTGAACACAAATAAAAATTGATATATAATCTCATAATTATACATGCGCGATCGTTCAGCCATCAATACAAAATACATGGAGATATCTTCCCTTTACAGCAAGTACATATTGATGCCCTGAACCCACAATTTCAAATATTGACCCGCTCCACAGAGTCATATATTACAAAACTTACGAATTAAATTGTCATCACAAAATAAGACGTAAATACTCCTCAGAGCTGACTACATAGCGGAAGTCGATCATAACAATGGCAAACCCAACAAAATATGCTTCTTACCCGTTCTGCTGCCAACAAGCTACCTCAACTCAGCCACGATTACCCTAACCTGCAGGATTAACCCCTACACCATAGAATGGTGCACCGGGTTTCCACACAACAAAATCCGGTAAGCTTATGAAAGCTCGTATGAGTAACTCATGAACATCAATCAACAACTCACACACATTAGCTTAAGGAAACCATGCAACCATGATTCCTTCTAGCATTACATATCCTTTCCACCGAAAGGACAACATAAGTCACCGTTGTGACAATGTTCTATTTGCTAACTAAACCATCAAGAAGCAATTCAAGTCTCATCTAAACAATAAAAGAAGAATACTCTCGGAACTCTCCTTTAACTACATACTTATGAGTCTCCAGCAACCTCGACCGTTACCCCCATAAGCTATAATGGCAGACATCCTATAGCTCTACAGAAATCGTAACCACTCGTTCGGCCACGAACGTGATTACCATATTCCTGCTTTGGTCACCATCTGCGACCTGTCACCATCTGTGACATGTGATGTTCAGACCCCGTCTAGTCTTGAAATCAACATTAAGGTCACCATCTGCGACTAGACCTGTAAATGGACCGGATTTGGATCGGATCGACCTAAATCCAAATCCGTTTACTTAAAAAAAAATTCGATCCAAACCTGCTCCGTTAACCCAGCGGATCTTTGATAGCTCAATCCAAATCCGTATCCGCCTGGTTAACGGATACCCGATCCGCTAATCCAACCCGTTATAATTTCAAATATTTGAAAATTTTAAATAGTAATATTAAATTTATATCATGATACCTCATAAGATATTAATAAAATATTAAAACAACATGAAAAGTATCACCAAAAGTAGAATTACATTATCAAAATTCTTAATGCTTCTTGAAATCTTGGGTGATAGACTGTCCTTTAGATTTATGCAAAAAATTTGTATTAGAAATTCTTCATATTTTATATTTTATATTTTAAAAAAATAATAATATATTAATAAAAAAAAATTTTATTATTCCAAAAACGGGCCGGATCATTAACGGATCGGATCGACCTAGATCCGTATTTGATCCGTTAAATAAACGGGTTAACGGATTCGGATCATTAACGGATCAAAACTTTCGATCCAAACCCGTCCAATAGTCACAGATCTGGATCAAAATCCGGTCCATTTACAGGACTATCTGCGACCTGTCACCATCTATGACCTGTCACCATCTGTGACACATGATCTTCATACCCCATCTGGTCATGAAATCAAACATCAAGGTGACCGTCTGCAACCTGTCACCATCTGTGACATATGATCTTTAGACCCTGTCTGGTCTTAAAGTCAAACATTAAGTGGGTCACACCCGACCTAGAAACGTTACAAACATCTAGTTTCGGCTTTCCCAATCCCTGCTCACAATCTGTGACCCTTGGTACAAAGACCAATACATCAAAAATGAGTCACGCTTGACTCAAAAATGTAACATCGAACTCAATACTTTTCAAACAATAGAAAACATCTTTTTCCACAATATTGTTTCCTGAAAAGTCACATTCAACACTAATATGAACACCATCATGCATATTATTCATCACAATCATCCACAAGGATATATATATATATATATATATATATATATACGTAGTCATTCGCTCAGGAATGCCTACTAATACCAACTATAGTTTACAGTTAAATAAATAACGCCAAAACAATAATGGTAATTCCGTTCGTAAATGAACCTTGTGAGATTACTCACCTCGAAACTCCAGCTGCGTCAAGTACCTAATCACATACGGTTCCAACTTAGTAACGATTCACATTTGATTTAAGTTCGAAACCCCTATTTTGAACGAAAATCCCCAAAGTAGCACCAATCGAGGAAAAACCACATCCGAGACCTCCCAAAGTCTCCGGAATACCTCCACGATCAATATGACCAACCCATAAGTCGATCGGAAGCTCGAATCCTCAAGGATCAAATAAATCGACCGGTATGAAACCGTAAAAATCATAACAAATCCATACAAACTCCAAAACTTGCATATTATATATTGAAATGCTCGTATCAACGAGTACAACATATATAATACCAAAAACAGTTCCCTACATGGCCGGAAAGCCACCAGAACGCCGCCACAGGCGATGGTGCACCGCCGCCGGCCAAAACTCAGTATTTCACAATACTCCCAACATCAAAGCTGCTCATCTAAGCATGCTTGTGAATTTTCATAACTAGCTCGAAGTCAGAAAACAAGCATAAAGGGTCGAAAACTACCTCACAAGCTTTGGATTTTTGCTCAATCCGAGTTGAACCGATTTCCACGTAAATCGATCCAAACAAACACCATAGATCGATCAGGGAGCCTTCTCTGAACTCAACCAAGGAAGGATGAAGCCACGAAGTTGCTGGAGCTGCGTTTTCCGGTCGGGTCCAAAAACACTAATTGCGCCGCCTTGCTGGGCCGTACAAGGTGGATATCGCCGTTAGAGGATGCCACAGAGACGACCAAACGGAGGAGACAAACTAGCTGACCAAGTTTCACGGCTAGAGATCGCCAGAAACAGCCAGAAAAGTCAGGTCGGGTCAGACGGAAAGTTTCGTTTCTGAAGGAGTCGACCGAGAGAGAAAAGAGAGAGAAAATGGCTTTCCAGGTATATGAAATGACACTACCATTTCAAAGCAATAAATTTTAGCATGATTTGGCCTCAGCCAATCAATACCCAAAATAACATCATATTTATGATCTGCTAACACAATCAAAGTTACAGAAAGCTCCCTACCACTGATCACAATCGGACATGCATCACAAAACATATCAAGCTCAACACCAAGTGAGGAAATAACACACAAGGGTCTAGCAAGAGGCCTAGGAGTCAAACCTAACACATCAACCACAAAGCTAGATATGAAAGAGTGGGATGCTTCGGTATCAAACAACACTCTAGCAAAGAAATCAAATAAGGATAAGGTACGTACCTTCCACTCCGGTATTCTGCTAACCAATAGCAAACACCCTAGCCTGCCCCTAAGGCTGTTGCCTCTCCTGGTTCCCTTGTCCCCTACCCTGCTGGGTACAATCCTTTGAGAAGTGCCCCGTCTGGCCACATGTGAAGCATGCCAAGTTCTTCGGTTTCTTGCAAGCTCGAGCAACATGGCCCATCTCATTGCAATTGAAACACTTCTAGTTTGCCACCTGCCTATTAGGTGAAACCCTAGCTGGTGCAGCTACAGCCCTAGCTGACGCCTGCTGATTAGTCCTCTGTCTCTTCCAGAATCCACCTCGATTCCCAAATGCTTTACTGCTCCCCGCAGTTACCTTTCCCTTTCTTTGGAAATCCCTCTCAGCCGATTCCTGTTCCTGGAAAGTCAAGTTTTCCTGCTCAATGGCCATAACCTTAACGAAAGTGGGCTCCACCGTCTTCAGTTCCAGAACAGCGACAACGTGCTGGATCGAAGCATTCAGTACCCACTGAAACTTCATAGCTAAGCTCTCAGCATCCATCTGCCTCACAAAGTGATACAACCTTGAGAACTCAGCCTCATACTCCCTTACACTCTTAGTCCTTTGGACTAATGAGACAAATTCCCTTTCCAATTGCTCCCTCATAGAAGGCGAAAAGTACTTCTTCCTGAACAGTTCCACAAAACTGTCCCAGGTCATGGTGGTCACATCCATCACTCTCTGTGTGCCATTCCACCACACCCGTGCATCTCCTTAGAGCATAAATTTGGCAATCTTCCTCTTCCCAATGTTGTTGTAGACGACCATCTCGAAGTAGGTCTTAATGTTCTCGATCCACTGATCTTCCAACATGTGATCTGTACCTCCCTGAAATGGGACTCCTCCCAGTCTCGAAATCTCCTTTGCCAACTTTGACAAACGAGTGGGATCTACAACATTTGCAACCTCCACAACAGGTGGAATAGGCAGCTCAACATTCAATGCCTCCACGTCATTCTCGAACATTTCCTCAACAGGAGGAGGAATCCTGCCCTTACCTCGGGCTCTACCCCTGCCTCTGGGTCTACCTCGACCCCTAGCTCTGCTTCCTTGAGAATCCATCACCTAAGGAGCATAGCAACATGTGGTTAATACCTGTATAACTCTCAAACACAAGCATAAGTCAATGCTATGACTTGATCAACCACAACACTACGTCAGAGGATACAATTCCATCCCCTACGTCAATCTTGAGTTAAAACTAAAGGTCATCATTCCTCAAAAGTCATTAACTCATAGAAGCTACATCTAGCTCCTACCCTTCATCCTTTGAGCCGACACTACCCTAACGACTCTCATCCTACCGCTCACTATATACCCAATGACTATATCAATACCGAAGAGCATCTGATGGGGATCCGCTGCAGACGGGCCATCACTCGAGGAGTATTGATTGTCACCAAATATGTACCTTACGCTCTGATACCAATCTGTCACGCCCCTGATTTTTAATACAAATAAAAATCGATATATAATCCCATAATTATACATGCGCGATCGTTCAGCCATCAAAACAAAATACATGGAGACATCTTCCCTTTACAGCAAGTACATATTGATGCCCTGAACCCACAATTTCAAATATTGACCCGCTCCACAGAGTCATATATTACAAAACTTACGAATTAAATTGTCATAACAAATAAGACGTAAATGCTCCTCAGAGGTGACTATATAGCGGAAGTCATAACAATGGCAAAGCCAAAAAAATATGCTTCCTACCCGTTCTGCTGCCAACAAGCTACCTCAACTCAGCCACGATTACCCTGACCTGTAGGATTAACCCCTACACCATAGAATGGTGCACCGGGTTTCCACACAACAAAACCCGGTAAGCTTATGAAAGCTCGTATGAGTAACTCATGAACATCAATCAACAACTCACACACATTAACTTAAGGAAACCATGCAACCATGATTCCTTCTAGCATTACATATCCTTTCCACTGAAAGGACAACATAAGTCACCGCTGTCACAATGTTCTATTTGCTAACTTAACCATCAAGAAGCAATTCAAGTCTCATCTAGACAATAAAAAAAGAATACTCTCGAAACTCTCCTTTAACTACATATTTATGAGTCTCCAGCAATCTCGACCGTTACCCCCATAAGCTATAATGGCAGACATCCTATAGCTCTACTGAAATCGTAACCACTCGTCCGGCCATGAACGTGATTACCATATTCCTTCCTTGGTCACCATCTGTGACCTGTCACCATCTATGACATGTGATGTTCAGACCCCGTCTGGTCTTAGAATCAACATTAAGGTCCCCATCTGCGACCTGTCACCATCTGTGACACATGATCTTTAGACCACATCTGGTCATGAAATCAAACATCAAGGTGACTGTCTGCAACCTGTCACCATCTGTGACATATGATCTTTAGATCCTGTCTGGTCTTAAAGTCAAACATTAAGTAGGTCACACCAGACCTAGAAACGTTACAAACATCTAGTTTCGGCTTTCCCAATCCCTGCTCACCATCTGTGACCCTTGGAACAAAGACCAATACATCTAAAATGAGTCACGCTTGACTCAAAAATGTAACATCAAGCTCAATACTTTTCAAACAATAGAAAACATCTTTTTCCACAATTTTGTTTCCTGAAAAGTCACATTCAACAATAATATGAACACCATCATGCATATTATTCATCACAATCATCCACAAGGATATATATATATATATATATATATATATATATACGTAGTCATTCGCTCAGGAATGCCTACTAATACCAACTATAGTTTGCAGTTAAATAAATAACGCCAAAACAATAATGGTAATTCCGTTGGTAAATGAACCTTGTGAGATTACTCACCTCGAAACTCCCGCTGCGTCTTCAATATAGAACAAACCAGCCAATCCACAAAATAAATGTCCAAAATACTTCGTCAAGTACCTAATCACATACGGTTTCAACTTAGTCACGATTCACATTTGATTTAAGTTCGAAACCCCTGTTTTGAACTAAAATCCCCAAAGTGGCGCCAATCGAGGCAAAACCACATCTGAGATCTCCCAAAGTCTCCGGAATACTTACACGATTGATATGACCAACTCACAAGTCGATTGGAAGCTCAAATCCTTACGGATCGAATAAATCGACTGGTATGAAACCATAAAAATCATAACAAATCTATACGAACTCCAAAACTAGCATATTATATATCGAAATGCTCGTATCAACGAATAGAACATATATAGTACCAAAAACTGTTCCCTACATGGCCGGAAAGCCACCAGAACGCCGCCACAGGTGGTGGTGCACTACCGCCGGCCAAAACTCAATATTTCACAAAACTCCCAACATCAAAGCTGTTCATCTAAGCATACTTGTGAATTTTCATAACTAGCTCGAAGTCAGAAAACAAGCATAAAGGGTCGAAAACTACCTCACAAGCTTTAGATTTTTGCTCAATCCGAGTTGAACCGATTTCCACGTAAATCGATTTAAACAAACACCATAGATCGATCAAGGAGCCTTCTCTGAACTAAACCAAGGAAGCATGAAGCCACGAAGTCACTGAAGCTGCGTTTTTCGGTCGGGTCGGAAAACACCAACTGCGCCGCCTTGCTGCGCCGTACACGGTGGATATCACCGCTAGAGGATGCCACAGAGATGACCAGACGGAGGAGACGAACCAGTTGACCAAGTTTCACGGCCAGAGATCTCCGGAAACAGCCAGAAAAGTCGGGTTGGGTCAGACGGAAAGTTTCGTTTCTGAAGGAGTCGACCGAGAGAGAAAAGAGAGAGAAAATGGCTTTCCGGAAATGGAAAGTGGAATTATGAATTCATTTTCTGATTTTTCTCTGTTTATACTAAAATGGAAACGTCTTCCGATGGTCATAACTTCTTCATACCAACTCCGATTGACGCGTACCACATATCTACGAACTTATATCGACGCGCTCTACAACTTTCATGAAGGATGTTTTCCGAGAATCCCAACGTATAAAAGTCAAACTTCACACGACCCCCTAAACTGTGAAATTCGAATAATTACAGGTACAAAAACCATTACACTTCACATACAACCCACTAATAAAGCACAATTACAATTATTCGTAGAACTGGTCCATTATTAATTACTAGAATTAAATAACAGAAATTCTGGTCATCACATAAATTGACATGTTAAAGTTCATGAAATGTCATATAAAGAACCAATATTCTTATACTGTACGCTATCAAAGTAGTCATAGTTAAAGAAGATTATAGTTTTCTGTTAGAAAACATTGATCAAGATAACATTATCTGAATTGTTATATGCTTCCAAAGAAGTCATTTCAATTAAATCAGTATGATGATATGTGTATATGTAAGAAAGAACTTTTAGTTGTCTTTTGAGATTGTATATCACAAATGATAGCACTCTTATTTTGACAAATGTTTATCTTAAATATATACACTATATGAAATGCAAATTATCAATTTGCAGTTGGGAAATTATATATTGAGTCAATGATATGTAGACACCATATTGAATACATCAATACATATTGCAACACTGCATTTTCCAATGCGCATCAGTAACATTGAACTACTCAATGGATTAAACTACAAGAAATGGAAGGGAGACATTGAATTGAACCTGGGAATTCTAGACTTTGATCATGTGCTAAGGGAGGATCCACCACAGGAGCCAACTGCTAATGCAAGCAAGGAGACTAAGGACAAGTACCTGTAGTGGCATAGGCATAATAGAATGGCCTTGATCTGTATGAAGAAAAGCATGACAGATGCAGTGAAGGGAGGAATTCCAGATTCTGAAAATGCAAGGGTGTTTTTCAACTCCATTGCAAACAAGTACAAGGTGTCTGACAAAGCTAAGACTGGAAATTTGATGAATAAACTGATCAAGATGAGGTTCAATGGACAAGGAAGCATCAAGGAGTACATTATGCAAGGGATAGACTCTGCTGGAAAGTTGAAAGGCCGAAATGTGTCAGTTGAAGATACTTTCTTGGTGTATCTGCTACTTAATTCACTGCCAGACCAATAGAGACATCTCAAGAGTCTCTACAACACTCAGAAGGAAAAATGGAGTCTTGATGAACTCTTCTCCATATGTGTACAGGAGGAGACTGAGGTACCCAAGAGGGGTAAGGCTGTAACCATAAACTACATGGGAAACTCAATGAACTACTTAGGAAAACCCAAGTATAAGAAAAATTCTGGAAAATACTTCAAGGGAAGTTCATCTAAGAACCCTGTGAAATCTGACTTCACCAAGGGTAAATCTCTCAATGCATCACCAAATCAAGTGAAATGCTTCTTTTGCAAGGAAGTTGGACATTTCAAGAAGGACTGTGATGGCTTGAAGAATTGGACGAAATAGAAAGGTAACTTTTTACTTAGATATGTTTTCTCTATTGAGTCAAATAGTTTTGAAACTGACAATTCTTGGTGGTTTGATACTGGTTCACCTATTCACATTGTGAACTCATTGCAGGGATTATCCAGAATAACAATCCCAAGAAGGAATGAGACTAAAGGATGTACTGCAAGTGGACAAAAAGTAGAAGTTCAAGCTGTAGGAATTGTCAAGTTATTGTTTAGGAATAAATTTGTGTTAGAACTATCTAATGTGTATTGTATTCCAGAAATAAAGAGAAACCTAGTATCTGGTTCTCAATTTGTAAAAGATGGTGATTTTAGTGTTTCTGGTAATAATATTAGGATGTTGTTTTATAAAGCTGATTTTTGTTTTGGTAATGCTGATATCATTGATGGCTATTGGCATGTTAATTGTGTTAATGAAGTTTTCAGCAAAAATAGTTGTTCTGCTGATGTGTTTTCAATAAATAAAGTTTCTGGTGTCAAAAGAAAGTTCAAGCAAAATGCATCTTCTTTTCTGTGGCATAAGAGATTAGGTCACATTTCAAAATTTAGAATGCAGGAACTAGTTAAACAAAATATCTTGCCTACATTAGATTTCAATGATTTTGAAACTTTCATAGATTGTTTAAAAGGAAAAATGACAAACTCCTGAAAGTTTAATTCTGGAAGGAGTGACCATTGTTTAGACTTAATCCATACAGATGTGTGTGGACCATTTCCAGTTCAAACAATTTGTGGAAATTCATATTTTGTCACTTTTATTGATGACTTTTCAAGGAATTGTTTCATTTATCTTATTTCTGAAAAGTCACAAGTGTTGGATTGTTTCAAAATTTTCAAAAATGAAGTTGAAAGACAAACTGAGAGATTGATTAAGATGGTGAGATCAGATTGAGGAGGTGAGTATTTTGGCAAATACTCAGAAAAGGGACAACATAAAGGACCTTTTACTTTATATTTGGAAGAGTGTGGAATTATTGCTCAATATACCACATGTTACACTCCTCAATAGAATGGGGTTTCTAAAAGAAGCTAGAAACAAGACCTTAATGAACATGGTTAGGAGCATGTTTGTTAGATCAGGGCTGCTAAAGTTTTTAAAGGGAGAAGCCTTAAAGACAGCTAATTACATTAGTAACAGAACTCCTACAAAAGCTGTGAAAAATACTCCATTTGAGCAGTGGTTCGGATATAAACCAAGTTTGAATCATTTTCATGTATGGGGATGTAAGGTTGAAGCAAGAGTCTATGATGTGGAGAGGAAAGATAAGTCAGACTCACAATCAATATCAACATTTTTTGTTGGAAATGCAGAAAAATCAAAGGGTACAAGTTTTATAATTATGCAAGAAGTCAAAGAATTTTTGAAACTAATAGAGCAACATTCTTTGATGAGTTATTTGACCAGTGCGAAGCAGTAGTAGATGCATCATGTACAAATCAGAATGAGAAGAACTTTGAAGAATGGTTTGTTTATCTAGAAATTGTGATTGAGGATAATGCTTGTACTCAAGAAAACATGATCATTGGAAATCAAATTCCAATAGAAGTTGTGCAAAATGAACTAGTTGCAGTAGCAGAGAATCAAGCAAATAATGATGTGGAATTTCAAGAGAACGAAAATGTTGAAAATGAAGCACCTGAAATTGTTCCAGAAATAGTTCCAGTGAGAAGATCAACAAGAGAAAGAAGGCTTGCAATTTCTGATGACTATCATCTATTTTCTACTGAGGTGGAATCTGATTTGGGAGAAGATAATGATCCTGTTTGTTAGAAGGAGGCAATGCAATCTGTTAACAAAGAAAAATGGAAATTGGCTATGGAGGATGAGCTGTTGAGCATGTCAAAGAATTATGTGTGGAACTTGGTGGAAAGAAGTGCAGAAATGAAGCCTATAGGTTGCAAATGGGTATTTAAAACCAAAAGAGATGCAAATGGAAAGATAGAGAGGTACAAGGCTAGGCTGGTTGCAAAGAGTTACAATCAAAAGGAGTGGATTACAATGAGACATTCTCACCTGTGTCAACCAAGGATGCTTTTAGAGTCATCATGGCTTTGGTGGCACATTATGATTTGGAACTGCACCAAATGGATGTCAAAACAACATTTTTGAATAAAAACTTGGAGGAAGAAATTTACATGCTTTAACCAGAGGGATATGTGGAAAATAAAAACAAGATTTGTAGTTTAAAGAAGTCCATTTATGGATTAAAGCAAGCATCCAGACAATGGTACTTGAAATTTGACAAGGTGGTCACAAATTTTGGATTTGAAAAGAATAAACTTGATGAATGCATATATTGCAAGATCAGTGGGAGTTATTTGATATTTTAATTTTATATGTTGATGATATTCTACTTGCCACAAACATTGTTGAAATCAACCAATCAAAGAATTTCGGCAAATGAATTTTGACATGAAGGATATGGGAGAAGCACACTATGTACTTGGTATTGAAATTGAGAGGGATAGAAGCAAACATGTGTTGGGGTTATCTCAAAAGCATTATGTGGATAAAATACTGCATATATTTGGCATGGAGAAAGGGAGAAATGGTGAATCACCAATGTAAAAATGTGATAAGCTTCAAAAGGGTCAATATCCATAGAACAATTTCCAAAAAAAAAGCATGGAAAATATTCCATATGCAAGGCTGCTGGGAAGTTTAATGTATGCTCAAGTCTGCACAAGACATGACATAGCTTTTGTAGTCAATATGCTATCCAGGTTTCAATCCAATGCAGGTCATGAGCATTGAGTAGCAGGGAAAAAGGTTTTGAGGCATTTAAAAGCAACTAGAGATCATGTGCTGGTCTACAGAAAAATTAAGGATCAAGAATTGAAGGTAGAGTGCTTTACATATGCTTCTTACAAGCAGGATCCAGATGACTTAAAGTTGACATTTGGATACATATTTATGCTTGTTGGTGGAGCAATATCCTGGAAAACTAGCAAACAGTCATTAACTGCAACATCAACATTCCGAGCAGAATATATTGCTATCTTAGAAGCTATAGCTCATGCATTATGGCTTAATTTTATTTCAAAATTGAAGATTGTTGATTCTGCAACAAGACCAATGACTATATTGTGATAATGCAGCAGCACTTTTCTTTTCAAAGAACAACATGAGAACTTCAACATCTAGGAATATAGATGTAAAGTACTTTTCTGTAAGAGAAAGTGTGAGAGACAAAGAAGTGGAAGTTGTGAAGATAGGAACAAAGGAACAACTGGCAGATCCCTTGACAAAGGCTTTACTAGTTGCTTGTTTTGTGGAGCATGTTAAGAAGATGGGAGTGTTGTTTCTTATTGATGCTTAAGTTATTGAAATTGTAGTTTACTGTGTAATGGTTGCAGTATTAATAAGTGCTACAATATTCAAGTGATTTCTTTATCACTAACTTGATGCATAAACTCTCGCAAGCGTACGAACCATGTCAAGTAAGTGAAGTATTAAAACCTAGATTATCGTACCTGGGGGATTAGGTGTTGGACCTAACTGAGATAATTGGCACTACGACAACTCAAATGCATAGAATGAAAAATAAAAATAAAATAAAGTAAAATAATATTCACAAGGCACCAAGTCTCGGCAATGCTCGGCTTAACTCACACTAAGCCTAATCAAAGCCACTAACTTGTAGCCCAAATGAGTTATGCATAATGAAAGGTAGAATTTTGTTTTGCAGTTTTGAATTTGGAATTAACTAAATTAAATGAAAACAACTAATTATCAAGCAAGAAATTAAATTTAGATTTTCAAATTAATGGGAACATGAGAGTGTCGGGTGATTCATACTAACTATCTTGCAAATATCGATGTCAATTTCACAAATGCATGCATTTCCTATATGTGTCAAGTCCCGTATCTAGTACCGATCAACGCTACTAAACCAATAATCCTTTCGGTATATTGACTATGCCGGTTAAGGCCACAATCAACTCTCTAATTTGGGCATTACGCCGGTTAAGGCCGCAATATTCAAAATTAGAGGCCTAGAGAGCAAGATAATAGAGACCCAAGCAAGCTTAGCTACAATTAAGCTAGCTAATGGTCACCACACTTAAATCCTAGATGCCACAAGACTAATAAGTTCTCAATTTATTAATCTATTCATCACGATTGCCCACAACATAATTTCAAAGGTTGACAAAGCCTAGAAACATGCTTCTAAGGACCAATAAATTCATATTTAAAGCATACACAATGAAAACTGCATTTATTAAAAGTAAAGCATCAACATTTATACAAGATGAGTTAGGGCTTCACAACCCTAACTCCCAAAATTGAACTACTCACTAGCCATACTCAAATACATCATCCAATACATAAGAAATTAAGAGAAATGATAGAGGAGAGAGGGAACACAAATTAAGCTCACAATTTGCTATAGGCAAACATAAACCCAACTTGATATTAAGCCTCCACTCTTTACCAAAGCCAAAATCCCTTGTGGGGATGAAGCCTTGATGATGTGAAGTGAAAGCCCCTTAATTGCTCCTTCCAATTTTGAGAGAAAATGATAAGAGATTTAAAAATGGAGGAGAGAGAGTATGAGAGAGATGGAAAATGGAGGAGAGGTCTCTAAATTGGGCCAAAAGGGTGTGCAATGTGTGTGCAAAGGTTTTTAAATATCCCTTGGGTTCTAGGGTCAAGATTGGACTTGTACCTCATATCCAATGGCTCAAAAACAAGTATAAAATGGGTAAAATGAAAAGACTAAAACAACCTAATAAAAATGTAGAGAATTAGAAGTGTAGAAAACATTTTGGAAAAAATAAAGAAAATAGGAGGGCAAAAGTGTAAGTTAATGTGTGTCTAGTGTGAACACAAATAAATATCTCCATCCACATGTGTGATATGTGTGGTCCACTTTTGAATTTGAAATTTGTATACAATGATATAATACAAATGGACTTTGGTCTCAGACATCTTGCTATTGGGCCAAGTTGACTTGGTTGACCCAATGGTCAATTAGTTGACTTTTCGTCCTTTTGTCGAAAATTTCATTTTGCTCCAATTTTGCACAACTTCTTTCGAAATCCACAACTCCACTTATTTACTACAATATAAATAAAAATAGATTAATTACATAATAATTACTTTGGAGATAAGCTTAATTCTAGTGTTTAGAACGTAATTACGCGCATAAAAATGCGTATAATCACACCCCCACACTTGAACTTTGCTTGTCCCCAAACAAATTAAATGTAAACATAATTCGAAAATCTACTAACTCACAAACATAAAGAAAGTGCAATATTAGCCTTTCCAACCATAACCCTCGGATAACTAATTATGTAGATGACCATGAAGAAGATGTAAGCACAGTATAAGATTTTTGAATTTGTAAGGCAATTAAGATGCACATGTAATAGATGCTCAAGTATATGCATGTGCTGACCATGTATCAAATCAATTCACCAAAATCAAATAGCCATAAAGAAGACCCGACATAACCCACTAAACTGACATAGGTTCACTAAATATTACCGCTCAAGTGTTTAGAGGCTATATGTGTTTCACTCAAAAGAAATTTAACAACACGCGCCGCAATATGCTTGCTCTTCGATCTCATCTCTGCTAGGTAGCTAACAACATTCAAGATCAAAAGGTCTTTTATTTGGTTGTAATGGGGCTAAGGGCAAGTGGCTAAGAGAAATGAAGGATAAGGAAATACAAAGTCCATAGAAATCAGTGAAGCAACTCTCTCTTGCAGAGATATATGACTTTTGCTTTCGAATGCTAAGTCACTCACTCTAATCCCAATGTACAACCTGCTAACTAAACTATGGTATAAACAAAAATAATACTAGCTAATTTTTTTTTAATCACGTTTTTCTTTGAACTTTCTTTTTATTTTCACAACTTCTTCTTCTTCCTGTTTTTTTTTTTTTTTGAGAACTTTCTTTTCTATACAAAAATCACTCACCCCCACAGTTATTCTTTTGTAACCTCACACTTTTGACTTTTCTTTTCTTTTGAAGCACTCAAGCATAAAGTCATTCTCTCGAATCACTTCACCAACTACCATGGAAGGGTATGACAAAAGTGTTTAGGCTAGGTAGGAATTTATGATGCAAATTAACAGAAAGGCTAAATATATAAATTGGCTCAAAATGGCAATCTAGTGGTAAATATTTTTAGGCACATGCTTCTTTGCCCATGGTGGTATTAAGTCTAATTGCCTCAATCCTTTCTATCCAGTCATAAGCTAAAAGTAGCCTCAAGAGGTCTCAAGCAAGTTCAAGATACGCAATGTCACTATCAAGGCTCAAAAGCTCACAAATAAGGCATGCAAGTTTATCAAATCATTTTTATGCTTCTCTAATTATGATGAACCAATCTAACCATAGGCTATGTGCACACATATAGTCAAGCATAGATCACATATACACTCAATTACAAAACAAATTCAAAATCCTAGATCATGCTCAATCTATCCACAATCATAACAAGTTAAGTCCATGTCTCGTCATTGGGTTGGGAAAAGGAATTAGCCACTATATAATTACAAAAGCTAATCTAAAACTGGAAAATCTTTTTGATTTTTTTTTTTGGGTGATGAAAAATAGGGCACTCGAACCCTTACCCCCACACTTAATTAAAACCAACATTGTCCTCAATGTTGTAAAGTGAGCTCGAAAGCTAAATCCGTGTCAGAGTTAGGCATGAGAGTGAAGTCCGGGCGAAAGCCCAAAAATTAACTACGAAAATAAAAATCTAAATGCAGAGTAAAGTTATGGAAAACCCCATTTGTAGACACCTCCATTGCTTATGACCTTCGGAGAAGACCAATATGAGACACCGACTTCAAGGCACAAGGCCTTGACTTCCTCAATGTATGCTCCATAATAGCTCAAAGTGCTCAAGAAAAGATCGACTCCATTTTGAACATAGAATGTCCTAGAGCAATGCGTCACACAATTGGCAAGGATTAAGGATAAGGGTCCTCCATTAAGCTCATAGCCTTGATCGCATCCAAAAAACCTCACGACTGCCCATATATTACTCCCCATTGAAGAATTGAAGTGCAAGAATTTCAACTAACCCGAGTGAACAAAAAACTAGTGAGTGCAGAAAACTTCCAGTAATGACCTTTTTGTCTTCAAATACCCATTTCTCAAACTCAGAAATATATAAGTAAGTGAGACTTCATGGAATAAAAAGTAGACTCATATAGATTTCTATCCATATAAAGTAAGACACCTACATCCAAATGAGATGAAAACCAAAGCTGGTCAAAATTGCTGATCTGTCATGAAGTCTTCTGCTGACCCTCAGTCACCAAAACAGAAATATCTGAAGCTTCAGAGGTCCAAAGTGGGTGAGACCAACTTTAAATGAAATTAGACTCATTGAGATACCTTATATTTAAATTTCACAGGAAAATAGATTCTGAGTCAAAAATCGTTGGCCTCCAAACTCACTATTGTGTTCTGCCGTTTCTGCTGTGCCCTGTTTCTGACCTCTGTCACTTGGAACACTATATCTGAAACTAAGAACGTTAAAATTAAAAACTATTATACCACCATTCAGAAGACATGTGAAGCTACATCTATGAAAAATTTTAGCTCTAAATAGCTTGATATGTAGAGAGTGTAGCTTCTCAAAGTCACTCTATAGTAGCTGTTTCTGTTCTGATCTCCTTGCATTGACCACTAAATAAATTGAGTTCCAGTGACTCAAAGGGATTGAAATTTTGGTATATGATAATATACATATAGTAGAATAGTCCCAGAAAATTTCAGCTCTAATTACTATGTAAGTCAAAATCTATAGTCACCCAAAATCAACTGAACTTTCTAGAAAGAAACTGCACACTACTACATTCTTGCTTTCTTCACACTTCAAACTCCGGACACCTCTCATCCTCCCAAAAAGATGGCTAAATAGCCTTATTGATGCAAAATAAACAAGAAAATTTCAAAACTACCTAGGGTTGCCTCCCTAGAAGCGCTTGTTTTAAAGACCCCAAGCCAGTCTATAGAACTTGGTCTCTTCAAGGTGGCTCTTTCTTTCCACCACCACCCACACAAGCTTTGGTAGAACTAGAATCTCCACAAGATGGTGCAAGAAATTTGATATTCACCGGAGTGTTCCACACAAGATACCCTTTCTTCTTCTTTTTCAACCCACAAATCTCCCCTATTGTCTTGATTTGATTCTTTTGCTCCTCACTCAATGCGAGATCCTCATTCACATTTAGCTCATCAAGAGTAGAAATTGCAAGCACTTGGCAAAAAGAGGAAGAACTAGAAATCAATGACTCTTGGTTGTGGTATGGGACTTGGTTCAATGGGCCAAATATTCTATCTCTCTTTGCTTCATTGCCCTTGACCAAGTTAATAGAAAGCACACTTTTTACCACCTCCGGAGGGTAAATGGGTTCAAGTCTCTTGAGTAATACTTTTTCGCCCAACACCTTCATTTTGATAGTGCCCTTTTGAATATTAATTTTGATTCCCGCGGTTGCCATAAAAGGTCTGCCAAGAATGATAGGTATGCCCTTATCACAATGAGTTTCATCATCCTTATCCAATACCACCAAATCCGCCGGTAAGTAGAACTTGTCAACTTTGATTAACACATCTTCAATAACGCCCATAGGTCTAATAATACTCCGGTCCGCAAGTTGCAAGAATATAGGAGTAGCTTTAATAGGTCCAAGGTCAAGTTTCTGAAAAGTCTAAAAAGAAATAATGGTAATACTTGAACCAAGATCCATCAAAGCTCTATCAAAGACTTTCTCACCAATAGTACAAGAGATATTAAAGCTCCCTGGATCCTTGAGTTTTGGGGGAATCCGTCTTTGCAAGATAGCACTAACTTCTTCACAAATCTCAAACTGCTCATCATTCTTTATCTTCCTCTTATGGGTGCACAAGTCCTTTAGAAATTTTGCATAAATTGGCATTTGTCGAATGAGCTCAATCAAAGGTATATTGACATTGACCTTCTTCAAAACATCATGCACTTCGGACATCAAACCAACTTTCTTCTTCTACCCACCCTTCTACACATTTTCTTTTTTTGGCACATTAGGGTAAGGAAGTTGAGGTTTCGGTGTGCTCAAATCAAGAGGCGGATCAAAGGTGAGACTCCCGGTGGTGCCCCTAAGGGTAGTCATGGTCCCACTAGGGTTCTTTGCCCTCAAGGCCTCACCTAGTGATAAGTAGACCGGACCACTCCTATCCCTAGAGCTACTGTGAACATGTAGGTCTTCGTCATTTCTCCCATCTTTTTCGGTTGAAGTAGATGACTCAAACTCATAGGATGTGGATCTAATATCATCAAGAACCTTCTTAGAAGTGTCGTCAGCCTTAGATGGGTTCCTAGCCTTCATGGCCTCACCATCTAATCTTGAGGCCGAGATATCCTCATCCCTAGAAGTGTTCTTTCTCAATAAAGCTCTTTCCTTTCCACTATCAATCAAACCATATTTTCTCGCATCATTCTCAAAGGACAAGAAACCATAACCTTTACCAAGAATAGCATCTCCGGAGGGTACATTTTCTTCCCCTCCAGCTATCTTATCCACCGACTTGTTTCTTCCTTTTGCATTCAAAGTCACATCACCCATTCCATATTTACCGGTAGGTACATTTTCTTCATTTCCGGTCCCAACCTCCTTGCAATATAAAGAATCATGATGCATATGCAAATTATCATCAACAACATGACCAAGAGGTACATTTTCTTCCCTCTTGGCTCCATATGAATGCAAATCAACATCGTCATCAAATAAAGGATTTGTATGGAAACTAGAAGATGTGGGCATGTAGACATGATTATCATATACCTTTCCTGAACGTAGAGTGGTGACGGCATTCCATTCATGGAGTTTTCCTCTTGGGTTTGGCTCCGGTTGTGAAGGTAAGGATCCTTGTTGACATGTGCTAAGCTCCTTTGCCATTTGACTCATTTGCACTTCTAATAGTCCCATTTGTTTTTGCATGGTGGCTTCACCTTGGGATAGTATAGTAATACATTAAGACATAGAAGTAAGAACATCTTCATTTGCACTCTTCTTCTCCTCCGGTTGTGAGACAATGGGAACACCTTGAAGCATAGGAGAAGAAGTGTAGTTCCCACCTTGGTTTTGGCCTTGAAATGAACTCGAAACACCTTGAAACTTGTACGGACCATAGCCAGCACCTTGAGTAAACCCGGGAGGAGCATTTTGAGCATGAAATCCTTGACTTGAGGTGGATTGGTATTGAGAATTAGGCCCGTATGCTTGCTGTCCATGTTGACCAAATTGTGAAAATTGAGTGTTTCCTTAGTGTGCATTGCCATAATGAGCGGAATTTGATGAGTCTTGACCTTGGCCACCTCTAAAGCTTTGCTTTCTACCTTGAAACCCACTAGATGAACCTCCTTGGTCTCTCCAAGAAAAATTTGGGTGATTCTGCCAACCCGGATTGTATGTAGGTGAGTAAGGATCATTTTTAGGGTGCCCACCATAAGAATTCACGGCCTTTACTTGCTCTTGAACAAAATCCGGAAATTTAGGGGCAAGATGACACTCACAAGTAGCATGTGTAGGTGAATCATATAGAAGACATAGAGTTGAAGACATAGAAGCGGCCTTGACTAGATGAACCACGCTCTTGAGCTTGAAGAAGTAAATCAAGCTTCCTTTTAAGCTTTCTATAGTCAGCACTAGAGCTCTCTTGGGCAACCCTTGTCTCATGAGTGCTCTTGGTGTCATAATATGGATCTTTTCTCAATCTTTCCCTCCTAGAGTAATGATCATCCCATTGCCTCGATTGTCGACCCAAGTGCTCAAGTATATCCCATGCCTCGGTTTGACCATGACTATGAAGTGAACCTTGTGTGGCAACATCAACCCTCCTCCTCTCATGCGGTAACAAACCATCATAGAAACCTTCAATCATCATAGACTTAGTCAAGACATGACGGGGACATACATTGCAAATATCCTTGTATCTATCCCATGCCTCCTAAAATGTCTCATAATCTCGTTGGGTGAAGAGTAAGAGCTCATGTCTCATGCTAGTGGTCTTGTGTGGTGGGTAGTAAGCATCCAAGAAAGTGCTTGTCAACTCATCCCATGAATGTATACTCCTCGGTTGTAGCTTCAAAAACCATCCCTTTGCATCATCTCTAAGTGAGAAAGGAAACAACCGTATCTTGAACTCACCTTCCGGAAGTCCACCCTTTGACATGGTGCTCACAATCGCCTCAAAGTCTTGCATATGGTTGATGGGCTTCTCGGATGGTGTCCCACAGAAAAAGGTAAGATACTCAATTGTTGTGGTTTGATCTCAAAGTCCACCTCTCTAACCGGAAGTACCAAGCATGATGCCGTGTTGACCATGGAAGGTCTAGAAAACTCTCGAATAGGTCTCTCCACCATCTCTCTAACCGGTGATCTAATCGGACTCGGTGAGGGATCTCCTGGAGGTACTCTTGGCCATGGAGGTGTTCGTGAACGATCTCTTTGTCTTTGTCTTGGAAGTCTTTGCAAAGTACGACCACTTCTCAAATTGATAGGTAGTAAAGTACTACTTAAAAAGAACCATTAGAAAATTAAGCACCTCAATAAACAAATAAACACAAAATATTCACCAAGTTTACCAACCACAAAATTTGACAATTAATTAGAGAATGAGAAAAGAAGGAGACTTAACAAGTAGTGAAAAATAAAATTAGAAACTAAACACCTAAGCAAAGAAACAAAAATAAAAATAATAAAAACAAAAGTATGCTAAAAGTGACCCTAAATGCCAATTACCAATGGATTAAGATCCCAAGACCCTAATCCCCAGCAACGGCACCATTGACTTGATGCATAAACTCTCGCAAGCGTACGAATCGTGTCAAGCAAGCGAAATATTACAACCTTGATTATCGTACCTCGGGGATTAGGTGTTGGACCTAACCAAGATAATTGGCGCTAGGACAACTCAAATGAATAGAATGAAAACTAAAAATAAAATAAAGTAAAATAATATTCACAAGGCACCAAGCCTCGGCAATGCTCGGCTTAACTCACACTAAGCCTAATCAAAGCCACTAACTTGTAGCCCAAATGAGTTATGCACAATGGAAGGTAGAATTTTGTTTTGGAGTTTTGAATTGGGAATTAACTAAATTAAATGCAAACTAAAATAAAAGCAAACAACTAATTATCAAGCAAGAAATTAAATTTGAATTTTCAAATTAATGGGAACATGGGAGTGTCGGGTGATTCACACTAACTATTTTGCAAATATCGATGTCAATTTCACAAATGCATGCATTTCCTATATGTGTCAAGTCCTGTATCTAGTACCGGTTAAGGCCACAATCAACTCTCTAATATGGGCATTGCGCTGGTTAAGGCCACAATATCCAAAAGTAGAGGCCTAGAGAGTAAGATAATAGAGACCCAAGCAAGCTTAGCTACAATTAAACTAGCTAATGGTCACCACACTTAAATCCTAGTTGCCACAAGACTAATAAGTTGTCAATTTATCAATCTATTCATCACAATTGCCCACAACATAATTTCAAAGGTTGACAAAGCCCAGAAACATGCTTCTAAGGACCAATAAATTCTGATTTAAAGCATACACAATGAAAACTGCATTTACTAAAAGTAAAGCATCAACATTTATACAAGATGAGTTAGGGCTTCACAACCCTAACTCCCAAAATTGAACTACTCACTACCCATACTCAAATACATCATCCAATACATAAGAAATTAAGAGAAATGATAGAGGAGAGAGGGAACACAAATTAAGCTCACAATTTGCTATAGGCAAACATGAACCCAACTTAATATTAAGCCCCCACTCTTTACCAAAGCCAAAATCCCTTGTGGTGATGAATCCTTGATGATGTGAAGTGAAAGCCCCTTAATTGCTCCTTCCAATTTTGAGAGAAAATGATAAGAGATTTAAAAATAGAGGAGAGAGAGTATGAGAGAGAAGATGGAAAATGGAGGAGAGGTCTCTAAATTCAGCCAAAAGGCCTAGGGTGTAGAAAAATAGGTCTTAAGCTTGTGCAATGTGTGTGCAAAGGTGTTTAAATACCCCTTGGATTCTAAGGTCAAGATTGGACTTGTACCTTATATCCAATGGCTTAAAAACAAGTAGAAAATGAGTAAAATGAAAATAATAAAACATCCTAATAAAAATGTGGAGAATTAGAAGTATAGAAGACATTTTGGAAAAAATAAAGAAAATAGGAGGGCAAAAGTGTAAGTGAGTGTGTGCCTAGTGTGAAAACAAATAAATATCTCCATCCACATGTGTAATGTGTGTGAGGTGTGTGGTCCACTAATTATTATTGACAGGACCTGTCCAGGATTTCACCCTGAAATCTGAAGTGGCCATGCGGGGCCCACCTTAGAAGAAATTCTACCAAAAATTTGACAGAACTTCCCCTAAAAATGGACTACCCAAAACTTGTAGAAAGACATTTACACTTCTAAACCATCCATCCTTATTCTCTTCGAGCCACCATGCTCCCCAAATCTCAACATCTCAATCTAATAACATTCATTCCACAGGTTATCAGAGCAATTCTAATATAAAAGGTAAACAAAAAAAACATGGATAAAATAGATTCACGGAAGCTGTGCTATTGGCTATGCCTCAACTCCATGTATGCTCGACCTCAACTAATCTAGCCTGCAAACTGGGGATTTGAAACCGAAGGACCCATGGGAAAGTAATTTAGAAACATGTTAGTGTGAGTGGACAAAAATAAATAATCGAGATAATTTAAATAAAGCAAACTTGAATACTTTCCCACGTATTTAAACTTATAAAACCTTGATGCATGCAACGTTTATAAAACATATTTCTTTAAACTCAAAATCTCGTGAAATCATATCAATCCCGCTGGTTAAGAGAAAATCGGACTAGCCCCGCTAGTCAAGTAATAATAGGATATGGGGAAGAAGAAATCACCATACGGGTAAAGGAGCCCTTAGGCTCTACCTACCCTCGACTGCCACTCACACATAGATTGTGAGGAGGAGAAGAACTAAGAACCTCGACTACCACTCACATGAGGAGGAGAATAAATCACCTCGACTACCACTCACAAACACAAAGTAAGTGAGGAGGAGAACTAATAGAACGACCCCGGTATGGTGAAGAAAACATTCAAATCCAGTAAACCCATAAGGTTTCCCACATTTCTCATGAGAAAATAAATATATTCTAGTGACGTGACCCCGCACGCCAAAATATTTTCGCAAACATAATCAAATAGGCGAGAAATAATAAATATAATGATCCTTCCAAAAACCTCAAGTACGATAATATGGCAGAAATCTCAAAATGGACGAATAAAAAAAATTACTAAAATCCAAAAATCATCTCGGAAAATAATTTGTCGTGAATCACATAAATCTTGATTTCAATTGAAAACATATATCGGAGATAAACAATCGAATGCTCAAAAATCCATTTCCGAAACATAATTGAAATAAATCACAATTAATCTCCGAAAATTAAATCATATTCCCGAAAATAAATCATAACTCCAAATCTGAGCATAATAAATTCGTATCCAAAATTATGATCCAAAACAAAATTTTATGCTCGAAAAATAAAATGACAAATAAATTATTATTTCAAAAAAAAAAAAGGGCATGCATCAGTATTTGAAAATGAAAGTCCACTCACAGTACTATATAGGCGACCATGCATACGGGTTTCTTCGTCGAGCGGTAACTCGGTATAGCGCCCTGTACACAATTATATTCGGTGAATAACAATTCGGCATTCAAATACGATTCCAAAATCAATCCTCTGAAGTCAACATCTCCATTTCCTTTTTCTGATTCAACCCAAACTTTACCACTAGCACCATTTCATTAATTTACAAGTTCTAGGGCAGATTTGAGAGAAATCCAACGGTTGGATTCTCGTAAATCGATAATCGAAATCCTAAATCTTCGGAAATTAGAAATCGATTCAAAACTTCTCCAATCTTCACCAAATTCACATATATAAGCTCTACACCAAATATATGATTTTACTAGCTAAATATAGAAGTTAAATCACTGTTCTACGCGCTGCCACGCGCCTCCCACAGTGGCGGCGAGTGGGCCCCACGCGCCGCCGGCCACCACCTCCGATGGCCACTAAATTTTGGTAACAGCTCCATCTAAACCTCCTAAACACTTCTCTCAACTACCACCAAGCCAGAAAACAACTAGAACTGCCTCAACAATTATGAACACAGTACACCCAGATTATGAACAGTGAGATAAAAATTCAAACCTTCGATTCTTCCTCCACACTTCAAATCGCTGCCAAATACTTAGAGAGCATCATCTACGTCTCAAGGCGCTTCCAATGGACTAAGGTTTATCGCCGGAGGTGGTCGGAATTTGGAGATATCGGCGTCGACTCAAAACTGGTACAGTGACCGTCCTCTTCTTCTCGTTGCTGCACTCTCCACAGTCCAGAGAATCAATCACCAAACCACCATAGAAATATAGAGGAGGGAGAGAGCTTTCCAACGATAGCTTATGCGTCAAAATCCACCACCGGATGAAGGAGTTATGGCCAGAAGAAGGTGAAGAGGTCGGAGAGGGAGAGAGAATCGGGGAGAGAGAAAGAGGGAGAAGAGAGAGAAACCCGAGTTACCACAGTAACTTGTGGTATTTATAGAAAATTGCTATGAACAGTAAGTTTAGTATTATGGCCATAACTAACCATATGAACTCCGATTTTAACGTACCACATATGCACGCGTTCGGTTTAATGTTCTCTACGACTTTCATGAAGAAAATTTTCTCAAATTTTAACCCGAACAAAAGTCATCTTTTAGGGACCCCTAAAAAGTAGAAACGAAACCGAAAGTAATAATAAATGTCATTTACCATCCGAAAGACTATTAAACCGGTAACTTGCGATCCGGGACTTAACAATTATTGTTATTACATCAATTTTGAATTTGAAATTTGAATACAACGATGTAATACAAATGGGCATGGGTCTCGGACTTCTTGCTATTGGGCCAAGTTGACTTGGTTGACCCGATGGTCAATTAGTTGACTTTTCGTCCTTTTGTCGAAAACCCCATTTTGCTCCAATTTCGCACAACTTCTTCCGAAATCCACAACTCCGCTTATTTACTACAATATAAATAAAAATATATTAATTACATAATAATTACTTTGGAGATTAGCTTAATTCTAGTGTTTAGAATACAATTACGTGCATAAAAATGCGTGTAATCAATCACATTTAAGTATACATGTAGTACTGATATGAATAAGTGATTTTATGCAATAGACAATAGGCTTATTTCCAAGATTAATCTGGAGTCAATAATGCTTAAAGAATTGTTGATTACAATATATGTTAAGCATATTCAGTTCTTTGCATTTGTGGTCATTCATGTAATTGTGATTATTGTGTTGTGGTTTCAAGAAACCTTGTGTTGTTAACATATTGCAACTCTTGTGATTCAATACAGTTGGTTGCAATTGACATAATTTTGAGAATTAGATGAAAGTTATTTAAATCGAGTGCACACTACAACAATAGTTTGCTTCATTTTACATTTAGACATATATCTAGTTCAATGGGAGATTGTAAGATCATATTGAACTAGATATATAATGCTAGTATACACACCAATTGCAGCAGCAGACAGAGTGAGTGAGACTGAATTATTGGGATTTAAATGAAACATTAGTGATTTAATTAAGTTGTAAAATCATTAATAAACACTTGATTAAAGCCATCTGATTTGAATTTGAACATTCAAATTATGCATTGATTAATAGATAAGAAGTTATGAGCAGTTTCATTGATGGAAGGAATTGTTGTAACTATAAAACAGTTTTATTAATGCAAAGAGAACATTCATCAATGCAAGAACATAAATGTTTTCTCTATAAATACATTCCCATCAATGCAAAGAGAACTTGTCATATGGATCTCGGAGAAGGAATGGACTGCACCAATCAAACTGGTCAATTACTTGAACTCTATATCTAATCCTAGTCTGACATAGAAATATGTTTTAGTTTATATACATGTTCTGCATATGAGTTACAGTAGGCTAGTTTTAATTCTACCGGGGGGGCGGGGGGGGGTGGGGGGGTTGGTTGGGGTGGATTCAAAGAAGAAAGCCCAGCAAAAGCACTGAAAATCTTGCCAATTCCACTTTAATTTCCTCTGGTCATTCAAGCTCAATCGTAGCAGAGACCAGCTTCACCTAACCGGTCTAACTGTATAGTTTTAGGACAAGAAGGTTGGGAATAGTAGACTAGATGCTGATAAGGAGCCATAGAGGCACATAAAGAAAATTCCTAGATACTAGTTAAAATTTTGAGTATGGTTCATCATTCATGTGAACCCCATTTTAAGCCATCCGAAGTTCCGAACAACACACTGTCCATTATGATTCCTTGCAGAAAAAAAAAAATTATGTATATCAATTGCTCATTTAGCAAGAGCGATTCATTGAGCATTGATGACTAGCTTTGGAAGCTGTATGTTTAGCAAGGAACTCAAGAGCTGCACGACAATGTTGCTCCGGGCTTGAGGTTATATGTGCCATTAATGTTTTTCATGTAATCGCTTTGGTTCTTTTTTTTTTTTTTTTGATCAAGTCTTGCCGAGTTCTTCATCTTGAAGGAGTTCTTGCATCCAAGGGCAGCCTAAAATTGCATTTGTGGTCTTCATCTCGTTTTACGGTTTTTATTCTCTTGTAGTTCAATATTTATGTTTTTATTTGTTGAATTTAAGACGATGTGTGGCTAGTTAATTTTTGTTAGGGGCATGATTGGAAGTCCCAATTATGTAGAACATATGTTTGGTTTTAATCTAGTTTCTTGATCATTGGTGTGAATTGGTTGTTTATTTCTGCTTGATTGAAAACTTTTGCATGTGTATGTTTTATGGTCGCGAACATAGGATTTATGCATGTAATTGGAGCTAGGTTTAGAAAATAACTCACCAAATCGTCTTGTTTTCTAATCCACAAGTATGCAAGGCTTTAGACAAAAGTTGATGTTTTAGACAACTAGAAGAGCATGCTAGGTAGGCGTTCCACACTAGACTGCAACTCTATAACCAATCGTTTCCATGAGATCTTAATGCTTCAAATCTGTTGACACTATATGTATTGTTGATAGGATAGCGTTTTATACCTTAATTGCATGTTTGATAGGCTTAGCTATTGTGCGTTCACGTAGACTAAGTATTTAGAGAAACATTAATAAGGGACATGATCTGCTCTGACTTGTTGTTCACACCTTAGTAATTGAAACTAGGTTAACTTAACATTGTTCGAAAGTAATTGATGGTGGATTTCCAAGTCTCTAAGGTCTTCTCCATCTTATTTTGTCACAACCAAAAATCAAAATTGTTTTCCTTTTGTTTTCTCTTTTATTTTCATTAAAAACAAAAAACCCAAAATCTGTTTCAACTTAGGATTGCAATGCATTCTTCTATCCCCTACTGTTTCCTGCCATCTTTTTCTCTCTTTTTTAGTGTTCTGTCGATTTGTGATTTCTTTTTTAGTGTTTACGGTTTTCTAAGGAGAGCCGAATCACTGGGAGATAAACGTCCTAAATTTTTTACATGGGTTGCAACGCACTCTTCTATCCCCTTCTGTTCCCTGCCATCTTTTTGTTTCTCCTTATTAGTGACTCTAGGGGCTCCGAAATTGCTTCTTGGTGTTGAACTTTGGTTGAAGTGAATTTAAAAGAGGCAATGTGCACTTTGGCTGTTTTGAGTCTTCGCCAAATGAGACAAATTGTCTATGGTCAAAGACAAGCCTTCACCGACAACTCTCCATCAATCAAACCCATTGTTTTTCGCTTGCAGGTGCTATAGGAGAGGGACACACAAGAGGACAAGAGGTCGTTGCTGAGTCATATACCTTTCTTGTGCCATTCTGAATTGCTGCACTCCAAAAGCATGCTCAGCTTTTTGTCTCGTTCACTTTAATTAAACTTGATTGAACTTTCATAATCATAGAATAGCACCGGCAAGCTTTTTTTCTCTAGCTTTTTGACGGCGGCAACGTTTTTGTCATATGCATGTAGTAAACCTCCATGAGTCTGCGATACCATCAAAAGCTTTTATCTTGAATTCTTGATCATATTATTTTAGCAAAACAGAGCTTTTGCTTTTTGTCCTTTCTTTGTTTTCAATCTTATCTTTGCAGCAACATTTTAACAATGACAAAACCTTTGTTTTTTTTTTTTAACATAATAGCTTTACCTTTGTTAATGTGCTTTGCTTGGATTGTCATCTTTTGGAGTTTAGTCACAATTATGTTGCAAGTTCGTCCATTTTTTTTATCTGCTATTACAAGGATCTTGTGTCAAAGCCTCATGTTGTGCAAGTTTCCTGTGCAGAAAAAACATGTAGCTAATGCTTATCGTGTTATGATGTTCAGAGGCTTTGTGTCTCCTTGACAGTCCTTGTAAACATGAGCAGAGCACTTTTGTGACGCTGCTAGAACTTGAGAGCAAGGCCTGATATTTGCTTTCCATTCATTTAAAACAAGGTGATCACTTTGATTCTAGTTTAAGTTTATGAACAGTGATTTTCAAAACTTCTTACTTCTAATTCCTTTGATTTCGTTTGTCTTTTAGTGAAATGGCTTCTAAATTTCTAAATACTTTGATCTAGTGAGATTCTAAACCCTAGATGTTTTCCATTCAATTCAAAAATGTGACCACTTTGTTTCTAGTTTGAGTTTATGAACAATGATTTTCAAAATTTCTTACTTCTAATTCCTTTGATTTGGTTTGTCTTTTAGTGTAATGGCTTCTAAATCTTTAAATGAGTTGGTTTAATGAGATTCAAAGCCGTATTTTGCTTTCGATTCATTTCAAACAAGGTGATCACTTTGTTTCTAGTTTGAGTTTATGAATAGTGATTTTCAAAACTTTTTGCTTCTAATTCCTTTGATTTGGTTGGGATTGATGGCCTGTTGATACGATCAATCCGGTTCCAATTATAGAAGTTCCAGGTATCGGCTGGTGTTGGGTGGTCTGAGATGTTTACAGTCGTCCGCCGTTGGTTGGACTGCGATTGAGACGTGAGGGTGGCCCAATGCCAGTAGTGGGAAGGCGGACTTGGTGAAGGGGCGATGCAGCTATTGTTTTGGGCAGAGGAGGATGGGCACCAGGCTGGTGTGGCCTTTTGGGCTTGGATTTTGCTAGTGGGCCCGTTTTGGGCTGGAGATAGGGTTTGGGTTCCCCTTGTGGGCCCCGCCCAAGCTGTTATTTATTTTACTGTTTTATTTTATTTAGTTATTTTGCGCATTTTGAGAGCAATAAGTCTCTGCGTTTGTTGTGTAGCGGCTAGACGGGCTTTTTGCCTGTGTGTGCACTCAAAGTGCCTTGTCTGCTCTAAGTAGGCGGCGAGTTCCTTGCTTCATCAAATGGTTACTGCCTCCTAGTGGCAGAGTGAGACTTAGTGTCTTCGGATTAATCATCTGGCGGCAACATAGTAGGAAAGCTTTGCGTATGGTAATTATGCCACGTTGTAATCGGGTTACATATCGAGTTATCTTTCCGTTATGTCACCGCTATGTCAAAGTAAATAGAGTCACCAATAGAGCGCTCTTAGTCTCTCGATCTGCAACCATGGCCTTTGTCTCAATCCATATCATAAAACCATGGCCTTCGTCGTTTCATCCGTCAAGCAAGCAATCCCCGAACTCTTCTAAAGTCAAAACCGTCGCCATGGCCATCCTTCCTAATTCTCCAATTTGTTCGATGGAGGAAAGATAGCCACGGAGACGGTATCAACTTCAGGAGAGTTCACTTCTGAGTTGAGGTAGCTTTCTTTGTCATGATCCTCAAAGCAAAAGATAAAACTAGATGCAGAACGTCGAATGCGAAGACATCGACGATGAAGACGACCTCTTCAAATCAATCAATAAGCGTAAGCTTTATAACCATTCGTTTTCCCTTTACATACTTCAATTTTCAATTTCGATCACTTCGCACTGGTAATTGAACTTGTCCATGATCATAAAACTGCCTCAGTCTTTCTTGGTTCTCGAATTGAAATGGATTTTTAGTCAATTTTCAAATTTTCGATGGATTTGCTTAGTTTTTCTGGTTTCGTAGAAATTGAGTATGTTTTGGTCACAGTTGTAAGATTAGACTTGAAATTTTAAGTGAAATTTTCTTCGGAAGTGACTAAATCAGAGTTTTAATGGATCGATGAGTTTTTGTGTGCAGTGATTGCTCAAGGAATCAATGTCGGAGATGTTAAGAAGCTTTAGGATGCTGGGATTTATACTTGCAATGGTTTGATGATGGACACCAAGAAGGTATAGTGAATTTCACCTCTAATGTTTCGAAACTGTAAATGCTCAGGTTGGATTTCCTTACTGTGATTATTATTTTGCAAAACTTGACCGGAATCAAAGGTTTATCTGAGGCCAAAGTTGATAAGATTTGTGAAGTTTCTGAGAAGATTATGGTCCTTGCCATAATCTGAAATGTTTATCTAGATTTTCTGAAGTTCTTCGAATGATAAGTTTCTTCTCAGTTTTCATTATTGTTTTTTCTTTTTCAAAACTTTGCATATATTACTGGGAGTCATGCCCTAACCAGAGTAAGATTAAAGCTGTTTCTTGTATTAGGCTAGCTTAAGTAAATGCCGTCTTCAAATTTAGTTACTGTGGGGATGAATGTGAAACTCAGAAGTTGACATTTGTTTTGGCGTTTAGAGGAAGTCTGTAATTCGCATTACAATTGGGAGCCAAGCACTTGATGAACTATTAGGTGGTAATCTTGTGCTAATATTAGTTATTCAATCTAATGTTTATCTTGCTTAATAGTTTGTTTTCATTTGATTCTGTATTAATAAATTACAGGTGGGATTGAAATTCTAGCAATCGCAGAAGCCTTTGGGGAATTTAGGTGAGCACTGTTTCTTTCAGTATCATTGGTGTCCATAATCTGAAATGTTTCTTTCAGTATCACTGTTGTCCATTGCTTGTATTAAACATAAACACTAATTTCAGGTCTGGAAAAACACAGCTTGCACACACACCCTGTGTAACTACACATGTTTGTCTCTCTCCTTAACTTGTGACTGTCTTAGCATACTGGAAATCATGCCATCATTGTGCAAAATTTTGTTGTGGTCTTTCACTAAAAGTCTAGCATTTGAGTAGTGAAATGTTAAGTTTGCATTGACTGTGATTTCCAGTCATCTTGCATATCATTCAGTTTGATTAACGGAGAATTATACACCATTAAGAAGCATATGTTACTGAAAAAGTGATAATTGTGGGTTTTGGACTGCTGCAGTGCCATGCCAAGTAAAGTTGAATGCCAATACTGCTTTTACAACTGTGTATCCCATATCTGGTCTTTCTCGAATAATAAACTAGTAGCTACCTAAGATTTTCATACTTGAACATGCTCTTAGTTACATTGGATATGCACCTTTAAGAAGCATGTTACTGAAAAAGTGATCATTGTGGGTTTTGGACTACTGCAGTGCCATGCCAAGTAAAGTTGAATGCTAATATTGCTTTTACAACTGTGCATCCCATATCTGGTCTTTCTCGAATAATAAACTAATAGCTACCTAAGATTTCCATACTTGAACATGCTCTTACTTACATTTGATATGCACAATCTTTTTGTCAAATTAAATTAACTTGGCTCTTTGATGCAGCAAATACATCTAGTTGATGGAGACAACTGCTGAATCTTTAATCAGCAACTGAAACTATTGCTTTATCCTCTTGCACTTCGTGTTTTTGTTTGCTAGTTTGGAAGAATGTGATAGCTGTCATTATTTTCTTTGAAATTGAGAACTCCCCTTGTTTTCTTACTAGAGTTTTATACAAGTTGAATTTGTTAAGTTTGGTGTTGACACTAATTTCTACTACATTTTTAGAGCATTTCTTTCTACATTTGCTTAGTTATTTCCTTAACAATGTCATTTCTAACTTCTTTTGTGTTTTTAGGTAGTTTTGAGTCTGGAAATGGAAGGTAAGGAGTTATATGAGCATAAATGAGAAGAATTAGAGAAATGAAGTTTTCCTAGTTCTACCAGGAAAAGGTATCCTAATGCAACTAGGACAGAGTTTGGAAAAATGATGTTCGGAAATGAAGAAATGACAGAGTCCCAGTTAGACTAGAAAACCTGATGACACTAGGAGTGCTACGCAAGGTTCTAAAAAACGCTAGGCGCTAGTCGGGCGGAAGGTCGAGGACTAGCGCCCAGGGGTCTAGGCGGGGACTAGGCGGTTTTTTTATTTTATTTTATTTTAATTTTATAACATATAATTATATAAATAAAAATATAAAAGGTATTATAAATTTATATGGGCTTATAATATGTATACATATGCATGTAGAGGGAATTAGGGATGCATCATAAGTTACCGATTTTAAATGCATGGCATTGTATGCAGGGCTTATCACATGTGTTGAGTACAGTGAGCCACCAACTTTTGCCAGCAATGAGAATATATATATATATATATATATATATATATATATATAGCATGGACGTGCACCAGCAATGTAGTGACATATATAATAAGTCAGCAAACAGGTGTCAATGATAATTGAATGTGTATGGAGGCAAATGTATCACACTATCACGTGTTTGATATGTGGGCCAGAGCATGAAATAAGGAAACCTCGACATGTCGTCTTGATGCTAACAGCTTATGTTAATTGTGAAGGTGCTTTAAGACGATTATAATAAGCATATGTATATGCTTCAGCTTTGCAGCATCGAAAGAAAACTCTCTGTTTTTCAGTTTTTCAGAAAGAAGACTTTGAGCTCCATCTTAGGTGCTGATCAATGTATAGGTGAGGAGCTGCACCAAGAAATCGAAATCATGAGGCCGTCAGTTCTGAAACCAGCGGCAAGGAGGGACTGCAAGATTGAATGGGTGTCCAAAGTAGCTCTGGGTGTGAAGAGGAGGTTGAAACTCCGCCCAGAAAGTTGAAACTCTGGCAGGGATTGGAGCTCCACCAATGATTAAAGAGTGAAGAGTGAAGAATGAAAAAAAGGACGGAACGCTTAGTCGTCGACCACCCAGCGCCCAGTAGGGGCCGCCCAGCCCGCCTAGGAACCGCCCAACCCGCCTAGGCGGCCGATTTTCTCCCTCACGCCTAGCTCGATCGACTAGGCCGTAATCGGAACGGCTTACAGACGCCTAGCGCCTAGGCGCCGCCTAGGCCGATTTTTAGAACCTTGGTGCTAGGAGACCTGATGAGACTAGGAGATGCTGTGTCTTGAAGATGACTCAAGGTTGTTTAAGAATGTTCTAGAATAATGAAGAATTTCGGCAATCATAGAGATGGGTTCCGAATTGGCCCAAATGAAGGAGTCTAGCCACTACAAAAATTCGCTACACATGGTTAGCGTCGGCACTCAATTGCCATCGCCAAAGCTCATATATTTGCTTTGGCAAAACGTGTAGTCGCAAAAGCATAATAAATTTGTGTTAGCAATATGATGCCGTTGCTAAAATCACTTGGGTTTGTGACTGCACCCGTCTTCCGTCGCATGATTCTTTCTTTTTTTATTACTAAGCGACGTCATCTCCTCCTCTTGTGCATCAAAACATTGATGTCTCTCCATTAGCTTCACTTCTGCATCTCTCTCTCTCTAGTAACTCGCTCTCTCCTCTGTTCTTGCCCTAAATTTTCATTTTGGGGCAAATCGACCGAAACTACAGAAATTCATCTCCCTCGACGTGACTTCACACTCAGATTTTCGTGGATTTTGATTTTCGATGCCTCTTCTCTGGAACTCTCTTCTTCGATGAGGTTAGACATTCTTCTATCGATGCTCAAATTATACAAATTGCTAGATTCTGATGCAATTTTTCTGGTAATTTATTCTCAGATGACAAATTAGGGTTCTTGTAATCAATGGTGATTGAATCGGGATGTTGGACTGCGTAGATTCATTTTTTTGATCCTTTCTCTGACATATTGAATCGATGCTCAAGATCATATCTAGGGAAAGATCTACGGTCGATAGTGTTTTGAGGCAAAGGTATGGCCAAGGTTGCTGGACCTAGTTTTTATGCCGGTTGCTGTGAAGGTTGGCTGCGGAAAGATGAAGGTTGGCCTAGTGAAGAGAAAGACGCCTTCAGAACTGAGAGTAAGTTTTTCAATTCATGGATGTTTTGTATAGAAATGGGCACTGGGTCATGGATAACTGGAGGCGGAGGAGTCAGACTGATTGTTTAAGGTACTCTCTTTGTTGCTTTGAAGCTTTGAATTTGATAATGTAATTGAAATTGTTTTGAATTTTTCTGGTTATTTTCTTGTTAAAGTGATTGGATGGTGATGTTGCTTCATTGTTTCAATTCCGTTGCCAGTTTTATTGTGAAGCAATGCTAGAGGTTTTGATTTGGTTAAGCTTAGAATGGTGTGGTTACATTCAAGTTTAGTTCTTTCCGGGCAATGATAATCTCTAAACTATGAACATGGATAAGTAATCACCTATAGAACACTCTTATAAAATACACTGATAAAGAAACAGAAGGGACTGATGATTCCACCAATGTCTAAAAGTGATATCTGCTTTCTTTTCTCAATTTAATGCTAATTAATTGTGTAGGTATGATGATTAGCACTCGGATAATCTAGACAGGCTTCCTGCTGGACTGAATACTAGATCAATTTAACTTAAGAGGATAATTGACTGAATGGTGAAACCAATTGAGATAACTTTTTGCGACTTATATTTACTTCCAGTCAGAAAATTACACGATTATACTGGAGCATAATGACAAGGGGTCACTAGAATTTTGGAGGTTTACTACTTCTTTGCCATTATTATGGGACTATTCTATACTGTTATATTAGTTGAAATACATATCATGAATAAATCTGCATACCTAAAGTTAGTATATGGTGCTACCATCTGCCTGTTGTAAAGAAAACTTAATACATAGCTTAGTGATCATACTGAAGATTTAAATTGAATTGCATATTTAAGAAGCCTTGGGAAATATGATGGGCCATTATACGTAATAAGTTTCTCATTTGTAATGTCTGCATGACAGTAAGAGCAGTTGAAGTGGATGAATGTTGTGCAGATTATGGATGAATCTCCAGCCCATTTGCTTGGTTCTACAAAGTAAAATTGGTCAAAGTGTACAAACATGAGTTTTTAACTATTTAACTTCTTCGGAGTTTTGGTTTCT
Source organism: Rosa chinensis (assembly GCF_002994745.2). Lineage (NCBI taxonomy): Eukaryota > Viridiplantae > Streptophyta > Magnoliopsida > Rosales > Rosaceae > Rosa > Rosa chinensis. The sequence goes on along the minus strand of NC_037088.1, from coordinate 15,898,995 downwards.
AAAATTACTAACTTTTTTTTTTGGCTCAATCCTGAAAGGGGTATGGCTATCAGTAACTCTTGTATACTTTATAAAAGGTAGGCACATATGTGTGTAATATAGATCACACACACACACACACACACTCTCTCTCTCTCCCTCTCTCCCTCTCTCCCTCTCCCTCTCTTCTCTGAACAGGCCAGAGATCTCTCTCTCTCTTCTCTCAGAGATTGCAGCCAAAAGCATGGAAAAAGGTGTCGCTAAAGCTGGTCAAGCAAATGAAAACTGTAGTGAAAATACTTTCGGTAGTGTTACCGGGATTTCATCGACTGGTGATAGGTCATCTGGCTTTGGATCTGTTGTTGTGGTATATTTCATACCTTTCCTGTTATCTAGATAATCAAAGAATCTGGTTTTGGATAGTGCAGCTCTGGTATTTACTTAATTATTCTTTCTACATATTTTGTTTAGTATTGATTTTTAATTTAATCATGGGCAGTAGTGGTATCTACACTTTGGCTTGAATTAGGTGTATATGATGTGTATAATGCAGTTATTTGCTAAATGTTTGTTTGGAAACAATTCATGTAAAAATATATTATTCATAAAGTAAAATCATAACATTAGTTGGAGTGAGCAGTAACTGCTTTTCTCTTCCCTCTTGAATGCATAAGATATGGGAATGCTTCTGATTCAGATTTTGATTGATATTCTATTGATGCATTTATATGTATTTGCTATATGATTTTTCAGTAGTGGTATCATGGGAGCAATATGATTTTAAGGACTACTTCTAGTCTCCTCGACATATTTCTTGCTTTTACCTTTACCCCCTTTCTTTCTAATGGTATCATGTTTCAGGTTGAACTATATGGAGAGGTCTTGCGAAATAGGATGAGGCTAGGATGCAGGTATTAATTTATCTCTTCTTCTCTTTCTTTATCTCTTTTGTGGGTGTTAATACTAATCCAAATGATGGCACTTCTTAGGTTTTATAAATCCCATATAATTCTCATCAAGAAACTTAAAGATTTTAATTGTCACAAAGCAACTTCAAAGTCATTTATTGCCAACACTATATTTATAAATAAGGGGGTGCACCTTACAAGGACATGCCTAGATAAAAGATTTTTGCCTTAATGTTTGCATGCATAGTTGCCTCTTCTATACATGAAAGAACATTCAATCATCTAGATTGAATTCTGATTATTGCTTAGTGGTACAATGTTCTATAGCTTAACATAATTTACATAAAATTGCGGGCTATTCACACAAGTCAGTTCATTTCTAGCTCTGGCAATAACTGTTGCTGTGGAAGTTGTCAAAACAATGGTTGCCAAGGGATATGTTCAGGGACAAGATGCATTAATCAAGGGGATTTGTCAAAACAATGAGTCCTATCAAGTATCGGCTGCTACAATGTCCAAGGTTTATGAGTTAGCAATTGAATATGGCTCATCAAGGCAAATAAGCTTTTCAATCACCTCAATAGCTTAGAGTATGTAGGTCATGATACTTAGCCTACTGGGCGTCAGCATTATGTATTTCAATTTTTGAATGTTTTTGTATTTTTCAAGATTGGTGAGAAATAATGTGAAAAACATGAAATTCATGATTTATATGGCTTCTTTTGCTCAAAAAAGAAAATCTGGAATACAAAATTGCATGCTAGGTTTTTTTTTTAATCAATAAATGCACTTTTGCGACGGCAATGTTGCTATCGCCAATGACCTTTGGCAAGGGCAAAATTGCTAATAGCGTCACCATTATGCGGTTGCCAAAAATCATGCGACGGCGTAAATACCGTGGCCAAAATTCATGTGACGGTGTAATTGCGGTCACAAATAGTAATGGCGATGCCACCAACGACATCGGAAATTTTGCCGTTGCCTAGCCGTCGCCGTTGGTCTTTTGCGGCAGCAATTTGGCATTTGGCGACTGCCTTGCGCCGTGGCCAATCGAATTCTTTTTTGTAGTATGGCCCGAAGTTTGAAGCATGTGACTTGCACATGAGTCTCTAGAACCATCCATGACGTCTTGAGGAGTCCATGGCCCATTAACATTGCTTTTTGCTGTGACAATTAAAGGAAGATACTAGAATATTTCGGCAAGACCACTTTAGGATAGTTTTGGATTTCTATGGAATTTTGGAGAAGGAAATAAAAGAGTAAATATTGATTTTGGATTCCTAATTCCATTCTACATACAAAGAGGCCAAAATATGATCTAAATACATGGAAGAATTCGGCAAAGACTAAGGTTACTTGCTCTCCGCTTCTCAAGGAATTTTCTCATTGGTTGAATGATGTCACAAGAGGAGAATTACTAGGGAACCCTAATCCTTGCCATTCACTATATAAAGGAGGTTTGTGAAGACATTCTACACACTACAAAATTCCTAATCAAAAGCCACAAATACTTCCCCTTCTCTTCCAAGTTTTGGCAATTTCAAGAAGTTCCAAGTTCAAGGCCTTGAAACATCCTCCTCTCCATTCAAGCATCCTTGCCGTGATCCGTATCCATTCCACCACCTTTTTAAGCTTCTTACATCCTTGAAGATCAAAAAGTGTAACCATGAACACCTTTTTATGTTTTCGGCTTTGTATAAGAAACTTATTTCGGGTTTTAAATAAATTTCGATTTTATTTTCTGTTTTGGATCTTTGATTTGCAATTTCTATGGTTGATGAAGTGTTGATTTTAGATATCTGATTTTTGAATACTATGAAGCATGTTTTAGGTTTTCTAATTGAAAATTACGATTTCACTATATGATAGCATGATTATTAATTTCAAGCTTCAATCCCATCTTTTATGTGTTAATTGATCTTTGGATGCATACTTAGGTTGATAAACATGTAATTGAATCCATACTAAGGTGCTAACATTCTAGGCTTTAATAATTTAAGTGGAAAACCTATAATTACTTAGGTAAATTAACAATGAGTCTTGCATGCTTGATTAGCATTCTAACTTGTGTTCTTGACTTGAATTGATCAAACTTCCAATGTGTTTACTGCATTAAAAGTGTTTTTGTTAGTGATTAGCTACCACTAGTAATTGCATGCTTAATAGGGTTAACTATGGTGCGTTCATCTAGTTAATTTAACTAAGGGAAGTAAAAAGAACTTTGTATGTGTTCATCTTTGTTCTTGATTGATTCTATGCTATAACATATTTTGATTCATGATTTGATGTTTGAAACCTTGCCAGTGTGTTAATAGTGGTTAATTACATATGAAAATGTGAAAATCGTTCCATCCATTTATCTCTACTTGATTTTGTGTTTTGATGTGTCACATGTATATATTTACTTCGATGTTAAATTAAATAAAAATCCTAAATCCCCTTTACTTGTATTTTTCATGAATAATGTATATATTTTTTGATTTATTTTTCAGGAATTAATAAGTCCCCAAATCCCCGGTTGGGAACAATACCCTACTTACTCTTACTACATTGATGGGGTTTTAAATTGAGCACTAACTTTATGCATGTCATTTGGGTATTGATTTTGGTAGTTCAGTTTTTAGCAATTAGTTGGTTAAGATTGTTCTATATTGCTTTTGCCTTGTTATATTTCGCTTTATTGCTAGTTAGCTTTGTTGTATGTGTTGGTACCATAGCTTTTCTTTTGGTTGATTGCACTCCAAGTTTCTTTTCTTCTTTGAATATTGGACTTTCATTCTGGACATTTTATTTATTACAAAGGTAATGCTTACAAACTTTGGCTACACGAGTATGACACATTTTGGTTATTCTTTTCTTTTGGTTTATGTTCAGTGCTATGGGTATTTGTTACTAGGTGGTGATCAAGCATACATACTGTAGACCCCGTGAAATTCCGAACATCACTTTTGGATGGAATAATTTTTCGTGACCTTTGTTTGGTCAAAGACTTTTGGAAATAGTTTGGGCTTGGGCCTTGGGTCCAAGAATAGCATAAAGTTAGAGTCCAAAATTTACTTTGGACACCCAACAGACGGATATGCTAGTGAACCTAGCCCAATAAGTTAGTTGACCTTTGACCCGAACATCTCTCTTGAGCTAATAAGGTTCTTGTAGCTCATAATAACATCTTTGCATAATTTTGAAGTATATTTGTACGTGCATTTACAATTTCTCGTTTTACTTTATTTCTTAACCATTAGTTGAATTCCTACCCGCCTTACCCGACACTTGCTCGTCAACCATCCCTCCGACTTTATAAAAATACTATTTATTTACTCCCTATGTTTTTCAAACTCAAGCAAATTCCGACAAAAATCTACTTTGCCATTTTTCTACCCAAATACAAGCTTGGTGAGGCCCAATCCTTATTTGGTCTTGCCAACACCTTAATTTGAGTTTACTTGCATTTACTTATTTTACTTTTATTTTTCCCCATCACTTTGGTGTTTACAACTTCTTGTTTTTACCCAAATTTATCTGTCCAAGCTGAACCTTCTCTTTCACACGCAAAGAGTTTTTCCTCTTTCCTTGTTCACGTCAGAATTGGGCTGAGAGAAAGGAACCTCAATCAGCAACTCCCTTCCACGTTGCCAGCATGCATATGGCAACTCCTCCAAGAACATCATCTCAGACCTTCAAAAGGGAGAACCCAGCCCAGAAAACGTCATTCACTCTCCTCTTCTCGCCCTTTGTCTCTTTGCTGGGCACATCAGTCTGTTTGCGAGCCCCTAAACTCCTAGTTAGAGACCTCCGATCAAAAAACTTTCTTCACCAAAGTTGTTCGTCTATGTCTCCTCTATCTATTCTCAAAATTTCAGCTCCATTGGAATCGATTTGGGTCCTGTACACCCCTCAAAGCTGAAGCTGTTCTGAAACGAGCCTGCTCCGGATTTCTGCTTAAATTTCCTCTCTTGCTCTACCCGAATCCCTCACATCTTACTTGAGACTGATACAAACACTTGGTAAGATTCTGGAACCATCAAGTTCCCCTTTCTTTCTTCAATTTTTAGGCTCCATACGTTCAAAACAACTATTCCACATATTGAGAAGTTTCTGTTGCACTTTACATGTTCGAGATTGAGCGAACTTTTTGGCCTGCGGCTGGACTCGATCCAATCAGCTCCCTCAGCTCTCTTTCCTGTTGAAATCCTCAAGAGAAACTCACCTTTTTTATTAGTCTTTGGTGAGTATCATCTTTTCCATAAAACTCTATATATTTTTGGTTGTTCTTACGAATCCTTGAAGATTATGAACTTGTCACTGCTGTTGTTGGTATCTTGCTGCCTTAATTTTGATTTGTCATCCATTCTAATGTCTAGGGATTCTGCTAGGTCATGGCTACACCTTGAGTATTAGAATCGTATTTGGTTCAAAGGTTATTTGTTGTTTGTAGCTGTCCAAATATCATGTTTCAATGCATTATGTCATCGAGCTACAACACCTGCCCATATAGTATTAGAAAGTAACCTAAGCTATGGATCATTAGGAGCATTAGACATGCCTCTTAAATGTGTTGGATTTGTGCTAGAACATGGTTATTTTGAACATTGAAATCATGCTTGATCATAGAGTTTATTTGTGTTATTGTTGTCCAAACAACATGTCTTCAAAACATCATGTTAGTGAGCTACAAGACCTTCCCCTTATAGTATTGAAGGGTGACTGAGACTTTAAGCCTTTAGAAGCTTTAGATACTTTCTATAGGTGTCTTAGAGTCTACTTAACCAGCCATTTTGGGTACCAAACGAGCTTTACACAAAAGAACCAATTTCTGCAGTTTTCAGTTTCCAGTATAATCTGACCCAGCTGCATTCCTTTCAAAACTGGAGCTGAACCGTTGAGAATTTGGGATCAGTTCCTTCTGGAGAAAGATAGTAAACACATATATGAACATTCCAGAATTTGAATCACCCCAAAATCATTTTTCTAGAATTAGTTATGCAATTTTGAAATAGGTGGACAGAAGCTGTTATTTCTGGAGAAAACCTGCACATTGTTTTACTTTAGCTTCTGAAACCTTTACTCTTCACATGACTTCACTCAAAATTCTATAACCATTTCATTCTTACTGAGTTGGTTGTTAAACCATCTTCTTTGCAAAATTTTCCAAGAATCACCTCAAGTATTTTGGACACTCTTCCTTGACCCTTAACAGTTCCTACTTAAACTCTGTTTCCAGCTTTTGATAACTTGTCTTCTAAAGGTGTTTTTGCCACTTTTTCCTGAAAAACCAACTCCCTTAGAGCCTTAATGGTCTGTTTATTAGTTAGTAATTAGGTTAAAGGAAAGGTTTTCTTCGGAGAGTATTGAGAGTGAATAGCTAGCCTAGTTTATCGTGATTAATGTCACTTATTTGGTCTAGGCTTGATATCTTGGTAGGATCTTGTGAAGTGGTGGTTGCTACAAGGTTGCATTGAGGCCAAGTGCTGCAAGAGAAAGCTCGAGTTCCAGGTAGGGGATGCCTTTAACTCTATCTATGCTTTTCTTGCATATACTATGTTTTATATGAGGCCTCTTGCATGTTTTGGAAATTATCTATTTTTACAACTTGAAATGGTTTGCGTGGATTGGATTGATGTGTTGGCAATTGATAGGGATGTAAGGAGAGGTCAGTTCCTCCTTGAGCCACCGGTGGTGGGCAGTGTGCACCATGCCCTTGTTATCTCCCCTTTGTCTCTAGCCTTGTGATTAATGAATTTCGGAAAGTGATTGGCTAGATGGACGGTTGTGATGGAAGTGTGAAAGATGATCAATTGCCGTGGGATTGTAATTATGTGGTGACGATCACGTGGAAACGCAAACCGTTTTTTATCTACTTCTTTTATTCAAAACGATAAATCATATTTTTTAAACTTAGATATGGGGGCGGTCATGGGCCATGACTGGATGTAGGAGCCTAACCCCTACTTTAGTTTGTTTTGCAGGCTGTTGTTGTCGAAGCTTGGGTACGGAGGATAATCCTTGGAGGCCAAAATTTGTTTTGTTTAAAATTTATTTTATTTGGCTTGTTTGATTTCGTTAAATTTTTTGTAACATTATGTATGGTTGATGATGTGTGTGTGATTGCTTACCACCAAAGTGGAACCCTAGGGTTAGAACCTCCATTTGAGTTTAGGTCCTAGTGGGTTAGACCTAGAAGACTCACGTAACTTACCATTCAATGAACTTAATGCAAACTTGGGCTAAGAACTAAAAATTGACATAGGTTCTAAAACTCAACACAACACCACCTTCCTTTCCTCTTCCTCGCCTAGTTCGTAATCTTGTGATTATGAGCCAAGCCCACTATACAAGCCCACAAATTTCGGGCTTATAGATTTCTTGTTTTCCAACCTAAAGGCCTTGTCTCTTTGAGGAATTCTAGGCCCAAAACACTTACTCCAAGTGTCGCGGGTGTAGGGTTCCTTGGGGAAGCGGCGCTGTGGTAATCCGGTCTCCGGGTCGCCACACATACATACATACATATATATATATATTGACAAGGCCCGCCCCAGATTTCACCCTGAAATCTGAAGTGGCCTTGTGGGACACACTTTTAAAGGAGATTTTACCCAAAAATTTCGGCAGAACCACCCCTAAAAATGGGCAACCCAAACCTGTGAGAAACCAAATACACTTCTAATAACCCAACTGGATCCTCCTGGAGCCGCCCTGCTCCCATAATCCAGCCAACTCGAACTCAAAGATAATAGTAGTATTTCAAATATTTAAAGTCCAACGAAGCTCCATAAATAAAATACATCAATTCACCAAAGTTAGGTCATAGACCTCAAATATAATTCATTACAAGTTTGGGTCACAATTCCCATAGTAATCAGAGCAGTCTCAAAGAAATAGAAAGTGATATAAAATTCAGTAGGTTTAACAGGTAACTTACTATACGAGATAATGGAAGCCGATGCGGTCACTATGGCTCACTCCTAAAGCGCCGAGCAGTAACGCTGTAAACTGGGCATTTGAAACTGAAGGGCCCAGGGGAAAGTAATTTAAAACACGTTAGTGTAAGTGGACAAAAAGTTAAATAGGTATAACATAAGAAAAGAAATAAAGAGTTGATACCTTCCCACAATTTAGTTTGGAAAAATAACTTTCCGATGCATGCAAGGTTTAGAAATCTTAATTAATTCATTAACTTCAAGGGAGCGTGAGAAAAGGAAATAATCCAGCCCCGCTGGCTAAAGTAAATAAATAGATAATATGGGGAAGAGATTTCACCATACGGGAAAATGAGCCCCTCAGGCTCTACCTACCCTCAACTGCCACTCACACATAGATTGTGTGAGGAGAACTAATAACCTCGACTACCACTCATGTGAGGAGGAGAATAAGCTACCTCAACTACCACTCACAAACACAAAGTAAGTGAGGAGGAGACCTAATCGAATGACCCGAGTATGGTGAGGAAAATATTCAATAACAGTAAATCCATAAGGCTTCCCCAGATATTTCAATGACGTGACCCCGCACGCCAAAAATATTCTCAATTTCATAAAGAATAGCCGAGCGATAATAAATGACTAAAAATCGGTGAAAAACATATAAATTAAAATTCAATCTCCCAAAAACCAAATCATGTTCCCCAAACAATTCAAAGTTTAAATCTGAGCATGACAATTCATATTCTAAAACCATACGGGAACAATGCTAAAATTATGATCCAAATTGAATATTATACTTGATAAGAAATATGATAAATAAAATAAAACAATCACTCATCATTTCGGAAAATAAGTGCATGCATCAAAATTTAAAAACAAAGTCCACTCACACATTCAAATTAGTCTTGTCGTCGATCAGTATTCTCCTCGTATGGAGACTCCTCTCGTCCTGTACGAATAACACTCATATAAATTATAATTACAGGACGGGAATTTAAATTTACGATAATTATATAATGGAATTTCTAAACATCTTCTTAAACCCAACTCCTTCAATCCACCTCGGATTCCATCCAAACTACACCAATAAAGTCAATTCGTCAATTTATAAAATCTAGGCTAAATTTCAAGAGAATCCGATAGTCGGATTCTCGAAATTCGATAACCGAAACTCTCAATTTTTTTGAAAATTCATAATCTATTCACCACTCCTCCAATCTTCACCAAAGTTCACAATTTCAGCTTCTACAACTCAAATACCATTTAATTTGCCAAAAACAGAACGCAAAACTCTGCCCTAGGCACCACCACGCGCCACCAGCAACTCCACCACAGGCCACCAAATTTTACTAGCCAACACAACTCAGCAAACCTAGCGTGTTTCTCAACTGCACCTAAGCTTAATTATACCTGGAATTGCCGGAATCGGAAGTAAATCCGAAGAACACCGAAATGAACAGTGACAACTTCAATTCTTCGATTCTCCTTCCGCACCTCAAATTGGATTGTGAAACTTGGAGAGATTCATCACCAAGGAATGGGTTTTCGGTCAAGGTAAATTTCTTGGTCTGTGGTTGCCGGAAATGGAAGAAATTGGCGAAGAAGAAAAACTGCCGCTGTAACTTCTAGGCTTCGATTTGATCTCCTCCGGCCAAACAATGGTGACTCACGACCATAATCATGAAGAGGAGAAGGAGGAGCGTCGCCCAATGCCCGGAATTCGCCGTTGGGTGGCCGGAAAGATAAGGTTTGCCCGAAAAAAAAAATGAAGGGAGACCGAAAGGGGAAGAGGAACTCGGGAAGGGGAGAAAAAAGGGAGAGAGTTACTGACTGGGATGGATTTCCGAAAATGGAAATCTACCAACAGTAATTTCCATATTTATACTTATTACCATGAATAGTAACTTTCACGTTTTAAGCCATAACTTCTACATCCGAACTCCGATTTAAGCATACCACATGTCCACGGACTCGGTTTAACGTCCCCTACAACTTTCGTGAAAGAAATTTTCTCAAATTGTTAACCCATCAAAAGTCAACTTCTAGCACCCTCCTAAATGATAAAAACTGAAACCAAGGACGGTAAAACATAAAGTAATTCACTTAGACACAGTAAAAGGATAACTCGGATACGAGGCGTAACATATATATATATATATATATATATATATATATATATATACAGATTTTATCCAGAGCGGAGCTCCGCTTTGAAACTAACGTGTGAAATTCAAGTTTTCAGTCACTTTTCGATCGCATATCCACATCTCGACCGTTCAGGTTTTAGGTACTACTGTATAGATCATCTTTGCAAATTTTCAGCCAAATTGATGATCATTAAGGTATCTAACTTGCTTAAACCAATGGACAGACTGAATCTGTCAACCTCAGCCGTACTAGCTTTAAGGTAGTTATCAGTGCCTTAACGATCATCAATTTGACTGAAAATTTGTAGAGATGATCTATACACTAGTACCTAAAAACTGAATGGTCGAGATGTAGATATGCGACTGAAAAATGACCCAAAACTTGAACTTCACACGTTAATGTCAAAGCAGAGCTCCACTCTAGATAAGATCTATATATATATATATATATATATATATATATATTTGTTAAAACTTTTATCATTATTTTTATTGTTTTGTTACCTTAAGAGATAAGAGGGGGGCTGATGGGTGCCGACAAAAAAAAAGGAGGGATGAAAGGTTAAGAAAGAAAAAGAAAAAGAAGGGAAGTGTCTTATCGGATTTTATGAACCAACCTGTCGCCCGGAATTTAAGGGCGAAAAATGGTGCCCGAAGGTATCGCCGGAGCTCAACGACGAAACAACACTGTAAGGCACGCCATATCAAAGCTTGAGGATAATACGGCAACTCGACGACAATATCGGCACCCTAAGACACGCCGTGTCGGGGCATGATATTGATACCCTATGGTATCGCTTCGCTAGAGGCCTGCATCCACTATGCCAAAATCTTTATCAGACGACAGAAGAAAACTGTTGTCTGATTTGCAGTGCCACCGTTATAGACCGAGCCGCTGTCTGTTGAAAATTCAGACAACGGTGGAACACAGTTGTCTGAGAAAAATACAGACAACGTGTATGTGTTAAACGTGTTGTGTGATACTCGGTAGATGGCTTAGTAGGTGGCCCGGCAGATGCCAAGCGTAGTTGCGCTGCAGTTGCGACGCTACCTTTAGACAACAGTGCTAGTTTTGAAGCTGTTGTATGTTGAGCTTCTCAGACAACAGACTTTTATTTTTTTGTGTTGTCTGACTGATATTCAAACTTCAGTTCTTGAACTATATCTGCTGTCTGATTAACCTTGGAACAACATAATTGAATTTCTTCTGTTGTCTGATTAACTTTGCGACAACAGAGTTTAATTGCTTTTGTTGTGTGAGCGTAGATTAGAAGACAGTGATTTGTTAAAAACCGATGTGTGATATGAATGATTGTAGTGTAATTTGTCCTCATTTTTGGCCATCAGACAATGGGCAATTATCATTGTATCTATTCTGTTGTCTGATTATTTGAACATATTCCATTCCTGAATTAAATTGTGCATTTGATCCATTTACATACCAAATATAAACACTGTAAACCATCAAATATAAACATTGCAAACCACTAATCATTGAACCCAACATTTTAAACAAGAAAAGCATTCAAGTGCATGCCCATCCACATAACACATCAAAAAGCTGATACATATATATCTATCGTTCCAAAACATGCAACACATGGTGCATGACAATGTACCAATAGAGAAGCACAAAAAATGATGCTTTCCTTAGCAAAAAAGGACCAGCAACAAGCCTATCTTTTGACAGTTCCATTCCCACAGCCCACAGCACCAATAAGTGAAGGGTCAACAAATGCAACCATGTCCACCATTTTATATGCCTTCAACTGATCATAGAGGTACCAAATAATAAAAATTTACAGCAAGTCATTGGGTTTCAGCAACTATACTTCTTATCGAAGCATTGGGGGGAGAGCACATATATATAAAGAACTGAATATATATTTTCTACCTCTGGTACACGGCAATGCAAGTTCCGGTGGTCAAAGACTCGCCCATATAATACCTACAAATAAGAAAGAAAAAAACTATCAGATTGACAGGGCTTATACTCTTAAGGCATGGTAATGATCCTAATTAAAGAGACATAACCAAAACCGTCTGTGTTATATCTTTTAAAACACACACAACCTAGCTTTGTTATATCATATTTAAAGTGTTATAAGAAGACATTCAACCGCAGACTTAAAATCACAACCTAGCTCATACGTGTAAGGAAACTGAAGAAACAATCATCATAGAAGCTTACTTGATAAATACCATATGTGTACCAGTACGTGGTCAAACGTGTTGGTGACCTAACCAAACAAAGGTGAGAAAGTTAAACAATGTCTAAATATCTATCATGACTTAAGAACATAGGAACACGAAAATGACAAACAAAAGAGAGCAATGAACAAATACTAGAAACAACATATAAATACATTAGTCTATAACAAAAATTATTACATTCATAGATTACCGTATATAGAACATGATCTCTTGCATCATATAACGGACTTGTGGTGTAGCTGTACATTCATACAAAAATAAGTATATGTGCTTTAAGCTTTTTGAGAAGTGGTGTTACAATTGGAGAATTCAAAAACAGAGGTATGAAAAATGTACCATTAGGCTGGAAGATATATACCATAGCATTCTATCAAAACCAGAAACAAAAACAAACAGCGAATCATAAACAAAAACAAACAGCGAAAACAGTAAACATTGAATGTAAGAGGCAGATAAGAGCACAAGTATGCTAGTACTTTCATGAACGGAATGATACACAGACTCAAAACCTTAACAAGATTTGTGTCAAGCCAAAGAAAAGTTAATTAGCAGGACATTCAAGATGCCCTACAACCCAAATATAGGCAACCAAACAAATATCGTGCTAATAAAAGAGAATTGAGTGGCAGGTTGGCTAATTAATCAGCACAAGTCTCCTACCATGAAACACTTTAGTGACTGACCAATAGCTTGAAATCCTTTATTGCCAAACAATCAAAATTAGCAAACTATCCTACCATGAAACACTTTAGTGACTGACCAATAGCTTGAAATCCTTTATTGCCAAACAATCAAAATTAGCAAACTAGTACACAAATCATTGAAAGCATAACAAGACTAGCATGTTTAGGTCAGTAACAAGATTCTATGCAAGGTACACACACACGTACTAATGGATGCAGTTCCTATATTATGATAGTAAAAGGCCAGCAAATATGCAGCACAAACTCTGCATATTTATCATCCACCGAAATTACACAAATCATTGAAAGCATAACAAGACTAGCATGTTTAGGTCAGTAAAAAGATTCTATGCAAGGTACACACACACGTATTAAAATGGATGCAGTTCCTATATGATAGAAAATAAGGCAAAAAAAAAGTCAAAACCAACCTTCAACTTATTTATCATCCTATTGTTTTGGTCTAGCTTCCATTCCTCCACTGGTACCTCCAGTCATTGTGCCAGATTTTCACAGCATACCATCAATAGTTACAACTAATTTAAGAAGGGTAGACAAAAAAGTTAGATATCCAGCTAAATATAAACATGTCCAACACAGAATACTTATCAATAACAAAGTAGAGCTCATTACCTTTGAACCTCTCACCACTCCAGCTTAGGAGCTTAGCCTCATCAAGTTTGTCACAAACAAGAGTATTGCCAACTGCAAAAAGAATACCCTTCTCCAAGGCATGATCAAATGTTTGGTTGTTAAGTAGACAAACTAATAGCACCATTTTGCAGATTCTCATGAATAAACTTACAGTTTTCTTACAAATGAAAAACTTACAGAATATGCACTACACATGCAGACAAACACCAACAAGATTACACAAGATTGCATATCTTCTCAACTACACACTTTGCGACAATAAAAGTTTGCACACTAAACCAATGTAGGCACTGGTAGAAGCAGAAAATAACACATCATACTTCAATATCTACTGTACCATAAGATAAAAAAGGACAAGCGGTGGAATAAAGCAAGCAAACCAAGTGGTAGTGTTCCAAACTTGTAGCAACAAAGTCATCTCCTTGTGGTCATGTCTTTTGTTGACAAGTTTTGGCGGTGGAAAGTGATCAAGACACATGAAGACAAAACTTCATATATAATTAAGCCTTACTCTATAAACTATAGCATGCTGCAGCTTCATTTTGAAATGGGAATTAAATGGCAAAATGACAAGAGCCAATGTCCAGATCATTGGAAAAGAAACATAAAGCATACAATGGAGTTGGTGATGCAGTTAAATATGCTTAATTGAAGTGTGTTGTGTTCGGGCAATTTCAATTGGTGTCACAATAACAAATATAGAAAGGAAACATTATATTATATTAAGCTGTGTCCACCTTTTTGTGTTCTGTAGCGGGAAGAATTAACATCAAGAAGGGTTTTGTTAGAACTTAGATAGCAGAATTGCATACCCAGCTTCCCTTAGTGTTAAAGGTTTAATCTTTCCGTCCCTAATTTATATCAAACAGCTAAAACTCCAAACTAACCACAGTAATATATCTAAATGCAACATAAAACATTATAATCTGTAATTTTAAGGACCAAAGTAATCCAAGTCTCCTATCAGAGTCTCCAATCCTAGCATTGAAGAAGGTATTGCTCCAATAGGCCTATAAAATCTGCAACCACTTCAAAGAACAAACAAATAAGGACTCAAATGTCACTCCACTTTATGGAAAATAGTATTAATTGGCAGTACAATATCAGGGAATACAACTACAAAAAGTGGAATAATTACACCAATACTTTGCAAGAAAGTAATATATATACTCAACTTTTGTAACGAAAAGATGCAAGCATTATAATATCTAGGCATAGAACTAAACCCATGGGACACTTTTTGTATTGCACAAAAACTCAATGAAATGTTTCCCAACTGTCCAACTAAAGACCATATATATAATAAAACTAATAGTTAAGCACACTGAATACATGAAAGCTCTTTCTCATATATATAAAACAAAGCATCTCAACTGATATGGAGTTGGTGGTTTCCTTGCGTAAAACAAAGCAACCTCACACAGTAAAGAAGTGATTTTATGGGACTAGAAAATCACAATAAATTGATCTAGCCCATTTAATCCATATACCATCACCCATTAATCACATAACTAGGTTTAATACACAACCGGGCTTAACAAAAATACCCTATTGAATAAAAAAAATAAAACTAAATCGCCACAACAATCCATAAAGGCTGGTCAAAATTTGTTTAAAAAAGAAAAAAGGACTCATACCGCAAGCCAAGATGAAAATACTTGATGGAACGAGTATTGATGAAAGTGTTTTATTTCAATGAATTTATCTAGGGAAAATATAATTCACAACACAGAAAGTTGCTGACGCAGTGTAAACCTCTCCACTGAGGAAACTTCACTGCGTGGCTTTTAACGTAGCCAACACGAAGGAACAATCCAATATGAAATACCAGAGTTTACAGAATACAAGTAGTGTTGTTCATAACAAACACTTTCATTTAGCAACAAATGCTAACTTGTTTTACAACTGTTCTAACTCCTAAAACAACATTCTAGACAATCTATCTTCAACCTTCCTTGCTCTCAAATGAATCACTGATCTTGAGAATGAATGTGAGAGATTATACAATGGAAAACATGAAACAAGTAGAAAGAGTTTTTCACGTAGGAACAATTTTATGCATTCAAAAACCCACCCTCTAACTTCAGTTTCGAAACCTTTTATAAGGGAGGAAAACTCCCCCTTAATCAAATCTTTTCTTAATTAACAAATAAGATAAATATGGAAAGATGTAAAAACTGAAATCAATATTTCCTATTTAACCACCATGCATGTCAAAAAATCTTTAATGCAAATGTATACCAAATCAATTTAATCGACATGCATATCAATTTGAATCATCTAGCATGATATGAAATGAATACCACTTATACTCAAGATCAATGAGATTGATTCCTCCTTGATTTCCTCTTGAAGATCCGATCATGCAGATCCGGTCTTGCAGACTTCTTTAATTTCCTTTAAGCCACGAACAAGTAGGAGAGATACTCTCCTAGTGCTTTGTAATTTCTGATTTCCTTTTGGCTTTGGGAAAGTCATGTGTCGAATAGGGATAGTCCAATATACTTACACAAGATTCTCCTTTGCATCTCCTCTTGCATCTTCTACGCCTGAAACCCAGCAAATAAACAAGCTTAAAATCCTAGAGAATCAACCACATATATTCAATTTGAACAAACCCAAACACATAGAGAAAGAGAAGAGGAAACTAGTACTAATTGGTGAGCAGATTCGACTGGGTGAAAGCCAATGAGGTTGCTTTTGATGCTATTAAGACCATAATGGAGCGTATCATTCTAGGTCCCTTCGATTTGGTGTTCAATGTTCTTGGGTGCCTCCTCTGCTTTCAGTTTACCACTCGTCAAACCCCCAAATCTAATAACCCTAACTTTCAGTAGAATGAATGCTCTTCCAACCCAGATGGAGTAAAACCTGAGCACCAACAACAACAAGCAAGTGGTTATAAACTTGAGCCAATCGAATGCTCTTGAGCACCAAAAGAACAAAGACAATGAATAAGAGCAGTGAAATCTCAAACTAAACTCACCAATCAAATGGATTTGAGCACCAATCCCTAAACCCGTGAAAACACCCTTTCTTCCTCCTTGAACTCAAACCTAACTCGATTGGTGATAACTCAATCCCTTTTCAGTAGAACGAAGAATCCCCAAATCAACCCAACTCGAACCCTAATCGAGTTAAACCCAACTCGATTTGTGAGAACCCAACTCAATTTGTGAGAACCCAATCCCCATTTTCAGCAGAACGAAAAACCCCCAAATCGAACTCTAATCGAGTAGAACCATAATCCAGACTTAAAAGATGGTGAGAAGATGGTGATTTGTGATGGCTAAATGTTTTGAGAAGATGGTAAGCAGAGCTCCAGGTTTTGCTCGAAGTGAAGAAAAGCTTGGGGTTTTTCTCTCAGACATGAAAAACAACTAAGGCACTAACTTTGTTTAAGTGTGCCCTCAGTTGTCTAAGGCAATAACATGGTTTTTTTTTTTTTAATTTTTTTTTTTGAAGTTAGTAAGACAACGTATAGATACATTTACGTTGTCTAAATTGCTACATATATGAAGGAACAAAAGATGAAAATTTCCCGCATGTGCAATCAAAATGCCAGTTTTGGCGCTTAGGCTAGGCATTTCTCATTCACACTACAGAAATAGTTCATTATGTTGTAGGAACTTGCAAGCATAATAAACCATTGAAGCTAAATTTGCTCATTCAGGGGGGGGGGGGGGGGGGGGCGGGGGGGAATGATTTGGATGAGCCATTTCTCCCGCCTAGTGCAAATCACAAACTCATTTCTCCTACCTAGGTTTACCATTTCTCATTCAGACAACACAAATAAGCCATTCCGTTGTAGGAGTTTAAATCGTGTACCAGCATTTCACTCAAATATTGGCCTTTTTGGGGCTACTCACTCACATTTTGGGGTACATGTGATTTTCTTTCAAACTTGCACAATGGAAACAAAAAAATGTGTTGTATGTTATTTTGCAACTTACTCTCATACAACATATACAACAATACTGTTGTGCAAGGTGAGTCAAAATTTCGACCCAAATTTGAGCAAGGTGAGGGGGAAAATTTTTTTACATTCAAACAAAAGACAAATCCTTAAAACTATTGTACAATAATCTTGGACCCAAAAAAATTGATGTACGACCTCCTATACAACGCCAATCTCATTAAACCTGTTGTGTGAAGCAGTTTCAGTGATCACACAACGGAAATTTTTTTTCGTTGTCTAAAAAGTGTAGTGTGATGCAGTTTTTGGCATAGTGATCATTTAAGAATAGCAAAGGAAAATGTGCAGATTAGTGAAAGTCTCACCCTCTTCTTTCTTGCTTTCTTCCTCTCCTCGACTAATGTCCTCTACTTCTTCACACTCCTTCTCACGCTGCTATGCTCCTCCAATCGATCCCCTATTCTCTTCTTGATGTAGTCTCCTTTATAGGAGTAATAGATAAGACTTTGAATTTGAATTGGCTTTAAACTCCCCCACCTATACACAACATGCACGACAACATATCTTGATAGCTGCATGCTTCCTTTCTTTTAGGGATAGATCAGAACCAATGATAATCCTCATGGAGAGAGGTGGCATTTGTTCCGGCTCTAGTTTCCCGTCTCTATTGTACTTCTTTGTTTTTGAATTTGACCAAACATAAAATTTGTATTCTGCTTGGAAGAAGCATACATGAACATATATGCCTTTATTTTTGGTATTTTAGTTAGCAGCTGCGTGCTTATACATATACACACATATATAATTTTGACTTAATGATTTTTTTTTATCTCAACAGTAAACTCTCTTCTCTTAAATATAGTATAGATAATCTTTTAAAAAAAAAAAATATAGTATAGATAATACTCGTCAAAGATATAACATAGCACTCGTGGCATCAACATTACTATTCTACACTAGGTTTAGAGAATTGCGTATTTATTTAAATATTTTTTGTTTAAAAATTTTTGTTTTTAGGATAACATAATATTTATACTTTTATAAACTACAAACTATACTTCTCTCGTTACCTCTTTATAATTTTCTCTTTGTTTTTTTGTTTTCATAATTTTGCTTTAGTAAGTCATATCTATTTGTATGTAATTGCTACATATTTAAGAGTTTATAACTCCAATTAAAATAGGGGAGTGAAATTTGCACTCCCCAAATTACATTTTGCACTCCCCTTCCATTTGTTTAATATTTTTTACTTGAAATTCTACCTTTTCATTATACTATTCCACGTTTGCCCTTAGAGCTTCCAGAACACTCTCTGTCTCTCTCTGGCCTTTTCACCTATTCGATCTCATCTCTTTTTTCTTTTAGTTTTCTCTCATCTCTCTTCTATAGCTGAATTGAAAAAAGTTCAAGAAGCAAAACCAAATATCTTCAATATCTTCAAGTAGTGATCCCCGGCCTCACTATATCTTGGCGAGTTGGCAAACCTCGAGACTGGTGTGCTAGGAACAGAGTCTTCAAAGAAAATGCTCTTCTTCTGAAAGGTGGTATCTGCATTGGGGGATCCAGTTCTTACTGGGTTGACACCATAGTCATCAGATCCAAAGAAATCTTTGTGCTTCTCAGAATCTGAGCCCTACAAGTTGACATCATATATGGGAAACATCAATGCATTTGCTGTTGTCTTATAACCACTAGCTAGAGCAGTACTTCAGATGTTAGTCTCACCTTGCCCTTGTCAGTATTAAATCCCCAAATAGAATCAATATCATCAAATTTTTTTTGGGTTAACAATGAATTGAACACCTTATAATCTTGTCCAATAGTAGCAATATCTCACAATTAGATAAAGAAAACAAAATTGCAAAACGACATTAATTTCACCAAAGTGCCACAACGGGTTTGACAAAAATATTCCAGAATATCAATCTTCCTTCTCTGCTTCATTCTCAGCTATGTTGAAGTACCTCAATTCATAGACATTTCGGTCCTTGTTGGAAGCAATAACACGAAGCAAGAACTCTCCAGACGGGCTGTCTACAGCAGTCCTTCCAGCTAGACTGCCATTGGGACTTCTTGCATGTTCATCTTCGCCGTGGGTGAAAACAGATTCAATTTCATGATCACCATTGCTGTAAGTAATTCCTGACTTTCCATCAGCAACCAATGATGAATCAGCAGTTGAACTACGATCTAGGGAAGCCTTTTCTCTGTGGACAGATTTTGTTGAGGAATCAATTATGAGATCATTGCCAAATCCTGAAATTTTAAGACACAAATCTTCTAAATTGATATCAAAATTCTACCCTTATTTGAAACACAAATCTTTCACGAAATCAAAACCCAGAAAGATTTTGTGACTGATTTGATTTTGAGAAAACAAAACCCAGAAAGATTACTCGATTGGATTTGTGATGATCATGAAATCCCACGACTTGATCAGCTGACCCAATTAAACCTTCTCAATCAATTATTAACCACCAACACTACTCTACCATTTCTCTAATAGCCGCCGTCGCCGATCACTCCGACATCTAACACGAGTTCCTTTTCTTCCACATCTACCAACCCACCCATCTCGGCCGGCATATTCCTACCCAAATCCGCTTATCCGACCCAGAAGCTCCCCCCTCCTCCTCTACCTCCGCGACGGCGGCTTATGCTTCGAGTCGCCCTGCTCCTCCAGTTCTCCACCTAACATACTACGTCTCCATCTCGTATACCCTATTGCTTTCCGGCAAGTAATATAAATTCATATCTCCAGCTTCATTACGATTCTTTGCTCTGAAAGCAATGAAGTATACGCGAGAGAGAGAGAGAGAGAGAGAGAGAGAGAGAGAGAGAGAGAGAGAGAGAGAGAGAGAGAGAGAGAGAGAGAGAGAGAGAGAGAGAGAGAGAGGGAGAGACCGAAGAAAAGTATTGTAATATTAAGGGTAATATCGGAAAGATGTATGAAGAGAACATATAAAAACATTAAAATTGATAGTGGGAGTGTAGAATGCAATTTGGGGAGTGCAAATTTCACTCCCCTTAAAATATAGGGCAATGATATAGGGCCTCAATGAGGCCTAAGATTTGTGGCCTTATATCCTAGGTGTCATGCCATGTAAGCAAATACAAATTTTATTTTCAATTCCACGTAATATATCTTGTCACATCATATTATTGCAACGCCAACTTTACCCTTTTATACTTCCTTTCAGATGTTAGGGGGCGAAAATGTTCACCTGGTCAGTTATTGACCAAGAAAATAATGCTCAACCACCCTTGGATGTAAATCCAATGGCAAAGAGAATTATTATTAAGTTCAGATGTTTTGTTTTCCACCCTTGGATGTAAATCTAAGGGTTATTGAGCATAAATTCTTTGGTCAGTTGCTGACCAGGTGAACACTACTGTGTTAGGGGGTGAATGAATTATAATAATGAATTTAATTAGGTGACGAAAAAAGATAAGCTATTAATTATGTATTAATTTAAGAGATATGTCTACAAATTCTTTGACCAACATTTTTCTTAATTTAATTAAATTCTTTCCTATAATTTTTCTTTCCAAATAGCATTAATATAGGCATTAACTTTTCTTTTCAAACATTGATTAATTTCATCCAAAAAAATAGCATTAATAAATTGATTTTGAAAAATACGTATGTCTAAATTAAGAGGTAAGAAAAAATTTCATGTTAGTAGCTGCCATTAATTATTATCTACAATCTAAATATATGGGAAAAAACAACAAAAAATAATAAACTCAAATGTAACGTTTAAAACCTAGCTACATAAAGAGAAAAAAAATGAACAAAAGAATATACATATATAATCGTATGAATATGTATTTTTCACATTATATTTTCAAAATTTACAAGAACCCAACAAAGGTTGAATTCTTTTTTTCTTTTTTTTTTATTAAACTTAGGTCAGCCCTTTATTGAAATTGAAATATTACAATGAGTTAATGCAAAAATGCATCAATAATCAAATAAACAATACGAAAGGAAAAGATGCAAAAACTGCATCAGAATACAATTAAATATAAATAACGCAATAGTAGCAACATCGAAACGCATGGTTGATGTTACACTACTGATTACAGCCGTGTAGTGAATTGAGTAGTTAGTGGTTTGACTACCCATGAAAATCCAACGCACAAATTGACAAAAGTCAATTCGGCGTAGAATTGAGGGCACTCTTCCACCTAAAGATAGAAGACGGCCAAGGTTGTCAGAACATGGCCATGTTAGGAGATGATCTTTCACAAACAGATACCATAGGCATGGGTCTCGAATCCAATACCAGTAACGCACAAGAGACCCAAACCAACCTAGCAATTGATACACAACCCACCAAAGATAGTGGGCCAAAGACCAAGCCCAATCTCTACCTAGATCCCAGATCCAGACCCGTTTGCAAATACCTCCTGGATCCCAGATCCGGATCCGGGTCTTTCTGCATAGCCGCCGGTGAGATCGCTGATTGTTAGCCCACCACCACCGCCAACTCGAACGCTGATCACCAACCCACCATCGACTTGGAGCAATTGAAGAGAGATATCAAACCTACCTGCATAAACAAGCCCAGAAACCATAAACACCTGGATTCCACAATCCCCACCCAGCCAGGCTCGAAGAGTATACCCAACCGTCGTCACCAACAGCCAGATTGCCACCGCGGATGACTTTTCAAGACCATGATCGGCCTTGCACTCCTTCAAGGTTAGAACCCAAAGTCTCTGTCCCGGAATTGCAGTAAACAATGGATGTGATGCCCCGGAAATTTGTATTTATTTTTTGAAGATTTTTTGAAATTTAAATTGTGGTTATTAGACGGTTTCATGGCTCGTGGATGGAGCGGAAGTGTTTCGGGAGAATAATTATTTGAAGAATATGGTTTTAGGGGGGTTGCAAAGGTTGACTTTTTATCTGTTGGGATTCTCTAAAAACTTCCTTCACAAAAGTTGTAGAGCGCATCGATACGAGTTCGTAAACATGCAATACGTGTCTATCGGAGTTCGTATGAGGAACTTATAGCCATTGGAAGAAGTTTCCATTTTAGGGAATTTCTGGAAAATCTTTCATAATTCCATTTTTCTTTTCCGAAAACTTTCCTTCTCTCTCTCTTCTCTCTCGGCTGCACCTTCAGTATCTGAGTTTTCTGCCTAACCCAACCCGAACCCGGCCGACCCGACTTTTCCGGCGAACTACGGCGGTCTCCGGCCGTGAAAACTTCTAGATCAGCTCGCCTCGGCCGTCTGCTCCTCCCTTAAGTGTCCTCTAACAGCGATCCTCCTCCACGGCGGCACTGCAAGTCGACAAAGTTAGGTGATTTCGGACCTGACCGAAAATCCTAGCTCCGGCGACGGGACGGCTTTAAGTTCCTTCTTTGGGTTCGTGGAAGCTTTCTAGATCGATCTATGGTGTTTGTTTGGATCGATTTACGTGGAAATCAATTCAACTTAGATTGAGCAAAAATTCAAAGCTTGTGAGGTAGTTTTCGATCCATTATGCTTGTTTTCTGACTTCGAGCTAGTTATGAAAATTCACAAGCGTGCTTAGATGAACATTTTTGATGTTGGGAGTTTTGGAAAATAATGAGTTTTGGCCGGCGGCAGTGCGCCACCACCTGTAGAGGCGTTCTAGCGGCGTTCCGGCCATATTAGGAACTATTTCTGGTATTATATATGTTCTACTCATTGATATGAGCGTTTCGATATATAATATGCAAATTTTGGAGTTCGTATGGATTTGTTATGATTTTTACTGTTTCATACCGATTGATTTATTCGATCCGTGAGGATCTGAGCATCCAATCGACTTGTGGTTTGGACACATCGATCGTGGAAGTGTTCCGGCGACTTTGGGAGGTCTCGGAAGTGGTTTCACCTAAATTTGGCGTTACCTTGAGATTTTGGTTCGATTTGGGGATTCGAACTTTATTAAATTGTGATTCGTTAACTGAATCAGAGCTGTAATTCCTTAGGTATGTGACGAGGTATTCTTTGGACAGCTATTTTGGGTGGTTTGGCTGCTTTGTTCTGTATTGAAGACGCAGTGGGAGTTTCGAGGTGAGCAATCTCACAAGGTTCATTAATGAACGGAATTACCTTTATCGTTTTGAGAGTTATTGATTTAACTGCAAACTATAGTTGGTATTAGTAGGCATTCCTGAGCGGATGACTACGTATATATTTACATGATATATATATATATATATGTATTTGTGGGTTTTGTGGATTTATGAAAACAATATACATGAAATGATGCTTTTTATTGTTTTGGGTTGTGGCTTTTGGAAAACAAATGATTGTGGAAATGATTGATTTCGATTTATTTTGAAAAGCGTTGAGACTTGGGAAAAGTGTTGAGATTTGTGTATGAAATCAATATGCATGGATTGATGCTCCTTTATTGTTTTGTGTTATGGCTTTTCGGAAAACAATGATTATGGAAATGTTGATTTCGATTGTTTTCAAAAGTGTTGCGATTTGTGTAACATTTTGGGTCTAGTGTGACTCCTTTAATGTTTTGCTCCAAGGGACTGTGCGGCCCGAGGAACGAAGGTCTATGACCTTGGACAGAATATCAGGTAATCACGTCTTTGGCTGGACAAGTGGTTACGTTTTAGTTAGAGCTCTAATATGTCTGCCATATAGATAATTCATGGGGTAACGGGAATTGGTTATTGATAACTCATGAAATTACGTATTTTTAAGGAACAAGGTATGAGTTGCTTCCTTATTAATGGTTTTTAAGCGGACAAGGTGCAAGTTGTTTTCCTTATTAACGATTTGATAGAAATCAAGGTGTGAGTTGCTTTCTATGGTACGATTATGGTACATTTGATAGAATTCAAGGTGTGAGTTGTTTTCTATGTTTTATTGATAGAAATCAAGGTGTGAGTTGCTTTCTATGGTACGCTTATGGTACATTTGATAGAATTCAAAGTGTGGGTTGTTTTCTATGTTTTATTGATAGAAATCAAGGTGTGAGTTGCTTTCTATGGTACGCTTATGGTACATTTGAAAGAATTCAAGGTGTGAGTTGTTTTCTATGTTTTATTGATAGAAATTAAGGTGTGAGTTGCTTTCTATGGTACGATTATGGTACATTTGATATAATTCAAGGTGTGAGTTGTTTTCTATGTTATATTGATAGAATTCAAGTGTGGGTTGTTTTCTATGGTACGATTTTGGTACAATTGATAGGAACCAAGGAGTGAGTTGTTTTCTATGTTTCGTTTTAAAAGGAAAGAAGGTGTGAGTTGCTTTCTTTTATTTCGATTTGAAAGAAAATTAAAGTGTGAGTTATTCTCCTTTATTTCTTGTTTTAAGAAATCAAAGAGTGAGTTGTTTTCCTTATTTCTGGTGTGAGTTGTATTAACTGTTTTGAGTTACTCATACGGGCTTGCAAAAGATTACCGGGTTTGTTGTGTGACAACCCGATACACTATTAAAACGGTATAGGGGTTAATTCTGCAGGTTAGGATAATCGTGGTTGAAGCTGAGGTAGCGCCTTTGCAGCTTTACTGTAGGAAGCTATTTCTGTGACCTTACTTTTGATAAGGACTTCGGTTGTAGTAAACTCTGAGGAGCATTTACGTTTTATCTTGTTGTTGACAATTTAATTCATAAGCTTATGTAATAAATGACTCTGTGGAGCAGGTCAATATTGACATAGTGGGTTCAGGGCATCAATATGTACTTGGGTTAAAAGGAAAAAAAAGTTTCTAGGTATTTTGTATTGATGGCTGAACGTTCACGCATATATAATTATGAGATTGTATATTGATTTTTATTTGTGTTAAAAATCAGGGGCGTGACAGTAGATTTGCAACTCCTACAATCAAACACCCTCTCTTGGCCAAGAACCCGGCAAACCGCCCCACAAGCCCCAGAGAAGGCAGGAAGAAGAGCAAAAGACGAACCAAGGCCCGTGAATGACTCCATTGAAATGGAGGAGATACAGGGAAAGGACAATCCCAAAGGAGGCGCCGTTGTCCCAAACCCTAGTAGAGCTAGGTCATTACATAACAAAGGTTGAATTCATATACATGTGTTATGCAAATCTACTGTGATCAAATTTATGTGTCCATTGACTGAATTACATGAAAAATTTTTATTCTTAATTGGAGAAAAAAATTGTTATTTAAATCTAAGCATGAGTATAATGAAAAAAAAAAAGTCAAAATAATTTTTTTTTTAGAAAGCTAAAATAACTTAGAGTCATTAGATTTTGGAATGATAAGATGATATTTTTCTCAAGAGTTACATGGCATGATTTGACAAATAGGTGATGTGTGTAAGTGACATGGCATGACACCTAAGATTGAGGCCACAAATCATTTTCCTAAAATATAAGATACTTTTCTTCGAAAACCAATTGAAAAGGAGAAATTTTAAATACACACGCCTAATCACTTAATACACATCCCTATTATTTTATATTTCAAATTAAATTTTGTAGGTAGGTTAAATGACCAAAACAGACATCTATACATTAGAAGACAAAAAAAATAGTCATATTTTCCCTATATTATTCTATTTATGTATAAATAGTTAGATAAACACAGTAACTTTCTATACATGGCCTCCTAATTTAATACAATAATAAAGTTAGAAACTATCTAATTTAATTTTACCTTAAATAAATTGTAATTAAGTGATGTTAGAAACCATAATATTTAGAATTTCAAAATCAATGGCATTAAATGTTTTTAAAATGGATCACTTTACTCCCATTTTTTAGTTAATTTCCTTTTTTTTTTTCCTGAGAGATATGATTTATCCATTTATTTTCTAATATAAAACATCACAGGTGAAAAAACTTTGTAATTGTTAATTTGTTTGGCCCCTCTAATGACAACTTTGTAGTTCCGCCATTGTGGAGAAACTATTAATATAGTTTTGGTTAAATGTTCAACTCATAATTTTATACTTGATCAACATGGTGTTTGGTGGATGAGAACTCAAATAATACAAAACTTATTTATATGCATCTATTTAAAGGGATTAATAATAAATCTTTATGGATTTCTCAATAACTAACACAAGTAATCAATATGGTTATTTATAAAATATCAATTAATATACTAGAATATACTAATCATATTAAATAGAAGCCTTAATATAGTCAAATAATAGGATATTTCATGATTTTTGAGATTAAGGATATTTTAGGTACTTTTGAGTTGTGTATTTAGTAAAATATTAGAATGAGAAATTAAATATGTGGTGTATTAAGTATAGAGTGTGTATTAAGTAATTTGGGGTGTGTATTTAAAATTTCTCATTGAAAAGAAGTCTACTAATAATCTTAGAGAGTTTCTATTGGGACCTCCAAATCTGCTCACTTGACCTCACTCTATTATGAATTATTAAATGACATATATAACCTACTATAAAATGACTATTAAGGACAATAATTATACCCAAAAAATTGTTATATTTATTTTCTCTAGACTTTCCAATTCAATAATATTAGATTGCATTCTTTATTATTTTCCCTATCTATTTTCATTTTCCAATTTCACTACATACTCATTAAAGCATTCATATATATTTAATAAGAAATAAAAATATGATTAAGATAAAAATGTATGATATGCATATTGAACGCATATTGGTCAGGGAGAACAAAATAAATTGTATTATGACCTAAATCTAAATCTATCCATTATATTTGCAAAAAGAAGAAAAAAAAAATAGAGCTAGCAAATAAAAATAAATAAATAAATATTTAAATAATTAATCATGAGGTACAGAAAATAGAGAAACATTAAGTAAAATGATTAATCTATTTTTTTTTGCACAGCTAAAAAAGAAAAGTAAATAAAAAAATCACATAATAGTTCATGTTATTTTATTTTTGTTAATTTTTAAAACTCAATACCTTGTGTTTGATTTTTTTTTTTATTGGATAAGAGATTTATGTTGTCTGATTAAGGAATAGAGATGTAATTAAATCATTGAAATGACTAAGTTTTTTATTATAAAGATCTTAGTTTGTTTGTAAATTATATGAGTGAGGTTATTTGAGGAACTTTAGTGAGGTTTAATGAGTAAATTTAGTATTTGAAAATTTGATAGGAGGTGTAAAAAGCATAGAGGTCAAGTGAGTAAATTTGGAGGTTCCAATAGAAACCTTACCTGAGAAAGATTTATAGATCCACTATTGTTTAGCATGACTGAAAAATGAAAATGAAATAGCACCCTATAGAAGAAGAAAAATTATAGATTTGTGATTAGTACTGCAGCGCGCTCAAATATAGTGTGAGACCCCAAAAGAAGACTCTTTTACGTGGCAAACAAAACAAACATAGACATTAGTATAGAAAGTGTAAGACCGGATATTATTAATCTCCACAAGCAAGCTTACCTCAACCCCGTACATACATGCAAAATGATAGAAGCTAGCCTCTGGCATGGCCAGAGATATCTGAGCTACTTCATCAATCATCATAGAATGCAAAATGATGGAATAGCTAGCTTCCTAGCTAGTACGTACAGCTTGGTCATAGTGATCATATTCTTAATAGGGCTTTATTTATGAACTAGCTAGCCAAGGGTTTTATATGCGGTTTACTCTGGAACACCTAAACCGGATACATAGCAGCAGGCAAGCGAGGTTTAGCATGTGCATGCAAAGGATGGAGCTTGAAAAGGGTTGGAGCCTCAGTGAGGTCAATCTTATCCACCTTGGGTGGCATGCTCCATGTAAACCCTTGAAGAAGCCTAGCAAAGAGCATCACAGTTATGGTAGTCCCAAGCGTACCACCCATGCAACCTCTCCTTCCAGTAGTAAATGAAATGAACCTTAGCTCATGTTCTTCCAGCTCCACCTGTTGACTGGCATCTCCACTTAAATGACGCTCGGGGTCGAATCTCAACGGATTTTCCCAGACTTTGGGGTTGCGTCCGAGGCCTAAACGACTTAGAATAACACTACTGCCCTTTGGGATGAAGTAGCCTGCTACTATAGCATCATCAGTGGAAACATGGGGAAGATTGAATGGTGCAACTGGATGCAGCCGGAGCGATTCTCTTGCACAAGCCCTTATGTAAGGGAGATGAGGGATATGAGATTCTTGAACATGCTTGTCGATTCCCACTATCCTATTTAGTTCCTCTTGCGCTTTTGTAAGCATCTCAGGTTGGTTCAGCATCTCTGATAGAGCCCACTCTGATATACTGAAGGGATTATCCACCGTGGCAAGCTGTAGTTCCTGATCAGAAAATATATACATATATAGTTATATATGTCCAAATATATACATATATAGTTATATATGTCCATTCAAATTATTTCTATTTCATGTAATAATCTATCATTTTAACGATTTATGTTACAACTACAAAAAAGTTCTTGTTAAAGGTAAATAAGGTTCTCATTAGAGTAAAATAGGTTCATGTTTGAGTAATTAAGTTCAAAAAGTGATAACCGCACGTATTTCATATATTATAACTTTTTAGTTTGGGAAATTCTACACTATGTTATCATATGAAATACATGCAATTGCCACTTTTAGGACTTGATTACTCAAACAAGAACCTATTTTACTATGGCTACGATCTTATTTACCTTAAAGATGAGTTTTTTTTCTAGTTACCATATGATCAGTGGTGAAGTGGTAGTCCATCTGATTCTATAAAATTTCTATATCTATCTATATGAGAAATTAAAGAACTTTTGTGAATTCATTCAAAAAAAAAAATTAAATTATGAGTCATTAAAGTGGTAAATATTACACAAAAAATGACGTGTATGAGAAATGTTAACATGCTAAAACCTAAACCCTAAAGAAATAGCCTCACCTTTTTTAACGAAAAAATTGGCGAATGAAATGGTGTTAATTTATGAGAATATACAATCATAAATGTCATCACTTAACTAACTTAAAATATTTCAAATCCATACTCCTTATTTTCTTGTAAGTTGGTCAAAAGAATAGTTAAAAGTGATAATAATAAGAACTACTTTTAAGGTGAAAAAAGTTTATAATCTATTACCATATATATATGACTTGCATGCAAATGCAATTATCACTTTCAAGGCAGTACTCGGAAAATTTCGCAAACAGTATACCAAGTAAAGGCCACTAATAATTCTTATACACAAAGTTTCAAACCAAACATTTCGGTACACGAAATCTGAAACTCGACCCACTATCAGTACACGACGTCAATTTTTGACACCAAAATGTCTATTATGCCCTCAGTTCTTTTTTTTTTTTTTAATAATTTTTTTTTCTATTATTTTTTTTTCCTTCGTTTATAAATGACTCGAGTCATTTTTTTTCTATTATGCAAGGTGAGGAAGGCAGCGTTGGAAGCTAGGGAGTGAGCTCGGAAGAAGGAAGAAGAAAGAGATAAAACGAAGGAAAAAAAAAATAACAAAAAAATTATTAAAAAAAAAAAGAATTGAGGGCATAATGGACATTTTGGTGTCAAAAATTGACGTCGTGTACTGATAGTGGGTCGAGTTTCAGATTTCATGTATCGAAATGTTTGGTTTGAAACTTTGTGTATAAGAATTATTAGTGGCCTTTACTTGGTGTACTGTTTACGAAATTTACCCTGCAGTACTTGAGTCTAACAGTTGTGGATCTATATAAGAATATCTTACAGTGATTTGTGCTTTAATTTCTTCAGCTGATAATAAAGGCTGCCCATCTGCACCTTTGAGTGAGATGAAAACATCGAGCAGGCTCTCCTCTACAGGCGCCTTGATCCTATTCTCCTGATTTGAGCACCTCCACATTCGTACTCTCTCATCTATAATAGGGTCCTGATACTGCTTGATAATTTTCAAAGCATCCTTGACCTTTTTCTCATGCCCACCTATGTCAAACGGCCTCAACCATGGAAGGTAATCGGATACACAGAATGCATACGTATGCAAGACCAATGTGAAAAGCGCAGAGACATGTAATTCTTCTTCAAGTCCTGGCCCTCCATCCTCTCTCCCTTTGCCAAAGTACCTCGTGTTGAAAAACATTCTTCTCATCACATTTGCTGAGTAATGTTGGGCTGCAATTCTCACATTCACCACCGAACCATTCTCGCTATTCAAGCACTGACTATAGAGAAACTTCACAAGATTGTCCGCTTCATCGTTTCTCTTATCGAGTAGCCACCGTAGTCTGGACTGATTAAACACTTCGGCAATCAAAACCCTTCTCATTTTCTTCCACTGCTCTCCCATAGGTGTGACACCTGTCCATATATTAAGGAGTCAAAAGTAGTAAAGATCGATATCAAATGCACGTACACATGCAAAATAGACCATATATAATTTAAACTGAAAGTTCAGTCTATATATACCTACTGTCAAGTATCCACTACTGAAGAGGTGAGTAGCCATGGTAATGGGTCGTGATGCAAAAACAGCGTCGTGTTTTTTCAAGAATTCTCTGGCAATTTCAGGTGATTTGACTGCGATCACATGAACTTTTCCTAGTCGTACACATGCAATATCAGTGTTAAGCTGTTTCAGAAGGTCATGTATCCATCTGTATGCTGGTCTGTTCCTCCACATCTCTGGTACACATCCAATGATCGGCCATGGGCTTGGTCCTGGAGGGAGAGGTGGCACTAGTGGGAGTACTACTCGCTTCGTTTTTTGGATAAGAAAGCCTAAAATGATGGATGAGGCAAAGAAAAGTAATACTACAATAACAGGAATCATGATGAGTTTAGTAGTGACTGGTGCTATGATTTGCAAAGAGGCATGAAGAAGAAGAAGAAAGAGAGGCTTTTATTAGATGTGTCTGAATGAATTGCATGAGGGATAAGACACACATTATATAGTGATTTCCTGCTGCGCATAGAAGCGCTTCCGCACAAAAGCAACAATTTTGGAGTTTATTACCAAACAACCTCATTGTCATCCAGAAGCACTTTTGGATCAAAAACAGATTCCAAAAGCAGTTGTATAACCAACTATGATACGACATATCGTTGAGTCCTAACAGTATGGTCAAATATTTTTTATTTTATTTTACTATAAAAGCATGTTTAACAGACTTTATTTTGGCTCATTAGCTATTTTAGAGAGCATGTTTAGTTTTTTATTAATTTTAACAGCTTCATCAGACTCTCTATTTTAATTCTTAACTATCTCGTTCTTAAATATGAACGAGCGGACGAACCAGTAGTAGCGACCGGGAAGTTGCTTTCTGAGCACATGAAGGAAAATGCTGTATTAGTGGTGCCGGACATGTTGGTCTTGTACTTCTAGCTCAGTGACTCACTGTGCAATCATGTTTTTTCCTGAAGTAGCAAAGCACACTATTTGAATATAGATATGACGTCCCCCAGTGTGTTTGGGACTTTGGGCTAGCCGAATAATTATTACGTGGGATCATGATAGCTGATAGCTTTTCTAGCTGAATAATAATTATGTGGGATCAGGATAGCTGATAGCTTCTCTAGCTGAATAATAATTACGTGGGATTCTGATAGCATTAGCAAGGTGGTTGGTTCCCGACAATCAGCAGCTAACCAGAAACCGTCAAGGATTTGAAATTCTAGGTCGGGAATTACTACTTGGTATTGAATAATAACGTAGGAAAAATCTTCTTCATCTCAATGGTAGACCAATTCATTGAGTTAGACTACGAATACTTGTTTTTGTATAGATTCAGTCATTTAGCACACTAGCTGATAGTATACAATATCCATTATCAATCCAATTGTAGACGATTTCCGTCACTGTATGAATTCAGTCTATAATAACAAGGGCAACACGTTCTCCGACTTTAAGAAAGTTAATAAATATTATAACGAGTTGGACAATAAAAAATTTGATGTAAAATGTTGGTAGGCAATTCTCATCCTCTAAATTAAAATGTTTGAAGTTAAGTTTATCTAATATGGTATCAAAATATGTTGTTTGTTGTATATACTGGAATTTTTAAATGAGTTTTTATCACCACTAAGGTCAAAATTTTGTTGCACCAGACAAAATGATATCTAACTTTCAAAAGTTATCAAAATGATACCTAGCTAAAGTTTTAAAAATAAATCAACTTAATACCTCATTTTATTTTTTGTAACTTTTTGTTAAAATTGATCACGTGTGGTGCTGTATTTTGTGGGGTTATAATAATATTTTACACAAAAACTGTTTTTCAATTATTTTTTATTTTACTTTGTTAATTCTCTTCTTCTTCTATCTCTACCTCTCTCTCTCTCTTCCCATTTTTCTTTGTTTATTTAGAAGTTGGGAAACATCCGAATTTTATTTGTTTCTACGATCGGTGGTAGAAACTGAAATTGAATGGAAGATTTTTTTAATTCTATAGAAGAAGAAGATTGGGTTATACATGTTTGATGACCCTCTGATGACAAATCACTTTAATTTTTGGGCTTGATTTTGTATTTGATTTAACAAAGATGTTAGAAAAAATAAACCGAGATATCAAGTTGATTTGTTTTTAAAACTTTAGGTATCATTTTAATCACTTATGAAAGTTGGGTATTAAGTTGATTTGTTTTTAAAAATTAGGTATCATTTTGATCACTTTTGAAAGTTAGGTATCATTGAATCAAGTGCAAGAAAGTTTTGACCCTAATAGTAATAAAAAAACTCTTTTTAAATTTGCAACTCTCCATTATAGTGTACAAAGTAGGGAGTAGGGTTTTAGACTTCTTTTTCCCTGGTTTTCTTCCATTTGTCATTTTATCCACACGCATGATAGGATGCAAGGATGGTGTAACCTTGATATTCGTTAAAGGTGCACCTCCTAATTTTTTTAAACTTTTTAATTCAATCGACTTGAATACTTGTTCACTTATTCAATTGATTTTTTACTAATTCAATGTAGAGAATAATGAGGCGGTGGAAATTAGTTTATTTATCTCATTAGTTATTCCCTACTTAATTACATTTTGCAAACCACACTCCGTTCTTCTCTTATGTATAAATGTATTTATACAGATATTTGCTTAACAAAAGAAATAGTAGATTGTGATTTACACCAACAAAAAATGCTAATTTCATTTCCCAAAATTATTTGAACAGATGAACGGATCTGATCAACAATCATCACAGACTCACACTCTCTTTCGTTAGTGGCTATCACTTGAATTCTAATGACATATATAGTAATTAAGTATTTGTTAGACCATCTCCAATGGATGTGTCAGATCTACATAGAGGCTTTTACTGGTAACAAAAGACATATGGAAGTACTCCAACCCATAGGTCTTATCCTACGTGTAAATGACATATGGAGTTGGGCTGTCAAATTTGACAGAGCAAACTCAATCTGTCTTTTATTTTTTAATCATTATTTCTCTCTCTTCCTTCTCTCTCGTCTCTCTCTCTCTTAGAGATTAAGCAACATCCAAGTTGGGTATATTTATATCCATCTAATCAAACATCTCATTCAATAAGGTCACAGAGACAATGACTCCCACAAGTGCAATGGCCGATTTCGTTGTCGAGACTCTGGAGGCATGCGTAGGTCGTGAATAAACAATAAGGTCACAGAGACAATGACTCCTGACTACAAGTGTGCGATAGCTATGGCATCTAGCGTTGTAGTGTAGCCATCAAAAGTTAATGAAGAAATTAATTTTCGGTGTTAAATATATGTTGTTGGGTGATTACGTTGGTTTGAGTTGATATGTTTACCAAATGTACTATATCTACGTAATCACCCAACAACATATATTTAACACCAAAAATTAGTTTACCACTTGGTTTGGTAATTATCAAATTAATTGAATACCAGCCGATATTTTGTATTTGGTAAACTGATTTTTTTGTAATCGAGAGCAATAAAACATAAATCGAAAATTACAGAAAAAGTTAGTTTGATTTTGGTAAATACTGAATCTACCGATTATCTAAATATTATCTTTATATACTATAATTTTCAATACACATACATGCATATTAAATAATAAACATAAAAACTTTCATAATAGTATGAATATTACTACATATACTACATTAATAATACATGTACTTTAAGTAATCTAGTCAAAAATGATTAAATAACCAAATTTTACTGAAAATGGCACAAACTTGATGTCATATGTACAAAATAAAGCTATAATAAATAGATGAATACAAAGTTTATGACTATAAAATTGAACAACCTATTACTGTCCATTCTAATTTATATTACAAATAATTAGTTGTTCTAAAGTTGATAATACCGAAAACCGAAATTCTGAATTTGGTAAATATGATTAAAAACTGAAACTTTTGGTTGATAATTGGTAACTCAATTTTGAAACCGAAAGTTTTGGTTTTAAAGTTGGTAATTGATTACACGTAATTCTATGCATGTAATTGTATCTAAAACACTAGAAATAAGTTAATCCTCAAGTCAATTATTATGTAATTAATCCACTGTAATTTATTTTGTAGAAAATAAGTTGTATCTAAAATACTAGAAATAAGTTAATTCTCAAATCAATTATTATGTAATTAATCTAATGTTATTTATTTTGTAGGAAATAAGTGGAATTGCTAAAATCAAGGTAAAATGACAAGTAAATTGAGCTAATTGGAGTTACTGATAAAAGGATGAAATTGCCAATTTCGGTCAATATAGTCAACACAAGCGCAGAAGCCGAGCAAATGAAGTACTAATAAATAAATGAAGAAAAGCTAATTAATCATTGTTTTGATTAATCAATCATTACTTTGATTAATCAATCATTGCTTTGATTAATTGATAAGGGATAATTGGAGTTAGGAATCAGCCATCACGTGGAAGTGCTGCAACAATTAAACAATATACTGTTTAATTACTTCAACCAATTACATATTGCCACATGGCAGCTTCCTTATCTCTCTCTTGACACAAAGACCAGATATCACCATATTAATTAGGGGTGGGTTCGGTACGGTACCGGACCTTGAAGCCCAATACCATGTACCGTACCAAACTAAGTTGGTACACAAAATAGCCTACCATTACCGGCCACAGAAGTCGGTATACCAACTTCTCGGTATACCAAGATCTCGGTTGGTTGGGCCTAGTACCGAGTTTAAGATTGGGTCAGATTTCAGCTAAGGCCCAACTAAAATTTTAAAAGCCCAAACCTGTCAGCAAATGAAAAAATGCAATCCTCACATCAATTTAAAGGCCCAACCTGGAAATGAACAACCTGGAAATGAAAAATAAGCTAAAAACTCTCATACATCAACTTCACTACTTGAGTTCATCACTTATTCACTTCAGTTCATCCCCTTCATCACTCCATAGTTCATACAAATTTTAAGTCAACAATTCATAGTTCACACTTCACACAAATGAATCAAAATATCAAATGATACAATAACTAAGTGCAATAGTTGAAAACAAAGTGTTCAAGGACTCAAAGTTCATTTCATCATCACTTCATATTTGCTTGCTGCCTTGCTGAGTTGCTGTGCTCCCTCAAATTCAGTTTCTGTAAATTCACACTTCATACTCAGTTTCTGCAAATTCACACTTCATAGGATGTTTCTGCAAATTCAGTTTTGTTGAAAATAATAAGAATGCTGGCAGTTTGGCAGATTTAGTCAATGAAATTGAATTTAGGCAGTTTCATCCCAAACTATCAATGAACAAGAGAGCTCCCGATGTAGGCTGCTAGGCATTAGTTTTTGTAGAGCCGGTATTGGTCAATGTTGCCTCCACTCCTTGATTAAAAGCTTTTTCTGCAAAATAACAAAGATGAGATTAAAAACAATATCATGAGTCATAAAATAAATAATCAGAAAATATGAATAACATTTAGCTTACCCCTCTCAAGTTCCTCCAAAGTGTGGTACATTTCAAGGTCATCTTCAGTGGGATTTTTGTAGAAGTTTGGGGGGTCAGATTTCAACCAATCCGAAGTACAAACAAGGGCTTCCACCATTTTTGGTGTCAATGAAGCTCTAAAAGGATCCACCACTCTTGATCCCAAACTAAAAGTATTCTTCGAAGCCACCGTTGAGCAAGGAACAGCAAAAACATCCTTTGCTAACTTTGAGAGGACCGGATAGGTTAACTCATTGGCCTTCCACCACTTATGAATTTCAAAATTCTTTGCAAGGAGGCTAACATACCTGAATTTCAAAAGAAACAAACATCAAACATTATAATCGCATTAGCTGCAGAAACTCCAAACAGACAAAACATACAAACATCAACCATATACATATATATATATATATATATATATATAAACAATTCAGTGGTTCACAAATCACAACTAAACAAATCAATGAAATCATTGCTGAAACAATTCACAAAGCTAAACATATAACAATAAAAGTATAAAACAGTAAACACATATAACTATATAAGATTATAAGTGATATAACAGTTCACTAATTCTTACAAACAAAAGTGCACAGAGCATATATATACAAAAGTGCACAGAGCATATAACATATATATATATATACTAAAATATACATAACATTTTCATCATCTAACTTGGCAAACAAACTGACCTCTTGCTCCAAACCGACCAACTGCCATGCTCCTATGTTGCTCCAAGTTTAATGAGGCCTTGATTAGTTGATTCCTTGAATTGTTGAGATTAGGAACAACACCTGAAAATTTATAATAAGAGATAACTTCAACCGATAACAAATTGATTGGAACTTTTTTCTTCTTCTTTTATTGTGTTTTTCTCCATTTAGAGTTACTCGCAATGAATTTAAAAGCTCAAATTGTACAAAGTATAAATAAAATTACCAGATAAAAAAGGAAAAACTAGCATTACAGAGAAGCAACCACAGATAAATATAAGTTTGGTGGCCTTCTCTTACATTAATTTGTCATCTGGTAATATTATATCTATGTGGTAAGATTCTAATCACAGCTCATTGAAACCCAGAAATTGCAGTACTATTTCTAAAAAGTGAAGGCCTTCAAATACGATTGGAGCTTCTGGGTTAAAAGAAGATTGTGAACTTGGTGGCAATACTAGGCGTCCAACTCCATGAAACAACATAAATAGCAACAAGTTCAAAACATATAATGATATTCCTTGTAAATTGATCTAATTGTGTGTTTTTCATTAGTTTTAAGCCAAACAGAAGAAAAGAAATGGAGTCTGCACCTACCAGATTCAAACTTTGCAGTCTGCACCTACCAGATTCAAACTTTACCTTCTTCTCCCTCAAAGATCAAACTTAGTCCTCGATCCTGCTGTTCTTCCAAGCACAAAAGGAAAACCATGAAAACCTAGAATAAATTGGTAAATCTCAACAATCCAAAGCTTCTAATTACACCTCAACTCAACAATCCAAAGTTTCTAATCACTAAAATTCAAAACAATCGAAGGTCGTACTCACCAGCAGCAATGGTTCGAAAGATTCGATTGATCTTCAAAGAGATTGAAACTTTGAGAGGCTCAGAGCCTTAGACCCTTGCTTGGGTGAGAGAGAGAGTGAGGGAGTAACCGAGAGAGGGACTGAGGGATAAGGGATTAGGGTTTGGAAACTTGTAATCTAACGGTTGTGAATTTAAAACTGAAGAAAATCAACAGCTATGATTGATAATATAATAAATATTTAAAATAAATAAATATTATATTAAATACTTGGTACGGTCCGGTATACCGTATTTCTGTAAGAATCAATACCAGTACAATACCAGTTACGAGCTCTCGGTTCGGTTATACCGTACCACAACTTCGGTTACCGAAGATGTCAGTTACCGAAAATCTCTGTTCGGGACAGACTCGGTTGGCTGGTTTGGCTCGAGAGAATTTGCCAGCCCTAATATTAATCATTGTACTCTCTCTCTCCCTCGAACAGACCCGAGAACCCTATTCTCCACTCAAAACCTACTGCAGCCGCAACACACACCAACCCACCTCCATTTCTATTCTCCCATTTTCTCTCACTTCCCAATATCATTCTCTACCATTTTTCTCAAGAAATAATTAAAGGGCTTTCATTTCACATCATCAAGGCTTCATCACTACATAGGAATTTTGGCTTGGGTAAAGAGTAGGGGCTTAATTTCAAATTGGGTTCATATTTGCATATAGCAAATTGTGAGCCTAACTTGTGTTCCCTCTCTCTGCTCTATCATTTCTCTTAATTTCTTATATATATTTGATGATATATTTGATAATGGGTTGTAAGTATTTAAATTTTAGGTGTTAGGGTTGTGAATCTGTAACTCATCTTGTATAAATATTGATGCTTTAATTTTAATAAATGCAATTCTCAAGTGTATGCTTTAAATCCGAATTTATTGGTCCTTAGAAGCATGGTTCTAGGCTTTGAAATTATGTTGTGGGCAATTTTGATGATTAGATTGGCAAATTGACAACTTATTAGTCTATGGCACCTAGGATTTAAGTGTGGTAACCATTAGTTAGCTTAATTGTAGCTAAGCTTGCTTGGGTCTCTATTATCTTGCTCTCTAGGCCTCTAATTTTAGATATTGCGGCCTTGACCGACATAATGCCGAAGTTAGATAGTTGATTGTGACCCTAACCAGTATAATCAGTACACCGGAATGATAATTTGTTTAGTAGTCTTGACCGGTACTAGATACCGGACTTAACACATATAGGAAATGCATGCATTTGTGAAATTGACATCTCTATAAAAGACCAAAAAAAAGATTCCTTAGTCATATATATATATATATATATATATATATATATATTGTGTGTCTGTGAGCGTGCGGCCCGATTAATTATTGCTGTAATTTTATTTTTGCTAAGAGTATGTTACTATAGTTTGATTGATTGCCAAAAGATACATTTTACACAGAAATAATGTATCTGACCATATGTAATGCAACATTAATTCAAAACAAACATCTTTACTAGTCAGCTATATTAAACTTTTTATCTTAATTTATTGGGTAAAATTCTGTTTAGTCCATGAACTATGCCTTCGTTCTCGTTTTAGTCCCTGCCTTTCTAATTTAATCCCAAAAGTCCCTGAACTCACAATTTCAATCTAACTGGTCCATTTTCTCCATTTCTTCCGGTTGCTTGATGATGTGCCAGTCATGTACTTGCCAGCTCAGCGCCACCTAAGACACAGAATTTGTAAAGTTACAAGAATACCCCTACTTCAGTTTCTTTGCACTTCAACCCCACTCACAGATTTTGTGGTACCTGGCAACAAGATTGGGGATGAAGTCAATGAGGCACTCGTAATCCTTGAAAGCATTCCAGAAGGAATCGATGTCTGCGTTGCCTGAAATCTCGGCCTTGACTTGGCGCTCCAACCACGAAATCATATCCACTTCACAGCTCACCCTTCTCTCTTCTCCTCTTTCTCCTTCTTCCGCCTCTTCTGTGTTTCTGGGTTTCTTGTGGCGCCGTTCTTGTTGCCATTGAAATGGTGTCACAGGCTCCATCTGGGTCTGTCGGCGGAGGAAGAGAAGACCATGCAAACATGAGGGTGTGGGCTTTTGAGGGTCCATTTGGGGGTGTAGAGAGGGGTGAGAGCTCTGTGGGTAGTAAAGTTTGAAGCTTTGGAGATGATCATGGAGGTTTTTGAGGTGAGAAATGGGGGTCGAAGTGTGGGAGTTAGAGGGTCAGAGTGGGTGTTGGTACGAAGTGGGTGTAGAAATTTTCTCTGGGCATCCACGACCTCTACCTCCTTCACCGATCGGAATTCCCTCTTCGGGCGACCACACGGCAACGCACCGGTGACATTCGACGCTTCTCCTCATTGTGGTTTCTCCTATGGTCACTGATAGTCCATGCATGGAGCGAGGAGAGAGAATCGAAGCCTAAAACGTTTTGGGTTTCTGGCGGATTTTCTCTTTTTCGGTAACTCCGGCCATTATCGGTGATGATTGAGGTGAGAAATCCCTTCTCCTCTTTATTCTCTACATGCTAGTATAAGTGTATAACTTGTTTTTGGATTCGATTGAGTTTTGACGATTTGTGGTTTTGGGTTATTTCAGGAATTGTTGGAACCACCGTCCATGGTGGCGGTTCTCCGGTTTCTGGGTTCAATTCTGACGTATGGAGACACGAATTGATGTCTGCTAGAGCTTAATTTCTTAAGAAGGTTGAAATGGTGAGGTGGGTATATTCTACCACCGCTAGCGGTGGCTGCCTTGTTTTTTTCCTCCTCTTAATTTGGCGTCATGAATTATAAGTGGATGTTGATTATGGTTAAATTTCCAGAAGTTGCGAATTGGGTGATATTGGATTTCGTCAAGTTCTTGGTGGAAGGGCTAAGAATTGAAATTGGAGTAGGGTGTTCTGGCTATACACTATCCCATCGAGACCGCACAAAAATTTCTCCCTCAGTGTACCTTTAATTTTGCTTTGCTATGTATGCTTTGCTTTTGATTATTTCGATTTCGTGTTCGTGATTTGCTGTAATCAATTGTGGTGTTGCTGTTGAATATTTGAGGAAATTTTGGAAGAAACTGAAGCAGGGGTATTCTTTTAACTTTACAAATTATGTGTCTTAGGTAGCGCTGAGCTGGCAAGTACATGACTGGCACATCATCAAGCAACCAGAAGAAATGGAGAAAATGGACCAGTTAGATTGAAATTGTGAGTTCAGGGACTTTTGGGATTAAATTAGAAAGGCAGGGACTGAAATGAGAATGAAGGCATAGTTCAGGGACTAAATAAAATTTTTCCCTAATTTATTCTACTAAATAGGTGAGATTGATATGTAAATAGAAATTGAAACTTACATGAGAAGCAAGGATGAATGGAACAAATTCCAATATAGGTTTAGCCATTTTTTAGCTCGAGTTGTGTCTATGATAAGCTGCTTCTTTAACAATCCGTAGATGAAATAAATCCGCAATACGAATTGAATTGGAGTGACGATAACATAAAAGGAGGCTTATTTAAACTACCATGTATAATTGCTGAAACGACGAATACCTGGACACATCATTCAGTGATTATTTACTAAGTCAACAAAGGATCAACAACAATTTACCAACGCAAACAAAAATACCACAAAATAACTTAAAAGCAGGTAAAGACTTCTAATGCGTACGTACCTGGGAAATGGGAAGCGAAATGAAGATGCGATATACAGTGGAGAACGTGTTACTAAGGAATGACATACCTGCTCCACATTTAGAAATAAAAATGTCAATCAAGTAAAAAAACATCTGTGAATGTTCGAGAGCAAATGTAAGCCCAAGCCAATTTCTTGTCAGTCGTGATGCACTTGTGTTCGTCGTCAATGGCATTTATGTAACAGAAGATCGGATCATTGAAGATGGCAAATGCACATGATATGAGAAAAAATGTATTCCACCAACTGAGTTTTTCCTCCAATGTGGTTCTATTAATTGCGACATCTACGTCCTCCATCTTCCTGCGCTGAAGTCGGTCGGAATTCAAAAGAGGAGACAAACACATATTACTTAAGAAACTGGAATGCTTTCAAATTTATTGCAGCAACGCCTGGCTGGCCGGAGATCTAATTGCAGCCATTTATGTATTATTTCAAAGGGGTACGTACGTGTGAGGAGTATAACTTTGAAAATTCTGTCTATGTACATAGAAGCGTCTTGGCATTATTATATCAAATATTAGTTGACATCTATCTATGTACATCATATTCATATCGAGTTAAAGAAACTAACCGTGAGCAGTTTGGTACTATCACTACTAGAATTTTGGCCTTAGACATTGGCTAGAAACCGATGTTAAAAAAAAAAACCATTAGATGTCTTAGAGGGTGATGTTAAAGATCACGAACAAAAAGACATCGGTCAAAAACCGATGTCCAGTTCAAAAATAGACATCGAATAAACAACAAGAACCGATGTAAAACCGTTATTATGATGACATATTAGTGTGTTTAGATATTGTTAAACACTATACCACAAAGTTAATTAGATGACAGTTCATCAACTGTCGTCTGAATGAAAAAGCTGCTGTTGTCTAGTAGTCTGTCGTCTGATTGACCTCATTCAGACAATAGTTAAAAACCATTGTCTGTTCAAAATTCACACAACATGTATAGCTAAGTATGGTCGTCTGAATATTTCCAAATTAAAATAATTAGGTTTAACTATTGTCTGTTACAAACTCACACGACAGTTCATTTATTAACTGTTGAGAAAAGTTATATTACACCGACAGTTTTAGGAAAACTGTGTTGTGTGTGATGAATCTCAGACAACAGCAACACAACTATATGATGTTTGAAATGAATATCACACCACATTATTGGAATGACTCTGTAGTCAAATATGACAAGATTGAGAGAATAAATTTTCTGATATCATATTACACCCATTCTGTGGTGTATATAAACAGATTACAATCGTACTACAACTATTGTGTACTATTGTACTACACAACATGTACAAGGTAAGTAATTACAACAATATATTCCCTTGTAGTCTATTCCTAATAGGGAACGATGACTCACACTAACACTCCCCCTCAAGTTGGCGCATATACATCAACCATGCCCAACTTGCTTAGTGAGTCATAGAATGCCTTCCTGGAAACTCCTTTGGTAAGTACATCTGCAAGTTGCTCTTCAGTTGGAACAAAAGGAAAGCTAATGATTTTGGCATCTAGCTTCTCCTTTATAAAGTGACGATCAACCTCCACATGCTTAGTACGATCATGCTGTACTGGATTCTGTGATATGTCAATAGCTGCCTTGTTGTCACAATACAACTGCATGGAATTTTTGAGTATGATACCCAGATCACGTAACAGGTTTCTCAGCCACAACAATTCACACACTCCGTGAGCCATACCTCTATACTCGGCCTCAGCACTAGAACGTGCCACAACTTTCTGTTTCTTACTCTTCCATGTAACCAAATTACCTCCCACAAAGGTAAAGTAACCTGATGTCGACCTCCTGTCTGTGATATTTCCAGCCCAATCTGCATCTGTGAAGCCACAAACCTCGAGGATGTTGTTGTGTTTAGAAAAAAGTACTCCCCTACCTGGAGCTGACTTCAAGTACTTCAGAATTCGCATAACAGCATCCATGTGACTCTCACTCGGATTATGCATGAACTGACTCACCACGCTCACTGCATACGCAACGTCTGGTCTGGTATGAGCCAAATAAATCAAGCGCCCAACTAACCTCTGATAGCGAGCTCGATCAGTAGGTACCTGATCTGGATACTCAGCTAAACCATGGTTCTGCTCAATAGGAGTGTCAATGGGTCTACAATCCAACAAACCTGTTTCTGTCAGCAAGTCAAGGACATACTTCCTCTGGCACAGATAGATTCCTTCTCTCCCCCTGGCTACCTCAATTCCTAAGAAGTACTTAAGCTCACCCAAGTCCTTCATCTCAAACTCAGAGGCTAGCTGTCTTTGCAGTCTATCCATCTCAACGGTGTCATTACCAGTGATTACCATATCATCCACATAGATAATTAGAGCTGTTACCTTCCCCTGTTGATGCTTGAGAAACAAGGTATGGTCTGAGTTGCTCTGCCTGTAACCAACCTTCCGCATGAACTGTGAAAATCTTCCAAACCAAGCACGAGGTGACTGTTTGAGACCATACAGAGACTTTCTCAATTTGCATACAAACTCACCAGGAGAAGCAACTACATACCCTGGTGGGAGACTCATGTATACTTCCTCGGCTAACTCTCCATGAAGAAATGCATTCTTGACATCAAACTGTCGGAGTGGCCAGTTTAAACTAGCAGCGAACAAGAGCAGAACCCGAATAGTATTCATCTTGGCAACAGGAGCAAAAGTTTCATCATAGTCTATACCATACGTTTGAGTAAATCCCTTTGCTACAAGACGTGCTTTGTATCGATTCACTGATCCATCTGCATTATGCTTCACAGTAAACACCCAACGACAGCCTACAGCCTTCTTGCCTTGTGGTGGAGGCACAAGTTGCCAAGTACTGTTCTTCTGCAACGCCTCCATCTCTTCATCCATAGCCTTCCTCCACTTTGGATCCCCCAACGCATCCTGCACTTTGTTAGGTACTGATACAGCAGATATTTGATTCACAAATGATTCATATGACTTAGACAACCTCCTAGTGGACATATAGTTGGCTACTGGATATGTTGATTTGGCAGTAAGAGTAGGTTCATATCTTTTGGCTGATTGACCTCGAGTGGTCCTATGTGGTAACACATATGGCTCAACATTAGACTCACTACTACTAGTATCAGTGGATGGACATACCTCAAATGGGTGATCTTCAGTACCAGGAAGCTGTGGGTCAGGGGTAGAAGCGATGGCAGGAGGGGCAGTTGTGTCTTCAACTGCATTCTGAGTGATTGGAACTGGTGCTTCTGCTGCTGGAGGTGGCGAGCCAACAGTTTCAACCGGATCGGTCAAAGGACCTCCTGGCTGTGTGGCTTCTCCTTCTCCCTCTGATTCCTCCCCCTCTCCATGATATAGCTCTTCAAAATATGAATTCTCCCCCTGAAGAGCTGTATCTGAAGAGGAGAAATAACTCATGTCTTCAAAGAAAGTAACATCCATAGTGACATAATACTTTCTGGTGGGTGGATGATAGCATTTGTACCCCTTCTGATGACCTCCGTAGCCAACAAACACACACTTAAGGGCCCGGGCATCCAACTTAGACCTCTGATTTTTTGGTACATGGACAA
Source organism: Rosa chinensis (assembly GCF_002994745.2). Classification (NCBI taxonomy): domain Eukaryota; kingdom Viridiplantae; phylum Streptophyta; class Magnoliopsida; order Rosales; family Rosaceae; genus Rosa; species Rosa chinensis. The sequence continues at coordinate 15,854,050 of NC_037088.1, read as the reverse complement.
AGGCAACACAACCAAAAACACGAGCTGGAAGATTGTGAAAGGATGGTAAGGAGATATGAGAGGCGAGAACCTCAAATGGAATTTTGCCCTGAAGGACACTAGATGGAAGACGATTGATAAGATGAGAGGAAGCATGTATAGCATCGCCCCATAGATACTTAGGCATATGAGCACTAAAAAGAAGGGCACGAGCCATATCAAGTAAATGACGGTTTTTTCGTTCGGACACTCCATTCTGTTCTGGTGTTTGTGGACATGTGGTTTGGTGAACAATCCCATGGTTTTTAAAAAACTCTTGGAACACATGATTAACATACTCCCCCCATTGTCAGAACGAAGGACTTTAATGGTGCTATGATATTGTGTTTGAACAAGATTACGAAAGGTTTGAAAAGCGGGAAAGACTTCATCTTTGGTTTTAAGAAGAGCAACCCATGACAATCTTGTACAATCATCAACAAACAACACAAAATATCTCATACCCGATACAGTAGGCTCTCTAGAAGGTCCCCAAACATCAGAATGAATCAACTCAAAAGGAATAACACTTTTATTAGAAATACTAGGAGAATAAGTAGCACGATGACTCTTGGCCAAAACACAGGTTTCACAATGTAAAACTGACTCATCCACACCGATAAACAGAGTAGGCATGCTTTTCTTCATAAGACTAAAAAATGGATGCCCTAAACGGCGATGCCACAACCAAATCTCACTTAGCTTATCAGAAGTCGAAGTCAAAGCGGCTCGGGACTGTGCTCCTGGTTTCTCTCCTGCGTATGTCTGATCCAGATGGAACAACCTGCCCCTCAGATACCCCCGACCGACTATCTCCCTGGTGAGAAGATCCTGAAAAATCACATACATAGGATAAAAGGTTACAGAGCATTTAGACTCAGTGTTCAATTGTGGGACAGATATCAAGTGATGAGATAAGTCAGGCACATATAACACATTGTGAAGTTCTAAAGTAGGAGTAAGACGCATTGACCCTGACCCTAACACAGGAAAAGCCTCACCATTGGCATTAGTTACATAGGACACTGATGGGGAAGACAATTCAGTAAAATATGATTTGTCATAAGTCATATGGTCGGAGGCACCAGAATCAATAATCCATGTATCAGAACCAACAAAGTTAGAAATCTGTAAAGCCATACCAATTTTACCTCGACCAGCTATAGAGGCTGTAGGGGTAGCTCCACCTGCTGTATGATGATCTTGGCCAACCACTCCATAGAAATCCGGTTCTTGGACCAAGTGAACCGCAGCTGCTTTCCCCTTAAGGCGATAACCTTGCTTTTTAGGTTTAAGGTGTGGGTTTAACTTCCAACAAGTCTCCCGAACATGCCCAAGATCGTTGCAATAAGAGCATTGAGGACGAGGACGGTTGGTGAAACTTTGCTGATGAAATGGGGCTGAACTCTGTTGCTGAAGGAAAGGTGCAGGTGCCTTGGCCTGAATGGCTAGGCTCGAGACTTCAACCTGTGCATGTTTGACACTTTCCTGCTGAGACTCATCCTTGCGGATGTATGTAAAAGCTGTAGTCAAACTAGGAGGGTCTGTCATTCTGAGCAATTCTCCCTTGGCACTGCTATGCTTCTCATCAAGCCCTCTCAGGAAGACATGAACCCTTTCTAGCTCCTTCTCCTTCTGGTACCACACAAGATCTTCCTGATTCTTGATCTTGCAAGGACGCTTCTGATCAATTTCAGCCCATACATTCTTCAGCTTGGTGAAAAACACTGACACTGGTTGCCCATTCTGTAGCATTCCTGCAGCTTTGCACATCAGTTCATGAACCTGTATAAAATCAGATTCATTTGTATAGAGATCTCCCAACGTCTTCCATATGGCCTCAGCAGTTTCACATTCCTCTACCATCTGTAGCACATCATCAGTCATGGCTCTAAATAAAATAGACATTACAAACCCATCATCATCTTCCCACTTAGCATAGGCTTCTATGTCATCTTCACTAGGAACCTTGATTGTTCCTGTCACATGTCCCATCTTGTGTATCCCACGAAGATAAACGGACATAATCTTCTTCCATGTTCGGAAATTGGTACCAGTGAGTTTGGTACCTCCAAAAGAACCACCTTCTGAGCTCTTAACAGATACCTCAACTTTCTGAACCTCATTGGCCTTAGAACCCTGACCTTCACTTTGATCACTACCCATCACAACAATACAGTAAAAAAAATCACAGAGTATGCAGCGGAAAAAGATATTCCAACAATTGAAGCGATATATATGTTTTTTTTTTTTTTTTTTTTTTTTTTTTTTTTTTTGTGACAACTGTTGGGTTTGACCGAGTTGGTCGAGTTGACCGAGTTACCGGGTTGACTGGGTTACCGAGTGGACCGGGTCACTGAGTTGACCGGGTTACTGAGTTGACCGGGGCACCTACTGATCGAGGTACCGAGTTGCTGGTCTGACCGAGAGGAGTGGGACGACCGGAAGCGGGGTGACGCCGGACTGGGTCGCGGTCACTATCGCGGACGCCGACTGAAGAGATTCGGCGATCTGAGACGATCTTCGGCGTTGCAGAAGAGGTTCGGCGATTTGATGTCGAAGGTGGGCGAAGATCGATCTGATGTCGGAGACAAACGACGGCGCTCTGGGACGGAAGACGAGGCCGGTCTGGACTGAAGGTCAGGGAGAGGAGCGCCGGCGATCTGAGACGGATCGGATCAATCTGTCTTTTGCTGCAGATGAAGCCGAGCGAGCGAACAAAGTGAAGACTGAAGAAGACGTCTTGAACGATGTCGTTTCAAAGCCTGACCAAGGAATTGGCTTTTAACCCAATTTTTTTTTTTTTTTTCCTTCGGATTGAGAAAAAGCTGAAAAGAAAGAGACAAAGTCCTTTTTGGATCTTTGCTCTGATACCAAGTCAAATATGACAAGATTGAGAGAATAAATTTTCTGATATCATATTACACCCATTCTGTGGTGTATATAAACAGATTACAATCGTACTACAACTATTGTGTACTATTGTACTACACAACATGTACAAGGTAAGTAATTACAACAATATATTCCCTTGTAGTCTATTCCTAATAGGGAACGATGACTCACACTAACATCTGTTGTCTGAAATGAATCTCCAACAAGCATCAGTATTGTTTTTTTTTGTGTGTTATGCAATTAAAACAACAGAAGATTTAGGAATCTATCGTCTGATAAGAACTCAGACAACAGTTAGTAATTTGTTTGTGTTGTAAGATTTGCATATAACAGTCCACTGATGGGATATCGTCTAATAGGAACTCAGACCACAGTTCTTATTATATTTAGTTGTGGTTTATGAATCTCAGTCAACATATTATTGTTATATCTGTTGTCTGATTTCAATATCAAACGACAGTAACTTTATTATACATGTTGCCGGAATGGAGATCACACAACGTCAATTTGTTATTTCTGATGTCTGAAATGAAGTTCAGACAACATGTATTATTTGTTGTTTCTAGATGTGATATGTAAGTGGACCTCAGACAATGGTTTTGTGAACCCTTCTATTGTGTGATACCTTTGGAAACTACAGTCATCTTTGCACAATTGTTGCAAATATGAATGTTCAATCATATCCCAAACAAATCCAAAATAAAACAGTCATATATCAATTACATCTATTTCTTACATTGTCAATCCAAAACATTTCCAAAAGTACATAGTTATATTCAGATACGATCAAATCCAGCAATCCTAACCAAAAGCAACCTCAATGCAATCTAGCAAGTAATAATATTGTCTATCTTGTAAAATCAAGGTTACCAAAATAAGTCACCAACCACTAACTAGATGCAATACTACTGCTTACATATATGTTTTAACAACAAATTTTGCCTACTTGTTTCCGACTTCATCAATGTGTTGATGGGTATATGCTGCTTTCCCTCCTTTCTCCCACTGAAACAAATTGATTTGCTCTTAGTGTTCAGAAAACCATCTAATAACTCAAAACCACAAACTTATATACATCATCTAATACATACAGCAAGCCTGCTAGGATGAATAGTCTTTAATAACAAATTAAGAATAGAACTATGAGACAAAAGCTTCAGAATCATAAAGGAAGCATATTCAAGCAGTATTGTTTTACCTTGAAAAGGCATTCAGTGTTATTCCCATGTTGTACTTATAACTTCTTGGCTTCAAGAGCAAGTTCAAGGTCTTCAGACAAATCAAAAGCTGGTTGTGGATGACTGAACACATGAGAAATGGAAAGAGGGTATCATATGAATATTTGCAGCTTCTTCCAGATCTTTGCTGTGTGGAGCTTTTTCAGTTAACTTTGCTTTGTTTCAAAGCTGCTTCCATGTTTCTAGTCCTACCATTCTGCAAGAATGCTCAATTACTGAGTACAACTAAAAGAAAAATTACGACACATCAACTCTAGTTTTCAGGGCTTGGCAGATATATAATTGCTTATTAAGTGATGGGGAGGAAGTGTTTGAAGCTGAAATGTATCTAATTTCCAGACGTAGCTTTTCATGAACTTAAAAAATACACATATGTAGCACTCATCAAATGCATCAGACTATCTCATACCAAAAGAAATTTCTGTACATAAAGATTAACTTTGAAAGTTAAAAACCATCACAACATCAATTTCATGCTTTAATATTTGAGCTCAATTTCATGAAATACCTCTTCCTTCTTGCCTTTGCCTCTGGTGAAAAACTTGTATCCACTAAAGATAAGTACACCCCATCCAGTCAAAGAGACAATTACAAACTGCAAAAGTACAGAATCCAGTGAAAAATAACTTCAAAATTTCATGTATCTAGTAATTTCTCATATATATTAATGGTTCCAAGAACAATCAATACCCAGATTCGTGTTCTTCCTGTCCCCAAGTTCTTCCTCTCTCTCGAATCAGTCGTCTCCTTCCATTTCAGATTGGAATGAAGATATGATATTCTTCTTTGCAGCACCTAGCTAGTGCTATTTTGTATCTAGACAGCCAATCCAAATGCTTGTTGGATAGTGATTTGCATTGCATGTACAGTAGACACAAAGAATTGGTGAACAGGTTGATTAATAACCATGAAATTGAAAACTTTAAGAACTCAACTTTTATTCGTGTTCCTTGGGAATTCTGATGTTTCAAATGCTAGTTACTTTCAAATCAGCATTTCATTTGCACTTTTCAAATATAGCAAACTAAATTAATACTGAAACTCAAATGTATAAATCTTAGCAATGTAGAAATTGAATTAATATATGCCATACCATGAAGCACTCCATCCAAGCCTTCATAAGCTACCAGTTCGTATATAAGAAGGTTATAATGTGGAGCATTGTAATATCCATTAAGAGTCACGATGTTCCGGTGCTTTATATCCCCCATTGCTTCAATTTCCCTCTCAAATCTTCGATCTCTATCTGCACTTCCTTTGTTCAATCTTTTCACAGCAAAGGCCATGGTGTCATCCTGTGTAAGTATATAAATTGTCCCATACTCTCTAGAGCCAATGATGTCCTCGTTGCTTAACTTCAATGTCTTCTTTAAGAACACATCTGATTTGAGCAATTGGATTACTGGTGCCCTGAACAAAACCATTTTGCCCCCGTAAATAGACATTACAATAACCCTTCTTTACAATACAAAGCTTACAACTATCAACTGATGCAATTTAGAGTGAACCTTAACAATTTCCATCATTTACTGAAACCATAATCAAATGCTTAGCATCCAAATCAATTTATAAACAACTCCACAATTGCATATCAATTTTATGTCAATGTTCCGGGACAACCAAACCAACATGCCACTGGGAATGATTCCCAATTATAATCATTAGACATAATTGAATTATCACAGTCCAATACAATTCTACTATAGTTGATATTGATTTCCAAAAATCAACTAACCATATATAGCAAAAAGCTAGCTATAAATTTAGAAACCAATTCTCAACAACTCTACTACTTGTGGATCAAATCAAATGAAATTCCAGAACACTACCTTTTCATTTTTTCTTTGAGAATCCATGAAAATTAAAGCATAATCCATAGTGATGATAGGAAAAAAAAATATATATGCAATTGGGAAACCAAAATTAGTTAAATGGGAATGGGAAAGGAAATAGCAGAGAGCAACGATTACCAGGAACCAAAAAAATTAGTTGTTTGTTCAAGATACCTGCAAAATATCAAATTGGGGATCATAACTAAAAACAAAGGCAAAAAAAGGGAAAACCACATATACCTGAGCATCATTCCATCATCAGTCTTCGAAAAACAACGAAATCATCCCCAATCTCACTGCAATCAGGCTTCAAATTGAAGGCCTGCTCTAAAGCCCAGTTGATTCTGCCAGTCTGCCTCCTATGCCAACAACGCAACCTGCCTCATCTCTTGTTGCTTCTTTAGGACTTCAACCCAACCAAAAATTGTCATTTCCAGAATTCATTTCTTTACTCAAATCATGAAGCATAACTGAAAATACCAAATTTCTTCCTCCAAATGTTCTTGACAACCATACAAGCAAGTAAAATTACAACAAGAACTATCACACTACTCCCATATTAAGCAAACCCAAAATCATCCAACCAAAATCCATATCTAGTAAACTGAGAGTTCAATAGAGAGAAAGACATAAAATAGAGAGCTACCTAATAAGCAACACGAAGACAAAAGCCCTCAGAAACCAAATTGGAAGTGAAAGTCGAAGACAAAGGTCCTAAATCAACGAATCCGAATTAAAAATGAACTCAAATTTCCATAAATTTACAGAACAAGGATCTGAATCAGAGCAAAGGATTGGTTACTTGGAAGAGTGTGCAAGTCTTTCGATGCATCGTCGAACGGTAAGTCTTCCGAATCCAGAGCACCGTTGAACTGGTGGTGGCTTTTACTGTTTCTGTCTCCGTGAAGAGGCGAGGAGGTCGGTGCAACGGTAAGTCTTCCGAATCCATAGCACCGCCAAACTGGTAGAACTTTAATGAGCAATCGGACGGGAGAGCTACTTCAGCAGCGGGAATGAGCAATCCGGTGACGACGTCACGCCTTGTCTGTCTGACCTCGTCCACAGCTTCCTCGAGGAACAAGAATAATCTTCCGATTCGTGGTCGACGGACGACGACGATCATGACAGAGATCTGAGCCTTAAGTCATCGAATGAGAATGAGGGAACAGGGGTTGAACTAAGCAAGGCTGAGTGAGAGTCAGAGGTGTGTGCGGGAATGGAAGTAGGGCTGAGAGCGAGGGAGGTTTGTGCGGGAATGGAAAGAGGCTGGAACTAAAGGTTTGTGCGAGATTAACCTAATTTTTTTAGCCAAGATTTTTTTTTTGTTGGGCTTTTCAGACAACAGATGTTGCTGTTGTTGTTGTCCGGGTTTTTGCAATTTCATTACATTCCATCTTTATGACCATGTGTTGGATAAGAAGAGAACAAACAACAGGTTTAACAAATCTACTCAGACGACAGAAAAAATCGATGTGTTGTCTGATAAGTGTCGTGTGATTCACTTATTCTAGTAGTGAAACCTTCATATTTTGGCATTTATTGCTTAATGAAGTATAGGTCTAATAGCAGAAGTATTCATTTTAACATCGTTACTCATATTAGAAACGATGTTTTATATGGTATTAGACATCAGATTCTTTTCATTTTGCCTGCTGTTTGTGAGGTTCACGCATATTTTCCATATATCCCACTATTTAAGATTCAATCTACATTCCTTAATATTATATGAACAATGTGCAATATTATGCTAAACATCGTTTCCTTTTATGAAGTGATGTCCATTTTACTATATTACATCATGTTTTTAGGTTAATAACGATGTCCATTTTGATTCTAGACATCATTTCCCAAATTGTAAATCAATGTCCATATTGATACTATACATCATTTTCCAAATTATAAATCGATGTCCATATTGATACTAGACATTGTTCCCTGTAGTTTACATTGACGTCCATTAGTTTTTTTAACATCGCTTCTTACTCAATACATCGATATCTATGAAAGATGAGACATCGATTTTTGTTTCGAAACTGATGTATTATCTGTTTATTGACATCGTTTTTGTAGTTTAACACTGATTTGAAATAGGTGTATATACATCATATCCTTTCTATATTATCATTTCTACATATTAAAACAGCTAGTATTGTTTTGCATCTATAAGAATCTACTGAGGCATTGAAGGAGGCTATACATGAAAAGACTCGGCATCATCCATAGGTTGAAAGTTCCTGCTTCGTTGGATATCTCATGGTCTTTGCCAAGAGGAATGAGAATGGTGCATGCTTGTGTAAAACCAAATGAGGACCAAGGATGCTCACTGTCAACAATGTCAGTATTTTTTGTTCCATATGAACTCCAAGCATGTGGTACCATTTAGCCCCATAAGCTTGCCCATGAGGGTACTGCTACTAATAAAGATGAAGCTCTGCCCATTATCTGTTTGGATTGCACCCTTAACCAGCTGAATCCTAAAATACACATAAAACCAAAATGCATCACAATCAAGAAGCTACATCAAACCCCTAAGAGAAACAGAGGAAGACATTTAATGTGCAAGACCTTAGATTCATATCAGATAGAGATAAAGTAAAGTGTAAAACAGAGATGCTTGTGCAGCATGCATACCTAACTATCAAAAGGGGATTTCAAAATGCCATTAAGATGAAGATGACCTAGTTGTTGCCTCTTGGCATAAATGACTTATGCAGCAGCAAATACGGTCCATAGATCCTGAACATGACAAGAAACAACAAAAGAAGCTCGGTGCATGCCAAAGTGAATTGTTCTTCTGCTGTGAATTATGAACTGATTTTGTATAGACAACAAAAGAAAACATGAAATTTCAGAAAACCTAAGAAATTTCTTGTTAATGGTTCTTAAAATAAATAATATGGCATATAGTATCATTAATTCCCATCCACACTAAAATGTTTGATATTTAGACTTAGTACTTAGAGATAGGATAACCTAATGGGAACAAAATTTGCAAAAAAAAAAAAAAAAAAAAAAAAAAACCCTACTATAGGGACTGACTACCCTTAAAAGTAAATATAGTGTTTTGTACTTGTTTTAGCTTCTGTATGTTATTGCCTTATGACGGCAGCCTCCTTATTGTATCAAAGAACCACCCTGTACCATATTACTAATGCACAAAATTTTACATCTCCAAGTAGTTGTTAATTGATTGATAAGAAAAGAAAAAAAAAATCCATATACACAGCCCTTCCATTCCGAGATGTGCTCTAGAACTACTGTCACCAGGGGTTTGATGTAGCTTTTGCTGACCTGCTGAAGGGATTTATGTGTGCAGGTAATTTTTCTTTTCTTAACACACTATAAATAAATGCAGAATCACGAATCAACATAAAGAATTACCTGTTGAAGCTCTTCATGGTTCAAAAGAATTTTTGATTGTTTCCAATCACTATGAGGTGCAATTGGTTTCCCTCCTGGCAGTGCAATAAGATATCCAACTTCAAGACATGGCAGAGGAAACTGTCAAAAAGGTTACTATCATAAATAAAACTTTAAAAACACTGAAAAATAAACGTTTACTATAATGAAGAACTACATAGGGTAAGATTTAAAATGAACAGGTCTAGGTATTGGGGATCGAAATAATTTCCCTGCTATAAATTATACAAGGAGATGATAACACTTAATTCGATATTATATGCATGTCTTACTCGTAATTGATATTTGTATACAAGATATGCCCCACCAGAAGCCATAGCCAAGCCTATTAAAATAACCCACACACAACAGCCCATGCAGATGATTTTGATCCTTCAGAAGTCTTGCATGTAGATACCATGGCACAATGGCAGTGCCAGTCAAAAAGGCTCTATAGAGAAAAATCTCCGGGTCCCAATGAAGAGATAACGCATCAACACATTGCTAGTCATTTCTAAAATGATTTAATGCAGGCGAAGAAAGAACGATTTGCATTCACAGACACACGAATTCCAATCCTCCGACCACCCACCCACAGAAACAGGGGGAAAGATACTTTTAAATCTAAATACTAAGGACATGCATGGACTTTCACAGAGACTGGCACCATTGAATCCAAAGACATAAATTTGCGATCAAAGATGAATATTCATGGTGAGATGAAGCACTATTTAAAAAAATAATAAAAATAAAAAACAGAATAATATTTGTAAAAAAAAAAAGGAAGAATTACAAAGTAGACAAGTCATACCCTGAGGAAACTCCTAGAATCAACAGCAGAAACAAGCACGAACACAGTGAAAAGTAGATAACTTCTGCATAGCAAAAGAAAGAGCTATTCTTAAAAGCTGAAGAAAACGAAGCATTTGATGAAGCCCAATTTGTAAATAAAACTTAATTATAAATAAGTAGTATTATATTCCCATTTTATAGTGCTTGCAGGAATAATATGTGAGAAATATTGAAAAGGGAATATCCCAGCAAACTTTTGCCCATATACACAGACATACATGATTTAAAATATCAATCGCAAATTACTATCCCCTACTCTAGCAAACAAAATAATTACCATAACTCTTCCACACTGTTCTGCAATGGGGTACCGGTTATAAGCAACTTGTTTTTTGTGCTAAATTCCTGCCACACAAGGATAAAAATCATAGATATCAGAAGACAAGATTAAAAGATAGTTTTCTATACCATGTCTTGAACGATTTATCAACGTGATCGCATACCAAGAGAGTTGTGTACAGCTGAGCCTCACTGTTCTTTAGTCTATGAGCTTCATCCACCATCAGATAATTCCACTTGATCTTGAAAAGAACAGCCTTATCCTTTACAACCACTTCATATGTTGTCAACAATGCATTAAATTTTATAGGCCGGCCAACTATTTTCTCATAATTGAATGCATACTGTTGACAAACTTGCAATAAAAAGAAAACAACAAATAGATAAATAATTAATAAAGAAACAAGCATATAGACACCACGTATAGTCCCACCCCTATGGCTTACAGGATGCCTCTGAAAATGAGAATAATAGACAAGAGGAAAGAGGGGAAATAATGTTTGCCAAAATAATTTTTCAATCACAAAAATGCATTGACCATGAAGATGCAGGGCAACTGTATTGACCCTAACAAAATTAAAAGCAAGTACTCATTTGACCATGGTCACTACACCAAAAGATAAAAATACAGTTACTCCATACACAATGGCAACATTAAAACACATGATGCAATCACCCCATACCAAATACCCCAGCTAAGGGAACCACATTCACCATAGCAGCAGACACTTCTATTCAATCTCAACACCACTAGAAAATGAAGGAAAATGTTACCAATACCCTGAACTAGCTCTTTCTTTCAAGTGGCCAAAGTCAAACAGAAGGACTTTGCTGTTGACCACACAAGTATAACTCTCCTATGAGCAACAGCCCCAAGCAAAAACTTGTACCTTAGGCACTTTAGCCTACCATAAGGTAAAAAACGAACTCAAAAAAGTGCACTCAATAAAAGGAGGGCTGAAGGAGAGAGAGTTCATTTTAAGATCACTCAACTTTGTACAGTAATTAAAGTTCCACATTGAAAGCGGAGAGCTGACCAGCATACTAGCTATGGAAGTATTTATTCAATAGGCACAAGGAACTAGATATGATGAGTACAATTTGCTTTAACTATTTATGAACTAACAATGCAAGTAAAATCATATTATCAAATGCTAACCATATATGAACTTTGTGACATGTACAAGAAGGCTCAGTTTACCTCTCAGCTTGCACGGGTACCAACATACACTATAACATTTAGATCAGGAAGCCATTTCCTAAATTCTATTGCCCAATTTGACAAAGTAGATAATGGTACAACAACGTGAAATAGCCCATGGATCTGTTCAAAAGCAGTGAATCATTACAGACACATATAAACTATATCCAGGTGTCAAGAAAATCCTCAACTTAAATCAATAAACAGAAACTACTATCATTTTACCTAATGCAACAGCATTTTACAGATTGAAGAAAACTCATATACAAACTGATAAAACTACTGCCAATTTGAAACTCAAAAGCAACATAAGTCAGTTACACATCAGTATTCAAGCTACAATTATTTACAAAAGCTTATGCCCTTTATATATAATAAAACATACAAATAAGCTACCTGATATCCATGAGAGTAAAAGATAGGTTAAGAAACCCAACTTAAACCATGCCTACAAAATATGAAGCAGCAAATAGATCAGAACAAACCAAGAGAATTAAAACCCAAATGTCAACATTCAAATTCAAAAGGAATACCATTCGATGATCAGCTCAAAGGTTCAGATTCACCAACCTGATTAAAACCCAGCAAATTTCTGAAACCTAACAATGGAGAAATTGAAAATTCGAAGCTAGAGGAGAAAAAGTGAGTCTTTTCAAAAGACTAGTTGTGTGCTTACCCATTTTATCATGTGATTGTATTGGGCTTCCAGTCTTCTTCAGGGAACGTAGGAATCTCCAAATCTCCACCCATCTATAATTAAAACCCTAAAATTGAAAACCCCCAAAATTCTCAGGACCCAAATGATAGGAGCATTTTAATGTTTAACTCTCATATTTTGCTTAGTTATTTCCTTTACTTAATCATTTTTAATTTAGTTTCTATTTTCTAGGTACATTGGAATAAATGAAGAGAAATGACAAAAAATGAGGAGTCCTGATGACAATAGGATACCTAGGTGGACTAGGAGAGCCCAAGAACAAGCTCAAAACGTCATCTACAAAAACATGATTATGGCCAAAGGAAGACTTCGACAGATAAGGAAGGAGAAATTCAAGGGATTGAAACAGGTTGAAAGGTTGAAAACAGGTCCAGATATATTCCTTGATGTCCACATTCATTCTTGGCTAAAATTGAGGAGATAAATAAGAAATAATCATGTAATTAATGCAAAAATAATCTCCCTAAATCAAGGTGTTAAATTGGAGGTTTCTCATTGGTTAGATGACATAGCAAAGTTGACGTGGAATTATCTGATTGGTTAATGCTGTGTGGATCAATCTTGAAGACTTGGAGACTAAGTTGTCATCCTCCTATAAATAGGAGCAACCGACACCACACCACAACACACCACTTCTCCCACAATTCTAAACATCAAAAAAATTCTCTCCATTCTCTAATCTTCAGAAGCTCTGCGTCTCAAGCAAGGAGGAGGAGAAGTCATGCAATACATCAAATTCCTAGCCGCCATCCACCCTTGTGTCGTCCCTAGAAGATTGCTTGCTTTCAAGGATCTTCAAGTTCTTCGTCTCAAGGCTTGTTATCCATCTTTCACGATGTATTTCATACTTTCTTTTGTTTTCCTTTGTTTGATTTGTAGAGTTATGAATTCTAGTTAACATGACGTTAAGGGCAAAGTTTAAAGCCCGTTTATATGTTTTGAAATAAAGTTGCAATTTCTTTATATGTTGATTTTTAAGTTGCTTATGTGAGATTGCTTAATTGATTTTGGATTATAGAAAACTTTTATATGTATGTGTTCTTTGGTGGCCAACTTAGGATATATGCATGTAATTGGAGCTAGATTTAGGTAAACAATTCACCTAATAGTTTTGTGAACCTATATCATAAGTAGTAAAAGCTTTAGACAAAAGTCAAAATCAATTAAGGAGGATTGCAAATAGATGAACTTTTTCATACTAGGTTGTACACTTTGGTTGACATCCTTTCTTTGTTCTTCATGCGTTGAATGTGTTCTTGATTAGCTAACTTTCTAGACTATGATTTCATGTTCAATAGGATTAATTTAGGTGCTTTCACTTAGATTAATTATTGAAGGAAAGTAAAATATGGGAAATTGTTTGCTTTCTAACGTTTCACATGGTTAACTTCTTTCTCATGACATAGAAAATCAACTATAGGAATTGTAATTGGATTTCTTGCATATGGATGTGGTCTTGATCTTTATTCCTTGCGTTCCACCCTTGTATATATATTTTACATTTTTATTTTGTTTCTTTTAATTTTTAATTTAAAAATTTTAAAACCCCTTTTTTTGTGTTTACTGACTTGTATATATATTTTTTTCTTTGTTTTATTTTTTGTAAATAATACTTTTTACTTTTATTAATTATTAACTTGTTTTTACAATTACAGGTGTACCCTCAATCCCCGGCTTGAACGATCCCTACTTATTCTATACTGACAACTACATCTTGCAGGGTTAAATTGCGCGCTTGCTTTTTAGCGTTATCACCAAATAGAAAACAAAGAATTTAGTCGCAGTGACTCACCATTAACGCGATTAATTCAGATTGAAACCTGTTGTAGAAGGTGCTTTGCCAGATTGAAATCTTCTGAGATCCTAGAAAGCTTGAGAGAGAGAGAGAGAGAGAGAGAGCTTGTGGGTGGAGGCGATAGCGCCAACGAGGGGTTGGAGGTGGTTAAGGAAAGAGAGATAGTAGCGAGAGTGAGTGGAGGGGAAGGTGATGGTGGCCATAGAAATTAAGAGGGCGGGAGAGGAAGAAGGAGAGGGGCTAGAGTTTCGAGCAAGAGCGAGAGAGAAAACGATGAAAGTGAGTGAGATAAGAGTAGGAAAAATAATGAAGTGTGGGGGGAATGAAAATTTTGTTCCATGCGTACCCGAAAGTTTTTAACTTAGTCTTTCTGCGTTTTTGTAAATTTTTGAATCAAAGTGTAGACATCGGTCAACAGTAATAAACGATGTCAATTATATGCATATAAATCAGAATTTGAGGAATCGATGTTAATGACATTTTTTTACATCGCATGAATATCTCACTGATGTAATTGTTGTAATGTCTAAGAGTAAAATTCTAGTAGTGTAAACTAAGAACCTGGATGTTCATCTCAAGAGTCACGAGCAACTTTTAATTAATCATACAGAATTTTCGAATCTAGAGTTTGAACTACTCTTGCAAGATTAACACAGAGGGCCAAGGGCGTAAGCTAAGCACAAAAAGAAGTGTCTGAAGCCCTGTTTTTACAAAGAGAGAGAGAGAGAGAGAGAGAGAGAGAGAGAGAGAAGAGAGATCTTATAGAAGCGTGAGAGTTTACAAAAAAGGAAAAAAAGAAGTTTAGCATCATAGAAAAAAAAAAATATATATATATATATATATAAATATATAAAGCTATATTTTCAATTCTGTCTGAAAAAATAGTTCGCTGCTAAGATAAAAAAACGTTTTATATGAAAGAGTTGAAAATATAGCACTATAGAATAAAAGAATAAGACTTAACATACTCGACTGTTTACATTAAGCTTATGCATATACAATTAAAAGACCCAGTACCATTTAGTCTAGTGGCATAGTGTAAGACCCCGGAAATTCGTTATTAATTTCTTGAAATTTCTAGGAATTAATAAAGTGTTCGTTAGTGGGATTTCGTGGTTCAAGGGTGTAGCGGAAATTATTTCGGACAATTATTCAGGCAGAATGTTTTGATTCAAGAGTTGACTTTTTGTACGTTTCGATTTTGTGAAAACTTTCTTCATGAAAGTTGTAGAGCTCATCGATACAAGTTTGTGGACATATGGAACGCGAAAATCGGAGTATGAAGAAGCTATGGCATTTGGAAAAAGTTTCCATTTTGGGATATATAGGAAAAATCTGAAAAAAAACAAATATTAGAAAATCAGAATTTCCAAAAAGGGAAATATTTTCTCTCTCCTGAGTCCTGACCCGAAATCGCTGAGCTACCTTCCCCGAATTATTTCTCCCTCCTCTGGCCACCAATCGATGAATCGTTTCTTCCATTCTCTTTCCCTCAGTCCCATCTCCAAGTATAGGAAGTTTCACAGCGTGGGTTGGCCCGTGCATGGTTCAGAAAGGCCAGGAAGTTTGGCAGTGGCGCTTCAAATCGCCCAGATTGGGAATCTAGGGTTCTTCGGGTTTCAAACCTTGCGAGGTAAATTCCGTCCAAATGGCTTTAATTCAGACTTTGTGCTAGTTATGAAAGTTGTAATTGGAGTTGAGATGAAGATCTTTTGTGTTGGAAGTTTTGTGACTTTGGGTTGGCAGCAGCGCTGCCACTGTGGTGGTGTTTTCCGGCTAGCTTCGGCCACCACAAAGACAGTTTTTGTCCCTCTTTTCGATCTACACATCGATACGATCATTTCATACAACACTTAATTTTTGGTGATCATATGAGCATGTTAGGGTTTTAGGGTTGTCGATTTGTTTCGGTTTTCGATCCATGTGGATTCGGCGGTCCGATCGACTTGTAGTTTTGATTTATTGATCGTATAAGTGTTCCGATGACTTTGTGTGGTCTCGGATGAGGATCCAACTGTTGGATCATCGTATAATTGTGTTTTTGTGAATTGTGTGCTAAGTTGAGATCGTATGTGATTAGGTGTTTGACGGGATTGTTTTGGGCAAACATTTGTTGATTGTGTGATCTTGGCTGTTAGTAGGCATTCCCGAGTGGATGACTACGTATATATATATATATATATATTTACGTGGAATATATATATCTGGATGGTGTAACATTGTGATATGTAGACTTTTGGTGATTTCATTCATGTTATTGAATTGAACATTTACTTATGTCAGATATAGATTTGATGATTTATATTATTAACGTTTCGTAATTGAAAGTTACTTATTAAATTGTGTTGGTGGTTTGTGTGTGAAAACAATATTTCGAAATTGATTTGTATATTGTTTTTGAAATGGGAGTTGAGCTTTGAAAACTATAATGGTTGCAGTCAATTTTATTGTTTTGGAAAGCGTTGAGGTTGTGTAACATTTTGAGTCTTGAGTGACTTTTTAAATGTTTTGGTCTTTGTATTGAGGGTCATAGTAGAAACTGAGGGTGGTTATCGGAATCATGCCCTTGGCAGGGGTTTGATTACAATTTAGTTAGAGCTCTAGTCTGTTTGCTATTGTATGTCATGGTGGGTAACAAGCAGGTTACTTGCAACTCATGAGTACATGTTTTTAAAAGAGAATTTGGGCTGTATTTTTCTTTTAATTGTCCAAGGAGGGACTTGAATTTCATATTAAAATGGGGAGTTAATTTAATATGATTTTGTCACTTTAGTGATGTATGTTACCCGTAAGATGTAAGGATGTCGAGTTTTGAAATCGAGTCATTTTGTGTGATTCATTTATCTGGAGTTGAAGAGTGATTTCTTGGTTTTGGCGGAAGTTGTTTTATTTCTTGATTTATTTTCCTTTTTCATTTCAATTGTTTTAATATAATCTCCTGAACTAAACCATATGCAGGGATTACTATGATTTTTATTGATTGTTTTAAGGTGGTCTCCTTAACTAAATTTCTATGCAGGGATTACTATGATTTGAATTGTGTGATTTTAGGTGATCTCCTAAACTAATTTTCTATGGAGGGATTACTAATTTTTACCTAGTGTGATTGTATGTTTGGTTGTGTTTGTGGAGTTAAATATTGTTGCTTTAATTTATCTCACTAGCTGAGAAATTATAAGCATGCGTGACATGATTCATTTTAATTGAGATTACTCATACGAGCTTTAAAAGCTTACCGGGTTTGTTGGTTACAACCCAGTGCACTATTCTATGGTGTAGTGGTTATTCCTGCAGGTCAGGACCACCAGGGCTGAGATCGAGGAGTGTAGTGCAGCAGTGTTAGGTTCATAACCTATTTTGTTATCGTACTGTTGTTTATAGTAGGCTCCTAGTGAGCTCTTACTTTTGTATTTCATTTCTCTTGAGTTTTGTAAATACTTGATGTACTATTCAACTCGAGTGATTGAGTCTTTATTGACATTATGTTTTTGGTTATGTGGTTGCTCGAATTAAATTAAAAAAGTTATCGCATTTCGGATTTGAATTTCTTTATTCGAAAGTTGGGGCGTGACACATAGTCTCCTCTTCATAAGTAGGAGGTTGTGAGTTTGACTCACGAAAAACTAGTGGTAATATTTGAGTTATTTACCTGATCAAGAAAAAAATAAAAAATCTAGTTTGGACATAGGAAACCAAAGGTACGATCTGATTGATTATTCTGCAATTATTGATGATATAAGGATGACTACGGCGTCCTTCCCAGGAGTGCAGATTTGTTTTGCTCCTAGAACTTGTAATGCAGTAGCTCATAGACTAGCTAGCATAGCTTTTGATGCAAACTATACATCAGTTTGGATTGATAAGGTTCCAGAATCTATTCTGGACGTTTTACAATCAGATTGTAATCAGCTGACTTAAGGCTTCTCTCAATAAAGATAATTATTCTATTCAAAAAATAATAATAATAAAATAAAATAAAAAAATAAAAAATAAAATTCTTAAGTAGCTCATCAATATACCATGACTGACCGACATATGATAACTTGACTTGAAAATCGTAAATCAATTGTATGTAGCGTGGCATGCCAAGATCAAGATCTTAACTTTTAGACCTTACTAGCTAGTTGCTAAGCCCCAACATTGTAGAGAGAGAGAGAGAGAGAGAGAGAGAGGTAAATCCTGCAACATACAAGGGAACAATCATCTCATCACTATTCATTAAACGGTAATGAACAATATTCTAGGGTTTGCCTTTATTAGTTGCTAAGCCCCCGCAGACCGCAGTAATGACCCAGCCGGAGGGGGGTAAATCTTGCAACATACAGGGGCAAAATATCAATTACTATTCATTGAATAGTAATGGTGAACAGCGATTTAGGGTGGGTTTTAGTACAGAGTATAATTTATGGTTAATAATCAGTTTCCTTTTAAATTTTAATATTAAGCCTTCAAAAATTTACTTTCGGGTTCAAAATTTACTCCCTCTCCAACTCCAACTAGAACTCCTAACTCACCAACTTGTTTCTTATGAGTACAAGTGCATGGCGTAGACATGTAATCTAGTGAACTGATTGGCTCGGTAATCACAACCACTGAACAAAATTGTGAAAATTCATTGAAGAATAATTTCAATAAAAATATTAGATATCAATGATAATTATATAGAAATCTTTTATAAGACTTATTAGATCAATTGAAATTATATTAAAAAATAGCAAAAAGATGTTTATGATAAAAAAAATATGAAGATGTTATATTTGATGTACGTGTAAAGAATAAATTTTTTGATGATATTATGGTTTTAGGCCTTAATCATCTATACTATTATTAAGAGAAGAAAACAAAGAGTGATAGTGGAAGAGAAGAAGAAGAAGAAGAAGACGGCTTAATTGTCAGCTAAAACAAATTTCCTTTTTTATTGAACTCAAATATTAAAAAACTTTAAGTAAGTTGTAGTCCGCAAGGATATAATTGTAAACTGCTATAAAAGAAAGAAAAAGATGAAATTTTTTTTTTAAAAGAAGCATTATCTATCTGCTCTTCAAAACGGTCACGCACTCACTTTATCTTCATCAACTACTCATAATTTTTAAAATGAAAACGGACACATAGCGGGTGTTTTCCTTCTAGTTGCAATAAGAAGAGGACATTGAAAAGATTTATTTGTTTTTCTTAGTTCCCCTGACACAATAGCTTGTCAAACTTCCCTGACTGCTACTGGCTTTAGAGCACTAAGCAAACAACTCTTAAGGTTAATTTTTCAAATCACCTGAAATTGTCCTTCTTTATTAAGCTCTAAAGATTTGTAATTTAATGTATAAAGGTTAAAATGGTAAAAAAAACAAAAGAAAAAATTGAACCAAGGAAATTCAAAAACAAAGGGATCAAAACGTGTGAGAATGACAATGGCAGTTTTTTTTTTTTTATTTATTTATCTTTTCACCTTTTCAAAGAGAACTAAACAATGTAAATTTTTTTCAGCATTCAAACAAAATTCTCTAGAGACAAAATACAAAGTATGCATAAAAAAGCCAATTGACACACAACTAAGTGCGTTAAGAGGCTAGTCAGTAGTAATTAAGTCAATAGAGATTACAGTTAAATTTTTTAAATACTTGAACTTACCCTTCTTTAATTAAACAAAAAAAAAAGTGAAATGATGGAAAATGTCACTTTAGAGAGTGAAATGATAAAAATGTCACCTAATTTCCCACTTGATAAAAAGGTCCATTGTGAATTATTAGTAATATTAATTTAGTCCTTATAAATAATGAGATTATGTTAAAAAAATGTCAGTTTTTAATTTTTTTTTTTTAATTCTGATTCTGCCCCTAAAGGTAATAAACCTTTATAACCTTCCATTTCAAATCTTCGAGCTCAAATTTTCTCTCTATTTTGATCAGAATACTCCCAATTTGATTTGATCGGAGATCTCTTTCCGAGTTTCTTTCTTCTCCGCCCTCTCTGCCGATAGCTTCCGATTTCGCTTTGTGTCCCTGAGACGATCTGAAATCTCACTTTTGAGTGGTTTTGGAACTTCCGCAGCTCTCCTCTTTTTCTCGATCTCTGGCTTCGTCACTCTTCGTCTTGATCACGTCATTGTCTTCTTCTTCTTCTTCGTCGACTCAGTCCTTAGTTACAGTCTTTCTCTTGCTCGCACTCTCTAGTTTTCTCTGATTTGATCGGTTAGCCTTCTCTCTGTGAATTTTTTCGTTTTCAATTTTTCAGTGTATTGTTGTTGTTTGTGTTAACTTCTATGTTGATGATGTTTTCTGCTATTGCGGTACTATATGTGAAGTTCTCTATAGTGTGATTCTTTTATCAGTGATCTGTTTGTGTTATTCTGTTGATTCCTTAGTAGTGACATGGCCAGTTACATTTATAATATTGTTCTTTTGTTCAGGAATTATCAGTGACTTTGCTACTAACACGTTTAATATTGTTCTTCTGTTCAGGCATTAACAGTTACTTTGGCAGTGACTTGTTTGTGTTGATTCTGTTGATTTCCTTAGTAGTGACATGGCTAGTGATTTGTTTTATTTTTGTACAATTTTTATGGATACTAGCTATGTTGTCAAGTTTATTTATTCTGGTGAAGCAGCGACAGTTCTATTGTTGTAGAATTGGTCGTTTGTTGACCTATGCGATTCCATACGCTCTCGTTTTTCGGATTTGATTCAAGGCAAGTTCATGTTGAGGTACATTATTCCTCCAGATTCTACCTCATGCTTTCTAGAGAGTGAAGTTGATATGAAAATGATTTTTAGGAATTTGGTTCGTTACAATTCTGATTTTGTTGAAGTGTTTGTGACTGATTTGCCTTCAAGTAGTGAAAGTGTGGTGAGTAATACAGTGTGTGACGATTCTAATACCATGCTTGATGAGAATGATTATTTGGGGTGTTACAGGGCAGAGTGATAGGAGCATAAAATGTGACGTTTATAATGTTTAAACCCTATATTTTGCTAAGTTATTTCCTTTATCCTGATGAATTTAACTTAGTTAGTGTTTTTCAGGTGAAAAAGGAGTCTCAAAGTCCAAAAATGACTAAGGAAGGTACAAGTGGCGCAGAACTGGAAAGAAATGAAGAAATGGAAGTTCTCCCATTTTGACTAGGAAAAGGAATCCCAGTTGGAGTAGGAATCAGAAGCTGACTTGGATTCAAACTCTTAAGTCGCGGAAATTAGAAGTTCTACTTGGACAATGAAACCCAATTAATTATACTCAGATAAGGAATCCTAGTGTGATAAGGTGTCCTTGTTGGATAAGGATTACTCAAGAAGGTTCCGGAAGAGTGTAGAAATATCTCGGAAAAGAAGTTTGTATTCAACTAGGAAATCTACTTGCATATGGAGTTCTACTCGTACTAGGAGAGCCTTGGAACGTTCATGAAGCATTTAGAAGACTCAAGAAGATCATATGCCTTGCACATGAGGAGGAAGTCTCAAAGAATTCGAATTACAAAGCAATGTGGAGTTTGGATTTCTTGTTGAGTAAGGATTGGAATTGCCGTGAGATTCTTGAAGGTTCTAGGGAGTTCTTGTCATTTCTACTTCAGAATAGGCGTGGAAGGCATGTGATATGAAAGAAAACCGAATTGGACTTAACTTGTGCTTTAAAAGTCAAATCCATTACAGATTTGGAAAACTGCCTGTGCAGATCAGTCAACTTCAAAGGAGTCTCAAAAATCTCTCAGAGCTCAGAAAATTATTATCTTTAAATGGTTGGAAAGATACGGATGTCTAGTTTCCAGAAATTTTTACAGCTCGTCAATATCTATTTTCTAGAGGAAGTTATGGCTGTTTTAGTACACTGAGGTCAATCCTGCCGGAAATCTGTTTTGTGACAAAGAAGTCCTAGATCAACACAAACTAAGAGAAACCAAGTAGAAACGAATTGGGAGTGCCTTGAGACGTTCTTCTATATATACGTAGTGTATTAGACGTCCAGAGGTGACACATTATTCTCCACAACTTCGTTTCTCACCGGTTTGCTCTTGAGTTTCAGGTTTTCGCATCTTACAAGTTCTTACCGTGCCATCCTCCATCTTTGTCATGATCTTCACCTTGTGCCACCACCTTGGAGTTGCTTTGGACCCTTGGGACGTGTCTAAGGGTTGTTCTTACCATCTTCTGTGATGCCCCAGAAATTCGTATTTATTTTCCGAGGATTTTCCGGAATCTAAATTATGGTTATTGGACGATTTCGTGGCTCGTTGATGGAGCGGAAGTGTTTCGGACGAATCTCTATTCGAAAAGTATGACTTTAGGGGGGGGGGGGGGGGGGGGGGGGGGGGCTCAAAGTTGAATTTTTATACGTTGGGATTCTCCAAAAACTTCCTTCATGAAAGTTGTAGAGCGCGTCGATACGAGTTCGTAGACATGCGAAACGCGTCAATCGAAGTTCGTATGAGAAAGTTATGGCTAGCGGAAGAAGTTTCCATTTTAGTATAAATAGAGAAAAATTAGAAATTCTTTCATAATTCCATATTTCCATTTCCGGAAATATCTCTTTTCTCTCTCTTCTCTCTCGGCTGCACCTTCAGAATCGAAAATATCGGGCTGACCCGACCATAACCCGGAGATTCGACCCGGCCGGAACTCGCAACTGCGGCGACCTCTGGCCGTGAAATTTGGACAGCTGGTTCGCCTCCTCCATCTGGTTATCTCTGTGGTGTCCTCTAGCGGCGATATCCACCGTGTGCGGCGCAGCAAGGCGGTGCAGATTGAGGTTTTTTGACCCGACCGGAAAATGCAGCTCCGGTGACTGCACGGCTTCAAGTTTCCTTCCTTGGCTTCGTGGGGGTCGTCTGAGTCGATCTATGGTGTTTGTTTGGATCGATTCACGTAAAACTTGGTTCAACTCAGATTGGATTACGGTTCACTGCTTGTGAGGTAGTTTTCGACCCTTTATGCTTGTTTTCTGACTTCGAGCTAGTTATGAAAGTTCACAAGCATGCTTAGATGAAGAACTTTGATGTTGGGAGTTTTGTGAAATATTGAGTTTTGGCCGGCGGCGGTGCGCCACCGTCTGTGGCGGCATTCCGGCAGTGTTCCGGCCACTTAAGGAACTGTTTTTGGTATTATATATGTTCTACTCGTTGATACGAGCGTTTCGATATATAATATGCAAATTTTGGAGTTCGAATGGATTTGTTATGATTTTTACGATTTCATACCGGTTGATTTATTCGATCCATGAGGATTCGAGCGTCCGATCGACTTGTGGTTTGGTCACATCGATCGTAGATGTATTCTGGAGACACTGGGTCGTCTCGGATGTGGTTTCGCCTCGATTGGCGTCACTTTGGGAATTTTGGTTCGATTTAGGGTTTCGAACGCTATTCCTTGTGTTTCATTGACTGAATCAAGGCTGTACTTTTCTTAGGTGCTTGACAGAGTACATTCTGTAAGTAGTCTAGTGGTGTGAAGACGCAGTGGGAATTTTGAGGTGAGTAATCTCATGATGTTCATTCACGAACGGGTTCACCATATTGTTTTGAGAGTTATTTAGTTAACTGCAAACTATAGTTGGTATTAGTAGGCATTCCTGAGCAGATGACTACGTATATATATATTTACGTGAAATATATATATTTTGGTGGGTTTGTGGATTTATGAAAACAATATGCATGAAATGATGCTTTTTATTGTTTTGGGGTGTGGCTTTTGGAAAACAAATGATTGTGGAAATGTTGATTTCGATTTGTTTTGAAAAGCATTGTGATTTGTGTATTTGAGGAACATTTTAGTTCGCCGGTGGTTAATTTAAGTGTGGGTCTTGTACCGGGTGTAATTGATAGGGATTAATTATGGGGAATCTTTCATTTTAGATTTGTGTAACATTTTGGGTCCACTGTGACTCCTTTAAATGTTTTGGTATTTATACCGTAGGTCCAAAGACTTACGAGTTGAGGATCGTGGGTCACGAAATGTGATCGTGGGTGGGAAATCAGGAATTTAAGCCTTTGGCCGGGTTTGTGGATACGATCAGTTAGAGCTCTAGTCTGTCCGTCGTGCTTTGTTTCTTGATTAAAACGTGATTTGTTTCTTGATTTAAACGTGTGAGTTTATCTCGTGCTTTGTGTGGGTTTATCCCGTGCTTTGTTTCTTGATTGAAACGTGATTTGTTTATTGATTTAAACGTGATTTGTGTGGGTTTATCCCGTGCTTTGTTTCTTGATTGAAACGTGATTTGTTTATTGATTTAACGTGATTTGTGTGGGTTTATCCCATGCTTTATTTCTTGATTGAAACGTGATTTGTTTATTGACTTAAACTTGAAATGTGTGGGTTTATCCCGTGATTTGTTTATTGATTTAAACGTGATTCGTGTGAGTTTATCTCGTGATTTGTGTGAGTTTATCTCGTGATTCGTGTGAGTTATTCTCGTGATTGGCGTGAGTTGTGTGTGGTTTGAGTTACTCATACGGGCTGCAAAAGATTACCGGGTTTGTTGTGTGGCAACCCGGTGCACCATTCAAACGGTGTAAGGGTTAATCCTGCAGGTCAGGGTAATCGTGGCTGAAAACTGTGGCAGCGAGCTAGCAGCTTTATGGTAGGAAGCCAATTTTGTGACTTTACCGTTATTAAGACTTCTGCTTGTGGTGAGCTCTGAGGAGCATTTACGTTTTATCTTGTTGTTGACAATTTAATTCGTAAGCTTGTGTAATATATATGTGATGCCCCAGAAATTCGTAATTATTTTCTGAGGAATTTCCGGAATCTAATTTATGGTTGTTGGACGGTTTCGTGGCTCGTGGACGGAGCGGAAGTGTTTCGGACGAATTAATTATTTGAAAAGTATGACTTTAGGGGGGGTTCAAGGTTGACTTTTGATATGTTGGGATTCTCTAAAAACTTCCTTCATGAAAGTTGTAGAGTGCGTCGATACGAGTTCGTGGACATGTGGAACGCGAGAATCGGAGTTCGTATGAGAAAGTTATGAGCGTTTGAAGTTTTGGGAAAGTTCTATAAATAGGAGTTTCCATTTTCGGAAACTTACTATTTCCATTTTCAGTTTTACCATTTTTGGAAAATCAGAATCCTCCGTTCTCTCTCATCACCTGCGCTCGACCCGACCCGAACCCGGTGATCCGACCCGGTTGTTCCAACGAGCTCCGGCCATCTCCGGCGACGAGACTTTCCAGATCAGTTCGCCTCCTCCGTGCGCTCCTCCCTGTGGTGTCCTCTAGTGCCGTTTCTCGATGGCGGCGGCGGTAGAAGGCGGTGCAGGTTATTGTTTTAGGACCCGGTCGGAAATCCTTGTTCCGACGTCGGCGAGGCTTCGAGTCTTCTTGGTTGAGCTCAGAGCAGCCTCCTTGATCGATCCTTGGTGGTTGTTTGGATTGATTCACGTGAAACTTTGTTCAACTCAGAGTGGATTACTGTTCACGGCTTGTGAGGTAGTTTTCGATCCCTTAAGATTGTTTTCTGACTTCGATCCAGTTATGAGAGTTCACAAGCATGCTTAGATGAAGCTTTTTTATGTTGGGAGTTTTGTAAAATAATGAGTTTTGGCCGGCGGCGGTGCGCCTCCGCCTGTGGCGGCGTTCCGGCGGTGTTCCGGCCATGTATGGGACTGTTTCTAGTATTATATGTCTTCTACTCGTCGATACAAGCGTTTCAATATATAATATGCAAATTTTGGAGTTCGAATGGATTTGTTATGATTTTTGCCGTTTCATATCGGTGAATTTATTCGATCCGTGAAGATTCGAGCGTCCGACCGACTTGTGGTTTGGTCACATCGATCGTGGGTGTATTCCGAGGACTTTGGGAGGTCTCGGATGTGGTTTTGCCTCGATTGGTGCCACTTTGGGGATTTTAGTTCAAAACAAGGGTTTCGGACTTAAATCATTTGTGAATCGTTACTGATTTGAGATCATTGGTGATTAGGTGCTTCTAAAGGTGAATTGGACGAGTTATTGGTGATAGTGTTAGTTCGGTTCTGTATAGAAGACGCAACGGGATTCTGAGGTGAGTAATCTCACGAAGTTCATTCACGAACGAGCTTACCTTTATTGTTTTGAGAGTTATTTAGTTAAATGCAAACTATAGATGGTATTAGTAGGCATTCCTGAGCGGATGACTACGTGTATATATATTTACGTGAAATATATATGTTTTGGTGGTTTGTGGATTTTGAAACAATATACATGAAATGATGCTTTTTATTGTTTTGGGTTGTGGCTTTTGGAAATCAAATTATTGTGGATATGTTGATTTCGATTTGTTTTGAAAAGCATTGTGACTTGTGTATTTGTGGAACATTTTAGTTCGTGGCTGGTTAATTTAAATATGGGTTTTATACCGGGAGTAATTGATAGGGGTGAATTACGGGGAATCTTTCATTTTAGATTCGTGTAACATTTTGGGTCCAGTGTGACTCCTTTAATGTTTTGGTATTTATACCGCAGGTCCAAAGACTGACGAGTTGAGGATCGTGGGTGGGAAAATCGGGAATTCACGCCTTTGGCCGGCTTAGTGAATACGATCAGTTAGAGCTCCAGTCTGTCCGCCGTGCTTGTTTATTGATTTAAACATGTGAGTTTATCTCGTGATTTGTTTATTGATTTAAACGTGATTTGAGTGAGTTTATCTCGTGATTTGTTTATTGATTTAAACGTGATTTGAGTGAGTTTATCTCATGATTTGTTTATTGATTTAAACGTGTGAGTTTATCTCGTGATTTGTTTATTGATTTAAACGTGATTTGAGTGAGTTTATCTCGTGATTTGTTTATTGATTTAAACGTGATTTGAGTGAGTTTATCTCGTGCTTTGTTTATTGATTTAAACGTGATTCGTGTGAGTTATTCTCGTGATTGGTGTGAGTTGAGTGTGGTTTGAGTTACTCATACGGGCTTGCAAAAGATTACCGGGTTTGTTGTGTGGCAACCCGGTGCACCATTCAAACGGTGTAGGGGTTAATCCTGCAGGTCAGTGTAAAATCAGGGGCGTGACAATATAACTATACGGAGCGAGTGTACATTAACTTTGAGGGTTCAAGGCATCAGTATGTACTTGGTTTAAGGGGAAAAAGATTTTAGGTATTTGGTATTGATGACTGAACGTTTCACGCATGTATAATTATGGGATTATATATATCGATTTTCGTGTGTGTAAAATCGCGATATCTTCATCATGTTTTCTTCTCGGTTTTGTAACTTGTTAGATAGAAATTCTGTTTTGTTTTCTTTGTGTAAAACTGAAACCATGAGTTAACTTTCTGATTTTTGGATGCAATTTTGATAGTCTTTTCAATGATTGATGTGTTTATGTGTGTTTGATTCTTGTTGGTTGCCGAATTCTTGGATTGATAATCTGATTTTGTTTTATAGATAACTTTTATGTGTTCTTGTTCTTTGGTTGTTAGCTTAGGATGATTGCATGTAATTGGAGCTAGTAATTAGGGTTAGGCGTTGTAAACCTAGTTCAATGAAGTAGTAAAGGCTTTGGACAAAGATCGAAATCAGATTATGCATGTAATGAAAAGACTTGCGTTGAGTACTTGAATTTGCATGTTTATTAACCAAACTTTCAATTGTTCTTAATGATTCAAATGCATGAGATCATGAATTGCGTTGATTGTGTGATACCTGTGTTTGAAATATGTTGGATTAAGTGCGTTGCTTGATCAACTGTGTAAAGGAAAGTAAAATAAGGGACATTGGTTGCTTTGATCTTTGTTTCTTGGTTGATAACGTCCATGGTAGCTAATAAGATTAAAGATGCATGAATATGTTGATTTTGATTTGTCCTTGATGATTTTTTTTCCAAAAACTCTTCTTTTCCCACCTATGTAAATAAAACGTTTTTAATCTTTTATTTGTTTTCTGAAAATTTATGTTTTCAATCTTCAAAAACCCCCCTATCTTTTATGTTTTGTGTTCTTGTTCATTTTGTAAATAATTAAAATTAATTTAGCTAGAGTTTAGGTTGCATGTCACGTAAATAATAAAATAAAATTTAAAAAAAATATTTTTTTAAATTTGTGAATAGTGTCTCCGTGAATAGTATTTTATGTATACGTGTTTGTTATATGTTTCCTAATTTTTAGGGATGTTTTCCTACTTTTTAGGGTGTGCTCCTATTTTTTAGGGATTGGTTCCTAATTTTTAGGAAAAGTAGTTAGAGTTAGTTTTGAATTAGGATTTCTTGTTTGACTTGGTCTATAATTTGCTTTCTTGTAAATTAAGTAATTCTAATTAGTATATAACTAGTAATCCTTGTTGTATGTGGATTTCTAATATAACTATGACTTGTAAAATGTGTATAAATAGGAGTAGGATTTCCAAAACCTTTTCTAACTTAAATTCTCTCTTTGTTTCGAGTTGTAGTCTATATATAGGTTGTATATTTCGTTTCCTTCATAACTTTTGCTCTCTAACTTCGTGTTAAATGTATGTCTTTCTAATTCTTTCATTGTTATTCCTCTAATTTTCGTGTGAATTTGTATGTGTTCTTATAATTGTGTAAATTTGTATATTCTTTTCTTTAATTTTGTCTCACATGTTAGCACCCTCAATCTCCGGTTTTGAACGATACCCTATTTGCTCTATACTAATGATGATATTTTTCAGGGTTTAAATTGGCGAATGCTTTCGCACGTATCAGCAGAGGCACCAAAGAGTTATATGACGAAAGGTTGGGAGAGTTATATTCATTCTGAAGGCCAAAAGTTTGAGGGTGGGGTTGTTGAGTTTAGGGATAAGCTGCGTAAGTATGCGATAGAAATTGGCTTTTCATATGAGTTTGTTAGAAATGACAAGGTTCGTGTTATTGCTCAGTGTTCTAAGAAACATTCTCATGGCTGCAATTGGCTTGTGAAGGCTCATTTATGCAAGGCTAATGGTTTCTTTATGATTAAAAGGTTGCTAAATGTTCACACATGTCATGGTGTGATTCGTTTGCAGAAGAGTAAGATGATGGGATCCAAGGTTGTGAAGTCTATTGTGCTTGATAAGATTCGTGCCAATCCAAACAAAAAGGCAATTGATATAGCTGATGAGATCAAGAGTGATTATGGTTTGGATGTTGCTTATCGTACAGTTTGGTATGGTACGGAGTTGGCAAAAACAGCCCTACATGGTGATGAAGCTGAGTCTTATGCTCAGCTATTTTGGTTCAGTGAGTGTGTTATGAAGTCAAACCCTGACTCTAGGATAGTGATTGAGTTTCATCGAGAAACATACTGATTTCAGCGTATGTTTGTTTCCTATGGTGCATGGATGAAGGGTTTTCAATCTTGTAGACCTATTCTTTTCATTGACGCTACATTCATTACCAACAAGTACAAGGGCCAGATTATTGCTGCATCGGCAAAGGACGCCAATCAAGGTTGAATCCCCTTCATTATTTCTAGTTTTGTATTTTTATTGTTTCTCTATTTCCTGCCATGTTCTATTTTTTGTAATGTAAGTGACGTGGTCCGTTTCATAGCTACTGACATGGTCAGTTACATGTTCATTGACAGTGACATGTCCAGTGACTTAAATCTCCTGTGATTTGAATGACATGTCTCTGGTTATGTCACTGTCAAGTAATGTGCAGTTATGTCAGCAACATGGTCAGTGCCATTTACAGTGACATGACAGTTACATCATATTGTTTTTCTGTTCAGGTTTGTATCCAGTTGCTTATGCTATTGTGGATTTTGAAAATGAGAGTAATTGGAGATTTTTTTTCTTCAGATTTTGGCTGAAGAGTTGGTAAAGCAACCTATGAGGAGGGTCACGTTTATTTTTGATCGTCATGTTGGGCTTGTTAGTGCTTTCCCTAGAATGTTTCCTAATAATCCACATGGGTTTTGTTTTAGACACTTGACGTCTAACCTTTCTGACAAATTTCCAGCTGGTTCTTACCTTAAGGATCAGATTACTTACTTGTTTATGTGTTGTGCTTATTCTCGCACATTGGAGATGTATGAGTTCAACATGGAAATCTTGAGGAGTGAAGGCGGTGACATAATTGCTCAATTTCTGGAGGATCTCCCCAAGGAGAACTGGTGTATGTCTTACTTTAATGGCGAACGATTTGGTGAAATGACAAATAACTTGGCTGAGTCTTTCAACAATTGGGTGTTGCCTTTGAAGAGTCTTCCTATTCTTGATATTAATGATGGCATTAGAGTGAACTCCATGGTGTCAATTACTGCTCTAAAGGAGGATGGGGAGGAATGGTTCTCTGAGTTATGCCCAGCTATTGAAAAGAAGCTGAAGGAGAATTTGGAAGTGGGAAGACATTGGAGAGTGAGAAGGTCTGATACCTATGTGTATGAAGTTCACTGCCAGAAGTACAATAGCATGGTAAATTTGGAAACTCGCTTTTGTTCATGTGGAGAATGGCAGCTATACAACTTCCCATGTTCCCATGCCCTTGTAGTGATCCAACAACATGGTTCTTCCCCCTATTCGTTTGTCAATGAGTTGTACAAGGTGTTGAAATATCGAGAAACTTATTCTTTCCCAATTAATCCTCTTCCCTCTATTTCGAAGCCAGTGCGTGATTTTGGTAGAGATGTGGTGATATTGCAGCTGCTTTTGACTAGAAAACCACTTGGAAGGCCTAGAAAGAAGAGGCTTAGAAAAAGGAGCAAGAAGACCACGGTGATCAAGTGCGGTAGGTGCGGAAAATGTGATGGTCACAACAGAATGAGTTGTATAGCTCTGATATAGGTTCAAGTCTACCTACATGCCTTTAACAGTGACATAGACTGTGACATAGGCAGTGACTCCAATACAGTTTGAAAATTCCTTTTGATTTTTCATTTTTTTTCAATAAATGAGAAGAAGTGCTTGTAAGGTGCTTACTCATTGGATTTTTTTTTTTTTTACCATGAGACAGTGTATTTGCTTCCTTCTTTTATAAATCATTCAGCATTCTTTGTGTCTACAGGTTTTTAATAGTTACATGTACAGTGACATAACCATTTTCTTTAGATTTACATTGACTTGTCTATTGACATTAGTTTTTAGTTATATTGGCAGTGACTTGTTCAATGACTTGTAGTTGGATCACTACATATTAATTTGGTCATTGGCAGCGGAACGCTGCAAATGTTAATGAAAAATTATATATAAAAAAAGTAGCTGTAAAAACTTTGGTTGGTTGTTGCGGTACAGCGGCACTCTGCAAATATTAATGAAAATTGAAAAAAAAGAAGTATCCACAACAACTTTGGTTGGTTAATGGGCAGCGGAACCCTGCTGTTGCTGTGCAGCGGCATGCTACAAACTGAAATAGAAATATCATTTTGGCTGTGACTTCTCTATTGACTTAGAGTTTTAATGTTTTTTGGCCTTTGACTTGGCCAGTAACTTTACATGATTTTTACAGTGACTTGGTCAGTTACTTGAGCTTTACAGTAACTTGCCTAGAGACTTGGCCAATGACTTTTAATTTTTCAGTTACTTGGCCAGTGACTAGTTACATAAGTCTTACAGTAGTAAATTTAATTAATAATGACATTCTCACAATGTCACTTATATGAGGCCTTTACATTTACAAAGTCAGTTACTTGGCCTATGAATTCAGAAGATGCATTAAACTTGAATAAAAAGATCCATACAAGTCATGTTTCATTAATTAAAATTCTGAATTCTGAACTAAACAACAAATTTCTAAAATTCTCAACTAAACAAACAAATTTCTAAAATTCTTAATTTGCAGAGTTCCAGCTTTGCTTATGTTCAGCAATTTTTTTGAATATCTGAGCTTTGAATTTGAACATCTGAGCTTTGGTGACTTTGTTTGGCATCTTCTCCTCTTTCGCCATTCTGTCCATGTAATAAATTACAAAAGGTCCACAATCTAATCTGTTGGCAAATAAAAATTTCAAGTTAATGATTTTGAGCAGCTTAGTAACAGTAAAGTTATCATTTTAAATTTTTGAATATAGACTTATGATCCTTCCTCTTGTTGCGGGCAGATTCTGGCGTGGTTCAAAGGGATCCTTCCACCCTCATAATTTTCCTTTATCCAACCTATTGTTCTTATCTCGTCATCGCTCAAAATACTTTCAATCATCTTCAATTTTCTATGAGTGCTTTGATTCTTGTCAAATTGCTTTCTGCAACCTTGCCACAGCATATCGTCTGCTTGATCTTTGACTGCTCGCATCCACAGCTCGACCATTTCAACCTGTATTGTTCAACAGACCAACATTATGAGCATAATGCCTTTTCTTTGAATTGATTATAGAGATAAAATGAAGATACATTGCCAGTGACCTCGCTGGCCAGTGTAGTCACTAGTTATGTCTCTATTCAGTACAGGTTATTGAGTTATAGTTACATGGTCAGTAAGAAGTTTCTTACCAATTTTTTTATATTTTTAAAGCACTCTCATGTTCCTGCTCTTCTTGGTTTCATTGAATCAAAATGCAGCCATTGCGGTATATCCTTGTCGAAGACCAAGAGCGTGTGGTGAAATTCCTCATTATGGGTAATTAGGAAGAAAAGCATGCTGCATTTTCCCAGGTTTTGGAACAGCGACTCACACAAGTATTGATGCAGGTTTCTCACAGTTAAATGTATTGTTGAATACTATTTAAAGAAAAGAATAAAATTAAACAAAACAGAGAACAAGTTATAAATAAACAAAGAATGAGATATAAGCATTCAATGGTTATAGGAAGTTGTCGTTATACTTACCCAACACATGCTATGCATAAAAGCTGATCTTCCCAAACTTTGTGAATTTTTGTTTTGCAGTTCATCCTTCAACACTTCCCCATAGCAATCAATCCAGTTGTTTGCTGTTGATTGACCGCTGATGAACTTCTTAACATCCGCCCTTGTGATTTCACTGCCAGCCTCTTTTCCCTCCTAGAATAATACCTTGCATAACACTGTTTGTCCAGTGACTTAGCCAGTAACTTTCACTTGCTAATGATCTGGCCAGTGACTTTGCCAGTGACTTTCACTTGCCAATGATATGGCCAGTGACTTTTTCAGTGACTTGGCCAGTGACTAGGCCAGCTGCATGGCTAGCGAAGTCACTAGCCGGTGAGCCGTAAGATGGAACATTACCTTTGTTCTGCCTTGTTCCAGTACTTCTCTAATTTGCTTTTAGTTGGGCTGTCAAGGATCTTGTACAGTTGTAGCTTTTGCCAATCTATCACTTCAATTTCGTCTTTTTTCTGTTTCTTCCTCGTCATCCACATGAATCGTCAAATCATGTATCACTTCCTCCTCTGGCTGTTGTTTAGCTATCTGTCCTTTTTTCTTTTTGACTGTTGTGATTCTGGTCATTTTTGCCCTCTGCATTTTCTCTTTCACCTCGTCCCACCAGAAAATATCATTTTTTTTTTTTTGCACTCTCTCCTTTCTCTTCATCCTAACTACATAAGAATAGAGGCCAATAGATTCTGAGTCCTTCCCTGATATGTCCTCTGAAATTGGCATGGTGAACTCAGCTCTTGTCATCTGTTCTGTAGGAGAAATGTAATTAACTGGTTCAATGTCAAAAACAGGTTGAACCTCTGGTGATATAATGATCTAATATTTCTGTGGCTCTGCTTGCATATCTTCCAAACTAACTTTTCGTGGAGGTAGAGATGGTAACGCGGCCGCAGGTGGAAACTCAAACAATTCATTAATCCAAGAAGTATTAGGTGTGCAAGCATCTTCTGTTGTTCCCAATTTAACCTCAGGGGAGGTTGGTGAATGAATCTGTGCAACTGCTTGGGCAAGGCATTGAAGTGGTGACTGATGTCCTCGGTTGGTTCATTGAGGTGCAACAGATGTCATCTCAGATGAGCTTGCTGTGGAGTAGGCAGGTTGTGACTGAGTTTCCTAAATACCACCTTGAGATTTTGTGTTTTTGGAGTTCTTGCTGTCAGATGGCTTGTTCTGAATGGCCTTTGATTTTGGCGGGGGGAAACTAGGTGGTGGGGGAGGAGGAGTTGAGTCATTGTCATCACCTGG
The DNA here is from genome assembly GCF_002994745.2 of Rosa chinensis. NCBI lineage: Eukaryota > Viridiplantae > Streptophyta > Magnoliopsida > Rosales > Rosaceae > Rosa > Rosa chinensis. The sequence continues at coordinate 15,819,894 of NC_037088.1, read as the reverse complement.
ATGTGCTATTGGTGACTCATACTTCACAGTAAGTGGCATCACTATGCTCTCCAATTGCTTCACTCTTGAATTCAGTGAGGCTTTCTCAATTTTCAGCACCTCATTTTCCTCTAACACATCCATCCCCCTTCTCTTCATTTATTCTGTCAATTTCCTTTTCTTTCTCCTCAACTTCTTTTTTCAAAGCACTTAGCTATTCTTCCTTTCTCTCCAGCTTTGTCTGTAATTCGTTCTTCTCTTCATCGTTGTTCCCTATGTGTGTCTCCATCTTCTCATTGTTAATGTGGTCAGCTTTCTTTTCTCTTGTTTCCAGTTCTTTCTCCAATTTCCTTATTTTTTCTTCCAAGCCCTTTTTCTCTATTTCCACATCTCTTAGCTCTTCTTCCTTTTTTTGAATATTTGTCTCTAATTCTTTCTTCTGTTTATCATTCCATGCAGTCTCCTTCTCCATGTTCCCGCTGGTTCTCTTTTCAACACTTTCTTCTTACCCATCATTCTATTTTTCTTGACTTTCTATGTCTGTATTAAACTCAGAATCATCTTCCTCTGCATCTTCTTTAGCTTTATTAAAGATTTTCTGAAACAAAATTACAAAACTTGTTAGTGACATAAGCAGTTACACAAATAAAACTGCAACACAATCAGTGACATGGGAAGTTACATGCACTGTGACATGACCATATAAAAGTAACATGGGCAGTGACATGGTCAATGACTTGTTCAGTGACCTGACTAGTTGGAACGCTACAACAATAACATTCAACTTGACTTGGCCAATGACATATGAATAATAGTGGCATAAATAATGACAACACCAGTGACAAGACTTGTGACCTAGTTTATCAACATCAAATTAACATAATAATGACAACACCAGTGACTAGACAAGTGACGTCCTAGTTTATCTACATCAAATTAACATACCTTCAACTTCCCCATGTTGTTGAAATCCCCTTTTTTTTCTATCAGAGTCTTTAATTGCCACTTTCTGATTCCTTGTTGTTTGTTTTCCCTTCCAGCAATTGGCGGCACTACTCCCGTCTTGTGGCAAAACCAGTACTGTTTGGAAAATTAAAAATAAAAATAGAAAACTAGTTATTTTTCAAACAGCTGCTTAGCAATATGAATATCACAAACATAACCAATGACATAGGTAAATACATAAACAGTGACATAATCTTAACAGTAAAATAAACAGCGACTTGGCTAGTGACCTGACCAACGACATGACACTGATCTAGTTTTTGTACTCACAACAGCATACATAGTTATTTATGGGACAGCAAAATGATGCATAAACAAATTGTTAACAAGGTACAGGAACTTACCATCACCAATATCACGCAACCTGCCATGTTTTGGGATTCTTTTGCCTTTCTTTTAATTGATTTTTTAAGGAAGTCGCCAACTTCCTTTGCCCAGCTATATTTTCCTAGACTTTCCACCTCTTCACAGACTCTTACATAGTCCCAAGATATTGTTCCTCCAGAGTTTGGGAACAGGAATTTGATGAAAAGGTTCAAGAGTACTAATACGACAACATTTATGTCCCGTTTCTTTTTTTTCTTCCCCTATTTCTGGATTTTCTGCCAATGCCTTCTTCAAGGCTTCCTCTGCAGCCACCTTGTTAATCCTCTGCTTTTTGTCAAAGTATTTAGTCACGAACTCAGAACTGTATGCCCCTTTTTTTTGTTCTTTTTTTTTTACGAAAATGAGAGGAGGACTAACTCATCGTCCTCTCTCGGAAATTTATTGATAAACCAATAACAGTACAAGGGATGGAGGACGCTACCAAAGCCAACCCCAAAAAAGTACAAATAAGAGCTCATAAAGTAGGAACATTCTAGAAAGATCCTTGCAAATGTAATACATGACATACCAAACAAATGCAAACTTTGCTTAAGAAAACCTATAAGATGGACGTGCAGAAAAAATCATGTCTAAAGGAAGAGTGTAGAAATTGGGGTATCTCATCCCACCAAGTAAAATCATCATGCGAGGCTCCATAGTTCGCTAGCTTGTCAGCCACTGAGTTCCCCTCACAGAAGATATGAGAACTGTATGTCCCTTCTTTGGTTTTTGGTACTGATAACCCGGATCCCGGCACTCCTAAAATCATAGATATATCACTTGTCGACATTCTGAATTTCCTGTTCCCAAACACAAAAAGGTCTGTGTCGCTATCGTATGCTTGTCACAGAAGTGTGATTAAATCATATGATTTCTTTGCATCCTTTTCTTTAATTGAACCTCCATGGAATGCATCTATCAGTGTTGCAAAGGGTGTTTTCTGCAGCAGCTCTAAAGTCCTTTCAGTCAGCTTATTTTTGTTTTCTGAAATTGTTTTCAGAAAAGCAACCATTGTGCAGTGATACTGCACATAACCCTCTTTTACATATCTTTTCCTTTTCCCAGGGACTTTTTCCTCTTCATCATCGTTTGTATCTTCTTCCTCGTCAGTTTCTTGCTTCTTCTTTCTACTATCTTTTTTTGTCTTCCTTTTATCCATTTTCTTCTTCTTCTTGGCACGAACTTCTTCTTCATGAGATTCTTCTTCATCTTCACTTTCTTCCCTGTTTCTTATTTTCTCCTTTTTATCCTTATTCTTCTTCTTCTTACCGCGGACTTGTTCTTCTTCATCTTTAGTTCCTTCCTATTTTCTTCTTTTCTGCTTTTCAGTTTTCTTCTTTTTATCCTTCTTTTTCTTCTTACTGCGGACTTGTTCTTCCTCAGATTCTTCTACATCTTCAGTTGTTTCTTCTTCATCTTCAGTTGATTCTTCTTCCTGGTTTCTTCTTTTCTCCTTTCCAGTTTTCTTCTTCTTATCCTTCTTCTTCTTCTTACCACGGGCTTGTTTTTCATCAAATTCTTCTTCATCTTCAGTTGTTTGCTTTCTTTTGTTTCTCTCTTTTCATTTCTTCCATTTTATCTGTTTCAACTTTTCCCCAATTGTTTTTTCTAGACTTTGTTCTTCAAATTGTTCTTCTTCGGATTCCTCTCTTTGTTTTCTTTTTTGCTGTCCCATTTCCTCAAACTTTTATAAAAATCCTGTAAACAGTTAAGAAAATGAGAAGTCAGTAGTGATTTTGATAGTTACATTATCAGTGACATAGTATTCACATATTAATGATAGTGACATAAACAGTGACATGAACATTGACTTGGCCAGTGACTTGATCATAGCCCGTGACTAGTGCAGCGACATGGGCAGTTACAAAGACATTGAAGAATGACAAAACGCTGAAATGTTCTCGCATCAAATTCTACATGTAATTCAAACAAAACTCATAAGTAATTTCATTTTGTTATCAGATTCCACATCTAATTGATACAAAACTCACATGCAAATTCATTTTCTCATCAGATTCCACATGTAATTGAAACAAAAGTCACCATTTTCTCATCAGATTCCACATGTAATTCAAACAGAACTCAACATTTTCCCATCAGATTCCACATGCAATTCAAACAAATCTCACCATTTTCTCATCCTATTCCACATGTAATTCAAACAAATTTCACACGTAAATTCATTTTCTCATCCGATTCTACATGAAATTCAAACAGATCTCGCATGCAAATTCATTTTCTCATGTAATTGAAATATCTGACGAGAACAGATTTTCGAACAAAACCCAAGGTATTCAAATCGAAATTATATCAAAGAAGGAGTAGGAGTTCACCGTCGTCTGTTTGCCGAGGACAGATTTTCGAAGATTTTTGGTAAAACCCTAGAATTTGGGGCTTACTCCCATGATCGGTCAAAGTTTGGATGCAAAGAAAGATCTATTTCGTCCAAAGGAAAATGACAAAGAGGTGTTGGGAGCTGAAATTCCCTATCTAAGTGCAATACCAGACATTACATTCTAAGTGAACTTGTTAGCTAGATTTAGCTCAGCGCCAATGCAGCATCACTAGAATGGTATCAAGAACATTTTCCGATACCTAAAAGGAACCTTTGACTTGGGAATGTTCTTTCCCTACAAAGAGACAAGAGGGACAGCAGATGGAACTGCAACCCCTAAAGAAAATGCTAATGGCGAAAGCGCCACTCACTACACCAAAATGCCAAATGACGTTTTGGTTGGTTTTGCAGATGCTGGGTACCTTTCTGACCCACATAAAGGTCGTTCACAAATTGGTTATGTATTTACCATTGGGAACACAGTGATATCTTGGAGATCAACCAAGCAAACCCTTGTGGCTACCTCCTCAAACCACTCAGAGATCATTGTCCTACATGTGGCAGTTCATGAGTGTATATGGTTAAGAGCTATCATTACACATATTCGAGAGACTAGTGGTTTGAGTTCTACCACTGAAGAGCCTACTTGCATTTATGAAGATAATGCAGCTAGCATCGAACAGATGAATCTAGGTTATATCAAGGGTGATAATACAAAACACATATCGCCAAAGTTTTTCTACAATTAGCAACAACAAGCTCTCCTCAAGATTCAAGTGAATCAAGTAAGGTCTGAGAAGAATGTGGCAGATTTGTTCACAAATCATTGCCTAAGACCACTTTTAAGAAATATGTGAAAAACATAGGAATGTGAAGACTTTCCAAACTCCCTTGATTAATGTAAGGATTAGGGGGAGGTGTAAATATCATGGGGAGTCTAACACACACATGTCATCCTCAAATGTAAAATGTGCGTTGTGCTCTTTTCCTTCGACCATGATGTATTTTTTGTCCCACAGGGTTGTTATTGTTACTTGGCAAGGTTTTTAGTGAGGCAACAATCCATGCACCATTTCGTCTTTGACTTTGCACAAGGGGGAGTGTTAAAGAAAAAGCACATTATGTCTCTTCGTCAAAGCAACTGACGAGAAGGGAATCAATTAATTACAATCACAGATTAATCAGCATTTAGTATCATTATTGTAATTGATGTTAATTGATGTTTCCATTGTAATTCTATCCCTATATAAAGAGACTATGAAATGAAATGAGTAAACCAATTCCAAATTACTTTTACAATTATTTAACAACTTGGCCGTTGATTTCGTGTTACAACTTGGCTTTTAATTAACAAATTGGGAGAAGGGACATGGCAGAATTGATGTGCTTTTAACCTCTCGTCCTCTCCTTAACTAAGGTCGAAGTATGATATTTTGATTTCATTGTTAAGAATTCCATTGTTTTGGGTACAAAATTTTCAATATAAAGGGGATTTTTTTTTTTATATGAAAAAAAAAAAAGACTATTAATCAGATTAACACGATTAAGATCGTTCAAGAGGGCATTCAGTGAACTTCGGAACATGATTAAACCATTCGGTTTAAATATCAGTATCAAAACTGAGGTTTGCTAATCTATGATCTACCTAATTGACTTGTCTACTTAGATGAAGTAAAGAAAAAAGAGGACAAGCTTGCAGCATGTCTTTGATATCTGCTACCAAGTTACTCAAGCTCGATAAGTCTTCAGATGAAGCCTTAATGGACTGAACCTTAACCAAACAATCACTTTCCAAAATCACTTTGTTCGACCCTAACTCCAGTAGGAAAAGTAGGCCTTGTTTAATAGCTAACAATTCAGCATGAAGAGGTGAAGTAACATAGGATTCCCTGTTAGAAAATGCAGCCAAGAATGCACCTTGATCATTACGTAGAACCTAAAATCTAACAAAAACCTAAAATCTCCTAGTAGAAAAATGAGTGAACAGAGTAATTGGTTTTTGCAACCTGAAAAAATAAATTATGCAAAATTAAAAATAAGCAAGCCCAGCGGCCCACAGCATCCACCAGCAGACACCAGCCTATAAAGCTCCAAACCACTTGGAAATTACTGAGGGCACCCAACAGTAGTCCAATGCATTACCAGACGACACCCACCTCGGTGCCGTAATTCGTTCTATTGCCAGATCAACAGCAAAACCGAGAAGCAAGCACAGTTGCAAGGCTGGAAATGGCAACAGCTATCAAATTGAAAATTTCGACGAGTAACCCCAGCGGAACGGCTAGGTCAAGAAAAAAAATTTACTAGAGAAAATATTGGGGAGCATCAAAACATTAATAATGCTCAGCTTTCGCTCTCACTTTCTAATTGATAGTATTTGTAATCTGAATTATAACTGAATTTTCGACCAGACAGATTGCATGGTTAAAACTATCTGAACAACTGAAAATTATCTAGAACGCAGAGATAAAATTAAAATGTACCCATTGTTGCAGATATCTGAACACATCACTAGTTGCTGCGTGATCATGAATTACATGAATTGACACGAGTTAATTGATGAGACAAAACGAACTAAAAAATCTCAGATATCATTGCTATCCTAATATTGTCAAATATATTAAGACTTTGTTGCTATTTAATGGTCGGATATGACGTGTTCAATCACATACTGCTGTCCTTGCATTTGCAAAGCCTTTTGAACGGGAGCCGCACAAAGAAACAGAATCCAGTACATCTTTCAGCTAACTGCATCTAAATCAACCTCCGGTTCCATCTCTCCATCAATCATCCCGGCATCCCCCTCGGCATCCACCTCAGCATCGTCTTCCAACTGCCCTGCCTCTTGACCACCATCAGTATCAGAACTTTGCTTCTGATGTTCATCTGCCATTGGACTGCTACCTTGGGACGTATTGCCAACCGTGGCGGTGTTATCAGTGTCCAATGGAGCCACAAAGGCCCCAACATCAGTTCTGAGTCCTTCACCATCTACCTCGGTTGCAGCTGTTGCCATCTTTAGCCACACCAAAGACAATGTTATTGAGAACAATGATGTAGGCACGCATTTAATGGGATAGATATAAAAGAGAAAGAAAAAAATACATGTATGATTATAGGGATTGTAAGTTTGTAATGATTATAATTGCAAAGAAATCAAGGTGCACAATATTTAAGTATCTAGAGGCATTCTCATTTCAGTATCTGCTTATGTAAACTAGTCATAGAAGTTTTAGAACCGAAAAATACTAGGTAGACAGTAAGCTTACAATCCAAATGTGAGAAACAATGATAAAACAGGCTTAAAAAAAGGTGCAAGTATACAGAGGATGACATTAACAAAAAGTATAAACAATATGGTAGGATATTGAACCATATATACAAGCCACACGAACATCCAATGAATTAAATTCAAACAAAGAAAAATAAATCAAACATAATCGATTAAGATGAATGACAAAACCTGCTTTGTTATCGTGCCATTGGATGTCACGTGAAGGCAGTAAAACAATTTTTTTTCTTCTACTATTTGCCATTTAACAAAATATGATAAAAAAGAATATGCTGAAAATGCTACACTGCCAATTATACCTGATTTTCTTCTACTTGATGCGCAGCACCCTTTGTATCTTCCTTTCTAGCGCGTTTGGACCTGTCATTTGGTTTAGGAGTGTATTTAGCACGTTCTTCAGGAGGCAGAAGTTCTAGAGGTACCACTCCTTCAATACCATATTCAGTAAACTGCAATTCAATCAATATGAATGGCATGACACTTCATAAATAAATTAATCTAGGAAAAAAAAAGATAGTTGCAATGTTAATCATACTTTAGAAAATCCTTCCAAGTCTTGTCTAGCTGAAAATCGAAGACCTTTCCAGCAGTAAACCTGCATAAAATAAAACAAATACAATTAAATAGAGCAAAAGCTGCAAAACAATTTTGAGGAGTAAAGCTAGTCTCATCATCCGACAATCCAATAACTTTAAAATATTAAAAAGCACATAAACACATGGTGGAACTTTTGAACAGAGCAAATTAGTCAATAGCCGTTATATATTAGCAATATCACCATCTTATATCAAGCAAACTATTGATGATACTAATGCTGATACAGGAATTTGGCACTAGCTCACAGCTTGAAGTACCATCTAGGTCATGATACTTTTGCCCAATTCATTACCCATGGTGCTATTGAGCTATTTTGTGCACTTCGTATGCAGATAATTTTTCTTTTTCCTTCCTAATTGACAAAGAAAACCATGTACCATAACAGTAGCATGCACATCTGCTAGAGGTGAGGAGGTAGATATTTGTGTTTTATAGTTTGATTCTAGGCATTACTTGGGACATAGGTTGAGTTTTGAGGGAGCTCTTCCTTAGGCCTTCTTAAAATTGGACCACTGGGCTCTAGTTTGGTTTTCTTTGAGCTTTCAAGTTCTCAGCTTATCTTAGGTCATTAGAGGAAGACTGGTTTCCTCTGTTGCCATTTTCATTTTTCTCCTAATATAAATATGTTCCCTATAGAAATATATTGCCAGCCTAAACAGCTTCAATACAAAATTTAATGCACAGTGACACTGCAGAAAGGAAAATGTTGGTAGCTATATGAAACAACTTTAGAGGGTAGTGACAGTTAGAAAGCTAATACTGAGCCATAGTAGATCCTTCTGAGAACGAAAACTCACTCGGTTATTTTTGTGGTGATATTCAGCTTCTATTCCAGCTGCTGGATCCATCTGTGGTTCCAAGAAATGAACTTTAAGCAAATTGAAGAAAATGCAAATCCCGTACAATAAGATGGGATAATAACACACACCAAAAAGCAAAATATCATAGGTGGCCATTGAGATGTAACTCAGGAACTTACGTCCTCAGCCAAGGGTTTCCAATACTCAGTGATGGCAGGGGTCTGAAGACGTTGAGGATCAGTTAAAGCATTCTGCATGTCAAAAACACTTGAGAGTGAAAAATTATTGCAAGCAAATTAGTATTGCTACATCTTTATAATAAGAATTGACCTGACAATGACCTCTACTATTGTTTCCAAAATCGTTTTATGGTGGTTCAAATCTTCAATTGTCTTGAGTGCCAAAAATAACAGTATCAAATGTCATATTCTACATATCAACTCTCCACTCGTCTAGAGGATAAGAGCCCTAAAAATTGGTTCAGTAAAATGCTCTTAACTTTTCAGTTAACAATCACCAAGAGAATGGTATATATATTTTTGTGATTAACCTCTCTCACTCTACTTATGAGAATATATTCAATATTAATCATATATAATCAGCTTGTTCTTGTGGCTTGTGAGTTGCGATAGTTTTCAGCTTACAGAACTAGTAGTATAATTCAAGACAATCTTCACTAGTTGAAGAAGGCTTTCTCATTTAAGCTATACAGTTATACAATATTCACATCTTATGCAGTAAGCTTGACTGAACTTCATACCGGATTCTGATCTGCCCACTTCCACAACTGGGAGAGTTCTTTATTTCCCAATCTCCACCTCGGCTTTCTGGGGAATTAGAATGAAAAAATAATAATAAATTTCTAGTCAAATCCAGATGGGTATAGCAAACTCAGTAAGTATTCGCTCACAAGTCAGAACGGACTTAAGGTCATCGAAAGGCTGACTATGTAATCATACATTTTAGTTTGTAGGCATGCTGATGTGAGCAAAAAGCCATGGAGCAGAAATTAACTGCATACATATTACTGAATTCAGGACATTAAGAAACTCCTAGTTGACTTGTAATCACCGCTACATGCAATGGTAATGATTTATAGCAAATTCATTTCCACTCATTCTAAAAAGCTTAGTCAAGCATTTAAATTTTAAATGCAGCATTCACAGTTATAACTTCTTAAAGTTGCAAAAAAAAAAAAAAAAAAAATCAGGAAAAGAACATAGTAGAAAAAAAAAACATGGATTGATTTGTCCTACAATTCCAACCATTTTAATATAAAAAATTGGTAGGTTTAGCACACATGTTTAGCATATTAGACAAAAGCAAAGGATGTTTCTCATATTATAAAAATCAATATGCTTACTTAAACTGAACACGAGCTACAAACTGAACGAAAGAGGCTAATCCTACAAAGACATACCCAACCAACATATTCACAACAGCCCAAATGACATAACTAAAGCAGAAATGTATAATATGCAAGAAAACATATGATGAACTTTTCTAACCTAAAAATAAAATTATTCCTCTTTAAACAGAATAAATTATAGAGCACAACAGACTTGAACAAACTAGCTACTACAATTGCATACCGCTTTTTGGCTCCATCTTGAACCGTTTTCTTCTCTATTGGCTGCTTCTCAAATGGCGGGCAACCATCACGTTTCCACCATACCTAAGCATAGATTAAATGCAATTTATGTCAAACACTATAGCAGTTCTGAAATTTTTTGGAAAGGGCTGCAGATGGGGAGGGAAAGTGCACTCACCCAATTCTTTTCACGTTCTAATATATGCTCAATTTTATTAAGAAAACTTTCCCCCTTTGGTGGAGTCATTTTAAGCAGTTTCTTCACATGCTGCTCATAAGAATTTATTTCTTCTTTCTGAAATTGACAGGAACCATTGTTTAGCCATCTATTTAATACAGTACATACTAATATCAGTATCCAGTCACAACTGTATTTATCAAACCACATTCAAATTTAACTAAAGCCTCTTAACAAAATAGGCGCAAAATCAACAAAATCAACAAGACACAACTACAGCACTAACCATGCTTTCAGAAGGCAAATCTTTTTCACTTTTTCCTGGGGCCTACATCCAAAAGAGGTGGTCAGAATATCTATCAATTTGCAGTCAAATTGAAGGTTGAGAAAGGACATTAGAACTGGTCAAAAATGGGAACTACAAGATTATCTCTTTGATTAATTACCTTCAGATAATCGAACAATATGAGGCACTGCACAAGAATGTGTCGTCGGAAACTCGGATCCTTTAACTGAACCCACAAACATAAAAATAAAAACAGAGAAAATAAAATATTAATCATTATAATGGTCCACCATCCAAAACCAAAAAAAGCAGAGAAAAAGAAAGAAAGACACATAGAACATACTCATCCAAACTCTGCCCCATATTTTCCATTACTGTGTAATATCATGATCACAACCATACATATACTAAACCATTCCTATATCGGATATTATTTAGTCATCAAATTGCATCAAACAAATAGACAGTTCTTCATGGGAATGTTAACCCTTAGCTATATCTTCCATTTGTTCATGCTTCTCATAATCGTCAGCTTTTATCAAAACCATCGACTTGTTCATTCTTATCCAAATTGGATGAGTATAAGATCTCTGAATCTGATTTCTTTTTTTTCTTTTTTTTGTAGAGATTGATCTTCAAAGGGAGAATTTAGAAAATTAATGGTCCTCATAATAAAACTACAACAATAGGTACGCAAATAATGGAGAGTTTGGATGGGTGTGTCCAAATGAATCTGGACAACAGTATCCTCCAAAAAATGTCAACTAAAATTCCACCATTACCAACCTCCAAACCCATCAGCTTACTACTTGTAAGATACTTTATGCTGAAATTTGCTGACTCCTCCAAATTATTGGCATCTCCCTCTTCATCACTTAATGGTTGAGCTTCAAAGGTATTTAGGACAACCTAAATAAGAAATTTAAGAAGAGCATATCTAATATGAAAAATGTAATACAGAAATTAATAGATAAAGTGAAACTTCTTTATAAAAGCAAGACAAACTGTTATACCATAAATATTTGGTTTTTTTTTTTTTTCTTTAGAAGGAAACACAAGATAAATGAAAAGAAAACTTATCAAGAGATATCTGCTATACCATTAAACTGGATGTAAATTTCTGCCACTTTGTAGGAGCAACAGTTAAGGAAGGAGGGTTACAAAAGTGTTCCTGAAAATCCAAACAGACAAGTATCTCAACAAATTAAATTGAGAACCTTCAAGCATTCTATCTAAAGCCAACTGAAACTCCACACTGAGATTTTGAAGTTCTGGTTACAAGCATTCCAAAGAGCAATCATATTGCTTGATGGTAGCTTATTACAGAGCTCTGAGATACTTAATGCTACGCCTCAAATCCAACTGCAAGACATTTGGATCTTTAGGTAGTGGTAAGATTAGCCCACAGTTGACATCCAATCAGTGGAAATACAAATAGTTCTTTCTGTTACTCCTGCTAGCTACAAAATTTCAATGAATTTTGGTCCAAATTCACTCAACATTCAGTTATTAGAAGTCCACTACTAGAAGAAGCTTTTTGTCTCATTTCAAGCAATATGAAAAATTGCAAACATCGTCAATCGAAAATGTCATTTGAACATTTTAATGTGGCTCAACATTAACACTGATAGCAATATGTTTTGATGAAGTTCTTTTCTTATTATCATATATCTGCACCTCCACTTATTTTTATTTATGTTCAAAGTTTAATTTTGTAAAAAATGACAAAAATATGACTAGGAGATGAAAGAAATCATTTAATTTAGACATTAGATTATTGTCGCAAAGAATGCTATGCAGTGGCATAACTTGCCTGTAAGCTCCAGAAGGTCTTGTAGAAGTTGAAATCAATGGATATTCCTGAAAATTGTGTAGCAGATCTCAGTACGTGCTAAGAGATCAAATATTGATGTGCACGGTTTAGCTAGATATACAGACATTATAATGAAAGTATCATATGCAATTGTTCAGTGAGGACATACCATCAGGGGCATCTTTCTCATACTTCGTTTCATTAGATGTGTTAAAAACTCCTTTGATATTCACAGCTGCAAGCATTACCCATCCAACAAAAGCAATTAAGTACAAGAGAAGATCAGGGTTGAGAACAGTTCATAGACGTGAAGAAAAGGGTTGATGACAAACAAGTACCTGAGCGCTCAGACAATGGGAAAAAGTGTGCTAGAAACATTAGAATTCGTCCACAAAAAACCACGTCATTTGCCTTCAAGTGAAAATCCAAAAATGAGTATCAATCAAAGCTACCATCTTAAATTTCAACTATCTATATGAAGAAGAAATTCATAACAGTCATACAATCATCACTATTGGATATCTTTAGATGATTGACACAAATGCCAGATTCCCAGTGGAGATGCAAAATATATATAAACTATATAGGGAGAGTCGAAACACAAAGGATCTTCTTCTTTAGAGTTAGTCACAGCCTACTATTAACTAAGAAGCAATGTGGAGAAAGACAAAAGTAAAGAACCTTCCTACCAAACAACATAAGAGAATGCATCATCCTCAAACTACTACAGGAGGAAGCCACATTTTGGATGTCTTTGGGTTCCAGTTTCTGGAGGTTTCATAGATCTGTATTTTTCTGATCCTACAGAGATACAAAAGCTGCTTCTGCATTACATTTTATAATGATTCTGTTGTAAAGACAAAGCAGTTTGATAATTTTTTAGGTTCTAATTCTCAAGTATGGAGGACTCCTTTTCCACTGATTGAACCGGCTTGTTTTCATTAATTATCATTTTTGGTGGAAGTTGCATATTTTTCTTTTTGAAGAGATTCATAATCTGTAACAGTACAGATAAACCTGAGAATAATTTTTTAAACATTACAAACTCAGCTTTGAAAGTGACTTAGTAAATGGCATGCATGAACAATTTCTGGTATTTATGATATAACAAAGATAAATCACACAACAGAGAAAAATATAATGACTATAGCAACCCATAATCACTAGTATGATCAGTAGCCACCTTTGATAGACGACGAAGAAGTTGATTGCATGTTCTCAACATCACAAGTTTTCCTCTGGCAAAAAGCTCTTGCTGCATATAGTGATCCATAAAATTAAAGTGGAGAATGAAAAGTCTTATAATCTAAAAGTGATTCCATATAACTAAAGAAAAAGAAAAACTGGGAAGAAACATCTCATGACAAGTATGAAAGCACGAACCTTTCCTAATATATCCTGCTTACTCTCTATATAACCGAAAACGTCTTTGCAGTTTCTCATCGTAGACATCTCTGTCAAGTCTTCCAATAGCTGAAATATCATGCCACCTTCCACGTGCTCTTTCTCACAAAGATACAGCACAACATCTGGTAACACAATGACAAACAATATGAAGAGAGAGAGAGAGAGAGAGAGAGAGAGAGGCTACAGAATCATAAATCATCTTCATCCCTATGCATAGCCTACATACTTCACTCATATCAGCATAAAGTATTCAGGACTCATCAAGGCACAGAATTGCTCCAGCTGAAAATAACAATTCAACCTACCATTAAGTAAGACAAAGATACATCACGCTAGCCCCTTTCTTCGGTTTGTTGTAGGCCCCCAATCTTTTCCACCACAATCAAATTCCTAAAATCACACCTAGTATAGTATAATACCCCTTCTAAGATCCCACATAACCGTAAATCAAGCCTTTGAATTTTGTAATCAAAATAGCTCATCTACACATTTTGTTCTACATTGCAGGGTATATGGTACTCCAATTGGAAGTCAAAAGTCATTATGGATTTTTATCAAAATGAATAACAATCTACATGTCAAAAGACTATAAAATAAATTATTAACGGATAATTTTAAGATCTATATGAGTACACCAGAAGAAGCCCATAAGATTGAGCCAAACTGAAAGAACACACCACCATACTTAAAACACTGAATCACAAGTAACACCTCATCTTGTTACAGGTCAGAAAAGAAATTTAGTAGAAAGGTTCTGAATTAGAGAAATACAAAAGAGCAAGTTTCATTGATAAAGGAAGACATGAGCATTAGATACACAGAACTAGGTGCTTGACAAGACATGTACAGACCTAGAAGACGTGGAATATGTCCTCTTGTAGATTCTCCATCATCAATTGATTGACCATACTGCATTATCTGCTCCCCAGACTGCACTGCAGAAGACTGTACCAATCCAAGCAATAAAAATCTCAGGTTACTCACCATAAATATTTCGAAGGAAAACGAAGGCACTGGAGAAGAACAACTGTGCTGATGTTAAAGCGATTATAAAAATAAAAAATTTAAAAAAATGATCTGATGGGGAATATATTTCATCTACATAAAACAAAAAATATGATTATTTAATCTCAAACACGATATCTTTGCTCTTATGAATTTTTTAAAAAAAATGATTATTTTAAAAGGTGTCACAAGATCTTCTATTCATACATTATCAAGTGATTCATCGAAAGCACAAGCTAGAAAAACATACCACTAGTTCCTGTAGCAATGTCCGGAGGATATTTTCCAACAGTTGATTCTCATCTTGCACTAACTTGGTCCCTTTCTGTCATACACAAGTCAATTGGCTTTGATAAGAATTAACTAAATCGCAGCACCCGAAAACATAAACATTCAATTTGACTCGTCGTGGATACTTACCACCATGATCATCATCATCATACAAGTCATCAAATATAATCAGGATATATGTACATGATCAATAAATTCACACATTTTAGGAGCCATACAGAACAAAGCCCTAAAATTACTACACAAAGGCTTCTTATTCGATTATTCGGGTCCGGGAACTGTAATTAAGATCAATGCTGAAGATGAAAGGCGTAGATTGAGTACCTGAGGCTTTATAACTTGTTGAACCGTCTGTAATGCAAAGGTTTCAGGAGGGCCTGGTTGCAGTATCGCAGTTCTGAACACTTCCTGGGGGAGAAGAGAGACGCAAAGAGAAGCAGCAGAGCATATTAAGCATAATCTGATACAGAAGAAAGACCTAAAATTGGGATGAAGATAAGGCTGACTGACCATGTTGAAGAGCTCAACCAGAAGAAACGCACCGTCTTGGTGGTCGGAGATGGGTGTACCGGCGAGGGCACTCTGGAGGTTTAGGAGGGGCTCGAATGGAATGGGTTTCTTCTCCCCGGTTCTTAAGCAAAACCCAGACTTCTGTAATTACTTCATGAATTGCACTAAAATATAGGGGTATTCAATAAGGACTTTTAAAAATGAATAAAAGTACAGATGTATTCAAAATATCATTCATATTTATGAAATTAGAAAATTATGGATAATTATGGACTTTATAGTGTTAACTATACATACCAAACTCCAATAATTTTCCAGCCTCTAGACCAAAGATTTCAAAAAGTCTATCAAAGTTTCCTCTTCAAAAAAAAAAAAAAAAAAATCTATCAAAATTCTTCTCTCTACGCACAAAAAAGTTTGTCCTTCATCATCTCTCTTTCTTAATTTTTGTCTTTTCTCTAATCTTTTTTGATACCCAACATGTTCATTATAGTTGTTGAATGTGATTTTTGTTTTTTTTTTCAATTGTGATACTTCGAACCCTAATTGCAATAAAAATGATTTATGAAACCCTAAAACTCAAATATTGTGATCTAACCCTAAGACCTTGAACCATACTAAATTTTATTTTATTAATTAATTATTCTCATTAATTTGAATTTATATTATGGTTCAAAAAAGGTTGAACAATTGAATTTCAATTGATTGATTATAGATCAAGACATTGACCAATATTGCAACAATATATGTTAATCGGCGAAAACAAAATTAATGAGAATAATCAACCATAAACATCAAGTGATCTATATTGTATATTCATGTTGTTGGGAGATTAGGAATGAGAAAAAACTCGCTAGACAGACTAACAATCATTTATTTGAGTCAATTTCTATTAGAAAATATTGGAGCATTGAAGAGACAACAAATTATTATTTTGTTTTGTGTTTGTGCTACATTTGTTTTATTTTTTTTTGTTTTTTGTTTTTTGTTTTTTGTTTTTGTTTTTTTGTTTTTTTTTATTTTGTACATCCTAGGAAATCTATAGAAGTCATTCATAATAAAGTATATAGATTTTCATGAATCAATAAAAGTATGTTGCTAAAATCAATGGTTTTAAGAAATCCATAACAGTCTATCAACTTTTTAAAGAGTCTGTGGACTTTTCAAAAAGTCTGTCATTTAAAAAAAGTCTGCACAAATCCAAATATAATACACCCCTCTTAGGGATTTTCACTTCTTTTCTTTTTTTTTGGGATTTTAATTTTTTTTTCCTCTTTATCCTAAACTCACCAAATTACATGTTAAAATTATATTATTATATTAGATCGGTGTTAGTCACACACTCATTTTTTCTATTCACACATCTCTCTATTTTTCTATTACTTTAATTCTTTTTTTTTTTTTACAAATTATCCTAACTACTTTCCCTGATAATTATGTTTCTTTTTCTTTTATTTGACAAGTCAATTATGAATCAAACATCATTATACAATAAATCAAGTTTTTTTTACTTATATATATGAATGAAAAATTATACTTTCATTAAGTGTAATGACATGTATTTTTAGATAAAGAATATGTTTCCTAGGTAATTACAATCACCCAACTGAATCTAAATTGCAAAGAATACATTCATACAAGTAGGAGGGTTAAGACGCATGTTTTACTTCTTTGTTGTCTTGGGTTCCAATATTACACCTAGCTTATTAGACTATCTTGTCTCTTATAGATTGGCAATAAGTCATTTTCAAACGCAGTCTGCAAATTTGAGAAATTTCTAGCCATTTTCGAACACAGTTTGCAAATTTGGTTTTGACTTGAGTTGTTTGATAATTTTGTTTTATTTTAACTTTAGTAATTTACAAAATTATCAATCAACTCAAGTTATAAACAAAATTTGCAAACTGCGTTTGAAAATGGCTTATTACCAATCTATAAGAGACGAGAAACTCTAGGTGCAATATTAGAACCCGAGACAACAAAGGAGTAAAGCATGCGTCTTACTCCTCCTACTTGTATCAGGACAAATTTTGCAATTTAGATTCAGTTGGATGAAACCTGAGAAGTTTATTCATTGTCTAATACATGTCATTCTACTTAATGAAGGAATTATTTTTCCTTCATTTATAAGAGTGCTTTATTCAAATCTCTGAAATTGGCATTTAGACCTCCTCTCATTTTTGAACATTTTAAAATTCTATTTTGCCCCTCAAAGTTATATTTAAAAAAAAATTAAAAAATTAAACCACATTCTTTTCTCGTTTCTTCATTCCAAGTTCCAAGCCTCTCTTCTACCCTCCTCTTTTCTCTAACCTTTCATTTCTTTCAACCAAGAAATATGATCATTTTCTTATTTGTAGCATATATAAAATAAAAATTAATTGAATTTTTAACCTATATATTAAACCATACCTGGACCAAAAGCAATCTGCATGTAAGCCATCTAATCTTTTTTAAACAAAATGGATAAGCCAATTCGTTGTTTAATCCAATTGCAATGATCCTTCACTTAGTTAAAGAAATCTTTAATTTCCATTATGTATCCGGATTCTCTTATTTTTCTTGAGGTTGAAATCTTAAGAGTAGAACAGAGAGGAAGAAGAGGAGGTGTACAAAGAAAATAATAAAAGGACCTAATTGGAAATTTTATGGTAAAAAGTATTGAAGGAGGCCCAAATATTAATAGAAGAGGTTCGAATAGAACCACTCCATTTATAAAGCTAAAAAAAAAAAAATATTGGTTTATTGTATAATGAAGTTTGATTCATGATTGACTTGCTAAATAGAAAAAAAAAAAACATAATTACAAAGGAGGATAGTTAGGGTAATTTGTAAACAAAATTAAATTAAAATAATAGAAAAATAACGAGGGTGTGCGAATAGAGAAAATGAGTGTGAATAGCGTCACCCTTATATTATCTCTATACTAAAACCCAAATAGCATAAAGACAAATGAAATGAATAGTTGTTTGGCGATTTTGCCCTTGGTCTCTATCTACTATTTTATGTAATTACCTCCTCCACCTATTTGCGTCCTATGCTGCTGTGTGGTTTTGACATAACTCCTGCATCACATATTCACACTAAAATAGAAGTCATCATTCACATTGAAATTGAAAGTTAGCTAACATGTCTTATATGAACAAACAAGTACTAAGTAGCCAATAATAAGCTAGAAGTTCAATGGGGACCATTTCCTAATGGCATATTCACACTAAAAAGAAGTCATTATTTGGGACCAATAGAACAAGTATACTTTCAAAAATCAATAGAAACCATCATGTGCAATATGTTGTATTTCATGTTATGCAATTTCTTATTGATTATTTGGAAGCAAATTCGAATGCCTTGTATAAGTTTAGGGAAAAATATATATATATATATATATATCATGATCGATTGGACGTCTCCTATATCTCATCATTTAAAACTTAATTTCGATGGTGCTATTAATAAGGATAGCAAAGCATTTGCCGAATCCAGTAGATATAGATTAGACCCTATCTGGTGCAGCAGGGTCTTAGGGAGTGATAAGGATCAGGGCTGCATCGAGCTACTGACACCGGTGGGAAAGGTGTGGAGGTGCGATGGGCATGGAGGGTCGACAGTCAAAGGTAGCCGGATTCACAGAGGTCGGAGGAGGTTCTTGTTTGCTAAATAGTCACCCTCAAGTATAAGGGGTATAAATAATAGTATAATAATTTAAGAAAGGTTGTCGAACCCACGAGGATTGGATTCCTTTCATTAGCTAGGGTGTGAACCTAAGGAGAGCTAGAATATGCAAATATATAATTACAAACTTAAATTCACAAGGAAATTTAGGCTCATGGTGAGTATGTGCAAAATGGAGTAGTGATTTGACTTTGGTTTTTAAATGTAGTTTTGAATTGAAAATAACTAGATGCTCAAATATAAATTAAATTACTATAAACCAAACTAGTGATCAAATTGATGAAAGTTAGGATTTAGATTGTCTAACACTAACCTCCTTGCAAGTATTTATGTGTTTCAATATGAAAAATGCTAAATTAATTAACCAATTTCTCTCCTTGCATCCTTCTCGGGTATGACAAAGGATGCTCCTTTTGTGATATCAAGCAACCCCTCTCGGGTGTAGTACTTAACTACTTAAGTCATGCATTTCAATCCGGTTAGGTATTTAATGCATAATCCTAAGCGCATAAAGTTTAGAAATGAAGAATTCATGCAAACCAACCAAGCTTACATGCACACCTAGTGTGCTTTCATGTTTTAACATCTAAAGGTTGCCAATCTCTAAACATTATATCATGACATAGCAAACACACATACTCAAAGTGGTAAAGTCCAAGCATATGCATTCAACTCTTAAACTAGCATGTAAGCATAGCATATTAAGAAAATTACATCACATCATATTATAAAATCAATCCATACAAGATTGGCTAGGGCTTTCAACCCTAGCCCCAACAAACTACTACTCACTCATAATTACATATACTAACTTCATAATTAAATCAAACACCAAAATATAATCTAGAGTAAAAGGGATAGAGTTGGCTTATTAGTGTGTTGGATGGTCCCCAAGCTCATGTCTTGGTGGTGGTGGTGTGATTCCCTCTCCTTCTTGCTCTTGAAGATTTGATGATAAAAGATAGTGAAGCTTGTATTATGTATTGCTTGGCAGAAGAGGTGTTGAGTAGAGGGATTACAAGGTTGGCCGCTAGATGAAAGTTGACCACTTTGGCAGTTCCAAGGAAAATCAAGGCACCTACTCTCATGTGCTTTTCGCAGATGACTTAATGGTTTTCTTGCAAGGAAACTCTAGAAGTATTCGGGTATTAATGAAGTTCATGAGGGAGTATGCACGTAACTCAGGTCAAGTGGTTAATAAAGCAAAATCATCTATTTTCTTGGGGAAATTTGCAAAACCTAGAGCAACTGTTATTCAGCACCTTCTTGGAATAAGGGAAGGTAGTTTGCCATTTTCCTATCTCGGTGTGCCAATCTTTCAGGGAAGACCAAAGCAACGATATCTGCAGCCTATTGTTGACAAAATCATATGCAAATTCACTTCTTGGAAAGGTAACTTATTATCTCAGGCAACAAGGTTGCAGCTTATTTCTTCAGTAATCCAAAGCTTTCTAGTTTACAGTTTTCATATTTAGTGGCCACATACTTTGCTCACTAAAATACAAGGCTGGATGCACAATTTCTTTTGGTCTGGGGACTCTTTAAAGAAAGGCTCCACGCTAGTGTCTTGGTCTCAATGTTGCCTCCCAAAGAATGAAGGTGGGCTTGGGGTGAAAAATATTCTCTGCCTTAATCAGGCTTTGCTTTTAAAGAGGTGTTGGGAGGTAGCAGAGGGTTCTTCTTCTTCCGCTGTATTCCTAAAAGCCAGGTTTCTCATGGCCGGTCTACGTCCTGTCCTTACTTACTAGAAGTCATCTATTTGGTTGCGTCTACAGAAGAAATGGAATCTAATTTTGCAAAAGACAAGTTGGGTCATTGGTAATGGGAGGAATGTGAACTTTTGGATGGATAATTGGGTTGGAAAGCCTTTTGCGGATCTTTGTAACATTGGCGCTTCCCTGCGTCCAGCTCTTAATGCAAAGGTTAGTGATTACATTGCTGAAAATCAATGGGTTTTGCCTCAAATTTTCACCCAATAATTTCCGTTGATGGAGCACCTAATTAGAAAAGTTATTCTACCTTTTGAACCACTTGAGGATCACCTAGTATGGCCAGATGTGACTTCAGGAAAGTTGGCAGCAAAAGATGCGTATGAGGCTGTTAGGCTACATTATCCCCCCTTAGATTGGGGTAAGCATAATTGGGACAAGGCCATTCAGCCGCGAAAAAGTCTTCTCACTTGGAAAGTTCTACATGGTCGTGTGTTGGTGGCCGGATGCGCAGCAACAACGCACGGGTACTTATCTTTGTTCTAGATGCTCATTATATGGCTCTATTGTGGAGACGGTGGAGCATCTTTTTCTTCTTTGTCCTGTTACCATGAATTTATGGACCTGGTGCATGCATTTGTTTATGCTTCAAGTTCCCCCACAGTTAACGTTGCATGCCTTGCTTAATTTAGCCAATACTAGTGGCCTTACAAGCTCTAGCAAGTTACTTTGGAAGTTAGTGTTCTATAATCTTTTATGGTGCTTGTGTGTAGAAAGAAATAAGCTGAGATTTGATGGGACACGTTTCAATTTCATACGGCTACAACAGGTTTTCATCATGGCCTTAACAGACTCTGCGGCTTTTTGTTTTAAGCCCGGGATTGCTCCCCACTCTGCTCTCCCCATCTTCAAGGTGCTTGGGCTATCTCCTTTAAATTCCAGGGCTCCCATTTTCATTCCAGTTTATTGGAAGCGTCCCCCAGATCCATGGCTAAAGGTAAACACGGATGGGCCTTTTCTCGATCAAAATCATGCAGGTTTTGATCGTATTTTTAGAGATAGCAATGGTTCTTTTCAGGGAGCTTTCTCCTCCAATGCGCTAGCCAAGAGTGCTCTTGAGGTGGAGTTGTTAGCAGTAATTGAAACTATTAATTTTGCAAAAGCTCGCCAATGGACCCATATCTGGCTTGAGACAGACTCTGCTTTGGTAGTTCATTATTTCAATATTCTCCTCATTTGATCCCTTGGATTTTACGGGTGCCCTGGTTAAATTGCTTGCACATTGCTAAGAAATTCAACTTTAGGGTCTCACATGTTTACAGAGAAGGTAACTGGGTCGCAGATAGATTGGCAGCTTATGGAGCTAGTCATATTGGTCAGATCTAGTGGGCGACTCCCCCTAACTTCATTGTTGACAACTATGGCCGTGATCTTATTTCTTCAGTTTACTACTACTGTGTTTCTTAGTTGTGTTTGTACCTTTGTATTCTGTTCTTTTCTTTGGATGTATTGTTGTTTCTGTTTAAAAAAAAAAGGTGGAGTAGATGGAGAAAATGTTGATAAAAAAGAGAATGGAGAAATGATGTAGTAGTAGTGGTGTTAATGGAGGTAGAAGATAAGAAATGGTGGTGGTGATGGAGGAGATAGCGTAGTATGGATAGTATGGGTGTTATGAGTTTGGATTTTGGATTTTGGGAGGTGAAAATAGAGGTTTTGTGGAAGAGATGGAAAGAAAGAAGATATAATGGTGTGGTATATATGGGTCAGTCTTTAGAGTATAATGAAATGATGCTTATATAGAGAAGAGAAAGAGGGAAGTAATGATGATAGTGGTAATATAGAGGTGGAGTATGATAGTGGTAGTATGAAGGTGGAGTATGTTCGTGGAAGTAGTGATAATAGTGGAAGTAATGATGATAGTGGTAATATGGAGATAGAGTATGATAGTGAAAGTAATGATGATAGTAGTAATATAGAGGTAGAGTATGATAGTGGAAGTAATGATGATAGTGGAAGTATGAAGGTGGAGTATAATAGTGGAAGTAATGATGATAGTGAACTTTTGGGTAATAAGGAGTAAATGAAACCAAAGAGTGATTTGGAATTTGGTTAAGATAGAATGATGGTAAATAGATGTAATAGAATAGATGTTATGATACTCATCCTCCTTGCTTCTCTATGAATATGGCCGAAAAATACATGGCACCACCGTGAGTGGTGATGCACTGCCACTTGTGGTGGTTTGCCGGAATTTGAAATTTAATATTTTGCTCTATATTTGACAGTCATTCGTCCTAGATCCAATTCTCCACTTCAATCAAAGCCCAAAATTGATGTTTTCTTCACTCTTGCAATATTCCTAAATAAATAAGAAAATTATTTAGTGAAAGCTAAAATAGACTCATAAGCAAGTTAAATTCAATATTTAAGGGGATACATATATACGTAAATTATGGTCTACCAGTTCTTGAGCTACGTTGTTCTTGGACCAAAAATGTAAACTAGGGCATATGAGCCTTACAAGACAAAAACCCTAATATTACTACACAAAGGCTTCTTATTTGACTATTTGGGTCCGAGAACTGTAATTAAGAGCAATGTTGAAGATGAAATGTGTAAAGTGAGTACCTGAGGCTTTATAACTTGTTGAATCGTCTGTAATGCAAAGGTTTCAGGAGGGCCTGGTTGCAGTATCGCAGTTCTGAACACTTCCTGGGGAAGAAGAGAAACAGAAAGAGAATAGCAAAGCATAAGCATATCTCATAGGGAAGAAAGACTACTAGAACAACCAACAATGAAACCCTAAATTGGGTTAACTGACCATGCTAAAAAGCTCAACTAGATTCCGAAAAGCTCAATGATTTCTGCAGCAAAGAAACATAAATGAAGCGACAGTGAAATTGGAAGTGTGTGAATAACATGTTGATAGTGAATTATAGAAGAAACGCACCATCTTGGTAGTCGGAGATATC
Organism: Rosa chinensis; assembly: GCF_002994745.2. Lineage (NCBI taxonomy): Eukaryota > Viridiplantae > Streptophyta > Magnoliopsida > Rosales > Rosaceae > Rosa > Rosa chinensis. The sequence continues at coordinate 15,796,086 of NC_037088.1, read as the reverse complement.
AGTGCCATCATAAGCATTATGGAGGTTTTAGGAGGGGCTCAAATGGAATATGGGTTTCTTCTTAGCGATTCTCAAGGCTCTTGTTTTCACCTATAATATCCCTCTCACCAATTTAGGGATTTTACTTTTTAATTTGGGATTTTTCATTGCTCTTTTACGAAAATTTACCAAAATTTAAAGGATAATGACCATTAACTACAATGGGCCATTAATTCTTCCCATGCGCAAGATCTATATTTCATTGCCCATGCGGTCATCTTTAGGATGAGTAACAGTAGCGACTCATTTGCACAAAAATAAATGGCACAAGTTCTAGTTAATTACGACAATTGTCACAGCTATCATTTCAATTTTCTCTCAAACCAAATATGTCAAATCTAGTTCCCCAAAATCAAAGCTATCCTAAAATAAAAATTGTCTAAAAATCAACATCCTTTCTAAATCGACATCTAGGGCTTCGATGAAGTAAGGGCGTGAACCCGGTGATGAAGCAAGCACGTGACCCTGGCGACAAAGCAAAGGCGTGACCCCTGTGACAAACAAATGCACGACCCCGGCGGCGAACCAAGCCAGCGACCCCAGTGTAGAAGCAAGGGCACGACCCTGACAGTGAACTCATCTCGCAACCCCCGCGGTGAAGAAAGTGTGCTACATCGGCGGGTACTCTAGTAGCTATAGTCTTGAAGGTCAATAGAGAAATTTTTAGTTACTGAAGGTCAGTAGCTATAGTCTGATTTTTGTGCTATGCATTCAACACTGTCGAAACTTGATTATGCTTAGTAGATTTAGTTGAAAAATTTTGGTTGAGAAATTATGAGGGTCAGTACTTTTAGCCTCGTGTTGTTACAGTCTCTCCTTCAGGGAAATAATTTTGGTTGAGAAATTTTGATTATTCTCAATGGTTGATAAATTCTGAGGGTCGGTAGCTTTAACAAAGAAATTAACATTTAGGCTATTGAGCGTCAGTAAACCTATGTGCATTACAACCTCATTTTTATGTGTAGCTAAGCAGCGAAAATTGATGTTATGCGGCTGATAATAGTGCAAAATAAATTGCCTGAGCTTATTGACAGTCAGTAGCATTAAAATGCTGCAATATGTGCAATCTATGATTATTGAGAGTCAGTGACATTAAAATTCTGCAATATGTCCAATCTATGAGTTCTATGACTAACAATAGTACAAAATGAATTGTATGAGCTTTACTTTCTGAGAATCAGTAGCCTTAGCTTCATGATTTCACTAACCCTATATTTATTGCAAGCTCATTTTTATGTTTATTTCTGAGGGTCAATAGCTTTAGCTGATTTTATTTGTATTGCAACCTCATTTTTATGTTTATTTATGAGGATCAATAGTTTTTGCTTCATGATTGCATGAGTTTTTCAACTCAAATCTATTATCGGTTCGGTTGAGCTTGCATTTTTGCATAAATTTCTTAGCTTTACTTTATGGAAGGGTCATTGAAATTATGTCTACCTATAGGCTCTGTGGATATTTTATCTTATTACTGCAGTTAGTCTTGTTTTTCTACATGAAATTCTAGTCATTGATCTGCTGCAACTGTGAGAATCTTTTAATTAGGTCTCTTGCATTTTTATAAGCTACAATGGTTTCTTAATCAAATTGAGGGTCAATACACTATTGAGCTTAGTAAACTACAGAGGCTCAATACTCATATATTTGCATTTATCATATATACATATTAATCACAAATGGCAAAGAGGAAAGCTGCTGCAATAGAAAAAGAGGATGTACCAATTGAAGAACATGAGAAGAACCATGGTGGAGAGATTTCTTCACCGTGACAAGAGCTGGTATTTGAAGTAGATGTAATTGAAGGCAAGCAAAGATCATTAGGTTGGATTGTATTAGGATTAGGATTTGCATTTGATCGATTTGAATCGTTTTGTTTTGTTGAATGAGATCAATAGCGAAAGGTTGATATTTTGCAGATGTAGATTTGTATTTATGAGTTGATAGAATTTTGACAAATTAAATTGACAGATGCAGGCTTTTTGAAGTCTTCTTTATTGGTTCATGTTAATGGATCGATTTAGTTGCTAAGTTTCAAAAAAAAAAAAAATGATGCAAGGTCAAATAACCTTGGCTTTTTTATGTGTATATATACAAACAATTCAACTAGTTAATCATTCAGAATTGCCTCTAGAAACTAGAAAGAACTGCAAGTTGTGTATGTCAGAATGATAATGAAGCTCAATATATTAAATATGCAATCTCTCAGAATGATACTGAAACCCAGTACATTAAGTATGTAGAGGTTATTAATTTTGGTAATTTACTAGTTAATAGAATGAGTTCAAAAAAGGAAGGAAAATGGCCGCATGGGCCTGGACCTTACGGAAGGTTCAGCTACAATACCGCAAGGGAATTAAAAAAAAAAAAAAACAAGCCTGCTATTGGTAACAAAGGGGCTGAGATTTTATGTATTGGTAATTTGCTAAATTTTTAACAAAGAGGTTCTAGTTGAACCTCCAAATTTGATATTTGGAGTCCTTTTACTTATTAAACATCTTTAATTTTATTTAATCTATCAATTCAACCATGAAAAATTCTTATTAGAGCAATAGCTCTTTATCTTCTTTGTCAATTGCAAAGGTGGTACCATAGTTAAGAAAACATGGGTAATCTATTTTGTCCTGTACAAGTTGATCAATCCATAGTAGTTATGATGGAACAATTTGGTAAGATTATAAAGAAAAATAGTCAACAGAAAGTAATATTAAATTTAGATATCCAACTAATACCACCATTATAATACCGCAACTATAATTTAGATACTAGTTTTTAAGTTTGATGAATGTGTGCATGATAAACTACCATGTAGATTTTGTAGTATTGGGGCTGTAATTTTCATTGGAATAGTGCATGGTACTCTTCTCTTTGCCTTAAGTTTTGTGAATTTTCCATCTATAAAAACCATTTTTCTTGGTTTTTGGAGCAAAATATTATCTCCATACTCCAAAATATTGTACTCTTTAATCAAATCATCAGCCTCCAACTTACTCTAAAAATTAAAAAAAAAAAAAATTATTTAGCCAATGATCTTTTCTTCTGGACTATCGAAAAAGTCTTCTTTGTCAAGGTTCAGAGAACGCATTACACGCGCCTGTAGCCTGCAAGAGAGAAACTGCTCCGTCCGGTGGCGTCTCCAAGGGACGATGTCGTCGGACGGGCCACTATGGGCTTTAATAGCCTAATTTCGTCCCTTTGGTGTCGAGGTGATGGTGGTGGTCATGCATGGGCCATTGGTCAGACTGAACCACATGAATATGGTCAGATCCGTTCTGATCCGAGATCGAGTTTGTTGGATGGAAGGTTAGGTAGAATGGCTTGGCAAGGGGTGGCTGGGGACATGCAATTTACAGGGAGGAGATGGAGGTTTATAATGAGATCCTACTCTAGAAAACAGAGAAAAAGATAAAGAAAGCAATAAGATGAATGATAATTGATAATTCTTCGATATCCCAGAAAGGTTGGCCAAGCCAATACATATAGATGCTAAAGTCTCAAAATGAACTGGACACCTGTCTATTCCAAAACGGATCCAATGCACCCATGATCCTATGCACCTGTCTATTGCAATATTGAGTATCGATTGTGTGAACAAGAAGAAGCTCAGCAAAAGTCCTCACCACGAGGCACAAAGAATCCCACGACGAGGTTGGTGCTCTCCTCGTCCACAATTGCTTGAAAGAAGTCAGGTCAAGGGACACCCCCGACGACCGCACCCGAATGGTGCTGGCACGCCCGCGCAGAAAAGAGACTGTTGACCAGCTGCAACAAAACTGGAGCCAAACACAACCCACCAAATCGACTCACCCCAATTCAGCCTCATCCCTAAAATGAATTGGGCTTTCGCCGCTTTGGCTTAATTTTGAGGGAAATTTGGAGATTGGGGATTGAGATTTCTTAGCTGTGTTGGGTTGGAAGATGGAGAAGGGAAGCTGCTTTTCCCTTTTCAGAGAACCAAGAAGAGAGAGAGAGAGATTTGAGGAAGGAGGAATCGAATAGATGAAGAAAAATCATAAAGAAAGAAAGGAAAACTAAAGAACAGAGGTCGATTTCGAAGTGGGTGAGCTCAAGCTTCTTCTCATACGAAGAACAGAGGTGGGTTTTGTGGAGTTGGAAGATGGAAGAAGAAAGAGATAAAAACGAAGGAAAAAAAATGTTGTAAATATTATTATCTATGTGGATGTCCATGTAAATACTCATTAGTTATGTACTTTGTTGTAAACCCTACCTCTATATAAAGGAGGCTAATGAGACTGAATGATACACTTTTACTTCCTCCCTACTATTCTCTCTCCATCTTCTCCCTACTTTATAACACGTTATCAGCACGCTTGCTCTTATTTTTTCTCATAAACCCTATGATGATTTATGAGTTTTTTGGTGCAACTTTGTTGTTTTTGACCATAACTTATAATCTACGGGTTAAAATATTTAAGGTTCTATATGATGACACAACCACTATAGTTTCATCAAATACCTCGATTATTTATTTTTATTGATTTGGATCTCTTTATATGCTGCACCTATAATCTATTTTTTCTACTGTTCCATATACCTTGTTCATACAACGATTTCGTTGCCAGGCATATGTTTAATCATACATGCAAGTTGAATGATTCATATTTATACACAATTTCTAATTAAATATTATTTATTTATTATTCTATTTGTTTGTTTCATCAATAGCTATACCATACCATAGTTACATAATCATGGAACTTACAAATTCGTTTTGAGATTAGGTTTCCTCTGGTCATAAGCCCCAGAAGCTCACGCATGTCTGGGCATAATTGATTTTCGCAGTTTATTTTAATCTCAAGTCTGTGACTGTACACACACTTATGCCGGTGAAATTTTTTTTTTGGATCTGCACCATAACTTTAGGCTTATCTCTGTTGATGCCAATTTTTTCGATTGTTTTTCACCAAGTATAAACTTTGGGTAATCCAGGTTATAAGAATTTCCAAAAATCCAGTCTTTCAATTGAAAGAATTTCAGGTATGTATTTATCTATTTTGACCATTTGATTCACCTTCTTCTTTCATTCAATTTGGAAAATTTATATGGTGAACTCACACTTATAACTACTTGTGAATTTTCTAATCAAAGTAGATTGAGACCCGACGTCTCTTGATTCAATTATAGAGGGCCTGAAGTTCCTCAAGAGTTACATATTCAAAATTGTGACATGAAATTTTCTCAAAGCTTCACAAGGGTCAGAAGTTCCTTAGAATTATACAATGATCAAAATCGGATGTTGCTTGATCCCTGATCATATGGGGACCTGAAGTTCCTCTAATATCATGAAATGTAAATTGGAAAATTGTGACATGAAGCTCTTTAGAACTTATGCAATTATGAGGGCCAGAAGATCCTCAGAGCTATATAATCAAGTATATGAACTCAAATGTTTCTTAATCCCCAATTATCAGAGGGCCTGAAGTTCCTCTAATTTTTTTTGGTATTGGGGTTCCCTCCTTCGTACCACAATGTGAATTTGAAGTTCAATTTTGAACACTTGGCTAAAACTAGAAGCCACGTTCTCCACAAGATAAAATTATGTTCTTGTGTGATTAGAGGGGAGAAAAAATATTATCATTTTGTGAAGTTAAGCAGACCAGAAGTTCTGTGTAATTTCTTCATTAATGGAACCAGAAGTTTCCACAATTAATTTTATTGCATAGTTTATCTATTTATTTGTCTTCCTTGCAATTTTTCTATTTTGTTATGTACTTTCGTTACAGTACTTATCTTTTAAATTTTTTTTGTTACTCATACGGACCAGCAGTCCTATACCTCGAACATATGAATTTTGAATGTAATATTTTTGAACCAGAAGTTCAAAATTTCATAGCAGAACTTGAAGTTCTAACAGTAAAACTTAAACCTGAAGCTTTGAGTATAAAATATAAATTAGTTAAAAGTGAACTTGAAGATTCACTTTAGTTACCTCGAGCCTGAAGTTTCGAGTACTAAATTTATTTGAACCCGAAGTTCAAATTACGAAATCTTAGAACTTGCAGTTCATTGAAAAAATATTCGAACTTGAAGCTTCGATTACACATATAATTCATTCATAGTTTATTTGACTTTATGTCAACTCGAACTAGAAGTTTCGAGTAATTTTCATATGTCGATTGATACATTCTTCTTTATGTATGCTTAAAGCATTCCACCTTAGAACCTGAAGTTCTAATTGTGCAGACTCGAGCCTTAAGTTTCGAGTGGATATATGGACAATTTATCGAAAAGTTTTAATCTGGGTCAACCTCAAACCTGAAGCTTTGAGGGGATTATTTTGACACCAATTTAAAAGTAAGCAGATATTTAACCATTGGTCTATGACGAATGAGTATGAGTATACCCCAAATTTGTGATCGTGGATTTTGTAATTAAAAGAGATCAGAACCTGTAGTTCCTTGATCCTTAATTACATGAGGACTTGAAGTTCCTCAATGATCAAACTAACTAGATGACCATCTAAAGTCCTTCACTCATAAGTTATGGTCATAAAGTTTAAACTCGATATTTCGAGTATATTATTTTGGCCAGAAGTTCAAAATGCATTTGATGTTAATCTACATCAGACAACAATACAATAATTGAACGTCATGTTTTAACTGTATAACACGGACCAGAAGCTTCGTGTATATCGTATGAGATCTACCGTTCAATTCTTACAAATTTGATTTGTGTCATCTTCAAACTTATGTTTTGAGTGATTTTCAGGCAATGCAATTTTATGCATGGTGTCCAGAAAATATTATTAAAGCTTATGCTTATGAGGCTAATATATCAATCATCTCAGATCTTACATATCTGATTGATGGCTCCAGAAGAACACACATTATTGTCCCTTTGCATTCTATGCCTTCAATATTATTAGAGATGTATAATCTCCCCGTCTCATAGATCTCATTATATAGTAAGAAAGCCGATTGACATGGCTATACCATGAAATGTCACCAGAAGTGGATCATGGCAAGAGAAAAATCAGGAGTCAATGTAAATACTGACCTAACATCCACATATGTGAGGAAATTGTAAATTGGGTGTGTGTCGCCTATGGTACACTATATGGTGGATGATTATCAAGCCACTTTCGAAAGGGCACTGGTCAAATTAAATTGCATTGACTAGTAAGAACATTGAGATCATCACACATCCCTGATGTCTTTTGCTTACAATAAGCAACTTGAAAGCACTATTGTGCTACTCCATAGATTTATTGTATCCTTTTGAGTTCCCATTGAAACTAAATATTTCTCAATCCGATTATCTAGGAACCTGATGTTCCTTAAGAGGTTATTATAAATTGAAAAAAATTGAAACCTCAAGTTTTTTGGATCTCCAATTATATGAGGGCCTGAAGTCCCTCCTCTTTATGACTACACATTTATATGTGACACAGAACTTGAGGTCCTCCACATGATAAAGTTACTTGTTCTTATGGATTGTAGTCTTTAACTCAAAATTTTCGAGTATATCATTTTGGCCAAAAGTTCAAAATGAAGTTGGTCCATTCCAATTATCAGTATTTCACAATTAATGTTTACTGAAGCTAAGGTAACAACCATATCAAGAGTTGTAGATCTTGATCTATGGCTCCAAATGAGCTACTATCATGTTACCGAATTTGAAATATTGTTGCATTAATTGCTTATTATATGGTTGGAGAAGACTTTATGCCATCAGATATATACTGTATCGAATTTTCTGCAGTAAATTAAGGCATATGATGTCATGAACCTGAAGTTCCCTTAACCAAATACTCTATTTTGGCATGACCGGTTACGTCATCTTTTGTCTACCATGTTGCATGGAATCACTTACGAGTTTGATGATTGCTAATCTTACTCACAAGCAAATTGTTTATTTACATATTTGCGAGTTGTCACTTTAATGAGACAATCCTCCTGCAATGAGGGGGAGAAATATTGTTCCTGAAGAACGATATGAATTGGTGTGAGATATTTATCCACCGTCTCATTTTGACTTTGAGAAATATCAAAACTAGTGAATTGATAAAAGAAAGTGACAAAATTATATGCTAAATGCAAAGGCATCTGCTTGGGTTAAAGTCCTTGAGACTGACTGCATTAATACAAACAATGTAGACTCCATTTGATTTATGGGATGCAAGTGTATCCAATTGACATGGTTCTCCTGAAGAGAATGTCATTAAACAATATCACAACTCCAAATATGGCTACACATATAAAGGGTGTAAGTACGCCATTATGAAATGATGTCTTAGTGATACAATAATAAATCAATATGGTTGATGCTAATGGACAAAACGTTTTTGACCTAAAACTTGGTTTGGGTTCGCCACCAGCCAATGAACACCTTCACTCCAAACAAAGTGATAGATTTTTGAATGCATCTTTTGAGCATGGTCATAATAAGACAGTCTTCCCGCCGTTAGGGGGAGGAAAGACTACTGTCATTTGAATAACGGCGTGAATTTGTGTGGATTGTATCTACTAGGTTTAAAGTTTTAAACTCCCAAAATAGGGAAGATTATACAAGCCCTATAATGCTCTATATGAGATTATAAGTAAAAAGATCCACATTCGCTACATAATTCATCTATGAGAGATGACTGTCCTAGAAGCGACAATGTATGCCCCAGAAGTGGCATGGGTACCCAATATCAATAAGCTTATTATAGCTAATGCATGCATATAAGAATGTGTGAGATCTATGATTGTTAATCATCGATGATAATTTACATTTGGTGGCTACCAAAAATATTTAAGGGCTGTATGAATGCTATACCACGTTTCACCATAAATATCGACAAAGTATATTATTGGCCAAATTGGAAAGAGGCAATTCCAATGAAATTGAATATTTGAAACGTGATGAAATACTTGGACCTTTAACCCTACATGGTACAAAAAGGTATTTATCAAAAGTGAAGATAAATCACTATGACACAATGTCTATTTATATAGACATGAGATTATGAATATCTTCCCTTATATGAATGACAATTTTCTATAAGTACAGTGTTACATATAGCTGTTATATTGACGAGAGATTTATGGCACTTTGTCGTTGTATATTATGAAGACACATTGCTAAAAGCAAAATCTCAAAAGCAAAGTGTCATAATAAGTGTATTTCTTATCAAATCCTCAAGGGATTCAAATACATGAATGATTCAAATGCAAGTCCATGAAAGGTTGAAAGAGCCTGAAGCTCATTCATGGAATCAAAGAGTCTAAAGCTAGCTCATATGTACTCATTTCGTTCTAGTCAACGAGATCTAAATTGCCTTAATGAGTACTATGAAGAGAATACTATCAAATTCGAATTATGAATATAATGTTGCAACATATTCTAACTTTCACAAAGTTATGAATTACTTAGAGCTCTTGAAGAGCTTATATGGACATATCAATACGCAAAGATATTGATGAGTATGGCTAGGTATGTCATGATGATTTTTCAATATTTTAAACTATACAAAGTTAAATGTGTCAATTTCTTTATATTGTTTAGCTCTTACTTTGTGTATGAATTTGAGCATATGAGATTGTTTCTAACCTTATCATACGAGATAAAGCTTATTGAAAATCGTCTAGTTTTGTTGGTATTGCTTAACCTTTGCAGGTATGAAATTTTGTGATGAGCCCTATATGCAAAGCACACATGGTCTCACTTCGGTGATAGACACATCAATCTACTATATATGGTACATGTAGCTTATCGCATACATAAATGAGGCTTGCAACAGTCAAGAGGAGATTCTCATCAAGGGGAGCATCCAGAAGCATGCTACCCAGGACATATGCGCGTTGTGCTCTTTTTGTCGTTCGACCAGGGTTATTTTTGTCCCACTGGGTTTTTGTTACCTGGCAAGATTTTTAACGAGGCAACAATAAGCGCGTCTAATACCATCATTCATTGATGGACATCCAAGGGGGAGTGTTGTAAATATTATTATCTATGTGGATGTCCATGTAAATACTCATTAGTTATGTACTTTGTTGTAAACCCTACCTCTATATAAAGGAGGCTAATGAGACTGAATGATACACTTCTACTTCCTCCCTACTATTCTCTCTCTATCTTCTCCCTACTTTATAACAAAAAGAACAGAAAATAAAAAACTGAGGGCATAATAGACATTTTGGTGTCAAATTAACGGCGTCATTGACGCATGTACTGATAGTGGGTCGAGTTTCAGATTTCGTGTACCGAAATAATTGGTTTGGAACTTTATGTATAAGAATTATTAGTGGCCTTTACTTGGTGTACTGTTTGTGAAATTTTCCCCTCATAATAATACAACTATAGAATGAAGGAAAGAATAATAGATATTAAATCTTCATTATATTAATAAAGATTAATCTCACAATAATATACTAAAAAAATATATTTTGAGTTTTTTTCTTTTTCTTTCTTATAGTGGAATATAAAATATTATGATTAGAAATCTAATTTTAAAAAGCTAAGATTAAGAAAAACGTTGTAGAACTTAATTTATTTTAATTTTCCAAATAGTTAAATAAAATTAATTTTTATTTGTTCAAATTAAGATTTTAAAATCGTGCCTTATAGTGGGTAGGCACGAGCACGACCCGTTATTGACCCGGCACAAGCACGGCCCGGCACGATATGGGCTAGGGACATGGGCCGGGCCGGGCTTAATGTTTAAGTAAATGGGCTGGCACGAGCCCGACACGATAATAAATGAGCCGGCCCAAGCACGACACGAAGAACGACTAAGCCCGCTTAAAATGGGCCGGGCCGGCCCGTTTGCCACCTGTGGCTGAGGCGCGGGTATCTCGCTCTCTTTAAGGAGATTCAAGCCCTCTGCGGAACAATGCTGGTGCACCAGAAATCTCTTGACTTGTCCCCTCCAGGATTCAACAGCCCAACAACAAATTGTATGGCTCACACTAATCTGCACAAATTGGAGGAACCCAAAGCTCCACCAAAAGAACACCTTTCACTACACCAATTTCGGAATCAGACAACACATATCAGATGACAGCAAACATTTTAACTGTCGTCTGATTTAATCAGACGACAGCAAGAAATATTATGTCATCTGAGTTTTTGAATCAGACAACAGTTGTTACATTGCTGTTGTGCAATTGTAATTCAGACAATGGTTATTTTTTTGATGTTGTTTGAATCAATTAATTCAGACAACAGTTATTACATTGGTATTGTCCAAGATTGATTAACACAATGGTTGAGAAAAGATGTTGTCTGATTGTTTTAATCAGACAACAGTTATTACTTCTCTGTTGTGCAATTACTATTAACACAATGGTTGAAATAGATGTCATCTGATTGTTAATTCAGACAATGGCTGAAATAGACGTCGTCTAATTGTTAATTCACACAACAGTTTTTAGTTGTCTGTTGTTCCATTCTCCATCAGACGATGTACTTGAATTGAATTGATGTTGTCTGAGTTTTAGGATTCAATATATATATGCTGGCGCCCTTCTTAATTGACTTTAACACTTGGCCAAATTTTCAATTTTTCACTTCCCACCATTCGACCAAAACCCGAGCTCGCGCTTCCCTCTCTCAAAATCACTCTTCATCTCCCCGAGCAGCCATCTATCTCTCCCACTCTCCCTGTCAGCTTTCTCTCTCTTCCACTCAACAAAACTACCTCTCTCTTCTCACAGTGCCCATCTTTCTCCTTCGCCTTTACAAAAATCAGAGAAAGTGGGAAGAAGAAAACATATAGCGCCATATAGACGATGATTGAGAAATCGAAACCCAAATTTCTCTTACTCTTTCTCTCCGCCCCCTTCTGCAAAACCCTAGCTTTCTCTTGCCGCCGCCCCATCAATTTATGTTTCAGAAGAAAGGGTCAATACAGAAGCCCACCGAACTGGTTGAAGATCTCTATTCCCGATGTAAGCAAATCTCCAAACCCTAGATTTCTGATGTGGGTTTTGTAATTTGGGGTTTTTTAATTGGGAGACCTAGAATTTTATATCAAAGATAGAGATGGACTCGAAGACGGAAAAAGTTTTGGAGATGGAGTCATGCCTGGGTCTTCAACTAGGAGGAAACTCTCAATATTTGAAGCTTGAAATTTGCCATATTGCTTCTCTTTGTGAGAAATTGGGTAAAGACCCTTTCCTTGCGTTCGTTTCTGGCTGTATAAATCAGAAGGCTAGATACTGACACCCTTTCTCCCTCCATTGTATTTTGCAGTGACTTTGGAAAGAGTGGAGCTTTGTGCATCGAATAGCCATTCAATTCAAAGATCAACATTTTGCAGGTGAGGCCAAAATCTGTTTTACGACCCATCCATCCGTCTGTTTTAGTTTTGGTAGTTGAGAGCATAATGAGAGATAGAAAGAGAGAGATATAGATGAGAGCAGCCCCAATTGAAAGCTGACGAATCTCTTCTTTGAAATTTGATAGATTTATCTCCCAATTGTCCCATCAGTTTGACCGATTTTGAGTCCTTCATCTTACTCTGAAGAATTTGAAGAAGGATGATCACCCAGATGGTTCTGGTATGTCTTTCTTGCATGTTTTTGACTTTTAGATGAGTTAAATTTGACTACAATACTATCCAGAAGTTAGGTTCGTGATTATATAATAGGACTCTGTTCAACAAAACTTATTTATGTAAATATCATCTGAACCTCGTTAAGGATTAGTTTGCAAAGTAAAAAAATCACATCTGGTAGTAATAATTAAATACAGCTGATAAAACAATCTCTTTTGAACCATGTTTCTGATCTTCATCTTTGCCAATTGCTCCTTTTGTTTTCTTATGTTATTTCTTTCTTTTTCTTTGTTGCAGCTATGTCTGCCAAAGAAGATAGACTATGGAACATTGTGAGGGCTAATTCTTTAGATTTTAATGCCTGGACTGCTTTAATTGAAGAGACAGAGAAGGTGGCAGAGGTATGTTATGTTTTGTGTCATTAGTTGGATCATATGGTTGACTGCTCCTGTTTAATTTTCTTCTGGTTAATTTTCATGGTTGTTTTATAAGAAACAAAAGAGAATGCTTTGGTCATGTTTCTTGCTCGGTTATGAATCGTTCATAAAATTTGGAAATTAACAATAAACTTTTCTTTTTAATAGCAATGTCATAATCAGCTGCTTGGGTATGTAAAATGGTTTTCTTGTGGGTTTTAATGTGTAGAAATGTGAAAATATGTACCTTTTGAATCTTTTTCGAAGTAGTGTTGCAATTTTGTGTAGCACTTTGAGGTGATATCTCACTCACCTCTGTAGTTTTATATGCTATTATATCTATAAATCTCTAGAGAACTAAGAGGTTAACTTTATATGGATTTTGCGGTCCAAACATCAAATTAGTAATAGTAATTGTCCTTGGCAGGGAGCGGAAAAGGAGGTTCATCCAACTATATAGTCTTGCTCTTTTGAATAGAAAATAATTAGATACGGGAAATTGGCACTCAGATTCTTGTTCGAACAAGTCAACCTTGTCTGTGTGTTTTGGTTCTTCAATAGTATATTGTCGCGTTAAAGATACCATCTAGTTGCTTTCTAAATGTTCTGAGTTCTCTTCCATTTCATAAATTGTCTCCCTATCAAAAAGAATATGATTATGTTATCCATTTCAATGTGAAAATAGTTCCTGGTTCCTTCAGTGAGAATTCTCCTTCAAAGGAACATTTAGTTTCTGACTGGTTTGATTTTCCGTGGTGTCTAAAGTTTCATATAATAGGTTTTGTAGGCTTTGTTCAGGCTTATGCATTCATTAATCACTTTGTGTATGAATTCTATCTATGTTTTATCTGTAGCTGTTTCCTATGGAACTAATTAATCTCCCTAATTTATATGCAGGATAACATCTTAAAAATTCGAAAAGTTTATGATGCTTTTCTAGCAGAGTTTCCTTTGTGTTATGGGTATTGGAAAAAGTATGCAGATCATGAGGCACGTTTTGGTGTTATTGATAAAGTTGTGGAGGTTTATGAACGAGCAGTTCAAGCTGTTACCTATTCAGTTGACATTTGGTTGCATTACTGCACATTTGCCACAACTACTTTTGGAGATCCAGACACTATCAGAAGGTAATAACTATGCCTTATGCATTCTTATTGTTAGTCATGTTGGGAGTTTATGATTGCATGGTTTTCTCTGTTGCAAAGAACTAGTATCCTTGTTTTCTAACCTCACTTCAGTATGATTGCAACAGTGGTTCCTCACATATATGACGGAAAGGTTTGGTGGGAATGCACTTTAGAAATGTTTTCTGATGTGCAATCCCTATGTTTTGAGGCTACTGTTCAGGTGTAGCTTTTTGTTTTGTCTTGTTCTTTTTCTCCCATCCCTAAGGATCTAATTCTATATTTTGGCTTCACTATACCCATTCTATCTCCCTTACCATGAAGACACACGTCTTCGTAATTTAGTGGTCAATGAATTCTGGCTCTATTTTAACTTTAACACTTTGAAGTGCATCATTATGCAAATTGCTGTTGGGAAGATCTCGTCCAGTTAAGGGCTTAGATGGCCTCTAGCACTGCTCCATTTGACAGACATAGTATGATTTATATCAGGAAGGTAAATGCAGTGTTTAGAAGTGTAATATGGTGTCTGTTCTGCGGTGTCTCCCCTTCATGGATGTGTTATCTCACCTGTATTAATACTTGTACCCATCTGATCTTTCTTTTTTTTCCTTCAATTTTTCTTTTTTATGACTTTCAGGCTTTTTGAGCAAGGATTGGCGTATGTTGGAACAGATTACTTGTCCTTTCCTCTTTGGGACATGTACATTGATTATGAATTTATGCAGCAAGCATGGGGCCAGCTTGTTGTGATCTACTCACGAATATTAGAGAATCCGTACCAACAACTGGATCGATATTTAAACAGGTGATTACTCTTTGAATGTGTTGTTTCATTCTAAGGTTTTGCAACTGTTTTGTTTGTATTCCTGATGCCAATGGTTTTAACAGTTTTAAGGAGTTAGCTGGAAGTCAGCCTCTCTCAGAATTGAGAACTGCTGAAGAAGCTGCTGCTGCTGCAGCAGCAGAAAGTGCCACTTCAGAGGATGGTGTACAAGCAAACGGGGTCAGTTTGAAATCGAAAATTGAAGCAGAAAATATATCTACAGAACTATTTCATTTAGTGAAGTTCACAATGAAATTGTTGTGCTCAAGGTATCTTTCACTATTATTGTTTACTTGGTTGTATTGATTGAATGCCTCTATTGATTGAATGCTTTAATTGCCAATAACTAAAATGATTGCTTGCTTAGGTTATTTCAGAAACTGCTTATAAGTATAGAAGTTAACAGTTCAAGCTTTCAAATAGCTTAAACTCCATAAATGAAATAACTTCTCTGAATAGATTGGATTAATCGTGCTATTACATTTGTTAAAATTATTGTTTACTTGTAAATGAAGAGGAGTAAACGGCCTTTCATGGGTGCAGAGTGTTGGATATGGTTGGACTTGATCTACTAATTAATGCAAAGTATCCTGATCATGAAATTATTAGGTGTACTGGAGTTGTTTATGGGATGGCATTTTATCAAGTTCAGTTTGCAATTAGATTAGTACAAAAGTGGCTCTTGCACTTGGATATTTGACATTCTTATTTTGATGCCATTTTGGTTTATGATGTTGTCTTAGTTGCTGGAATGAGACCATATATAATATTGATTCCTTAACGCTTTGACTAACTAAAAATTGATTGTGGCAAAGGCTTTTTCTTTATTAATAAGAATCTGATGCAATTATTAATTGTAGATAATGAAAGATAATTATAATCCTGAACTGTTATGGTTACTATGTCTTTGTTTCTGTTGCCAGTGTGATATCAGCTTCCTAGACGTTACAAGTTTACAATTATAAGCAGTGCTGCCATTAAAGGTGTGTTTACTTTTGTATAGTATATGGATTTGAAGAATTAATGATCTTTAAAGGTCGTGGCTTAGGCTCTGCATTTGGGAAAACTTGGCCAATGTATCTTGGTTATTTTATGTTATTTTCATGCAGCATCTATAATACTTGTTACTGTCGGACCCTGATCTTAGTAACTAGTTATGAGACATGTCAAAATTGATAACATCATACTTGAAATTGGTTTTGCAAAAAAAGAAAAGAAAAGAAAAAACTCTGTTGCAAATGATAGAAGAATTAATAGTTATTACTAATTAAAGGGTGTGGCCTATCTCTATGTTCCATTGATCTTTAGCCTTCGGCCCTGCAATTTGGAAAAGGTGGAAAGGTTATTTTAGATGTGTGATGTCCTGATAGTCCAGGAGGCAGTGTTCAAACTGAAGGTATTTTTACTAACTTGTTTTGCTTTGCTTTCATACGTTTGTATTGAATCTAAAAATGGAGAACTAACAACCTTAAAGCTTATGGCTTTCTCTATTATATCAGGAGCATTACATTAATCATCAAAAACACTTGGTTTCTGTGGCAAAATATAGCACATGACCAAAGAGTGTTACACCTTTAATGATAAGAACTGCCCTTACTAACATGTAAGATCATTTACCTTCCATATCTATCAATTGCTAGTAACAATAGAGGTACTAGCATTGAATTTCTATTTTTCACTTTTATATGCCAACTTCTGGATCCTCTTTTGATCAAAGGCTCAAAGCATCTCTGGTTGTTATGCAATACTGCCAGCCTGCAACTAAAGGTATTTCCATTTTTGAAGTCATTTTGCATATAATCTGAAAGTGAAGTTTCTTAATTTCCAGCTTCCAGGTCATCAGTTGCATATATTTACTTCTAATTATGGATGTAGGTTATGGAGAGCACCTGTGGATTCACTTACTCCTACAATAGTAGACATGCTCAGTGAAAAAGCTAAAGTAAATCAAAGCAGGTCCTGAGCCTTTGTTCTCTGTTAATTATATGCAGCATCTCAGCAAGGAAAATTTCTATTCTAGGACAACTTTAGGCTGTTGTTGATGCAGCTTCTGCTGGCATCCTCATTATCACCACAAAGTGTTCTTCAAGACTTGGTTGGTTTCAACATTTCAGTAAATGTTGTTAGAGAACTAGTTCTGTTGATGTAATGACTTTGTTGGATATATGGATGAATGTATCAGATTTTTACATAAATGAATGTGTTTTGGATGTGATGTCATTTTGAATGTATATCAGACCATTCAATTCAGCTAAAAACTATTGTGCAATAATTGATCATCACAAAATGCCTAACAAAAACTGTTGTATGAGCCATCTAATTACAATACTATAAAGACTAAAAGAACAAGAAAGTCATTGTCCAGCAAAACAACAAACAACAATTTTTTGAAGAAATCTATAGTATCAATAATGGATAGACAATGAGATTTGCAAGTACATATTGTCTGACCAAGCCTTCAGACAACAGCAAGCATATAAACCCCTGTTGTCTGGCACAGCCTTCAGACAATAGTAAGTATATAAGACGCTGTTGTCTGACTAAGCCTTCAGACAACAGTAAGCATATAAGCCCCTGTTGTCTGGCACAGCATTCAGACAACAGTAAGTATATAAGCCGCTGTTGTTTTTCTTGGCGTTCAGACAACAGACTGGGTAGTAGTCGCTGTTGTAGTAAACTTTACCAGATGACAGTTTTTTGGTATTGTCTGATCCATGTATTAGACGACATTGAGATAGACAACAGCAAAGTATATAATCAGACGACAGTGAAAAACTGTCGTTTGATTGAAAAATTGGTGTAGTGTTTCTTTGGCCAAAAAACACACAAGACTCTTTGAGGGATTTTGGAAAGAAAGTTGATGGGTGAATAGTTGAGTAAAAGTTTGATCTCTTTGAGCATGCAACAAATGGTGCTATGTATAGGCTCTTAGGACTCTCCCTAAAATCAATAGGGTAGTAACCAAATGCCATAGGTTACAAAAATTAAAAACCCAAAATAAATCAAAATAAATCACCATGAGTTACAAAATAAAATTCAAAATAAATTCTGAATTTTTTTTTTTAATCAAGAAGAACTTCATTAATAATGAATTGGTTACAACGAGTTTGGGCAACATCTCATACTGTACATACATGTGCATTTGCAAGCATAATTAGCTATAATGAGCCACGCTCATTGTACCGCCAGGGGTACCAACGCCCACCATATAAGTGACTGGCGTAAAGACAGCTAGCCAGGTTACCGCCTGAGCCCCGGAGCAACCCCAAAGCACCGCCGACGCGCCGCCACGCGCCGTGTCAAGTTAGCATCAGAAGCTACTGAAACTGGGAACTGAAGCACATCAGTCCCACATCGAAAACAAGGAGAAGATCATCCTCTTCCTCACCTATAAAAGGTCCTCTCCTCTCTCCTCATTTATTACGCATTCAATACTTGCTTACTGTTACTTTGTCAACATAAATACATCGACTAACTTAGGCATCGGAGAGCTGAAGACCGCCCAGCGCGGTCTCCCTCTGACGCCCCTTTGTATTTCACTTGACAGGTAACGGGAACTACAACAACATAAGTATCGATCCGCCCATCGGATCAGCGTTAGCTAAAGTCCAGCTACCGCTAGACTTTTAGACATCAACATTGGCGCCGTCTGTGGGAATCCTTGAACAGAAGGTCATCCCATCACAATTACCATGACTAACGGTAGCGGGGGAAATGTCGAAGAGCAGGCAGACCAGTCCGCCGTTCCCCAACCCGCCCACCCAGCGGTATGCATCAACCGCGCACTATTCAACACCCCGGTCAACCCAGGCGGTGAAACAAATCCAAGCAGCAGCCGTCCCCCAGGTCAGGACCTCACCGCCTTGTATGAGCTGGCGCTCGCGGACCTCCACAAAGCAAACAGGGAACGCGAGCAGGAACGCAAGGAGAAGGCGGAAGCCCAACACCAGGTGGCCACACTGATGACACGTTTCGACGAGCTAAGGCGGACGCTGGACGCAAACGCCAACCCCGCATGAAGTGAGCATTCACACAGCACCAGACACAGCCGGCCTACCGCTGGTATAGGACCCATCGTGCAAATGCAGGTACCGCCAAACCCACCTGAGCTGGCGGGAATGGGACCACCCCCTGTCCCACAACTGTTGGAGCAGGAGGCGGAGTCATCGCTGCGCACCCACCGCTCTAGGACTAGAGCAAGGACTGAGGGCAATCTACCCATTCCCGGGCGGGGGTTAGTTCCGCCGAGCGCCCGAGCGGGCCCCGCCGGCGACGCAACCACCCAAATTTTGGAGAGGATGCAGCAATTAGAACGGAGACTAATCCTGGCAGAGGCAGGCACCCCGGCGCCAGCCCCAAACCCACTCTTCGCGTCCAGGCCAGGCCCATTCACCGCTACAATTTTGCAAGCCGTCAAACCAGCGTTTGCAAAGACCCCAAAAATGTCACATTATAGCGGTAAGACCGATCCCTTCGTCCACATGGACACGTTCAAGAAGGTCACCAACAACAAGGGATTCGATGACGCCACCCTGTGCCACTTGTTCAGCGAAACGCTGGATAGTGAGGCAATGAGTTGGTTTTTCGAGTGTCCGCCAGGGTCCATCGACTCATTCCACGCATTATCTCATGCTTTCCTCTCTCGATTCATCTTATTGTCCGCCGGTCATCACAACACGAGCCAGTTGTTTGGCGTCAGGCAGGGAGGGGACGAATCGTTGAAGGCATTCGTCACAAGATGGCGAGCGGCAGCATCTCAGTGCCGCGATCTCGACAAAACGATGGCTTCGGCGGCTTTCAAGCAGGGACTCCTCAAGGGACCATTCCTCTATCACCTCAACTACAATCATCCCAATGCGGCGTATGATCACCTTATGAGTGAGGCGGTCATTCATGCCCAGGCGGAATTTATCACATATGGAGAAACCCCACCGCCACCAGCAACACCAACAAAGTCATCTCAACCCTCCTCCAGCCATCAGGAGACCACCAGCAAAGCCCCCACTGCACCGCCAGCTGACAAGAAGAGGGAATGGCAGCAGGGCAGTTATCAAAGCAAGAGGCAGAAAGACAACCACTACAAGGGCAACCGCCCATCCCATGGGGACAATCGCAACAAGCAGACGGAATCCTCTCAGCGGTATGTAGTATTCACCGTCCTCACAGCCTCGTACGAGGAAATTTACAATCAATGTAAGGATCAGATACCACCGCCACCCTTACCGAAATTCCCCAAAAAGGGTAAGCCAAAAAACACCGGCATGTGGTGCAAATACCACGAGGACAGCGGTCACAATACCAACAGTTGCAACGCTCTCAAAACGGCCATTGAGACCATGTACCGTGACGGCAAGATGGATAAGTTTAAGGTGCGCCAACCGCCACCTGTGATTGCCAACATTGAGCCACTGGGCCGCATCAACACCATCGATGGCGGGGCTCCAATCACCAAAATGTCTCACAGGGCAAGAAAGCGGTATGCACGCGCAAGTCACCCAAAGGAAGTCTGCAACATCCACTACGAGAGATCTGCCAAACTCCCAAAGTCTGGTTGGGAGCCCATCACCTTCTCAGAGGAGGAGGAGCGCGGAGTACATCTACCCCATGACGACCCATTTTTGATCGATGCCATTCTCGACAGATGGTCAGTGGGAAGAATCCTGGTGGACAGCGGATCTGCTGTCAATGTCATATTCAGCGGTTGTTACAACAACCTTAGGCGGAACAAGAAACTACTACAAGACCATGAGCCATTGCTTAGCTTCTCCGGCGATATCACTCAACCGCTAGGTTCTGATTACATGCGGTTAACCGTCGGTTCCAGTCCATGTATGGCACAGGTGCATACTGAATTTATAGTTGTGGATTGTTTCAGTTCGTATAATGCCATCATAGGACGGCCGGCACTCAACAAGCTCAAATGCATCATCGCCGGATACATGCTTCTCATGAAGTTCCCCACACCCAACGGCACGGGCTGTGTCAAGGGAAGTCAGCAATTAGCACGAGAGTGCTACTCAACCACCATTGCGCGGTCAACCCGCCGCCACGAAATCCTAACTGTAGGAAATCAGGCACCGCCACCAGATATCTTCGAGGATCCTAGGGATGAGGAGGAGAAATATGTAAGGAAGGAACCGGTCAATCCGGAAACATCGTTGAAGGTCATCAGCATCTCTGACGAGCACCCAGAGCGGACAGTCCGCATAGGAGCTCAGCTAGACCCAGAGGTGGCCGCAGAACTCACTCAATTCCTGCGGGACAACGCCGCCGTTTTCGCATGGTCATATGCGGACATGCCAGGTATCTCTCCCGAAATCATCACACACAAACTAACCATCAAGCCATCCTTCCATCCCATCAAGCAGAGGCGAAGGGCCTTCGACGAGGAGAAATACCGCGCCATAGGAGAAGAGGTCGCCAAACTCCAGGGCATTGGATTCATCCGCCAGGTAGTCTATCCCCAGTGGATCTCCAACCTGGTCATGGTCAAGAAGCCTAGCGGTAAGTGGCGGATGTGTGTCGACTTCAAAAATCTCAACAAGGCATGTCCAAAGGACAGTTTCCCTCTGCCACGCATTGACCAGCTGGTCGACGCGACCGCCGGGCATGAACTCCTCAGCATGATGGACGCCTTCTCCGGCTACAATCAGATCAAGATGCATCCCAGCGATCAGGAGTGTACCACCTTCACCACCGACAAAGGGCTGTACTGCTACAATGTCATGCCTTTCGGTCTGAAGAACGCCGGTGCAACTTATCAGCGGCTGATGAATGCTATGTTCGCTGAACATTTGGGCAAGATAATCGAGGTCTACGTGGACGACATGTTAGTCAAAAGTATAAAAGCCAGCGGACATGTGGCAAATCTCAAGATCATAGTTACCATCCTCCTGGCCTATGGCATGCGCCTCAACCCAGAAAAATGCTTCTTCGGCGTCACCGCCAGCAAATTTCTGGGTTATATTGTCAGTGAACGAGGAATCGAGGCTAACCCGGACAAGGTACAGGCCATACTCGATCTGGCGGACCCTGAGTATAAGATACACGTCCAGTGCCTCCAGGGCAAGTTAACCGCCCTTTCTCGATTCATCTCCAGGCTCTCTGACAGGTGTGCCCCATTTTTCAAGCTCCTCAAAACGACTCACAAGAAAGTCATCAACTGGAACCCAGAGTGTCAGACGGCGTTTCAGGGCTTGAAGGATTACCTAGCGGCAGTCCCACTACTCTCTATCCCTGTGCAAGGAGAGACACTGTTCATATACCTAGCGGTATCGGTATCAGCGGTGAGTTGCGCCATTGTCCGGCGGGAGGGACAGGACTAGCTCCCAGTTTTCTACGCCGGCAGAGGCATGAACGGGGCAGAAACAAGGTATCCACCCTTGGAACAGCTAGCTCTTGCGCTCATCGTTGCCGCCAGACGCCTCCGCCAGTATTTTCAAGCGCACACAATCCACGTGCTGACCAATCAACCACTAAGACAGGTGATGCAGAACCCTGAACATTCAGGGCGCCTCAGCAAGTGGGCCATCGAGCTCAGTGAATTTGACATAGATTACAAGCCAAGAACCACCATGAAGGGCCAGGCGGTAGCGGACTTCATCGCCGAGCTCACTGAGCGTCAGCCCAACCCCAGCACGGAGAATGAGCCCGGGACGGAAATGGTCACCGCTAAGGAGCCAGCTCCCCTACAATCAGATTGGAACCTGCATGTGGACGGCTCCACCAGCGCCAAGGCCAGCGGCGCCGGAGTCATCCTCACAGGACCTGGGGGGCTGAATGTGGAATACGCGCTAAAATTCAACTTCAAAGCCTCCAACAATATGGCGGAGTACGAAGCACTCATTGCCGGCTTACTCCTCGCCATCGATTCAGGGGCTGACAGTGTCAACATCTTCAGTGATTCCCAGTTGGTCGTTAACCAGGTCAATGACAGCTTCCAGGCCAAGGACCAACAGTTAGCGGCATACTTGGGGTACGTTAAGACACTCCTCAAGAAATTCAAATTTCATAACATCACACAAATCCCCAGGGAAAAGAACTCCAAGGCTGATTCACTGGCAAGACTGGCAACCGCCCAGCCACATCTGAGTCCAGCGGACACAAGAGTGGAGTGTCTTGACAAGCCAAGTATCACAAAAACCCTGGCGGAGATCTTCAACATTGAGGTCAATACCAGCTGGATGGACGAAGTCATTGAGTACAAGCGCAACGGCACATTGCCGGAAGACAAAGTTAAGGCACGACAACTCCAGTGGAGGGCAACCCGCTACAACATCCAGAACAGCAAGCTGTACCGCCAGGGATTCACCCATCCCAACCTCCGCTGCCTAACCCCAGAGGAGGGAAAGGTCGTTCTGGCAGCAATTCATAGCGGAGAATGCGGAAACCACTCAGGCGCCAGATCCTTAGCCAATCGCACAATGCGACAAGGCTATTTTTGGCCTACTCTCGGCGACGATGCCCGCCAGGTATCAAGATCATGCCACAAGTGCCAACAATTTGCTGACATCCCGCATGCACCGGCGGAACCACTATCGGTCATCGTCGCTCCATGGATCCACTCAACTTGGGGCCTGGATCTGATGGGAAAATTTCAAACCGCCAAGGGCCAGTTCAAGTACATCATAGTGGCTATCGACTACGACAGCAAGTGGATAGAGGCGGAACCACTAACAGCAATAACTACCGCCAAGGTAATTCACTTCCTCTGGAAGAACATCTACTGCCGTTACGGTGTCCCACACACGATAATCACCGACAATGGCACACAATTCAACAACAAGGAGCTCATCTCTTTCACCGCCAACTTGGGTACTAAGATGAGTTTTGCATCTGTCGCCCACCCCCAGACCAACGGTCAGGTCGAAGCAGCAAACAAGATAATCAAAAAGCTGCTGAAGAAAAAACTCGACAAAGCAAAGGGTCTATGGGCGGAGAAACTCCCGGAAGTTCTATGGGCCATCAGAACAACCCCAACTTCCGCAACTGGTGAAACTCCTTTTTGCATGATGTTCGGAACGGAGGCTGTCCTGCCTATTGAGGTCTCTCAACCTACCGCCAGAGTCGAGGGCTACCGCCCAGAGACCAACACTGACGGCATCAACCTGGACAAGGACCTCCTGGAGGAAAAGCGACACAAGGCCCACCTATGCAACCTGCAAAACAAGCAGCGGGTATCGCGTTTCTACAACGCCAGAGTCAAGGCCCGGAACCTCCAACTGGGGGACTGGGTAATGAAGGAAGTCATTCCACCGCCAACAAAGCTTCGCCCAACTTGGGAAGGTCCATACAAAATTGTGGAAGTCGTTAGCCCAGGCACCTTCTACTTAATGGACAAGGATGGCGTCACAACGACCCACCCTTGGAATACCGAACACCTTCGGTATTATTACAAATAGTCATGCCGCTACCCAAGAGCATCTTGACTTAGCTAAATTTTTGTTCAATATTTAGCTAAGGGAAGCTACCCAACGGGTACTACCCCTCTTTTGTAAACGCTGATCAGTCAGCTATCAATGAAACGAGGAATTATTCAAACCATTGTTACCAAGTCTAGCACTGAGGGCAACTGGCAACGCCAGGAATCGTCAGCGGACCACGTCCGCTACGTGGTGCACTTGGACCAATTTTAATTCCTTTAATGTTTCATTGCTTGGCAAAAGAAAAATCTCTACGTCAAAACTCTAGCGGTACAAACACATCATGACAAACGTCAAACTCTGAAATTTCATTTCAGGGCTGGGACTCCCCACCCAAAATAGTTCATTATTACAAAGTGTCAAAAAAAAAAAAAAAAAAAAAAAATTTGGAAGTCTCAGCTAGCTTCAGCGGTTGTCTTCAGCTTCTACGGCTTCAACAGGCGGCGGCACGACCGATCGGCTCGCCTGATCGGACCCTCGAGCTGTCGGACTGGGAGTCTCTATAGTACCATCCGCCCGGGTGTGTGCCTCCAGAAATCCGGCACGTGACACCTCCGACGGGGTCTGCTGGGGAGTCTGCCGGGACCTTTCCGGCGGATGGGAGCCACTTTCCCCGCTGCCCGAATGAGTACCCGCCGCAGGGTCAGGCACGACTTCTGTCTCCGGCGGGACACTCTCGACCACCGGCACGTCGGGCTGTGACGCCTTTGCAAAGTTAATGGCGCCCTTCCGCTTCAACATGTCTATATTGGCCCGGGCCCCAGACTTCGCCGCTTCGGTCAATGTCTTTTTATACTCCGCCGACAGCTTGAACGCTTCAACGGCGGCGGCAGCAGAGGAACTCTGTTCATTTTTCAGGCGGTTAACCTCCCCGTCCAGCCGCTGCACCTCATCCAGTCTGGCGGCAGACTCCCGCTGCACAATAATGAGCTTCTTATCTTTAGCGGCTATCCGCTCCTGCAGCAGCGCGATCTCCTGCTCCAACTTGGAGATGCGCTCATTCCTCTCCAGATCCCGCCGGATGGCCGCATTAAGCTTGCCACGAGCGTCCGCATAATCACACTCCGCCTTGACCAGTCCCCGCTCGACCTTCGCCAGTCTCTCCTTGGCCTCCGCCAACTCCCTCTGGAGACCTCCGATTTCTCCCCTGAGCTCTTCCTCAATCCGGGGTTGCTTAGACGCCGCCTCGAACATACCATGTAATCCCGCAGATATTTGACCAAACGCCGAGCTGAAGGGCGATTGGTCAATTGCCGTCGGGCGCGATAGGCCCGCCAGACCCCCGAACCCCAGCCGCTCGCACAAATGGAAAAGGAACGCCCGCTCCCCTTCTGTCATGAATGGCGCATACTCGGCGAAGGAGTCCAGATCACTGACGGCTGCCGCCTCTCCCTCCGCCGCTGCAACCTTCGACGCAGCTTGCCGGGCCTTCTTTTGTTGGCGGACTCCGATCACCACCCCTTCTTCCTCTTCCTCGACGGGGGAGTCAGGCTGCCGGCGTTTTTTCTCCAGCGCCCTTTGTGTCCCAGCAGCGGTCCTCGTCACCCGCACCGGCGGCTCACCCCTGGACTCGGTGGCAGTCTCCGTCGGCTGCACCGTCTTCTTTTGAGGACCGCGCCGGGTGGTAGGCATCCGCTCCCGCGGCCCGGTAGCAACAATCCCCCTATCCCCGCCGCCCGCTTGAGTATCCGCCTGTACTACCGGCAGACCATCCTCACCCAGATGGGAGTGGTGCGGCATCGGCAGCTCCACCGCAACCTCGGACTGGCTCAGCACCATCGTCTCCGGGTTCACCACCGTCTGCTGGGCCGCCAGCCCCTCGGCATACATAGCCTCCAGAAAATTTTCTATCTCGGCACGATCCATTGCTTTTTCGAAAGCGTCGCGACTAGATTTGTTACCGGGCGGGGTTTCTGCAAAGAAAAACACAAACACCCGTCAGTCCGGATCACTTACAAAAAAAAAGAGAGGTGTGGCGGAAGTGTTCTCACCAATAGAACGAGTTAGCCGCAGGTCGACCAGCAATTCCCAACCGGTCAGAAGACGGAAGTCAAGCAAATTGCGGTTCCGCCAGCAGCCACGGATCCTCGCCACGCGACACTCCTCTTCGCGCGTCAAAATGTACCTCAATCCCGCTGCACAAACACAATAATCATTAACAAAAAGCGCAGGTTTGCAAAAGTTTGAACCCGCCAGTTATTTTTAGCGGAAACCAGTTGCCAACCTCGGATGGGCTGGAATTCCGACTTAGTCTTAAACGTCGGCCCCTCCACATTCGACCTGGTGTGGTATTCCCAGCCATCTGTGGCGACGCAGAAGGTCCCCCGCCAGTAGGACATTGAGTCCTTTAGATTCTCAATCAACTTGGGCGCTCCCTGGCGGCGGCTCAGGTTCACACACCCTCTACAACCTCGGCGCTTCACATACACTAGCTCGTAGAAATGAAGCACTTCCGCCACGGTAGGCCCCTCGCACCCCGACAAGCGCCACAAGGAGTTCATCGCCAACATCAACCGCCACATGTTGGGACAGATCTGACCAAAGGCAAGGCCAAACTCGCACACAAGAATTTGGAGATTGGGCACCAGCGGGAATGTCACTCCTTGGCGGAATATGGCCTCGTGCACGGCAGCACATCCCGCTGAGAGCATCGAGGCCTTCTCATCCGCTGTCGGCGAGCGCAGCTTCACCGAGCCCGGCAACCGGAACGTCCGCTTCATCCGGTTAACAGCGGCGGCATCCATCCGCCCACCTGCCTCGTCGACGGCGGTGCCGTCTGAGAGGTACCATGCCGACTCGACATTTTGGCCCGGCACTTCCCCTTCGCCAGCGGAGCCGCTAGCAGCACTATTGCTCGCCAAGCGCTCGTCGCGCCTAGCAACCTCACCCGCCCTAGAGCTCTCTGGACGCGAACCACGACCCATAGCTACTTCCCAGGGGATGGTCTGAAGTGGCTCAACTTCAAGCGGTTCTGGCTGTGAGGTTCCTGCATGGGCAGACGGACGCAACGAGTCAATAAAAGTCATATCCGCCACGCTGAACGACACGTCAGACCCAGAATCCTCACTGCTCGAAATCTCTATGACGTTGGCCATCCCAAACCCTAAAACCCACATCAGTTAGCACAAATACAGATCTAACCTACTCTCACATCAGATATAGCCAAAGATGTCAAGAACAATTACCCACAAAAATACCAAAACAAAAACAACCACACACTCAACCCAGATTGGACCGTCTAGCAAAACCCAAAACCCCAACTTTCTGTCAAACACCGTAACCTCCCTCAAATCTCTCCCTACACCCTCCGAGAATAACACAGAAGCAATATCATACCATTAACAGAAATACCAAAACCCAGAAACCACCATTGCAGATTCAATGAAACAGGAAAAAGATCCGAAATACCAACCTCACGTCGAAGACTTTGGAGTGCAGCTCGTCTTCACTGACAGATTTCGTCCTCTCCAGTCCGACTACTCCACGCAAACCCGGGGATCTCCTTCGCAATTCGCAGACGAACAAGGCTCGAAGGAGGCAACTCAGATTTGAAGATTTTCCAGAAGTGTCGAAACTCGCTCAGTTCCCCCCTTTTTATGTCAACATCAAGTAATCCTGAGCCGTCCGCTACAAAACGACATCACGTAGCAACCGTACACGTGTCCCACGTCTTCACTAACTCCCTGGATTAGCCGAGGCGTCGCCTCGGTTACGAAATCCATCATTACTCACATTAATGACGAGAAGACGGCTAGGCTTAGCAGACAAACCTCCACACGCTAACCCTCTAAGAGTTGGCCACGTGTCAACCGTCGTCTTCCTCAGCTTCCAAGGGAAGTCACCACTTGAGAAGAAACCCCAAGTGACGGAGTCTCCGCTGAGCGGAACCCCGCCAGCGGATCTTCACTGGTCATTCAAGTAACGGATTCTCCGCTGAGCGGAACCCCGCCAGCGGACCTTCACTTGCCATTCTCCAAGTGACGGATTCTCCGCTGAGCGGAACCCCGCCAGCGGACCTTCACTTGCCATTCTCCAAGTGACGGAGTCTCCGCTGAGCGAAACCCCGCCAGCGGACCTTCACTTGCCATTCTCCAAGTGACGGAGTCTCCGCTGAGCGAAACCCCGCCAGCGGACCTTCACTTGCCATTCTCCAAGTGACGGAGTCTCCGCTGAGCGAAACCCCGCCAGCGGACCTTCACTTGCCATTCTCCAAGTGACGGAATCTCCGCTGAGCGAAACCCCGCCAGAGGATTTTCTCACTTGTCATCTCAGGTGACACTCCACTGAGCGACACCCCGCCAGCGGAACTTTTCTTGTCACCATCGAAGTCTCCACCGGAACTTCCCTCGTCATTCGGTAAACGGGGCGTCCTCCGCTACACAGCACACCGCTAGCGGACCCCCTTTCTCATCTGACAAGCTGCGTACTTTATTCAGCGCAATACCGCTCAATAAAATACCACCAAGCACGTCTACTTGACGCTGCTTCCTGCTACATCTAGCAGGGGGACTTCCGCCAGCGGCGGATCCCGAGGCCACGCCTCTCTGACAACGCCGCCACGCGGAGTTACGGTCAGAATGTCCCTACGGGACACGGGGACTAGTCAACAGTCTACGACAGCCCTGATCAGGTACGTTGACCCCCGTCACTTGGGTGCTAAGATTGGGCTCGCAACCCAACACCCTCTGCTCCGTGCAGCGCTGCTCCATGCAGCTCCCCCTCAACAAACAATAATAACGACCATCCGGAGGTCCATCTTAGCCAGGGAGTGGGGGACTCCCTGGGGGCCCAGCAGGGGCCCACCCGAAAGGGCACAAAGCGTTTGCTCAGTAAATCCATGGTTGACGACGCACTGACGCTAATTATGCTTCTGCAAAGTCTAGCGGGAGAAACGATTCAAACCGCCGATCAACTCCCCAACCAAGATTGCCCTCCTTGACTGGGGATTTGGGGGACTTGTACATACATGTGCATTTGCAAGCATAATTAGCTATAATGAGCCACGCTCATTGTACCGCCAGGGGTACCAACGCCCACCATATAAGTGACTGGCGTAAAGACAGCTAGCCAGGTTACCGCCTGAGCCCCGGAGCAACCCCAAAGCACCGCCGACGCGCCGCCACGCGCCGTGTCAAGTTAGCATCAGAAGCTACTGAAACTGGGAACTGAAGCACATCAGTCCCACATCGAAAACAAGGAGAAGATCATCCTCTTCCTCACCTATAAAAGGTCCTCTCCTCTCTCCTCATTTATTACGCATTCAATACTTGCTTACTGTTACTTTGTCAACATAAATACATCGACTAACTCAGGCATCGGAGAGCTGAAGACCGCCCAGCGCGGTCTCCCTCTGACGCCCCTTTGTATTTCACTTGACAGGTAACGGGAACTACAACAACATAAGTATCGATCCGCCCATCGGATCAGCGTTAGCTAAAGTCTAGCTACCGCTAGACTTTTAGACATCAACTGTGATGCCCCGGAAATTCGTAATTATTTTCTGAGGAATTTCCGGAATCTAATTTATGGTTGTTGGACGGTTTCGTGGCTCGTGGACGGAGCGGAAGTGTTTCGGACGAATTAATTATTTGAAAAGTATGACTTTAGGGGGGGTTCAAGGTTGACTTTTGATACGTTGGGATTCTCCGAAAACTTCCTTCACGAAAGTTGTAGAGTGCGTCGATACGAGTTCGTGGACATGTGGAACGCGGAAATCGGAGTTCGTATGAGAAAGTTATGAGCGTTTGAAGTTTAGGGAAAATTCTATAAATAGTAGTTTCCATTTTCGGAAACTTACTATTTCCATTTCTTTCATTCTTCTTTTTCCGGAAACCAGAAGCTCCGTTCTCTCTCATCACCCGCGCTCGACCCGACCCGAACCCGGTGACCCGACCCGGCTTTTCCGGCGAGCTCCGGCCATCTCCGGCGACGAAACTTTCCAGATAGCATCGTCTCCTCCGTCTGGTCGTCCCTCTGGTGTCCTCTAGCGCCGATTCTCCTCCACAGCGGCGCTACAAGGCGGTGCAGGTTGGTGTTTTCGGACCCGGCCGGAAAACACAACTCCGACGTCGGCAAGGCTTTGAGTTTCCTTAGTTGAGTTCAGAACAAGCTCGCCGATCGATCCTTGGTGGTTGTTTGGATCGATTCACGTGAAACTTCGATCAACTCAGTTGGGATCACTGTTCACGGCTTGTGAGGTAGTTTTCGATCCCTTAGGCTTGTTTTCTGACTTCGATCCTGTTATGAAAGTTCACAAGCATGCTTAGATGAAGCTTTTTGATGTTGGGAGTTTTGTGAAATAATGTGTTTTTGGCCGGCGGCGGCGCACCACCGTCTGTGGTGGCGTTCCGGCGGTGTTCCGGCCACTTAAAGAAATGTTTCTGTTATTATATATGCTCTACTCGTTGATACGAGCGTTTTGATATATAATATGCAAGTTTTGGAGTTCGTTTGGAATTGTTATGATTTTTGCAGTTTCATACCGACCAATTTATGCTATCCGTGAGGATTTGAGCATCCGATCGACTTGTGGTTTGGTCACATCGATCGTGGGCGTATCCCAGAGACGTTGGGAGGTCTCGGATGTGGTTTCGCCTCGATTGGCACCACTTTGGGGGGATTTTAGTTCAAAACAGGGGTTTCGAACTTAAATCAAATATAAATCGTTACTAAGTTGGAACCGTATGTGATTAGGTACTTGACGAAGTATTTGAACGAGTTGTTGGTGATAGTTTGGTTCGGTTCTGTATTGAAGACGCAGCAGGAGTTCGAGATGAGTAATCTCACGAAGTTCATTTCACGAACGGGAATACCCTTATTGTTTTGAGAGTTAATTGGTTAACTGCAAACTGTAGATGGTATTAGTGACATTTCCGTGTAGATGACTATGTGTGTGTATATATATATTATGGGATGTATATATATACATACGTATTCATGTATTAGTTGTGGATTTGTGAAACAATATGCATGAAACGATGCTTTTTATTGTTTTGGGTTGTGGCTTTTGGAAAACAATTGGTGGGAAATGGTATTTCTATTGTTTTGAAAAGTGTTTGAGGATTTGAGAGTCACAGGTTGTGATTTCTCCTTTTGAATTGATTTAACGTTTTGATCTGACGACCGGTGGTCTGAGGATTTGAGAGTCACAGGTTGTGATTTCTCCTTTTGAATTGATTTAACGTTTTGATCTGAGGGTCAGGTTGGCCTAAGGATCCGGGGTTGCAGGTTGCATCCTCATGGCAATATTATATCGTAAGATTGAACCTTGGCCGGGTGACAGGTTACGATTCAGTTAGAGCTCTAGTCTGTCTGCCATCGTACTTTAGGGATCTAAGTAGGTTACTTAAGACTCCTGGGTACATATTTTGTCCAGGTTGGACCGATTTGTTGTTTTATCCAGGTTGGATCGATTTATCATATTCTACTTGTTAGGTTAACAATAGGTATGATTTATTTGTGTTGATGCTTTGTCCAGGTTGGACCTATTTGTTGCTTTGTCCAGGTTGGGCCTATTTATTGTTTTGTCCAGGTTGGACCGATTTGTTGTTTTATCCAGGTTGGATCAATTTATCATATTTGATTGTTAGGTTAACGATTTATATGATTTTGTCACGATGTGACTTTCGTTGTTTCTTTTGGGAAAAGAGTATTGATTTTGGAAGCATGGTATGTTTTCTTTATTCGCGAGTTGAAAGTTTTTCCTCGTTTTTGGCGTGAGTTGTGCATGTGTGTTTTGAGTTACTCATACGGGCTTGCAAAAGCTTACCGGGTTTGTTGTGTGGCAACCCGGTGCACCATTCCAACGGTGTAGGGGTTAATCCTGCAGGTTAGGAAAAATCGAGGTTGAGGCAGCAAGCTAGCAGCTTTACGGTAGGAAGCCACCTTTGTGACT
This sequence comes from Rosa chinensis, assembly GCF_002994745.2. Taxonomy (NCBI): domain Eukaryota; kingdom Viridiplantae; phylum Streptophyta; class Magnoliopsida; order Rosales; family Rosaceae; genus Rosa; species Rosa chinensis. Next base: position 15,763,866 of record NC_037088.1, on the reverse strand, counting down.
TTACTTTTGATAAGGACTTCCGTTGTATAGTTACTCTGAGCAGCCTTTACGTTTTATTTTGTTGTTGACAATTTAATTCGTAAGCTTGTGTAATATATAACTCTTTGGATGCGAGTGTATATTAACTTTGAGGGTTCAGGGCATCAATATGTGTGCAAGTTAAGGGAAAAAGATTTCAGGTATTTGTATTGATGACTGGACGTTCACGCATATATAATTATGGGGTTATATATATCGATTTTCATGTGTGTAAAAATCAGGGGCGTGACATCAACACATACATAGAAATGGCCACTAGACTTCACACTAGAACTCTATAATGACTGACTGAATGGGCCAAAAAGGCTCCGACTCCAAACAAAGACATTTTTGCTAAACGGTGAGCAATCTTGGTGCCATCACATTTCACAAAATGGCAACTACAGACTTAAAAGACACTAAAAGAAAACTTGCACAACAACTAAATGGCAAAGACAATATGCGCAGGAGCAGTGAATTCTTGATAACTCAACTTTGTCAACACTAACTTGCCACCCAGAGTCCACTGACCTGCCTTTGATCGACCAAGCCAACACTCGTTGTGACTCCGACCCGACCAAATTGAATTGCTGGACCGTCAGACCTGGGACTAAAGTAAACCCAACACCATCACCACTAATGTCAACATCGTCAATCCACTACTACTCCAAATCGCCATCGCCTCCGACACAAATCATGATAGGAACGACCCACTAGAAGGCCAAGGATGATTGTCTATGCCACAGCCAGACTTTTTCACCATCGCTGCTGACCCAACTCCAGAACAGGAACGACCCTCCAGACGGCCAAAGAGAAGATTGTCTCTGCCACAACCTGCAGTGCACCCCAACCAACAGTTAATACCTAACTTAGACCCTCATCGAAAACCATGACGACAACCTTAACTCGAATGAGTAAGGACTTATTGGAGATCTAAAAACAGATCCGAAAACTAAAAACAACCAACAACTACTAACAAGAAATAACCAGAAAGAGACAATAGATCTCCATAGATCGACAACCCCCAGCTACCACGGCGGACCACTCATCGTTTGGTTGGAATACCTCTTTAATGATATGCAACATCAAATCCTCTTCATGCTTTGGCTGGTCAACACCTCCCTAATAGCTAGCAGCACCTGCTAATCGCGATTTGCACACACAAATCCACCAATTGCCACACCTCCCACATTAACATCCCTTCTTCCGATTGCAGCGGGGAGGGTAAAGGAACACGAACCAACCACACCCAATCCGCTCTCTGTACCTCAGCCATTGCCACTTCCCAACCACCGTTGCACCACCAACCGCGTCCAACCCACACCTACCCGACACGAACCGCAACTCCTTCGACCGATTCATCTCACAATCCCTCCAAACCACTCCTGAATCAAGTCGTCTGCCACCCACCACCTCACTATCGACTAGATCTGCCACCTCTCTCCCACCAAAAGCCGCTAACGACCGTCCCTTCCACCGACCGGAGAGTCCACAAACCATCCTCTGCTATCCCATCGCTATGAGAAAGCAAAAAAAATGAAACCCGTCCGGCGACCACGTCCTTGAGACGCGCCGCCGGACGGAGATAGTAGAAAACAGAAGGGGAGGCGCTCTCTAGGTTTTTTTTTTTTTTTAATTTGCCTATTTTTGGTATTTAGTTTTTATTTGGAAACTTGAACGGCGGATAATAATTTCTGAATTTAAACACACAAATAAATTCAAAATTTAAACACAAAATAAATTCACCCAAATTTAATTTCAATAATAAATAAAATATTAAAATGTTACAACAAGTACAAGCAACTCTTTTAGTCAAGCAGTCAAGCATGTGTGCCCGTCTGAACTTTGATTGGCCAAACCAAAGTCAGCAAACTTACGCCTTCATTTCCAAGTCCAAGAGTATGTCTGTTCCCTTCATGTCTCTGTGATAAATGGCAGGCTTGATCCCATTGTGCAAGGAAGCAAGCCCTTTTGCAATATCTAGTATCTCTTTCTCTGAGCCTCTGAGGGGCCGTCAATTGCTCCAGTGGTCTCTACTCAGATTCCCATAATTCCCTTTGAAATCGTCACTCTTAAGAGCACTACAATTGGATCATGTCCTAGCTCAAGTATGCATTTTCAAACTAATTAGTTTCAGCAATATCAGGTAATGAAGAATAAGATAGAATAGGTTACTAGAAGTCATGAGCTCTTACCGCACCCTGCAAAGGGGATTCCGTTAACACAACAACATTGTTTTCATCAACATGCCAGTCATCAGCAAGACCACTTGACAAGCCACCTCACTTCGCAAAAATATAAGACCTGCTAGTGCGGCAGGCTGAAACTGGATCATGTTCTCCTAGTTCAAGTATGCATGCAGTATCAGATTAATGAGGTCAAGCAATATCAAGTAATGAAGAATAGACTCCTCTCAGAACCAAAGAGTCAAGCGTTTTCTACCATCTCCTGCATGCAACTCGGAGTTACTGGGAATGACCCAGAAGCTTTGCCTGTTCCTCATCCAGAATGCATATTCCACACATTTTTATCTTCAGTTACACCAACGCATGACTCCCAATGATTGGAAATCATTAGCTAGTATGGTCGCAAGCAAGTCTTGATAGCCTTCAAAATCGTTGGTTTTGTAATGTCACTCGCATGTAAAGTCCTGCAGAGATTTATCCACTGGAACAACAACGCTTAAGCCTAAGAAGATTTTTGTATGAAATCAATATGGAAGAAACTCGATTTTGATAGAACATCTCTCCACACCATAACTAAACCATTCCGGAATTTTATTTTTGTTTGAACCTATATTTGGCAAGGCTCACGTGTCAGATAGGTGGGCCCAACCCACAAAGCGTAATGAATATCTGCGGCTAATTTGCCGCGGCACATTAAATGTTTATTGTCACGTGGCAGATAGGTGGGCCCGACCCACAAAGCTTAATGAATATCCGCGGCTAATTAGCCGCGGCACATTAAATGTTTATTGTCACGTGGCAGATAGGTGGGCCCGACCCACAAAGCTTAATGAATATCCGCGGCTAATTAGCCGCGGCACATTAATTGTTTATTGACAAATTGATGATTAAAAATAACGTGTGCAGAAAGCCATTATTAAATCGGAAGAAATTAAGTGAATCATAAAGTTTAATGAATGACAGCAGATCCACAAGTCATAATGAATGACCGCGGCTAATTCATCAAAGAGGTTGATTGTCAGGAGAAACGTTACCGAAGTTTGGCACAAGTCATAATGAATGACCGCGGCTAATTAGCCGCGGCACATCAAAAAGGTTGATTATCAGGAGAAATGTTACCGAAGTTTGGGGCAATTAACTTGAACGAGCATTAGGAGGTGTTATTGCCAATCATCAGTTACAAGACCTGATTGATTGCTCATGATAAAATCAATCATTGATAATGATATCACAAACATGAATACTGTTCTATTTGTAATCAATGCGGTCTTAACTGTAAAGGTTGAAATTGTTTCTTTTCCTTCATTCAGTAGTTTAGTTTCACTATAAAAAGGACCATAGGATTCATTGTTAGAGGTCCTCGACCAAACGCTCTACGCGATTACACAAATTTTATCTCAATACATTTCAACATTTCAGCAAAACTTATCAATCTTTACGTGTTTATCTTATCGCTTTCTTTACTGGTATTTATCTTTCCTGCACTTTACTTTGTTGCTCTTTACATTCAAGCAGTTTATCTTCCTGCACTTTACTTTGCTGCACCTTTACATTCCTGCACTTTGTCTTTACCTGCACTTTTATTTTCTGTCGTTTACTTTACGTTATTTACTTTATACAAAATATAAAATCACAAAAAAGAATCACTTTCACCTCAATCACCGAGTTACACAGCACGAAGACTGCGGCTAGTTAAGGCCGATCCGTGCTAAAGTCCTTGCATTCAAGGCAGAGAGAACCCCGCGGCCGAGATCGATCCTTCCTCGGCCCACAATCAACTGATCAGAAGTCACATCAGCGCAAGATCTACAATCTACAACAAAACCTCGCTCGGCCTACCGGCCTCGAGTTGGCACGCCCGCGCACACGTCACCACTCCAGAAGGACACGTGTAAGCCAAAGAAGACCTCGGCCCAGTGACACGTGGCCGAGACGGTTTTTGAGCGAACATCTTTTGGCATGCCCAGTGGGACAACACTCGGTGAATGTTATCAGATCCCTACGCCAAGTCTCGAGGGAATCGTTGTTACAGGTGTAGGCAACAAGGCCACACCTCTTCTTTTTGTCCAAACAGATCAGCTGCCTCTAGAGATCTCATTGTGCCCATGTCAAGTCTCCCAATGACATCAGTTCAACCATCGGCTTCGACATCAAGTGGGATCTCTACTAGTGGAGTCATGGCACGTCCTGCATCATCAGTTGCTACGACAGCCACAGTAGTGTCAGCCTCCACTATTGTGACTCATCCATCTTTCAGTCAGCAGCCGCAATCACATATCGTCCAAACCTCAGGGACAACAAACCGAGTTGATTTTACAACTGCGGTTGGTGCTCGACCGTACGATCCTGTAACTTATCCATGGGGCTTGCCACCTGGGTATACTCCTCCTTATGAGTCAGTCAATGTACCAGCAGCTGCAATCGGTACCAGATCGTTCCCTTGGGGGTCCTCTGCGGGCTATAATCCGTTGTATGAGCCGTTTAATGCGTCTGCAACAGTTGGTACAGGACAGACTCCATGGCCATCAGGATTTAATCCATTGTATGAACTAGCACCTACGAGCGCACCAGCAGCCACTGCGGCAGATGTGTCTTGGCAGAGTCTTAACAATGATCTTGACAACGTTGAAGATGGCATCGGTCGGCTGGGTCGAAGTTTTGAAAATTGTTTCACTCGGCTCGACCGTAATCTTGAAAATGGTTTTGGGCAACTCAACCGCAGCATGGGAGTCCAATCTGATATGATGAATGCGTGGCTACGTTGGTTTCAGACTGGAACATGAACACAAGTGCTGCATAGCAATCAGAATGAAGGCAATAGAAATTGGTCTTTTGAGCAAGGTCAAAGCAGTCAAACACAACAAATACCACATCCAACTGGACAGGCTGCACCATTGCCGATGAGACCAGCCGCGACTGTTCATTCTCTAAGTCAACAACATTCTTTCTTAGAGCCGTGGCAGCAGTCAGTTCATCAAGTGTCAACTCAACAAGTTTTTCCTAGTGGACACTTAGGGCAAAATATAAGTAACCAGAATCATGTACACCAAATTCCACGGCCTCAGAACCACCTGGCTCATCAAACCCTCAACCAAAATAATGTTGCGAGACATGTTCAACCCCTCAATCAACATGTATATGCGCAACAACAAACTACTAGTCTGCAGCCCTGGCCGAACCAAGCGGCAAATCAAGCATATGGCCAACAAGTTCCTCTGCATCATAATCCACCAGATCACGCGGAGCATGGAATACAATGGCAGCCTATCCAAAACCAGCAACAACCAATGCAGCCATGGCATGGTGATCATAATAGACCTGTTCTCTTTAATGAAGTTCAAAATCTGGTGGAGGGCATGGTAGGTGATTTGCGCCAGCGGATAGATAGACCTACTTATATGAAGCCGTATCCACCTCATATCGACCAAGTTCCCTTACCACATCGATACCGTGTTCCCACTTTCCATTTGTTTTCTGGGGATGCTTATCAGTCTACGGTTGAACACATCGGACGGTTTATTTCACAGTGTGGTGAGGCAAATAGTGAAGAGAACCGCATGCAATTGTTCGTCAATTCTCTTACCGGTCTAGCCTTTTCATGGTTCGTGAACCTACCACCCAATTCTATCCAAAATTGGAGGGATCTTGAGCGAGCATTCCATGACCGATTCCACAAGGCAGAGCAGAACATACCGGTAGCTGAGTTGGCTAAATCATTTCAGACGGCCAATGAGACTGCTCAAGAGTATATAGGGAGATTTAAACTCCTAAGAGCCAGATGCAAAGCGCAGTTACCCGAATCTGAGTTTGTAGAGATGGCATTGGCAGGACTTGGCTTCGAGTTTAGGAAAAAGTTCGAAGGTCTGACATTCAGAGATCTTTATGAACTTGAATCCAGAGTCATAAGATACGATGCAATTTTGAGAGAGGAGGTGCATAAAAGGCTTGCTTCAAAAGGCACATACTACACTAGTCAGGCCGTTGGCGCGGCCCATATTGAAGAGTGGAGTAGCGACGAAGATATGGCCGAAATTAATTCGGCCGAGCTTACTGTGAAACGGCCTTTTGTATGCAAGGCTTTAGAGAAAACGGAGTCAGTTGCACGTTCTCTACACGACACTTATAAGTCTCCACCACGCACGTATTCGTTTGACATTCGCAAGGCTGATTTGATCTTTGATCAACTTTTAGCCGCGAAGTTAATTAAATTATCTGCTGGACATGTTTTACCATCTGTTGAACAAATGCAAGGAAGAATGTTTTGTAAGTTTCATAATTCCTGGAAACATTCGACTAATAACTGTGTTATCTTTCGTGATGTTGTGCAGGATTTAATTGATCACGGAAAGCTCAAGTTCTTTGGCCCGTCAAGCTCTACAATGAAGGTGGATAGCGACCCTTTCCCGGCTGCCAAAGTGAATATGGTTAGTGCTGGGATTCCCATGGCAGCCAACATAAGTGCAAAGCAGAAGGACCTCTCTATGGCTGAAGGAGTAATGGTAGGTTCAATCAAGCTTTCTCCTTCTAAGTTAACAACTGTTCAAGTCCCAGTGGCCGCAGTGCTATGCGGAAGGTGCCAGAAGGAGGTTGGTCTTGATAAAGTTCTGCAACCAAAGACTCATGACAACCACAGAGTCAGGGAGAAGGTTAAGCTACTTGATCAAGGGGTTTCTCAAAAGTCTCAATCACAAGTGCAAGGCAGTCAGAGAATCTCTTCGGCCGCAGAACCAAGTTATTATAGAAGGCATGGGCAAGAGTACACTAAGAGAGACAGACCGATAGCCACAAAGATTTAGCCAAAGCCTGTGCGTAGAAGGCTTTATTATGATAACCCTCCTTATGACAGCAGCAAGAAGGAAAGTTCTCCAATAAAGCATGGTCAGACTGATCGAGAAAAAGGAAAGTCTCCTGTGGTGTATGACCGTACTAGCTGCACTAGTTGGGCTAGCAGGGGAGGCACCCGGGGATATGACGAAAGGAGACCACGGACATACAAGCCTCCGGTCACCCATGACAATAGGTGGTATGGCAGAGTGTCTAGAGATCACCGCATTGAGCCTTTATCCAAAACCCAGAAACGTCGGCAGCAACGAGAGCTTGCCTTGGCTAGAAGGTTGGCGTTGGTGAAAAAAGATGAAGAGGCACAAAAGAAACCTGAGGACAAAGGCAACATACAAAGTTTTCATGGATGCCGGGAGAGAGAAAATCAACAAAAGCCGCATGGTAGTCGTCATCCAACAAGGAAATTTGATTCAGGATCCACTTCTATGTCAACAACACCCCTAAAGCCGCTCGCAGAGGGTGAGAGGAAAGTAACCAGTTATGTTCCTACTACAGAGAAAGCTCCAGCAACTACATCTAACAAGCTACGCCCAGGAGTCAAAGGGAACTATCAAGTTGAGAAGTTGAAAGTTGAAGTCCTGAGAAACAAGCTACCTCCTTTTTCCTCGAAGAGTTGGACTACCATGAAGGAGTACCACAAGACTCATTCGGCTTTAGCTTTATATGGGCCGACGTGGGAAGAACTTGATACTATGAAGGCTTTAACAGAAAACCCAGGGCTTGAGCCTTTGATGGTGCAAAGTACATCAAGTGCAGGATTGAAGATTTTGTATCAGGCACAATTAGATGGTGTGGAGTTGGTGGCGGACACTGTTGATTTACCAGTATCTTAGTGAGATCTCAAGTATCTCAAGGAGTACCACAAAATGTATTCGGTTATCAGTACATATGGAGTAACTCCACAAGAGAGGAAGTTGTTGGTGAAGATGGAAGAACGCATTCGCCAACGAGAACTTGAATATGCTGCGGAGCTCGGCAGGGAGATTCTGATTTTGAGTTGGAAGTGCAACTAGCAAACATGGACATAGACTGCAATAACACTCATCAACAAACCAGTTCTCTTGTGTGTGATGGAAAAGCAAACCAAGTACCGGCTGATGGAAAATTCCATATTGAAGATGAGCAGCCAATGATTGAGGTAGAAGAAGAGCGAGAGTTTGAGAAGCCAACTGATGTTAGCTTTGAAGAAGACTTCATTATCTGTGATGAAGATCTCACTGGCCACGGCGGAAGCTTTAATAGCCGCGACCATGATAAAGACCTCATTGGCCGCGGCGGAAGTTTCAATAGCCGCGACCATGGTGAAGACCTCACCGGCCACTGTGAAGGAGGTGAGGTGGATGAAGGAGTTTAGCATCATCATCGCTGAATCGGGAAATGACATTGCCAGATAATGGAGGAGAGGTCGTAGTGAGCATGGTTTATGTTCTTCCCATAGATTTTTTAGCGCAGCCTGACCAGCCACAGTCAATGGAAGGGGATGTTGAGGATACAGTTGTACCAAAAGTTCTTATTGAAGAGCATTCTCATGCTCAGTTTTCCGAACCAACTCAAGACATGGTCAAGCACATCAAACCATTGTATATCACTGCATGTTTTGAAGGATATCCAGTGTCTAAAGTCCTAGTTGATGGTGGTGCTGCGGTTAATGTTATTCCAATGACCGTAGTTTCAAAGTTGAAGAAAGGAGAGAAAGATATTCTACCTGCTGATCTGGCGGTGTATGATTTTTCTGGTAGCAAAAAGAAGACTATGGGAGTGATTCCGCTGGAGATTAAGGTTGGGAGCAAAAGCATCATTACTGGCTTCTATGTGATTAATGCTGATACTACCTACAATGCTATATTGGGCCGCGATTGGATCCACAAACACATGTGCATTCCATCCACTCTTCATCAAATGCTTATATTCTGGAATGAAGATGAGATTGAGATCGTGAAGGCTGATGATAAGCCGTTCAAGGCCACGGCTAATGTCGTAGAGGTTGCATACTATGATGAATAGGTTGGCCCATCTGAGATCCGAAGGGAAGACCACACGGGAAAAATTACTGGTGTTACCATGCGCAGGATGATTTCACTTGGCGCCGAGACTGTTTTGGAAGACTCGGAGCGTCCTGCCTTGGCTAAGCTTTTTGATTTAGTCCTTAATGAGTGACACCAGAAAAGAAGATGAGAAGATGGCCGCAGTTGAGAATTCCATGAGCAGTCTGCTGGCCTATTGGCACGAGAGGGCCGCCCACTTAGGTGCGGCCATTAACTTAGTAGAGTTTTTGTCTGAAGGTAGACATGAAGATGAGATCCAAAGGGAACAGCTCGGCCCTGCTCCAGCCGAGTTAGAAGATACTCCAGCAGAGGTAGAAGATCCTAGAGAGGAAATCAATCTTAGTACTCTTGAAAATCCGAAGCCGCTCTTCATAAGCAAGCTGCTTTCCAGTGAGTTTAAGGAAGAGCTAGTAGCTTTACTTAGGGAATATAAAGATTGTTTTGCTTGGGATTATCATGAAATGCCTGGTTTAGACCGGAGCGTTGTAGAACATAAGCTACCTTTGTATAATGATTGTAAACCACATAAACAGCCACCGCGGCGGTTTTCAGCCGAGGTGCAGCTAGAAATAAAAAATGAGATAGAACGATTTCTTTATGCTGGCTTTATTCGTACTGCTAGGTATGTAGAATGGATATCTAATGTTGTGCCAGTTAAAAAGAAGAATGGCAAAATTAGAGTGTGCATTGACTTTCGAAATTTGAATGCGGCTACTCCTAAGGATGAATATCCCATGCCCATGGCCGATCTTCTTGTGGATGGAGCATCACGCCATGAAATTTTATCTTTCATGGACGGCCACGCTGGGTACAATCAAATCTTTATAGCTGAAGAAGATGTGCACAAGACAGCTTTCAGATGCCCCGGTGCACTTGGAACATATGAATGGGTTGTTATGCCATTCGGCCATAAAAATGTTGGGGCTACATACCAACGGGCCATGAACATGATCTTCCATGATCTTATTGGCCGGACAGTAGAAGTATACATAGATGATGTCGTCGTCAAGTCTGGCAAGAAAGTGAACCACATTGCTGATTTAAGACAAGCATTCGAGAGGATGCGAGCTCACAAACTCAAAATGAACCCACAAAAATGTATTTTTGGGGTTTTAGCTGGAAATTTCTTGGGTTTTCTTGTGCATAAATTGGGGATTGAGGTGGACAAGAATAAAGCAAAATCTATCATCAGTGCACCACCTCCGACAAATAAGAAGGAGTTACAATCTTTTTTGGGCAAAGTTAACTTTTTGAGACGATTTATAGCAAATTCAGCAGGAAAGATCCAACCATTTTCACCTCTGTTACGGTTAAGGAATGAGGAACAATTTGTTTGGAAGGAGGAGCACCAGCGCGCATTGGACGTCATTAAAGACTACCTTGTAAACCCACCAGTGTTGGTACCTCCAGTTAGAGGTCGGCCGCTCAAGTTATACTTAGCCGCGGCTGAGAATTCCATTGGTAGCTTCTTAGCCCAAGATAACGATCAAGGGAAGGAAAGAGCTGTATACTACCTGAGTCGAATTCTGACGCCTGTAGAGGAAAAGTACACCCCTGTTGAAAAGTTGTGTTTAGCATTGTACTTTTCAGCCATAAAGCTACGACATTACATGTTGCCGTCAGTAGTCCACATTATATCAAAGACAGATTTGATTAAATATATGCTTACTCGGCCAATCATCCGCGGCCGTATTGGCAAATGGACTATGGCTCTTTCAGAGTTTACGTTTAAATATGTGGCGCAAAAATCAGTTAAGGGACAAGCATTGGCCGACTTTTTAGCTCACCATCCGTCCACAGAAATGGAACTAACGGAAGACGTTGAAATTGGAACCATTGACATAAAGCCTATGCAAAACAACTTTTGGACAATGCATTTTGATGGTTCCAGTACAGAGACTTCAGCCTGAGCTGGAGTTATGATTGAATCTCCTGAAGGAGAAGTGTTCCAATTTGCCTTTCAACTGGATTTTTCTTGTACTAATAATCAAGCTAAATATGAGGCCTTGATCATTGGAATGGAGATGCTACAAGAGATGGGAGCTCGTCGTGTTCTCATACTTGGGGACTCACAGTTGGTTATTAATCAGGTGTACAAGTTGGTCCTTATTACCGTATTATGCATTCGCAGACCAACTGGCCGAGGCTTTTGATAGGATTTCTTTCGTCCATATACCGCGAAAGGAAAACTCTGGTGCCAACGAAATGGCACAACTCGCTTCTGGTATGAAGTTGGGAAAAACTAAGACAAGTCGAATTGTAAAGGTTATGAGGAGAACGATGCCTGCCTTGCAAGATCGTGGCGTACCCGTGGAAATTTTTGTAATTACTGTGGATCCATCCGATTGGAGATATCCCATAATTCGGTTTCATGACAATCCTGAAGGTACACACGATCGTAAGATCAAATATTTAGCCGCGAACTTCATACTCTACAAGGATCAGCTATATCGCAAAAGTGGTGATGACTTGCTTCTATTGTGCGTCGGGGGACAAGATGCTCTTAAAGTTATGCATGAAGTTCATCAGGGTATTTGTGGAGCTCATCAAGCAGGGATAAAAATGCGTTGGTTAATTCGTAGACATGGTTACTATTGGCCGACTAAAATGAAGGATTGCATTGAATTTTCTCGTGGCTGCAAACAATGTCAAATCCATGGTTCACATCAACGAGTACCGGCTGATTTATTGCATCCTATTGTTAAACCGTGGCCGTTCCGTAGTTGGGCCATGGATATAATTGGAAAAATTCATCCCCCATCATCTAAGCAACATGTGTGGATCCTTGTCGCGACAGATTTCTTCACAAAATGGGTTGAGGCCAAGCCGTACACTTCTATCTCAAGTGAAACAGTGATTACCTTCATTAAACAAGAGATTGTGCATCGGTTTGGCGTCCCAGAAACAATTATTGCGGATCGTGGATCTGTCTTTATCTCTGATGCTGTGCATAGTACTGCTAAGGATTTGGGAATACGAATGATTCATTCAACCCCCTACTACCCCAAAGCAAATGGCCAGGCAGAAGCTTCTAATAAGGTGGTGATTAACGTATTAAAGCGAATGATAACAGATAAGCCGCGCGATTGGTACAATATTTTGTCTGAGACATTATGGGCCCTTCGAACCTCCAAGCGGTCAGCAACTGGTACAACACCATTTGCTTTGACATATGGCCACGATGTCATGCTTCCAGTTGAAACAAAAATCAAAGCCCTACGAGTAGCAGAACAAAATAGTCTAACTACCGGTGACTATACTCAAGCAATGCTACAAGAATTGGAAGAACTGGACTAAGCTAGATTGGATGCCTACAACAGGATTGAAGCTCAAAAACGTGCAATGGCAAGGGCTTATGATAAACGGGTTCGAGGCAAGAACTTCGCTCAGGATGACTTGGTTTGGAAGGCGGTCCTTCTTGCGACCGCGAAAGATCCAAAATACGGAAAATGGTCACCCAAGTGGGAAGGACCCTTTGCAGTGGATCGAATCCTTGGTAATGGAGCGTATCATCTTCGGGACCTTGATGACGAGCTCCATTACATGCCTATCAATGGCCAGCACTTGAAGAAGTATTATCCTACTGCATGGGAGATGTCAGAACCTTAGTAACAAGTTAAGTGATTCGACTTGATACTTACACAATCAATAGTCAACTCACTTGGGGGGCTGCATCTCAAGAATTCAATGAATAACCGTAGCCAGCAAAGGACCATATTTGGTGGGTACATGAACGCTTTGGTGGGTACATGAACGGCTAGCTGTATGGTGGGTACATGAACGGCTAGCTGGTATCACGAGTACCACGGTTTTTGAAGAGTCGCACTTGAACGGACGCGGTTAATAAATTTAGATGGTACCGGCGAGTTTTTCTAGCTTTTGGCAGTAACTAACGGTTGAATAGCCGCGGCTATCAAATGATCGCGGCTAGCAAAGGACAGCGGCTAAATGTCAATAATTTAATGAATCATGGTTAAATGGCCGTGAAGGAGTAAGCCTAGAATCAACGGTTGAATAGCCGCGGCTATCGAATGATCGCGGCTAGCAAATGATCATAGCTAAATGTCCATAATTTAATGGATTGTGAAACCAACGGTTGAATAGCCGCGGCATAACAAGGAGCCGTGGTGAGTGGCTGTTGCGTGACGAATGTCACCAACGCTATAATGCGTGAACCTTGCCAAGAGATTTTTCTAGAAACAATCTTTTAGTCCCTTAACCACTCGGCATCAATGCCGAAGCTCAAGGGACTAGGGGGGCTTTGTTTGAACCTATATTTGGCAAGGCTCACGTGGCAGATAGGTGGGCCCAACCCACAAAGCGTAATGAATATCTTCGGCTAATTAGCCGCGGCACATTAAATGTTTATTGTCACGTGGCAGATAGGTGGGCCCGACCCACAAAGCTTAATGAATATCCGCGGCTAATTAGCCGCGGCACATTAAATGTTTATTGTCACGTGGCAGATAGGTGGGCCCGACCCACAAAGCTTAATGAATATCCGACGCTAATTAGCCGCGGCACATTAAATGTTTATTGACAAATTGATGATTAAAAATAACGTGTGCAGAAAGCCATTATTAAATCGGAAGAAATTAAGTGAATCATAAAGTTTAATGAATGACAGCAGATCCACAAGTCATAATGAATGACCACGGCTAATTCATCAAAGAGGTTGATTGTCAGGAGAAACGTTACCGAAGTTTGGCACAAGTCATAATGAATGACCTGATTGATTGCTGCGGCACATCAAAAAGGTTGATTATTAGGAGAAACGTTACCGAAGTTTGGGGCAATTAACTTGAATGAGCATTAGGAGGTGTTATTGCCAATCATCAGTTACAAGACCTGATTGATTGCTCATGATAAAATCAATCATTGATAACGATATCACAAACATGAATACTGTTCTATTTGTAATCAATGCGGTCTTAACTGTAAAGGTTGAAATTGTTTCTTTTCCTTCATTCAGTAGTTTAGTTTCACTATAAAAAGGACCATAGGATTCATTGTTAGAGGTCTTCAACCAAACGCTCTACGCGATTACACAAATTTTATCTCAATATATTTCAACATTTCAGCAAAACTTATCAATCTTTACGTGTTTATCTTATCGCTTTCTTTACTGGTATTTATCTTTCCTGCACTTTACTTTGTTGCTCTTTACATTCAAGCAGTTTATCTTCCTGCACTTTACTTTGCTGCACCTTTACATTCCTGCACTTTGTCTTTACCTGCACTTTTATTTTCTGTCGTTTACTTTACGTTATTTACTTTATACAAAATATAAAATCACAAAAAAGAATCACTTTCACCTCAATCACCGAGTTACACAGCACGAAGACTGCGGCTAGTTAAGGCCGATCTGTGCTAAAGTCCTTGCATTCAAGGCAGAGAGAACCCCGCGGCCGAGATCGATCCTTCCTCGGCCCACAATCAACTGATCAGAAGTCACATCAGCGCAAGATCTACAATCTACAACAAAACCTCGCTCGGCCTACCGGCCTCGAGTTGGCACGCCCGCGCACACGTCACCACTCCAGAAGGACACGTGTAAGCCAAAGAAGACCTCGGCCCAGTGACACGTGGCCGAGAAGATTTTTGAGCGAACAATTTCACAGGTGCATGACACTAACTGAATCCTTTGATGCATGCACCACCTGTACCACGAGACATGATATATGAATATTGTCTTAAAAGAGCGTGCATGTGTCACAGAGAGAGAGAGAGAGAGAGAGAGAGAGAGAGAGAGAGAGAGAGAGAGAGAGAGAGAGAGAGAGAGAGAGAGAGAGAGAGACGGACATACCGTGTACAAGCTTGTCAAGATCTTCTACGTATGATTGAAGGGGTCTGGTCCAAACTTGTACAACCAAGAAGCCATATCTTAATATTTGGATACCGAAAGAAATCAAGATTTTTGACATATGGAGGGACATGAACCAAACTTGTACAGTGACTAAGATCTACTCTCTCAATATCAGGACACCCAGAGATATCAGGAAATTCAGTCAGCTGAGAGCAAAAAGGTGCATCCAAGTTTCGTACATTTTTTGGTACTTTCGGGAAGACTTTTAAGACTCGAGCAGTTTTTCAGATACAGAGAAGTAAGCTTATCAAGACTTCTAACATATGAATCAGGGACCTGCACCAAACTTGTACAATGACCGAGATCTATTTCCTCAATATTTTCACTGCAGCCAGAGAGATCGGGAACTTCAGTCAGCTGAGAGCAATAGGACAAGTTCAAATATCATATATTGCGTGGTAACTCGGGACAAACTTTAAGACTCGAGCATTTTGCCAGCTGCAGACGAAAAAGCTTGTCAAGATTTTTAAAAATTGATTTAGGGAGTTGAACCAAACTTGTACACCTACAGAGATCTATTTCCTCAACATTTGGACACCGAGAGAGATCAGGAACTTCAGTCAGTTGAGAGCAAGAAGACAAATCCAATTGTCGCAAATTGCGTGGTAACTCAGGAGAAGCTTTAAGACTAGAGCACCCTGCCAGCTCCAAACGAGTAAGCTTGTCAAGATTTTTCATAAAAGATTTGGGGACTTGAACCAAACTTGTACACCAACAGAGATCTATTGCCTCAATATTTGGAAACTGAGAGAGATCAGGAACTTCAGTCAGTTGACAGCAGGAAGACAAATCTAAGATTCGTAAACTGCATGGTATCTGAGGAGAAATTATAAGACTTGAGCAGTCTGCCATATTAAGAGTAGTAAGCTTGGCAAGATGTTTAAGATATCCATCAGGAAGTTGAACCAACTTCGCACAACGATACAGATATAATTTCTCAATATTTGGACACCGAGAGAGATCGGGAACTTCAGTCAGCTTAGAGCAAGACAAATTTAAGTGTTGTACATTGCATGGTATCTCTGGATAAAATTTAAGACTCCGGCATTTTGCAAGTTTCAGAGTAGTAAGCTTGTCAAACTTTTTAACATACAGTTTAACCAAACCTGTACAACCGGTAAGAACTAATTTTTCAATATTTGGACACTGAGAGAAATCGGGAACTTCAGTCAGGTGTTGGCAATCTCTAAGATTCAACCTTTTCAAGTTCCCAATTTCTGTAACAAAAAAATTAAATAAAAAGAATCAATAAGTACTTGGGTAAAACACGAAAACCTTTTTTTTTTGTATTATTATTATTACACGAAAACATTAGTTATTCCAAGTCCAACTACATTAATCATTTTCATAATTGGCAAGCTGAAGTTACCTGACCATTATGCGAAAGCTTCTTAACTTTGCCATTGGGCATGTGAAGCTCGACTAGATTGTGTGGAGAAAATTCTGATGGTAAAGATTCAGAAGGGTATCTCTCCCAATATAGATATCTAAGTTCTTCAGGAAAAGACTCGAGACCTTCAGGAAGGTGCATTTTGTTGTCCACATTTGGCTGTGCCGAAAATTTTAGCAACCTTAGATTGTGCATATTTTTGAAGGTGTCAGGATTCAGTTGTAACTCCGGAATGGTAGATATGTCTGAATGTATGGCTTGGAGTTTTGTAGTTCCCTAGAAATCAACAATAGAGTACAAATCAGCATACAACATTCAGAGAATCTATCAAAAGTAGCTACCATAAAAGTTACTTTTTTCTTTTTACTGGTTTAGATAAAGGTCAATGTCATTGCCAAAAAAGAAAAAGAAAAAAAATACATCTGTCATGTCGTCCGAAATTATCCAATGTCAATTAATTGGAATAATTAGTAGTAGATTATATAATTAATAATCATATTGGTTCAAAATTTATTTTTGAATGCAAATTTGAAGATGTAACTAAAAGAATCATATCATCAAAAAACAATACCACAAAATCAGGTCAGTTGATAAAACATTTTAGCATATCATCACCCTAAGATCCTACCATATATGATCAGTACAATTCAACCACAATGACCATCTTCCATTAATAATATGTCGGCCAAAACACCAGCAAGTAAACTAGTAAAATGTATATGGTGATTTTCGTTAGAAGAAATGAGTGGTTTCTTGACATTTTTTTTTAAATTTATAAGATTGCAGTTTTTTCATCTCTTTAAGGATAATGAAATTAAAACTTACCATCCTATTTTTCAATACTTGATAGACATCCTTGGCATTCCACAACCTGCTGCGTTTTCCAAGGTTATGAGTGCATTGTTCATGAACGATGGACTGACCCATTTCTTGCAGCAAATCATGCATCTCTAGATGATTGTCGCCTGAAATTGATATGAGAGACTTATTGATGAGAACATCAATTCCCCTCCGTGCAGAGAACCCGTGCATTTTTAACATTCTTTCTGCCTTCCATCTCTTTTCCCCTTTAAAAAAACATGCAATATCAAGAAATATTCCCTTCTCATCCTCTTGTAATCCATTGTTGTCTCAACGCATCCTCAATTTTTTTGTTCGGAAAGTCTTGCCACCTCTTCAATTCATCTTCCCAATCTTCTCTGGTATTGCAATGACGAAATAAGGGACTCAAAACTTTAAGAGCTAATGGCACACCATTACAAATCTCTGCCGCTCTTCTTGACAAATCCGAACAATCTGTTTTGGGAAAGCCATCTTTGGAAGCTTTCAGATGAAAAAGCTTAAGAGCATCATTAATCTCCAACCCCTTCACCGGGTATATATGTTCATCCTCCACTTTTTCTTTCAATAAGCTCCTATCTCTAGAGGTTATAATGATTCTACTTCCCCAGCTAAACCCAACGTGATCTCCAAGTAAAACTTCTAATTGGCTTGAATCGTTCACATCATCTAGAACAACGAGCGCCTTCGTACGGGACAACCTCTCTATAATATGTGACCCTATAGATGGAGAGCCAATATTTAGGCTTTCGTCCCTTAATAACTCACGAAGAAGTTTATTTCGCACATGATATATTCCGTATTTCTCTGACTCTTCCCTGACATTTGTAAGAAACGAACAAGAATCGAATTTAGAAGAGAGTCGGTGAAATACCTCATCAGCAAGGGTGGTCTTTCCGATACCACCCATGCCCCAAATACCTACAATGCGAATCGGAACATCTTGTGTATGAATAGATAACAACAATTCAATTTGTTGAATCTGAATATCAATCCCAAAGAGATCCCTCATATTAGTTGACGAGTTGCGATTCAATTTATAACTCGTCAATTTCATCAAAATATCTTTGACAATTGTCTCAACCAATGCATGCTCCGGGCTAGCATATATGAAGAACAGAAATTCATAATTAGTATGGGGTAATTATTAATTAATCTTCTTTAAATCAAATTTACCAAAAGTAGAAGCTAATAAAAAAATGAAATTACAAAGTCAATTACCTGAAATTTTTTGAATGAAACCCAGACAGATTAGCTGCAGTTGACACAGCTTTCCTCCAAATGAGCACTTTGCCCATGTTGTTCTTGAAAACTTCTTCATGTCTTCCAAATGCTTGTTTATAACTCCCCTCTTGTTTCCTTACATTTGATGGATCTATTTCGTAAAATACTGGTACAGTAATGCGTCCATATCTTTAATTGCTTGCATTTCAGTATATGCACAAGTTCATCCAAGCACCACCTAGAAGAGGCGTAGTCTTCCGAGAAAACAATTATCGAAATCTTTGATTGCTCAATTGCTTCCATCAGGGCATGTTCAATTTCATCTCCTCTCTCAAGCCTATCATCCATGTAGGTATCAATTTTCCTCTCCTTTAAAGCATAATAAAGATAGCTGGTAAACTTCTGGCGCGTGTCTGTACCACAAAAACTAAGAAAGACATCATACTTGTCTTGAGGGAGAGCATGAGCAGCAGCAGTAGAAGAAGAAGCCATATTAATAACCTGCAAATCCATATTCATATAGAAGCCAGCAATTAGTGCCCCTATTTAATAAATGGTTGTATATATTCAGATCTAACGTAACATAGATATATAATAGAGGAACGAGGCAGTACCACACTATGGTACTCTGATCCAAGGATGAGCAAGGTAGAAACAAGTACTTTGAAGAGAGATTTATTGCTTAATCAGGAAGCAGCCAGCTAGAGATAGAACTTGCAGGGAAGGATATCAGAGGTCAAATGCAGGTTCAGGGAAACCATTTTTAAACCAAGATATTGCTTTTCCGCTGCACATGCATCAGTTGAATCTCTCTCTTATTCAGATTGCTTTTTTTATATGTAAGCCACATGTCTATACTTACATGCATCCACTACAGTCAACTCTTTCTAGCAGCGATTCAATGTTAAAACAATACTTGAAGCTGATCTTAAAACAATTTGCGGTCACCGATGTCGTCAGTTAAAAAGACATTTACTTAATTTAATCTTGCTGCTTATCATCCTGGCATTTTTTCACCAGCTACTAGTCAATTAGTCAGTCTTCGAATATGATTCAAAGTTAGGTATTAATTTAACATTGATTAATTTCCCCCTGCAATTAATCTTATAGCTACTCATCAGCCAAGAGTCCAAGACTCTGTCTAAGAAAAAACAAATCATGGATAGAGGCTGATGTAGAACGGTTGGCGAGAGGAATCGAAGAACAGTTAGATTGTGCAAAAGGAGGAATACCCAAGTTACTATTGCAACTTTCACATTCGGTGTCCGATTTGAGCACTCTTGAAAATGTGAATGTGGCTAAAAATGTATAAGTAAAGCTCCATCAAGATTACGCATACAAATAAACATTAAGTATTATAATTAAGTACCTTATAGTATCACACTAACTTGAAGGAAGTAAAACCTCTTTATACACAACATTTCTTGTGAACACCCCTTCCTCTCCTTCTAATGAACCTTTCTTGATTAACACTTTTGTGGTAGCTCTTGAAATTACTCGTGATAAAGCTACGTATAGTTGCCCGTGACTGAATACATAATCTGGAAGGTAGATGCCAATATTTGGTATTGTTTGAAGTTGTAATTTGTTTATAGTAAGTGCAAAACTTAACTTTACATGAAATTGCTTCCTTGTCATCTCCAAAGGAAGTCCAGAGGTCTTGGCACTCTCAGAGAGATTCTTGGTAGAAATACTCTAGTTTTGACAAATTGACCATTCAAAGTTTCTGCGTCAATAAGGTTCTTATATGATCCACAGATCCATGGCAAGTCAATCTTGTACGGCAAGTCAATGTTGTACCATTTCATAATCCCATTTTTGCACCAATGTTTCTCAAAAATATAATTGGGGCACCCTTTTTAATAGTTATTTGATGGGGGGGGATACCAGAAGGTGAAATTGAATTTGAGAATTCTCGTTGGTACATATTTCTTGTGTCATCCTCAACTGAATCAAAAGAGTACTGAATGTGTTTAGGCCCCAGAAATCGCCTTATAATCATCTCATTAAGTATGTCAACGTCATCATTCTTTGGAGTGATTATTGCCCTTCAATTAACCAAGTACGCTGCGTCATTTCCATGAGATTCTAAATTAGGAAAAAATTAATTTAATTGGTTGATTGACTGTTCATCCTCCCATGGTATCACCATACGTGTGACAACAATTGTATTATGTCCTCAGTCACATATGGTTGTTAACCATTACCAACATTAAGTAAAAACTTTGAGAACGTACTCTGGATCATTGATGGATCTCATATTCTGTCGCAAACGAAGAATCTTCACATCTTTCCAAAATGAAGCATTGATTAGACTGGCCTAGACCATCTCTGACCTTGTACCTTTATGGATAACAGGCAAAACTTGTCGGAAATCTCCCCTGAAGATAATCACTTTACCTCCAAATGGCAAATCAACTCTTGTTATGTCTTTAAAAGATCGATTAATAGCTTCAAATGCATATTTATGCGTCATTTATTTCACCATTCCCCTTATATTTTAGATTCATTGAATATGTTAGATCGGTCATATAAAACTTACTTCTGTTGGAGCACAAGGAAATGAACCTTGGATTGTAACCCCCCAAGCTGCACTTCACCAGCTTATCTCAGCTCCTTTTTAGGAACGTTTTTTTTTTCCGAAATATTTTCTAAAAACCTTTAAGAAACATTTTTTGAAAACTTTTCCCAACGTTTTTCAAAACTTTGTCTTCGAAACCGAAGTCAAACATTTTCAAACAGCAAGTAGAAATTCTCTCAACTTTCCAAGTCAAAGGTTAGCTCAAATATCGGAAACACGTTCTCAAACAAGAATTCTTCAAGTCAACTTTTCAATAAGATTTAAAAAATTTCACAAGCCGACAAAAATTTTTGTGGTATCCGAGATTTTAAATAATTGAAAATCGAAGATTCGAAGCATTGCTCTGATACCACTTTCTATAATTCCCAAGCTGCATCTCACTAGCTGATTGACTCCTTCTTCGAAACCTTTTTTTTTTTTTTCCGAAACATTTTCTAAAAATCTTTAAGAAACACTTTTTGAAAACTTTTCCGAACGTTTTTCGATACTCTGTCTTCAAAACCGAAGTCAAACATTTTCAAACAATGAGTAGAAATTCTCACAACTTTCGTAGTCAAAGGTTAGCTCAAATATCGGAAACACGTTCTTGAACAAGAATTCTTCAAGTTGACTTTTCAATAAGATTTGAAAATTTTCACGAGCAGACAAAACTTTTTGTGGTATCCGAGATTTTAAATCATTGAAAATCGAAGATTCGTAAGCATTGCTCTGATACCACTTTCTATAATTCCCCAAGCTTCATCTCACCAGCTTATCACAACTCCTTCAAAACCTTTTTTTTTTTCCTGAAATATTTACTAAAAATTTTTCCAAAACACTTTTCTAAAACTTTTCTGAACGTTCTTCGAAACCAAAGTCAAACATTTTCAAACAATAAATAGAAATTCTCACAACTTTCCAAGTCGAAGGTTAACTCAAATTCCTTTTCTTAGGTAATAGTTTTGACATAGTGATGTGCTCAAGCTGAAGAGGTGCAGTTTGGGGCGTTACATGGATGGCTCCGGAACTTTTGAACAATACTAGAAAGAACAATTTGGTGGTACAAAAGGTAAACAATAATCAACGTTAAACAAGCAGTGTCTATTTATTTTTTCCCTTCTGTCAATTATATACGGGCTTTTAACGACTTCTCCTTTACTTATGTATAGCTCAATGTATATTCATTTGGCATTGTTATATGGGAACTTTTGACTGGGGAGGAACCTTATGCAAACTTGCCCCCAAAGGAAATAATAGGTAGTATGCAATTTCTTTTGGAAATTGGCTACTAACTTGTTTTGTTTTCTTCAACTCTCTGATTGATCAATTGGCTGAAACATGAAAATATTTTCTTATTATGTTTTCAGCCGGTACAATCAATGGCAAGCTAGCGTTCTGAAATACCTGCCTGGTGTGATCCAAAAATGGAGATCGTTAAAAAAAAACTTATACATATATCTGGTTTCTACATATGATTTAATCACCATAATTTCCTTTTTTGGGTGATTATGTAATTTAGTTCGGTGATCATATTCGTATGGAAGGATTAAAGACAAAAGATCAACCAAATCAAAATCAACTGGATCGTTTGAAAATAAATATAGTTTTCTGGACAAAACTGAGATGGAAATAAGGCTGTAATAAAAAATAAAAAATAAATGTTTTTAAAGATGGTTACAATTCTTAGAGAATTGATATATTTCTCACTTAATTCTTATAATGAAACCATCATTAAACAACATGCCTAAAAAGCAAACGTCCGCGGAAGTTGTTTTCTAGAATTACTCTCATTAGATTACACATAAATCATTATGAAACAATATTAGAACACAAACTTGTGTTTCTATTGTACTGTTATTATTACTACAAACATGAACGGATACATCTCTCTCATGCATTTCCTTCTCATGTTCGCTGGGAAAAATGAGTGTGTCATCACTCATCATAGTGTTCATAGACAATTGAGTTATCAAAGAGGCCCAACATTTCTTCCAACTGTACATAAATCAACAACAAATTCAAGAAAACAATGAAAGATAATGCAGGAATAACAAACATGCACAAAAAACGTAGATCCCAAGAGATTTAGAAAAGTTAAATACGGAATATGAAAATACATAGAACCTGAACTAGAAAAATTAAGAACAGTGAAGATAACTAGATCCAAAATTGATACACTCAAAATGAATGTTCAACTTAAACCCTATAGAAGATTGTAGTATAAGTTAAGCATGGATCATTCAAACCAGGGATCGAGGGTAAACCTATAATTTAACGTCTGAGCTAAGTATTATCGAAAATATATAATAGGATTAAAAGATACAAACGATAAGAACGAATCAAATTTGATTAAATCAACAAAATTGAAAGAGGTGAACGCATACTCTTGCTGCCATTATCGTTTGCTTCGTTCCAAGCTTTCTCTCCTTGTCTTCTTCTCCTTGTCTTCTCCTCTCTCTCTCTCTCTCTCTCTCTCTCTCTCTCTCTCTCTCTCTCTCTCTCTCTCTCTCTCTCTCTCTCTCTCCCCTCTCAATATAAATGGTAGGTGGCTAAGTGCATCAAGAGATGAGAGATTCTGTTAATACAACAACAAGTACAAAGCCAAAAGCCGTTTTGAAACAAGTTAATTTTTTTCCCTCACAGTGTTTTATGTGTGCTTGGAAGACCAAAATTTCATATGGGAACTACCCGCCCAATGACCGTGTCAGTTAATATGGTCAAGTCATTGCTATCACAATTCTTTTGCTTCCATAGCACAAATTGCGAATTAAAAAATAAACATTGTTTTACCACAAACATATTGAAAATGAATCAATTACACTCATGAGTTCAATTTAGTAAAGAGCTACAATCATAGTACGCAAACCTATTGATAAAATGATAAAATCATTCAGAAGTATGATCAATTTACGATTAACAACATAAAACAACATATACAAACTTCTAGACAACTTATCTACTCTTCAACACATTTTAGAAGTTAGAGGACTTCAAAAATAGTTCTAATAACATTCTAGAGATGCTCTCACCATAATTCAATTCCTACTCTTTGTTTTTACAACTTAGTTTAATTTATTTTAATTTAATTTCATTAAAAATTTATAAAAATAAAAAACAGGTAAACTTTGGTTGAAGCGTTGGGGAATTCAGAGGAACAAAAGGATGCAATGGAGGTGAGGCTAGTGAAGTGGAATCTTCACTGGACATGGTGCCGGATCTGGTTGAGGAAGTGACTAACTCAATTGATGCTAATTTAGAGGCTTATGTCTTCGCTTGAGGAGAAAACATTGATAAGAAATAAGTAGCTTCGTATTTATTTTATTTGTTTTTGCTTGAGGAGTTACTATGTTTTTTTTTTGTTTTGTTTTGTTTTTTTTTTTTGCGCTTATTTTATAAAAGGTAGGTCTGTTATGAGTGTACTTTGTAGTATACTTGTTTTTGGATGTGCTAGTTGTGTACACTATAACTTTCTATGTAATGACTTTTTCTACGGCCCTTACGGACAAATCAATATTGCACTGCTCGTTGAAATTCATATGGTGAATTTTGTCCACCAAAAAGAGAAAAATGTGTGAATAATCACCTCCTTTATTATTTCACAAGTAACATAGCGTACACCAATTGAGGTCTCTACTAGTATAATCACCTCTTTGCAAAAATGAGTGAATAATCACCTCTTTTCATACACCAAAAATGTCTCTACTAGTAACATAGCATACACCGATTGAGGTCTCTACTAGTATAATCACCTCTTTGCAAAAATATGTGAATAATCACCTCTTTGCATGCACCAAAAATGTCTCTACTAGTAACATAGCGTACACCAAAAATGTTTGAATAATCACCTCTTTGCAATCTACTAGTATTTTTTTACACCAGTTGAGGTCTCTAGGCAAACTTACTTGTTGTTCATTTGCTTCGAGTCATGTATCTTCCACTAGGTTGCGATTTTCTCTTGTTTGTCGCTTGTCTAATTGGGCGCATTTGTTTACAATGAGGGTTACTTGTCATTTATTCGGCGGCTGGTGTCATCTAGAACTTTTAGTATGAGATAACTTATGATGTACGTGCCTTCTGGCCATAGATAAGTAACGTAGCGTACGCTAAATTAATTGTGTAGAAACTTCCAGAGGTTAGGAAGATAGAATTGTTTGCAGGAATAGCTTGGTGGATTTGGCGTGATAGAAATAATGCTTTTCACGGGGGTAGGAGCTGCAAGCTTCTGAGTTGTTACACAAAGCAGTAGAGTGGATAAAGGAATGGTCCAATGCAAATGTAAAGGACCAGCAACCTTTGCAATCTAGCGACAATGATGCAGGTTCATTAATTTGGGAGGCTCCTCCTCCTAGTTGGGTGAAGCTTCATTTTGACGCTGCATGTGATGTAAAAAAATGGAAGGGTTGGTATGGGTGTAGTAGTTCTTGATGAATTTGGAAGGATGCAGGGTGCATTGGCTATTCTTGTTGATGGGACACTTCGTCTGTTGGCAACAGAAGCTGCAACTTTAAGGTATGGAGTCCTTTATTGTAAAGAGTTGGGTTTTACTAGAGTTGAGATTGAAGGTGATGCCTTGAATGTGTTGAAGGCTTTAGACTGTAATGGCTTTGACTTGAGTGGATTGGGGCTGTTATTGAGGATGTTAAACATGGATGGTAGAGATGGAGATAGTTAAGTGGAAGCATGTTGTTAGGAAAAAGTACAATCAGCGTGCTCATGCTTTAGCCCGGTCAGCTTTGGCTATGACTAGGTGTATGTTTTGCAAGGAAATAGGCCCTATTTGGCTACAAGATCTCGTGGAGAAAAATACTATGTAATAAGTTTGGGGGCAGAGGCATCTATGTGCTACTATATATTACCCTTTTTGTTTTTGGCATCAATGAATGAAATTATCATTTTGAATCTAAAAAAAAAAAAAAACTTAATAAATTAACATTTACCTTTGAAATTTGGCAATTGGCACTGTATTGAGGTGCAGACTAAATGGTTTATGATTTTAGACTTTTTAATGACACGTTTACTTACTTGGAATGAAAAATAATCATGAATCGGAGACAAGTGGAATGAGAGAAGAAAGGAATCGGTATTGATTCCGGAGGAATGATTCCTAAATCCATCTCCCCCCTTTGTAATCGAATTATTGAGTATTCAGGAATCGATTCCTGATAAGGAGGTGGGACCTACATCTATTCTGATTCCTTCATGTGTTAGTAAACGCAGGAATTCTTTTACCTGGAATCATTCCGATTGCTTTATGTGTTAGTAAACGCAGGAATGTTTTTACCCGGTAATCATTCCCTTTCCTTCCAAATAAGTAAACGTGCCCTAAGTGTAGTCATGTAGGATACCAACAAAGCCTTGAACCCTAAGCCTTTGTGTCTTTACACGATGGAACAAATATTATAGGGTTTGAATGTTGACCCTACTCTAGCACACAATTAGAATAATACAAACACCAAAATTGCTGACGCAGTGTAAACCTCTCCACTGAGGAAACTTCACTGCGTGGCTTTTTAAGTAGCCAACATGAAGAATCAATACAATATGAAATAATCAAGCTTACAGTATACAAGTAATGTTTGTTCACAACAAACACTTTCACTTAGCAACAAATGCTAACTTGTTTTACTACTGTTCTAACTTCTAACTTATTCAACATCAACTACTAGCCAATTTGTATTCAATCATCCTCGTACTCAATCTTCTCAATGATTGATTAAGCAATGAAATACATGAAACAAAAATACTGAGAGTTTTCAAAAACCGAGTTGAACAACAAAACCAGTAGTTCAAGCAAAAACCAATTTTATGCAAATAAAAAACTCACGTCGATAAATCAGTTTGAAAACCCTTTTATAGGGGCAGGACTCCCCCTCAAACAAATCGTATCTTAATCACAGAATAAGATAAACATGGAAAGGTTTTAAAACTGTTTTGAACATGTAATCGGATATGCATATATAAAGAGAACTTTATCTCAAGATCAGTGAGATAGCTTCCTTGAAATTCTCTTCATGCGATCTTCCTTTATTTCCTTTGTTTCTACGAGCAATTAGGAGAGATACGCTCCTAATTCTTTACATGTCTGTTGTCCTTGAGATCTTGGGAAAGTCATGTGTTGAAGGGAGTAGTCCAAGTGCTTACACTTTGGGTCCAAATTAGTTGATAAAATTGCTGTTGAAATTCTCAAAAAAAAAAAAAAAAAAAATGACATCACCTCAGATACAAAACGACATCACCTCAGATACTCCTGGTCATGTCAATTTCTCTGCTGAAATGACTGCTTCACTTAGGCTCGCTGATGGTGCTGTCCTCATTGTTGATGCTGCAGAAGGGATGATGGTAATTAACTTTATCTTTCTATTATTATTATTATTCCATAGATAGTGAAAATGTAACGGTTCATTGTCTATGTGGATGAGAGTCCTCGGTCATGCTATCATTTTCTAAATTAGAACTGGATTGTTTCAACTTATCAGCGGAAGTTTGAAACCCTAATCCAATGAGAAACCTACCTTCATGTAAGCAAAACTTAGAAAGTGGTTTGGTATATTCGGTGCCAGTTGCAGGATATACTTGCTTAAAAAGCTTATAACATGTTTCAACATAACAAGGCTACCATATATCACTGTCTCAGCTTTAGAAGAACTAGCCTTCCTGCATGCTTGCTGTTGCAAAATTCTTTCCCTATATATTCCTGAGATTTAAAAGAAGTTAATTGTTTAATTCTCATATTCCAGTGAGTGCCTTATTGTAGATATTGTAATTCACTTTAAACATTCAATTAAATTGCTGTAATTTCTTAAATTTACAATGATTTTCAATAGTCTCTCTACACAAGCTCATGAGTGCGAGAGGCTTCTTCACTACATACATTAATATCTTATACCCAAGATATTGTAGCTTTTTACTTTTGTTCTGACCATTGTAGCCTATTTGAAACATAGTTTTCTATTCTTTTTAATGCATTTACAGTTTTAACTTCTGAAATTATTATTTATGTATTAGTTGTGTGGCTTGGTTTTGTGGCATTCCTACTTAGCATGGTTATAAAATTTTATGATTTTGATCAACAGGTAAATACTGAGAGGGCTATACGCCTTGCAATCCAAGAGCGCCTACCAATTGTGGTTGTAATCAACAAGGTAGATTTTCTTTTATTCACAGGCTGTTCTATTGCTCTTTGATCATTCTATAAAATGATGTACTTCCATTGACTATACTATTATTCTTATGGGTTGCATTTTCATTTCAAAGGTTGACAGGTTGATAACAGAACTTAAATTGCCCCCAAGGGATGCTTACTTCAAGCTTAGGCATACTCTGGAAGTGATTAATAACCACATAACGGCTGCCTCTTCAACTACTGGTCATGTACAAGTTATTGATCCTGTTGCTGGAAGTATGCTTTGCAAGCGCTACTGCAGGATGGTCGTTCACGTTGCAATCATTTGCAAATCTATATGTTAAGCTTCATGGGATTGCTTTTGACGCGGATCAGTTTGCTTCTCGTCTATGGGGAGATATGTACTATCATCCTGAGGACCTGGCTTTCAGGAGAAAACCCCCTGCAAGTGGAGGAGAAAGGTCGTTTGTCCAGTTTGTGCTTGAACCCCTCTATAAAATTTATAGCCAGGTGATTGGAGAACATAAAAAGAGTGTTGAGGCAACTCTTGCTGAACTTGGTGTCACCCTTAGCAATGCAGCTTACAAATTGAATGTTAGGCCTCTACTGAGGTTGGCTTGTAGCTCGGTTTTTGGATCTGCCTCGGGCTTCACTGATATGCTTGTGCAACATATTCCTTCTCCTAAAGATGCTGCAACAAGGAAAGTCGACCACACATATACTGGACCAAAAGACTCTTTGATTTACAAAGCCATGAAAACTTGTGATCCCAATGGCCCGTTGATGGTAAATGTTACCAAGCTGTATCCCAAGTCCGATTGTAGCGTGTTGGATGCATTTGGTAGGGTATACAGTGGCAAGATTCAGACAGGACAGTCAGTGCGAGTATTGGGAGAAGGGTATTCACCTGACGATGAGGAGGACATGACAGTCAAAGAAGTAATGAAGCTATGGCTTTACCAAGCGCGAGATAGGATACCTATAGCTGAAGCTCCTCCTGGTACTTGGGTTCTCATCGAAGGTGTGGATGCTTCCATAATGAAAACTGCCACTCTGTGTAATGAGAGTTATGACGAGGATTTATACATATTCCGTCCTCTTCAGTTCAATACACTGCCAGTGGTGAAAACGGCAACTGAGCCTCTAAATCCCAGTGAGCTGCCAAAAATGGTGGAGGGTCTTAGAAAGACCAGCATGAGTTATCCTCTTGCCATAACCAAAGTTGAGGAGTCTGGGGAGCACACAATCTTAGGTACAGGAGAACTGTACTTGGATTCCATCATGATGGACCTCAGAGAGCTCTACTCTGAAGTAGAAGTCAAGGTATATTCTGCTCACACTTGAATCACTTCTTCACTTTTCTCATGCGTCATGGCAAAAATATCAAATTCACCTGTTGACTTATTTTCAGTGCTGAGTTTTTTGGTTGATATTTTATAGTGTAGTTTTTAAGCTTCACTTACAATGTAGGTTGCAGATCCTGTTGTTTCATTCTGCGAAACAGTTGTGGAATCTTCATCAATGAAGTGTTTTGCTGAAACACCAAACAAGAAGAATAAAACTATGGTAAGAACCAATCTAATTTTCAGAAATTATGCGATTCAATTTCACATTATGATCAGCTAAAAACCTTTGATTTGTAGATTGCAGAGCCATTAGAGAGAGGACTTGCGGAGGACATTGAGAAAGGTGTTGTAAGCATTGATTGGTCTAGGAGAGATATAGGTAATTTCTTCCAGACTAGGTATGAGTGCGATGTTCTTGCTGCACGGTCCATATGGGCATTCGGTCCCGGTCCATATGGGCATTCGGTCCTGATAAGCAGGTAATAATCTAAATAGAACAAATTTATGGTTCTAAATTGTAATAGTTATTTTATAATTATAAGTATGTCTTTATGAAAATTTTGTTTTATTCATCCCCTTTCCTTACCTAGTAGTCATACATTTCATGTCTTTATATGCTTTTATTGACAAAGGGTTGTATGTTTTAGGGACCCAACATACTACTTGATGACACACTTTCAAGCGAAGTTGACAAGAGCATGCTGAATGCTGTGAAAGACTCCATTCTGCAAGGGTAATGAATAAATCATTGTTTGTTTTTGCCCCAATATTGTGGTTTAATTATTACTCACCATGTTGTTACTGTTGACAGGTTTCAGTGGGGTGCTTGAGAAGGACCTCTGTGTGATGAACCCATCAGAAATGTTAAGTTCAAGATTGTTGTTGCAAGGATTGCACCTGAGCCGTTGCATCGTGGATCTGGTCAAATCATTCCCACATCTCGATGTGTGGCCTATTCGTCTTTCCTAATGGCAACCCCACGGCTCATGGAGCCAGTATGTTATGTGGAGGTAAATAATCCTCAAGTCCATACGACGATAAGATTTGGTTCTCAGAAATCGATTATTAACATAGCTTGTTTCTTTTTTGGTGTAAATGTGGAACAAAATGGTGGTAACAAGCTGCTCAGTTTTAATAGAATAATTCTATTAGACAATAGCCATTTATGCTATTTGAAGTCAAAGCATAATGTCAAACTAAACCAGGGTACATCTTGTTGCTTTCCTCTTTATTTCTTTCTATGTTAGATTAATATTTTCTTGATATGTTCTGTGTCAAGCCACAGTCATTTAATATTTTCCTTTTAAATAGAGATCCTGAGGAACCAAAATTGTTTAACATATGCATATCCAGACACTTAGATAAGCAGTGTACTTTTGTTGTCTGATACGTTTGGTGCTCTTGTTTCAGATACAAATGCCAATCGACTGTATATCTGCAATCTACACTGTTTTATCTCGCAGGCGTGGACATGTTACAGCCGATGTTCCTCAACCCGGGACCCCAGCTTACATCGTTAAGGTACAGTGGTTGAACTTCGTTGTGCAATATTCGAGTTACATTCGAGTTACTTCGTCCTGGGTTTTATTGTGATGTGATTATTGCTGATAAGTCTGTCCATTTGGATGATTTGGGTTTTTACTGAATGAGGGATTGAACCTCAAAACATTTTTTTTTTTAGTTTGGTCAATAAACAACATATAGCCATGCTTCCATACTGCGTCGTAGATATTGTGATTTCAAAAATCACAGACTGTAATACATTGTCAGTTATCATTTCAAGTCAGTAACACCCGATCTTTTTTGGTCAGTAATAGGGTACCTACCTAATCTGACTCATGGAAAATTCATGAAACTTAATTGTCATTGTCATGTTGTGATTTTTTCTTTGTGTTCCTAGTATATATGTATGTGTGTTTATTTTCATTCCCTTTTTCCTTTTCCTTGTAATTCAGGCATTTTTACCCGTCATAGAATCGTTTGGTTTTGAGACGGACTTGAGGTACCATACTCAAGGACAGGCTTTTTGCCTCTCAGTCTTTGATCATTGGGCTATAGTTCCTGGGGATCCTCTTGACAAGAGTATTGTTTTGCCACCACTTGAACCCGCACCGATTCAGCACCTGGCTCGTGAATTTATGGTCAAGACAAGGCGTAGAAAGGTATAAGCATCCCCGTCCTTTCTCTTTCACAGTGACTCATGTCTCTACTGTTTTTTTCTTCTTCTTCTTTTGGTCAATACTGTTTTCTTTTACATCTGGTCGAAAAAGATGCACCAAATGGACTTGTTTCTTTTTCTGTACCTCCACAAAACTCAAGCCTTAACTCTTAAGTTTCTTCACAGCAACTCATGTCTCTACTGTTTTTTTTTCCTTCTTTCGGTCAATACTGTTTTCTCTTACAGCTGGTCAAAAAAGATGCATCAAATGGACTTGTATCTTTCTCTGTACCTCCACAAAACTTAAGAACTTAAGTCTTAAGTTTCTTCACAGCGACTCATGTCTCTACTGTCTGCCCCCCCTCCTCTTCTTTTGGTCAATACTGTTTTCTTTTACAGCTGGTCAAAAAGATGCATCAAATAAGACTTTTTCTGTACCTCCACAAAACTCATGTATTAAGTTTCTTCCACATGCATTGCTACTATAGATAATTCGCAAACTGTGGAAGAAAAGCCATATCTAGGCATAATGGGTTTTATATTGAATTTGCAGGGAATGAGCGAGGATGTGAGCATCAGCAAATTTTTTGATGAGGCCATGATGGTGGAACTGGCTCAGCAGGAAGCTGATATTCACCAGCAAATGATATGACTGGCTTAATGATATGGTGTCCACAAATCCATAGACGAGAGAGGTTGTAGGCAATTTTAAAAGGATGGAGCAGAAACATTGAGCTCGTATGCCAAAAGAGAAATTATACAGTTGTAACTTCCGGCTGTCGCAGCGCTTTCTAATTTTGTTGGAAAAATGATGTGACCTACTAATGCAAAGATGCTGTATTGTGATATTTGCTACTATTTGCTACGGATCCGTGAACATCATTATTATTTTTTGATCAGACCCTATTTCATCATTATCTTTCATTTATTTTCAGATATTGGACAAGGAAGGATCAATTGAACACAACTTTTTGTTTCCACCTGATGATCTATATGTTATCTTGTAGGAGTGAACTATGATGAATGACTTCATAATTTCATATACTATGAAATTAGGTATCATTTGTGTGCTTCATGCTTAGAATTTCATGGATGTCAGACAGTTTTTTTATTTTAAGGCAATAATTCATTGAAATATTAGCGATAGAAATTGCACAAGAGGGCATTTTAGATAAAAGTGGAAGCATAAATAAGTCGGGAAAGGCTTGACCCTAGAGCTAAAGTAGAATAAACCAGAAGGTGTACTACACTGCTTGTACAAAACAGCTCCGAAACACCTATATAGAAACTAGTAAAAAAACTGAGGATAAACTCTCAGCCTCCCCAAAATAATTGCTAGAAATAAAACTAGGGCTGCCACATGGTTTGGTAATTGCCAAACCGACCGAATACCAACCAATGTTTTAAGTTTGGTAAACCGACTTTTTGGTAACCGAGACCGATAAAACCGAAATTGAAATTACCGAAAAAGTTGGTTTGGTTTTGGTAAATACCGAATCTACCGATTATCTAAATATTAGCTTTATATATTATGGTTTTCAATACACATACATGTATATTAAGAAATGAACATAAAATTTTTCATAATAGTATGAATATTACTACATATACTACATTAATAGTACATGTATTTTAAGTAACTTAGTCAAAGATGGTTAAATAACCTAGTTTTACTGAAAATGACTCAAACTTGATGTCATATATACAAAAGAAAGCTATAATTAGGAGATGAGTACAAAGTTTACGACTATAAAATTGAAGAATCTAGTTTTATTCGTTCTAATTTTAATTACAATAAATTAGTTGTTTTAAAGTTGGTAATACCGAAAACCGAAATACCGAATTTGGTAGTTATGACTAAAAACCGAAAATTTTGGTTGGTAATTGGTAGCTCAATTTTGAAACCGAAAGTTTTGGTTTTGAAGTTGGTAATACCTATAACCGATTCGAACCGACCGAGTGACAGCCCTAAATAAAACCATTGTCATGCCTTTCCTAATCAATTTGCTAACCCAGTAATTAAAAATGAAGCCACTCCGAAAACTCTTTTAATGGAGCTATTTGTTTAGATTAAACCTAAAAAAAAAAAAAAAAATTCTTCTGGACCTGGATTAGCAAATTTAGCACTCAGTTAGGCTTTGGCCGGCTAGGTGGGTTCTACTAAACAATCATCAACAAGTACTGACTTGAGTACTGAGCAATACATATTATCTTATTTCATGAACACTATCAAACCTTAAATGAAGAAAGATTCCTTCAAGAAACTTAAGCCGCATCAAAATTAAAGCAAATCCACTCTACTAATTGCCAGAAATAGATAGTACATAGTTACATACAAACATGATAAACAAACCTTATTACTTTCAGTACTAGCTAGAAACTTAAGCTGCATCAAAATTAAAGCAAATTCACTGTACTGATTGACAGAAATAGATAGTTCATACAAACATAACATGATAAGCAAACGGCACTATTTTTAGTACTAGCTAGAAAGAGACCATTAGGTAGCAACACCATCCAAGATCTTAGCAACAACCTCTTTGGAATCCCTGAGCTTTTTGATGCTCTTAATCAGCTTCTCGCGCTTGATGGCAACTGCTGGAGATTCCTCCAGCATTTTCTCAATCCCACCACCACAATTTGGTCCCATCAACTCATTCACAATCTCACTCTCCATCTCTTGGTTCACAAGTTTCGAAACACTCAACTGCAAATGCAAAGCCATACAATCAACAAGCCTTCTCAGAACAACTTTCCAATAGGCAGTCATCCTCATTTTCAAGTCGAAAGCCTGAGAGAGAACTTGAGGATACTGCCGAAGGACTCCAACTTCAACTTCCCCAATACCCTCCACATCGATCTTAGAGTGGTATTCATTTAACACCAAATGTATAAATGTGCCTTGTTGACCCATAAGCCTACTACATTCGGATACATATTCTGGATTACATGTATAATCAGTCAGGTTCTCCATTTCCACTATCTCCATCATCCACTGAACTGACCTTTCTTTCATCCTTGTTATAAGATTACGGCCAGCTCTTCTGGTGCATACCTGAAGCTGATAATAGTTTTCTGTATTATACATTAACACAGACATAACCACTTCTTCAATATAACTCCAAACCTTCTCAACAAACCCAATAGGTATGCTCGAAATTCCCTTCACTTTTCCCTGCAAGATAACAAGAAAAGCATTGCGGGGAACATAATTCGGAAGACTAATACCTTTTGCTTCCTCCAAAATCTTGATCTCCTCTACTAAGAAGTTCTTTTTCGGGTCACTTTCTTCACACTTTTGAAGTTGATCTGAGTACTGATTGAGCATCTCATAAAGCCGAGCAGTGCAATGCATGCGCTTGTCATCAGGGAATTCATCAAATTCTCCTCTCACCAGAATTTTCCTAAGTGATTCTTTTGATGATCCGATGATCTGCATAAACGTGGTCATGGCTTCACTAACAGATGACAGTTTCTTTGGCATCTTGTTCAACTCCAAAAGACAAGAACTCAGCTTGTCATTTATCTTCTTGACGATGTCTGGCAAGTTTCTAGCTATGCTAGAAGCTTGAATTTGCACCAACTTTTGAGCCAGAACTGGAATTCCAACCATAGATTTATCAATCTTGGACAGCAAAGGATGAGTTTGAAAAAGTTGTTGAGATATAGCCCTTGCCTCCTCATAAGTTTCATCTCCAATCCGGTTCCTCACACAAACATAACCAAGACCAATACTAACATCATCTGCTGTAACCTTCTCTAATAGTCCTTCGGGCGCCTTATCAACCTTTGTGACCACAGCCAGAGTCCTATCACCAGCTTTATCCACAGTCTGTGACATCCTGATGGATTCACAAGTTGTAAAATCGACAGTAGCAGACAACACATTGAGAATGATGCTCTCTTCAGGCTTGATATACTCCATGATCATGTCTTTGATTTGATCATAGATATCCTCAGGCTGACCATGAACAGGAACTCTAGTGATTCCAGGGAGATCAACCATAGTCAAATCAGGAACACCATTCTTTTTCACCAACAGAGTCAATGGGGTGTTAGAAATTCCCTTACCTCCACCAGCAATAACATTGGTGGCATTGACAATATCATCAGCAATGTTGACCTCATCAGTGTGCTCAACTTTGCCATTGTACTCCAACCGGAACTCTGGTTCAGGACTAGAGTGGTGTTGAAGCCTCATTATAAGGGGTACTCTGGTGCAGATACCTTGTCCACGTGGCAGGCTGATGCCGGCTAGGGATTCAAGGACGCTTGATTTGCCAGATGATTGGTCACCTACAACAACAATGGTGGGGAGCTGAATGCCTTCCTCCATAACCATGAGGCTCCTGAGCTTGTCAACAGCGTCAAGCAGAGGACGGATTTTGTCCTTGTAGGATGACACAATCGGTGCGGCTTCAATGATGGCATGTTGTTCTACACATGATGATCCTTCACCTTCTGAAATGCATGCTAAATCTGTTTGCTTTGCTGCTCCCATCTTCTTGATAATCTGATGTATTGACTGAAAGAAGACTAAAAGAGTGATATGGAGGAAGAGACGGGATGAGAGTAATAAATAACAGAATACAAAGTAAGGTGTAAACAAAGTAGGGGCGTTTAGCTAGACTTTATTCTTTGTTTGGAAAAGCCATATATAAAGATGACTAAGAACAGTAGGAAGATTGTTAAAGCTCATAGATGACTAGGGACCTTTATTTCTGCCAGGAAAAAAAATATGTAAAACGTATACAAACAAAATGTTAAAGAAACATGGTACAACAAAGTAAAAAATATCACTTACTTTTACATGTACAAGAATGTACTACGTTGCTTTACCATTTCCTTTTATTTTTACTTTTTTTTTTATTATAAAAAAAAAAGTAAAAATAAAAGGAAATGGTAAAGCAACATAGTACAAGAAAGTAAATGTAAAAGTAAGTGATAAAGCAAAGAGTTTTGGGAGATGATCCCCTCCTAATCTCTTTATCCTAAGCTTTCTACCACAAACTGACACGTGTATATATTACATCTAATGGCTGTTATTCACTCTCATACTATTAAGAGGCATCTAACAGTTCTAATATGAAAGAAGGCAAAATAGCCAATTACCCCATAACTTTTCCCATAGCTGCCAGTGTACCCCCTGACATTTCAATTTTGATTTTTCACATCCTAACTTTTCTAACTCTTGCCGATTCACACCCTACTATTAACTTTTAGATTTTCCATCTAATTTCTCCGTTAACTTACTAGGCGTTTTCGTTTTGCCAATTGCCAGCAAAAAAAAAAAATTAAGCATACCTCAAATGAGACTCCTTTTTTTCTTTTCTTGTCGAGAGAAATCAAACGACAAGAGCGAAGAGATGAACCGATGAAGCGTTCTTTTCTTTTCTTTTCTGAATATGGAATGGAGAAGTGAAGCTAAGGAATAATGGAGATGTTCCAAACTAATGTAAGTGACTAACCTCTAGATTTTTCCTTGTCTTTTGAGTTCTAATGAATTTTGAATTAGGGTTTTCTGAAGACGTTGATTTTGGTGGACTGGTGTATGGTCCCAAAACTCTATTCTTTTGTTTGGTTTGTTCAATATCAATTAGGATTTCTCAATTGTGTTTTGTGTTGATCAAACAGTTATACGAAAGAATAGAGAGTTGGGAGTTGTTTATGTCAACTTGTGTCTTTCTTAATCTAAAATATGCATAGGCTTGCAGTCAATAATGCAGGAGAAGACTTGAAGTCAATAAGTGAACCTTGTCATTCAGTTTCCTACTTCAATTGATTTTAGGGCAAGTAAACAACAACATACTACACTACTTTATGTTAGGGCTCTATTAGTTAACTCCTTGGATTACAATTTTATGTTATCTAGGTCATTTAACTATTCAAACTTACCCATAATGTGGGTTGATTATATATATATATATATATATATATATGCAGAACAAGAATGCAATGCTGATCATAAAGATGATAGCTTTTGTAGATATATACATTAATCAAATAAACATGCAGCAGCAGCAACAACGTCTTATATATATATATATAGGATTAATTTCAGTTTACCCCCCTGAGGTTTGGGGTGTCATCATTTTACCCCCTGTACTTTCAATTTTGAATTTTTACCCCCTAAACTTTCCAATTTCAATCAGCCGTGTCCAATTTCTACTATTCCGTCCAAATTGGACGTTAAGTTTGACTTTTGAGGGCTAAAATGGTCATTTCAACATAAAAAAATTTAAAAAAATAATTTTTCTTTTCTTTTATGTTTTTTAGTTTTTTCTCGGTTTCTTTGCTTTTTATTTTTTTTCTTCTTTTTTTTTTTTTCTGTTTCTTCGTTTTATTTATTTATTTATTATTATTTTTATTTTATTTTGTCTTCAACCTATACACCACAAGTTATAATAGGTTTATGAAAACAAAAAAATACTGTAGGTAGTTGAAAGCCGCTCGCTGGTCTACGATATTTGTGACATATCTCTGATAATGTGAAGAATTTAGGATATATCCCCAATAAAGTGAAGAAATATCTGTAAAAAATAATTTTACACTTTAACTGTAAATAAATCTCTGTAAAAAATGATTTTACACAAATATTTCTTCACTTTATTGGGGATATACAGATATTTATAGATAAAGTGTAAAATCATTTTTTACTGAT
The DNA here is from genome assembly GCF_002994745.2 of Rosa chinensis. Taxonomy (NCBI): domain Eukaryota; kingdom Viridiplantae; phylum Streptophyta; class Magnoliopsida; order Rosales; family Rosaceae; genus Rosa; species Rosa chinensis. Next base: position 15,725,607 of record NC_037088.1, on the reverse strand, counting down.
ATTTCTTCACTTTATTGGGGATATATCATAAAATTCTTCAATTTATTGGAGATATATCACAAATATCGTAGACCAAAAATGATTTTACACAGATATTTCTTTACTTTATTGGGGATATACTGATATTTATTTACAGATAAAGTGTAAAATTATTTTTTACATATATTTCCTCACTTTATTGGGGATATATCCTAAAATTCTTCACTTTATCAGAGATATATCACAAATATCATAGACCAGCGAGCGGCTTTCAACCACGTAGAGGATAACCACTTGGAAGGGTTGCGATGGATTATTTCCTTCCCTCTTCCTCCGGTACAGACAATAGCAGCCGCGACTTAGATCAGAGGAGGGATGTGGGTGAAGAGAGGAAGAGCACGAGTGGCTATACCACAGCCCCCTCATCGCCACAAGATCCAGAAACTCTTAGAAGATCCGCAACCTTATGATTTTTCAAGCCACTTTTGGCCTTGTAACTGCGAATGTAATCGTTTCAATTTACACTGCCTTTGGCCGCAAAGCCACTTTATGAATGAATGTTTCTTCGAGCACAATGCAAAAATTGTTATGTAGAAAATTGTTATGAAATAAAGCCTCATGTGTAGGCCATCATGTATATTCTTAATACACATTGTCAAGGATGAATAAAAATTGCAACAAAACAAAAGTTGAAATTGCTATAAAGTAAGGCCTCAACTAAGGCCTGGATGTATAGAGTGTTGCCCCCCTAGTATTCATAGGTGAAGCAAATACATGAGACTAAGGCCACAGGAAAAGGCCTGAATATAGATGGATGATGCGAGCCGATGAAGACTATGGTTGCCCCCCTGTCCGGGAAGACGGTTAATCCGGTGGATCCTCAAACTCCCAAACACTAGGGTAATATTTCTTCAGGAACCGCCAGTTGATGGGATTGCGATGGATCGCCATCCAAATCTTTGAGGTGAAAAGCCCTGCGCTCCATAATACTGTGGACAACAAAAGGTCCTTCCCATCATGGAGTCCACTTACCGCGATCGGTCAATTTCTCACCAAAAGGCAAAACAGCTTTCCAAACCAGGTCCCCCTCTTTGTAACTACGGCCACGCGTTCTCTTATCATAGGCGCGGGCGATACGCTGTTTTTCCATTACTAAATTATCCAAAGCCGCTAAGCGCTGCTCGCTCAAATCCTCGTGTTCTTGCCACATCGCTTGGACATAATCCTCACTGATTAAGTGATGCTGATCTTGTACGTGTAAGGAGTGAACATTGATTTCCAAGGGTGTTGTAGCAGTGGGATTCCTCTTGCAGGTACGGTAAGCCCATAGTGTCTCATGCAACGTGTCGTGCCACTGGCAAGGGTTTTCAACCAGCATCTTCTTTAGCAGGGTAATAATAATCTTGTTACTGGCCTCTGCTTGACCGTTGGACTGAGCATAATACGAAGTGCTGTGGATGAACTGGATGCCCAAGTCATTTACGAGTTGCTCGACCTCACCTCATCGATGCCACTGACCTACAATGGAGTGATAGGCTCCAAATAGTACCTGGCATCTACATAATTCGCGAAAACTGGGAATGGGCGAGGATCCGCTTTGATCACCTCAGCTTTATCTGTCCCTCTGTTCCACATAATTAGTTCCTGATGGAGAGTTGACGGAACACAGTAGCTCCGGTGGATCCAGTCTCTGCCCAGAATAGCACTGTAGGCTGCATAACAATCTGTCACAAAGAAAGCATAGACGCCCTCTGCAGGGCCAACCTTGATGCGTAAGAAAAGTAATCCCAGGGTCTTTGTCACAGTCCCTGCGAAGTTCTTGAGCGTGAGGGACGTAGATTGGATTTTCTCTTTCTTGATTCCGAGCAAGTGCATGGTCCTAGTAGTAATGACATTAACACCAGCTCCGGTGTCAACCATGATCTTACTGACTTTGGTGCCGCCAACTTCTGCTGTGATATACAGAGGTCTCATGTGTTGGACCATAGCAGGTGTCGGCCTGGTGAAGCTCATGAAGAATTCCTTGCTGTGAGCATCCTCCGTTTCGAGAAAGACAGCTTCTTCCACAGGTGTCATGACCGCCGATGTGATCTGCAAAGGCTGTGCACTACTTTCCTCATCTTCCAAGCAGTCTTGAGCAGCGACAGGTAGTGCATACCTCGCCGGGAGCACGTAAACCATGTTGCAAGACGTATCAGTCATATCTGTCTCCTCCATGTCATCTTCCAGGTTAAGCTTTGGTTCGTCGACAGGGGTGTCAGTGTTGAACTGCTTAGCCAACTGGTGTACCAATGATTCCTCTGTAAGGCCCTTTACCTCACACTGCTTGTGCCCCTGTATTACGGGATCCTGCTTAGGGGAATCTGACTTCGGTTCCCTTACTATGCTTAACTCTAGGGGAGCGACCACTACACTCTGGACCCTTTTTGGTCTCCACTGTAAAGTATCGGCAGTCTTGTCTTTGCCCCCCAGTCTTTCAAAGACCGAAGATTTATCTTCTGGTTCTTCGCGAAATAACCTGGGCCTGACATGTGGTTGCCGAGTTGGCGAACTCTCCTTTCGAGCTAGCGGAGGTGTTCTCTCTTCAGTGATCTTGCAAAAAACACTGGGCTTAAGTGCCCCTGTTGCTGAGCTTGCTTGTTTTTGAAGGCTGCGGGGAGCCATTAATGGCTTAGAAGCTAGTGCCTCCATTTCCTTTTGATATTGCTCAGGTGATTTGACCAATTGCGAAGGCTTGATCAGGCCTTGATCTAGAGCCTCTAGCGCGCGCTTGGCTTCCCCAAACCTGGGCTGCAGTTTCCTCTTCTTGGAAGAGCTTATTTCCACTGCCTTCCCCTTTTCCTTGGTGTACCACTTTCCTTCCTTGATGGTGGTGGCTGACGCTGGCGGGATGTAGGGCTTGGTCAGAATGTCTTTGCGCTTGTTCGTAGCTTTCTCCTCTTCCTTCTGATCAACTGCAACCGCTCTCAGCTTCTTGAACAAATTGGAGTCCTTTGGGGACAGTGGTGGCTCCATTTTTTCTTTTTCTCTTGGGCTAGAAGGTTGATAATTTCGCGATGGCGAAGCCCACCTGATGGGCGGGAGAGAGCCAAAACAAAATGTCTGCTCGTCCTCTTCATGCGACACTTGAATGCCACACTCTTCCTTACATCGCAAGCATAGGACCACGGGTGAGGCTTGACCAACTGGTTTAGTTTTCTTCTTTGCAGGGGTCTCATCCTCCGCGGACTTTCCTTCGCGCCCTTGTGGACTCAAATCCAAGGTTGGTTTCTTCTGATTCTGCTTGGCCCAGTTCACATTGATCCCAGTGTCAGGAAAATGGTTTAGGTTTACTAGCGTTGCTACCGTTACTAGAGCTTCCACCTGCAAACTGCCATTATTAAGCCATACTTGAATCTGGTCTTTGAGCTTCACACAGTTCGCGTTGTTGTGATTCCATAAGTTGTGGAATTTGCAGTACTTCTTCCCTTTCAGCTGGTCTGGTCAAGGAAAGGGTCCAAAGTCGGTCTTCACCATCTTCGCAGCGATCATCTCATCCAGAATCTCATGTGCCTTATTGGCATCATAGGTATATGTCGCGAATTCAGGTTTGGTGAAGGCCTTCAATTTGAGCTTGACAGGTTCCTTGGAAATTTTCAGTTGCTTCAGTGCTGGATTCTTCCTCCTGGTTAGTTCATAAGCAGCGATATCATTCTCCTCTTCCACATCGTCATCCTGAACTGCTTCTTCGCTGTGATGATGGTAATAAGGGTCATAAGTAGCCGGCTGGTAGCTCAGGGCCGCTACGGAGCGATGTTTTCCTGGTACATATGTCCCTTTGGACGCATTCTTCCTTGCGTCAGTTTCTCTGAGGAGATGTTCAAAGCTGCCCACCTCTGTGATGAGTTCTCCCATTGACTGGATCATGCTGCCATGTTGTTTCTTTCGCTGACGAGGTTCGAAACCCTTGACTGCGAGCTTGACTAATTCTTTCTCAGGCAGGATGAAGTTCAACTTGGCTTTCTGAATCTGGAAGCGCTGAAGATAGGCCACAACGGACTCTGTAGGCTGCTGGGCCATCTAAGTGAGAGAAGCCAAGTCAACCTCAGGCTCAATGGCTCCGAAGATTGCTCTTAAAAGCATTTCCATTGCGGGCCAATCCGCGACTGTTCCTGGTCGAAGCTTGGAAAACCATCTAAAGGCAGCTCCCAAAAAAGTAGTGCCAAAGATCCTGCATTTGAGGATATCATCATTCTGGTACTGGCAGCATTGCACCCTAAACCTGGCCAAATGAGTTGCCGTATCTTCGGTATCTTCCCCTGAAAAAGTAGAAAATATGATATTTTTATTACCCCTGGGAAAGGGCGTGAGCATTATATGCGGTGGGAAAGGTCCCTCATAGACCCCATCCATTTGGGTCCTAGGATTAGCCAGCCTGAACATCTCCTCTACCTCTTCACGTCTTACATATTCTGGGCCTGGAGGAGGAAGAGGAGGTATTGCCACAGTATGGCGAGCAGCCTACAAGGGTATTGCCTGGTTTATAGCCACTGTCCCTTCTCCTACATGTACAACACGGGTTGTAACTGGTTGCTGAAGAGTCACTGCTGGTATATGCGTCTCTTTTGCCATGGCTGTTATCTTAATTGGGTTACCAGCCTGGTCAATCCCATAATAGCTTCCTGGCAGTTCTTGGTATATGTTTTCTGCCCTATCGCCGTCGTATTGAAAGAATGTAGCAGAGTCGGACGAAGCTCCACCAACTTTTGATGCGTCATGCTTCTACCTGGTGGTCTGTCCGCCTGACGAGATGGCATTCTCCTTGCTGCCACCGATAATCAGAGCTTGCTCTTTACTTTTCTGTGGTGTAGCGGCAACGGTCGTGGAAGGTGTAGCGGTATTGCTGCTAACCTTCTCTCGCTGATTCGGCGACACGTACTTGCCCGAGCCAGAAGGCTGGCCAATGGAACCAAGGATAACATTAGGATCCCCTAAAGCTTTGTTCAACACTTCTCTTGCCTGGTTCAATTCGGCTCTCTGCATGGCCACCTCGGTTGCGAGGTTAGCGCTATCCTTGCGAAGACCTGCCATATCTGACGCAGTCTGCTTGGTTTGGTTTGTGATAGCCTCCATGATTTCTTTCTGGCACTGATTTTGCTCACTAGCGATACCTGCGGCATGAGCCTTTACTGCATTCTCTGATTGTGCGATTAGTTGCTGAGTATCCTCTGCATGTCTGGTAATGCGCTGGTCTAGTTCGCGTATGAGCTGGTCCGTTTTCGCAGTTTTCCTTTCGAAATCAGCAGCTATCTTCTTGTGATTTTCAATATTCTCCATGATGATCGCGAACTTCACCTCTGAGGTCGCTCCCTCTGGAATAGGCTTCGCAACGAAAGCCTCTCTTTCCCCACTTTCCACTGTATTGGAGACAGCGGTAGTGATAACAGACTCACTGGCCTGATTAGTAGTGACATTCTGGCCCTCAGTAGCGGCCGGGTGATTCTCTCCACGTTCAGTTGACATATCGGGTGTTTGGCGAGAAAATCTTTGGGTCACTTGTTCTTCAGGAAGACCACGACAGTCCGCGCGAGAATGTGGTCTGTAACAGGAGGTCTTGTGTTTTGAGCAGTTAGCTTAAACCTCTTGGTAAGGGTTTTCGCTTGACTTCCCAATGGCTACGTTCACGAAGAGACACTATTGACGTCCCACTGGGAGTGCCAAAATGTTTGGCTCCAAAACCAGTTGGCATGCAAACTGTCTCTTTTGAGCGTGTGCGCAGACGTGCCAGCACCGTGGGGTGCAGTCATCGGGGGAGTCCCTTGACCTGACTTCTTCTTCAAGCATTGTGGACGAGGAGAGCACCAACCTCACCACAAGGTTCTTCTCTAGCCTTCCGAGAAAGGACTTCTTGCCTTATGGATAAGGACTTTGGGTGTGATCTCTTCGCGTCACCGAATCGATACTCAACGTTGTAGGCTGAGCAGAGCAATCACTGGGAAGTTTGGAGAAAGCACAGGTTCTGCTAAAGCGTGACTTTAGCTTCGCTGGGTTGCGAGGGCGTTACCCTTGCTTCGCTGGTTGAGAGAGTCTCGGTGGCAGTAGTACTAGCAGTCGGCTCTTGAAGAGACTAGGACTGGAAGCACGGTCGCCGGGTTGATCTGGTGATGCTGACAGTCGGCTCTTGGAGAGACTAGGACTGGCGCACGGTCATCGGGTTTCAACGAAGTTGAAGGTTTGCTCCGGGGAGGCTTTGTAATCGCTGGGATTGATTGATTTTTTGAGAGACCCTTCTCTTGTCCTTTAAACCTGATATTTATACACCTAGAGTTTCGACTGTTCCTTGCCATAGAAGGATTATTGATTGAAGTTCCCTATTCAATCTCTGCCACTTGATTCCAATAAGGTTTCGATTTCTTTATGGACCACGGAATGGGCGAAGCTGTAACCCAAACCCAAGTAGGCTTATTTTTGGGCCGCAGGTATCGGCCCGCTGTGCTAAATCCACTAAAAGATCTTGCCAAAATTACTTTTGGGCTCAAACAATTTTCACTGCAGCGAGAGAGATCGGGAACTTCAGTCAGTTGAGAGCAATAGGACAAGTTCAAATATCGTATATTGCGTGGTAACTCGGGACAAACTTTAAGACTCGAGCATTTTGCCAGCTGCAGACGAAAAAGCTTGTCAAGATTTTTAAAAATTGATTTAGGGAGTTGAGCCAAACTTGTACACCTACAGAGATCTATTTCCTCAACATTTGGACACCGAGAGAGATCAGGAACTTCAGTCAGTTGAGAGCAAGAAGACAAATCCAATTGTCGCAAATTGCGTGGTAACTCAGGAGAAGCTTTAAGACTAGAGCACCCTGCCAGCTCCAAACGAGTAAGCTTGTCAAGATTTTTCATAAAAGATTTGGGGACTTGAACCAAACTTGTACACCAACAGAGATCTATTGCCTCAATATTTGGACACTGAGAGAGATCAGGAACTTCAGTCAGTTGACAGCAGGAAGACAAATCTAAGATTCGTAAACTGCATGGTATCTGAGGAGAAATTATAAGACTTGAGCAGTCTGCCATATTAAGAGTAGTAAGCTTGGCAAGATGTTTAAGATATCCATCAGGAAGTTGAACCAACTTCGCACAACGATACAAATATAATTTCTCAATATTTGGACACCGAGAGAGATCGGGAACTTCAGTCAGCTTAGAGGAAGACAAATTTAAGTGTTGTACATTGCATGGTATCTCTGGATAAAATTTAAGACTCCGGCAGCTTGCAAGTTTCAAAGTAGTAAGCTTGTCAAACTTTTTAACATACAGTTTAACCAAACCTGTACAACCGGTAAGAACTAATTTTTCAATATTTGGACACTGAGAGAAATCCGGAACTTCAGTCAGGTGTTGGCAATCTCTAAGATTCAACCTTTTCAAGTTCCCAAATTTCTGTAACAAAAAAATTAAATAAAAAGAATCAATAAGTACTTGGGTAAAACAGGAAAACCTTTTTTTTTGTATTATTATTATTACACGTACGAAAACATTAGTTATTCCAAGTCCAACTACATTAATCATTTTCATAATTGGCAAGCTGAAGTTACCTGACCATTATGCGAAAGCTTCTTAACTTTGCCATTGGGCATGTGAAGCTCGACTAGATTGTGTGGAGAAAATTCTGATGGTAAAGATTCAGAAGGGTATCTCTCCCAATATAGATATCTAAGTTCTTCAGGAAAAGACTCGAGACCTTCAGGAAGGTGCACTTTGTTGTCCACATTTGGCTGTGCAGAAAATTTTAGCAACCTTAGATTGTGCATATTTTTGAAGGTGTCAGGATTCAGTGGTAACTCCGGAATGGTAGATATGTCTGAATGTATGGCTTGGAGTTTTGTAGTTCCCTAGAAATCAACAATAGAGTACAAATCAGCACACAACATTCAGAGAATCTATCAAAAGTAGCTACCATAAAAGTTACTTTTTTCTTTTTACTGGTTTAGATAAAGCTCAATGTCATTGCCAAAAAAGAAAAAGAAAAAAATGATGGAAATATGTCATGTCGTCCGAAATTATCCAATGTCAATTAATTGGAATAATTAGTAGTAGATTATATAATTAATAATCATATTGGTTCAAAATTTATTTTTGAATGCAAATTTGAAGATGTAACTAAAAGAATCATATCATCAAAAAACAATACCACAAAATCAGGTCAGTTGATAAAACATTTTAGCATATCATCACCCTAAGATCCTACCATATATGATCAGTACAATTCAACCACAATGACCATCTTCTATTAATAATATGTCGACCAAAACACCAGCAAGTAAACTAGTAAAATGTATATGGTGATTTTCGTTAGAAGAAATGAGTGGTTTCTTGACAATTTTTTTTTTAATTTATAAGATTGCAGTTTTTTCATCTCTTTAAGGACAATGAAATTAAAACTTACCATCCTATTTTTCAGTACTTGATAGACATCCTTGGCATTCCACAACCTGCTGCGTTTTCCAAGGTTATGAGTGCATTGTTCATGAACGATGGACTGACCCATTTCTTGCAGCAAATCATGCATCTCTAGATGATTGTCGCCTGAAATTGATATGAGAGACTTATTGATGAGAACATCAATTCCCCTCCGTGCAGAGAACCCGTGCATTTTTAACATTCTTTCTGCCTTCCATCTCTTTTCCCCTTTAAAAAAACATGCAATATCAAGAAATATTCCCTTCTCATCCTCTTGTAATCCATTATAACTTGGTCTCAACGCATCCTCAATTTTTTTGTTCGGAAAGTCTTGCCACCTCTTCAATTCATCTTCCCAATCTTCTCTGGTATTGCAATGACGAAATAAGGGATTCAAAACTTTAAGAGCTAATGGCACACCATTACAAATCTCTGCCGCTCTTCTTGACAAATCCGAACAATCTGTTTTGGGAAAGCCATCTTTGGAAGCTTTCAGATGAAAAAGCTTAAGAGCATCATTAATCTCCAACCCCTTCACCGGGTATATATGTTCATCCTCCACTTTTTCTTTCAATAAGCTCCTATCTCTAGAGGTTATAATGATTCTACTTCCCCAGCTAAACCCAACGTGATCTCCAAGTAAAACTTCTAATTGGCTTGAATCGTTCACATCATCTAGAACAACGAGCGCCTTCGTACGGGACAACCTCTCTATAATATGTGACCCTATAGATGGAGAGCCAATATTTAGGCTTTCGTCCCTTAATAACTCACGAAGAAGTTTATTTCGCACATGATATATTCCGTATTTCTCTGACTCTTCCCTGACATTTGTAAGAAACGAACAAGAATCGAATTTAGAAGAGAGTCGGTGAAATACCTCATCAGCAAGGGTGGTCCTTCCGATACCACCCATGCCCCAAATACCTACAATGCGAATCGGAACATCTTGTGTATGAATAGATAACAACAATTCAATTTGTTGAATCTGAATATCAATCCCAAAGAGATCCCTCATATTAGTTGACGAGTTGCGATTCAATTTATAACTCGTCAATTTCATCAAAATATCTTTGACAATTGTCTCAACCAATGCATGCTCCGGGCTAGCATATATGAAGAACAGAAATTCATAATTAGTATGGGGTAATTATATATTAATGGAAAATTCTATAGTACATACCAGTATCTCATACACACATTTACAAATGTGACAACAAATTTGTTATCAGAGTGGTAATGTTAAGTCTTATTTTGTGTAATCTAAGTTTTAATAATGGTAATTACACATCTTACGACATTGTTACAAGCTTTTGAACAAATTTGTTGTCAATGTTGTAATTTTTGTTTAACTATATGTAAATAGTGTAAATGAATATGGTAACTTTTGTTCTCAATGTTGTAATTTTGATTCAAATAATTGTAATTTTTTGTTCAAATAGATATAAAATAAGTGTATGAGATACTGGTATGTACCATAGCTTGCCTCATTATTAATTAATCTTCTTTAAATCAAATTTACCAAAAGTAGAAGCTAATAGAAAATGAAATTACCTGAAATTTTTTGAATGAAACCCAGACAGATTAGCTGCAGTTGACACAGCTTTCCTCCAAATGAGCACTTTGCCCATGTAGTTCTTGAAAACTTCTCCATGTCTTCCAAATGCTTGTTTATAACTCCCCTCTTGTTTCCTTACATTTGATGGATCTATTTCGTAAAATACTGGTACAGTAATCCTTCCATATCTTTGCTTGCATTTCAGTATATGCACAAGTTCATCCAAGCACCACCTAGAAGAGGCGTAGTCTTCCGAGAAAACAATTATCGAAATCTTTGATTGCTCAATTGCTTCCATCAGGGCATGTTCAATTTCATCTCCTCTCTTAAGTCTATCATCCATGTAGGTATCAATTTTCCTCTCCTTTAAAGCATAATAAAGATAGCTAGCTGGTAAACTTCTGGCGCGTGTCTGTACCACGAAAACTAAGAAAGACATCATACTTGTCTTGAGGGAGAGCATGAGCAGCAGCAGTAGTAGAAGAAGCCATATTAATAACCTGCAAATCCATATTCATATAGAAGCCAGCAATTAGTGCCCCTACTTAATAAATGGTTATATATATTCAGATCTAACGACTAACGTAACATAGATATATAATAGAGGAACGAGGCAGTACCACACTATGGTACTCTGATCCAAGGAAATCTGCAGGGCAGTATTAATTACCTCGTCGGATTTAGAAAGGATGAGCAAGGTAGAAACAAGTACTTTGAAGAGAGATTTATTGCTTAATCAGGAAGCAGCCAGCTAGAGATAGAACTTGCAGGGAAGGATATCAGAGGTCAAATGCAGGTTCAGGGAAACCATTTTTAAACCAAGATATTGCTTTTCCGCTGCACATGCATCAGCTGAATCTCTCTCTTATTCAGATTGCTTTTTTTATATGTAAGCGCACATGTCTATACTTACATGCATCCACTACAGTCAACTCTTTCTAGCAGCGATTCAATGTTAAAACAATACTTGAAGCTAATCTTAAAACTATTTGCGGTCACCGATGTCTTCAGTTAAAAAGACATTTCCTTAATTTAATCTTGCTGCTTATCATCCTGGCATTTTCTCACCAGCTACTAGTCAATTAGTCAGTCTCCGAATATGATTCAAAGTTAGGTATTAATTTAACATTGATTAATTTCCCCCTGCAATTAATCTTATAGCTACTCATCAGCCAAGAGTCCAAGACTCTGTCTAAGAAAAAACAAATCATGGATAGAGGCTGATGTAGAACGGTTGGCGAGAGGAATCGAAGAACAGTTAGATTGTGCAAAAGGAGGAATACCCAAGTTACTATTGCAACTTTCACATTCGGTGTCCGATTCGAGTACTCCTGAAAATGTGAATGTGGCTAAAAATGTATAAGTAAAGCGCCATCAAGATTACGCATACAAATAAACATTAAGTATTATAATTAAGTACCTTATAGTATCACACTAACTTGAAGGAAGTAAAATCTCTTTATACACAACATTTCTTGTGAACACTCTTCCTCCCCTTCTAATGAACCTTTCTTGATTAACACTTTTGTGGTAGCTCTTGAAATTCCTCGTGATAAAGCTACGTATAGTTGCCCGTGACTGAATACATAATCTGGAAGGTAGATGCCAATATTTGGTATTGTTTGACGTTGTAATTTGTTTATAGTAAGTGCAAAACTTAACTTTACATGAAATTGCTTCCTTGTCATCTCCAAAGGAAGTCCAGAGGTCTTGGCACTCTCAGAGAGATTCTTGGTAGAAATACTCTAGTTTTGACAAATTGACCATTTAAAGTTTCTGCGTCAATAAGGTTCTTATATGATCCACAGATCCACGGCAAGTCAATCTTGTACCATTTCATAATCCCATTTTTGCGTCAATGTTTCTCAAAAATATAATTGGGGCACCCTTTTTAATAGTTATTTGATGGGGGGGGGGGGGGGGGGGGGGCGTACCAGAAGGTGAAATTGAATTTGAGAATTCTCGTTGGTACATATTTCTTGTGTCATCCTCAACTGAATCAAAAGAGTACTGAATGTGTTTAGGCCCCGGAAATCGCCTTATAATCATCTCATTAAGTATGTCAACGTCATCATTCTTTGGAGTGATTATTGCCCTTCAATTAACCAAGTACGCTGTGTCATTTACATGAGATTCTAAATTAGGAAAAAATAAATTTAATTGGTTGATTGATTGTTCATCCTCCCATGGTATCACCATACGTGTGACAGTAATTGTATTATGTCCTCAGTCACATATGGTTGTTATCCATCACCAACATTAAGTAAAAACTTTGAGAACGTACTCTGGATCATTGATGGATCTCATATTCTGTCGCAAACGAAGAATCTTCACATCTTTCCAAAATGAAGCATTGATTAGACTGGCCTAGACCATCTCTGACCTTGTACCTTTATGGATAACAGGCAAAACTTGTCGGAAATCTCCCCTGAAGATAATCACTTTACCTCCAAATGGCAAATCAACTCCTGTTATGTCTTTAAAAGATCGATTAATAGCTTCAAATGCATATTTATGCGTCATTTATTTCACCATTCCCCTTATATTTTAGATGAGTTTTTCTATTGGAACCTCCAAATTTGCTCACTTGACCTCTATGCTTTTTGCACCTCCTATCAAATTTTCAAATACTAAATTTACTCACTACACCTCACTAAAGTTCCTTAAATAACCTCACTCGTATAATTTGCAAACAAACTATTATCTTTAAAATAAATAAAAAACTTAGTCATTTCAATGATTAATTACTCTATAATCTTAATTACATGTATATTCCTTAATCAGACAACATAAATCTCTTATCCAATAAAAAAAATCAAAAATAATTTCTAATCAACAAGAAAATAACATGAACTATTGTATGATTTTTTTAAAAACTTTTTTTTTCTTTTAGTTGTGCAAAAAAAAAAAAAAAAGAGTAATAATTTTTTTCTTAATGTTTTTTTCTCTATTTTCTGCACCTCATGATTAATTATTTAATTTTTATTTTTTAGTTTTTCTATAAATGCTAGCTCTCTTTTTTTTTTTTTTTTTTTACAAATATAATAGATAGACTTAGATTTAGGTTATAATATGATTTATTTTGCTCTCCCTCACAATATGTGTTCAATATGTATATCATTTATTTTTATGTCACATGATCTTAATCATAGTTTTAGTTCTTATTAAATATATATGAATGCTTTAATGAGTTTGTAGTGAAATTGGAAAATGAAAATAGATAAGGAAAATAATAAAGTATGCAATCTGATTATTATTGAATTGGAAAGTCTAGAGAAATAAAAATAATATTTTTTTGATATAATTATTGTCCTTAATAGTCATTTTATAGTAGGTTATATATGTAATTTAATAATTCAATTATGAATGAGGTCAAGTGAGCAGATTTGGAGGTCTCAATAGAAACACTCATTTTAGATTCATTGAATATGTTAGATCGGTCATATAAAACTTGCTTTTGTTGGAGCACAAGGAAATGAACCTTGGATTGTAACCCCCAAAGCTGCACTTCACCAGCTGATCACAACTCCTTCTTCGAAACCTTTTTTTTTTTTTTCCGAAATATTTTCTAAAAACCTTTAAGAAACACTTTTTGAAAACTTTTCCCAACATTTTTCGAAACTCTGTCTTCGAAACCGAAGTCAAACATTTTCAAACAGCAAGTAGAAATTCTCACAACTTTCCAAGTCAAAGGTTAGCTCAAATATCGGAAACACGTTCTCGAACAAGAATTCTTCAAGTCAACTTTTCAATAAGATTTGAAAATTTTCACAAGCCGACAAAAATTTTTGTGGTATCCGAGATTTTAAATCATTGAAAATCGAAGATTTGAAGCATTGCTCTGATACCACTTTCTATAATTCCCCAAGCTGCATCTCACCAGCAGATCACAACTCCTTCTTCGAAACCTTTTTTTTTTTTTTCCGAAACATTTTCTAAAAATCTTTAAGAAACACTTTTTGAAAACTTTTCCGAACGTTTTTCGATACTCTATCTTCGAAACCGAAGTCAAACATTTTCAAACAATAAGTAGAAATTCTCACAACTTTCGTAGTCAAAGGTTAGCTCAAATATCGGAAACACGTTCTTGAACAAGAATTTTTCAAGTTGACTTTTCAATAAGATTTGAAAATTTTCACGAGCCGACAAAACTTTTTGTGGTATCCGAGATTTTAAATCATTGAAAATTGAAGATTAGTAAGCATTGCTCTGATACCACTTTCTGTAATTCCCCAAGCTTCATCTCACCAGCTTATCACAACTCCTTCAAAACCTTTTTTTTTTTTTCCTGAAATATTTACTAAAATTTTTTCCAAAACACTTTTCTAAAACTTTTCTGAACGTTCTTTGAAACCAAAGTCAAACATTTTCAAACAATAAATAGAAATTCTCACAACTTTCCAAGTCGAAGGTTAACTCAAATTCCTTTTCTTAGGTAATAGTTTTGACATAGTGATGTGCTCAAGCTGAAGAGGTGCAGTTTGGGGCGTTACATGGATGGCTCCAGAACTTTTGAACAGTACTAGAAAGAACAATTTAGTGGTACAAAAGGTAAACAATAATCAACGTTAAACAAGCAGTGTCTATTTATTTTTTCCCTTCTGTCAATTATATACGGGCTTTTAACGACTTCTCCTTTACTTATGTATAGCTTAATGTATATTCATTTGGCATTGTTATATGGGAACTTTTGACTAGGGAGGAACCTTATGCAAACTTGCCCCCAAAGGAAATAATAGGTAGTATGCAATTTCTTTTGGAAATTGGCTACTAACTTGTTTTGTTTTCTTCAACTCTCTGATTGATCAATTGGCTGAAACATGAAAATATTTTCTTATTATGTTTTCAGCCGGTACAATCAATGGCAAGCTAGCGTTCTGAAATACCTGCCTGGTGTGATCCAAAAATGGAGATCGTTAAAAAAAAACTTATACATATATCTGGTTTCTACATATGATTTAATCACCAGAATTTCCTTTTTTGGGTGATTATGTAATTTAGTTCGGTGATCATATTCGTATGGAAGGATTAAAGACAAAAGATCAACCAAATCAAAATCCATTGGATCGTTTGAAAATAAATATAGTTTTCTGGACAAAACTGAGATGGAAATGAGGCTGTAATAAAAAAAAAATGTTTTTAAAGATGGTTACAATTCTTAGAGAATTGATATATTTCAATGAAACCATCATTAAACAACATGCCTAAAAAGCAAACGTCCGCGGAAGTTGTTTTCTAGAATTACTCTTATTAGATTACACATAAATCATTATGAAACAATATTAGAACACAAAGTTGTGTTCCTATTGTGCTGTTATTATTACTACAAACATGAACGGATACATCTCTCTCATGCGTTTCCTTCTCATGTTCGCTGGGAAAAATGAGTGTGTCATCACTCATCATAGTGTTCATAGACAATTGAGTTATCAAAGAGGCCCAACATTTCTTCCAACTGTACATAAATCAAAAACAAATTCAAGAAAACAATGAAAGATAATGCAGGAATAACGAACATGCACAAAAAACGTAGATCCCAAGAGATTCAGAAAAGTTAAACACGGAATATGAAAATACATAGAACCTGAACTAGAAAAGTTAAGAATAGTGAAGATAACTAGATCCAAAATTGATACACTCAAAATGAGTGTTCAACTTAAACCCTATAGAAGATTGTAGTATAAGTTAAGCATGGATCGTTCAAACCAGGGATCGAGGGTCAACCTATAATTTAACGTCAGAGCTAAGTATTATCGAAAATATACAATAGGATTAAAAGATACAAACGATAAGAACGAATCAAATTTGATTAAATCAACAAAATTGAAAGAGGTGAACGCATACTCTTGCTGCCATTATCGTTTGCTTTGTTCCAAGCTTTCTCTCCTTGTCTTCTTCTTCTCCTCTCTCTCTTTCTCTCTCTCTCTCTCTCCCCTCTCAATATAAACGGTAGGTGGCTAAGTGCATCGAGAGATGAGAGATTCTGTTAATACAACAACAAGTACAAAGCCAAAAGCCATTTTGAAACAAGTTAATTTTTTCCCTCACAATTTTTTATGTGTGCTTGGAAGACCAAAATTTCATATGGGAACTACCCGCCCAATGACCGTGTCAGTTAATATGGTCACGTCATTGCTATCACAATTCTTTTGCTTCCATAGCACAAATTGCGAAATCAAAAATAAACATTGTTTTACCACAAACATATTGAAAATGAATCAATTACACTCATGAGTTCAATTTAGTAAAGAGCTACCATCATAGTACGCAAACCTATTGATAAAACGATAAAATCATTTAGAAGTATGATCAATTTACGATTAACAACATAAAACAACATGATACAAACTTCTAGACAACTTATCTACTCTTTAACACATTTTAGAAGTTAGAGGACTTCAAAAATAGTTCTAATAACATTCTAGAGATGCTCTCACCATAATTCAATTCCTACTCTTTGTTTTTACAACTTAGTTTAATTTATTTTAATTTAATTTCATTAAAAATTTATAAAAATAAAAAACAGGTAAACTTTGGTTGAAGCGTTGGGGAATTCAGAGGAACAAAAGGATGCAATGGAGGTCTTGTGTGAGGCTAGTGAAGTGGAATCTTCACTGGACATGGTGCCGGATCTGGTTGAGGAAGTGACTAACTCAATTGATGCTAATTTAGAGGCTTATGTGTTCGCTTGAGGAGAAAACATTGATAAGAAATAAGTAGCTTCATATTTATTTTATTTGTTTTTGCTTGAGGAGTTACTATGTTTTTTTTTTTTTTTTTTTTTGCGCTTATTTTATAAAAGGTAGGTCTGTTATGAGTGTACTTTGTAGTATACTTGTTTTTGGATGTGCTAGTTGTGTACACTAACTTTCTATGTAATGACTTTTTCTACGGCCCTTACGGACAAATCAGTATTGCACTGCTCGTTAAAATTCATATGGTGAATTTTGTCAACCAAAAAGAGAAAAATGTGTGAATAATCACCTCCTTTATTATTTCACAAGTAACATAGCGTACACCAATTGAGGTCTCTACTAGTATAATCACCTCTTTGCAAAAATGAGTGAATAATCACCTCTTTGCATACACAAAAAATGTCTCTACTAGTAACATAGCATACACCGATTGAGGTCTCTACTAGTATAATCACCTCTTTGCAAAAATATGTGAATAATCACCTCTTTGCATGCACCAAAAATGTCTCTACTAGTAACATAGCGTACACCAAAAATGTTTGAATAATCACCTCTTTGCAATCTACTAGTATTTTCGTACACCAGTTGAGGTTTCTAGGCAAACTTACTTGTTGTTCATTTGCTTCGAGTCATGTATCTTCCACTAAGTTGCGATTTTCTCTTGTTTGTCGCTTGTCTAATTGGGCTCATTTGTTTACAATGAGGGTTACTTGTTATTTGTTCGGCGGCTGGTGTCATCTAGAACTTTTAGTATGAGATAACTTATGATGTACATGCCTTCTGGCCATAGATAAGTAACATAGCGTACGCTAAATTAATTGTGTGGAAACTTCCAGAGGTTAGGGAGATAGAATTGTTTGCAAGAATAGCTTGGTGGATTTGGCGTGATAGAAATAATGCTTTTCATGGGGGTAAGGAGCTGCAAGCTTCTGAGTTGTTACACAAAGCAGTAGAGTGGAAAAAGGAATGGTCCAATGCAAATGTAAAGGACCAGCAACCTTTGCAATCTAGCGACAATGACGCAGGTTCGTTAATTTGGGAGGCTCTTCCTCCTAGTTGGGTGAAGCTTCATTTTGACGATGCATGTGATGTAAAAAAATGGAAGGGTTGGTATGGGTGCAGTAGTTCTTGATGAATTTGGAAGGATGTAGGGTGCATTGGCTATTCCTGTTGATGGGACACTTAGTCTGTTGGCAACAGAAGCTGCAACTTTAAGGTATGGAGTCCTTTATTGTAAAGAGTTGGGTTTTACTAGAGTTGAGATTGAAGGTGATGCCTTGAATGTGTTGAAGGCTTTAGACTGTAATGGCTTTGACTTGAGTGAGATTGGGGCTGTTATTGAGGATGTTAAACATGGATGGTAGAGATGGAGATGGTTAAGTGGAAGCATGTTGTTAGGAAAAAGTACAATCAGCGTGCTCATGCTTTAGCCCGGTCAGCTTTGGCTATGACTGGGTGTATGTTTTGCAAGGAAATAGGCCCTATTTGGCTACAAGATCTTGTGGAGAAAAATACTATGTAATAAGTTTGGGGGCAGAGGCGTCTATGTGCTACTATATAATACCCTTTTTGTTTTTGGCATCAATGAATGAAATTATCATTTTGAATAAAAAAAAAAAAAACTTAATAAATTAACATTTACCCTTGAAATTTGGCAATTGGCACTGTATTGAGGTGCAGACTAAATGGTTTACGATTTTAGACTTTTTAATGACACGTTTACTTACTTGGAATGGAAAATAATCATGAATCGGAGACAAGTGGAATGAGAGAAGAAAGGAATCGGTATTGATTCCGGAGGAATGATTCCTAAATCCATCTCCCCCCTTTGTAATCGAATTCCTGAGTATTCAGGAATTGATTCCTGATAAGGAGGTGGGACCTACATCTATTCCGATTCCTTCATGTGTTAGTAAACGCAGGAATTCTTTTACCTGGAATCATTCCGATTGCTTTATATGTTAGTAAACGCAGGAATGTTTTTACCCCGTAATCATTCCCTTTCATTCTAAGTAAGTAAATGTGCCCTAAGTGTAGTCATGTAGGATACCAACAAAGCCTTGAACCCTAAACCTTTGGGTCCAAATTAGTTGATCAAATTGCTGTTGAATTCTCCCAAAAAAAAAAAAAAAAAAAAAAAAAAATTGAAAATAACATTACCTCAGATACAAAACGACGCCGCTCAGGGTCCATCTATAAAAGCTCTCAAATTAGCGCTCCAGCTCCAAATGCAGTATCCCCTCTATAAACCCTCTCTCTCTCTCAACACTGGCGGTAAAGACTCTGCGCTCTTTGCCCTAGAAACCTCAGAATTCCAGGTACGTTATCTCTTTGCTTGCTTCACACTTTCGTTTATCTGTTCTTTTGTATGCTCACATTGAAGTTCTAGTTCCTAAATCGAAAACCTTTCTGATTTCTGCGTTTAATTTCTAGAGTTTAGAGCCCTAAATTGTTCGATGTCAAACTTGTGGCGATAATCGAACTAATTAGCTGTGTGGAATAGCAGATTTGAGTTGTTAAGATGGATGATAGTCTATACGACGAGTTCGGGAACTATATAGGACCCGAAATCGAGTCTGACCAGGAGAGTGATAGGGAGGAAGAAGATGAGGAGCTTCCCGATAGGTTAGAAGATAGAGGTGCGGCAGCTGTCGGTGAGGATGCTCAGAATGGGTGGATGACTGCCTCTAATGATGTAGATATGGACAACCAGGTTGTTCTTGCTGAGGATAAGAAGTATTATCCTACAGCGGAGGAGGTGTACGGTGAAGATGTCGAGACGTTGGTCATGGATGAAGATGCACTGCCCCTTGAACAGCTGATTATCAAGCCGGTTCGGAATATTAAGTTTGAGGCTGGTGTCAAGGACTCCTCGACGTATGTGTCGACGCAGTTTCTTGTTGGTCTTATGTCGAACCCTGCTCTGGTTCAGAATGTGGCGCTGGTGGGGCACTTGCAGCATGGGAAGACGGTGTTTATGGATATGTTGGTGGAACAGACTCATCATATGTCTACTTTTGATGCAAATAGTGATAAGCACATGAGGTACACTGATACGAGGATTGATGAACAAGAGAGGAGGATATCTATTAAGGCTGTTCCCATGTCCCTTGTACTTGAGGATAGCAATTCAAAGTCGTACCTGTGCAATGTCATGGATACTCCTGGTCATGTCAATTTCTCTGCTGAAATGACTGCTTCACTTAGGCTCGCTGATGGTGCTGTCCTCATTGTTGATGCTGCAGAAGGGATGATGGTAATTAACTTTATCTTTCTATTATTATTATTCCATAGATAGTGAAAATGTAATGGTTCATTGTCTATGTGGACGAGAGTCCTCGGTCATGCTATCATTTTCTAAATTAGAACTGGATTATTTCAACTTATCAGCGGAAGTTTGAAACCCTAATCCAATGAGAAACCTACCTTCATGTAAGCAAAACTTAGAAAGTGGTTTGGTATATTCGGTGCCAGTTGCAGGATATACTTGCTTAAAAAGCTTATAACATGTTTCAACATAACAAGGCTACCATATATCACTGCCTCAGCTTTAGAAGAACTAGCCTTCCTGCATGCTTGCTGTTGCAAAATTCTTTCCCTATATATTCCTGAGATTTAAAAGAAGTTAATTGTTTAATTCTCATATTCCAGTGAGTGCCTTATTGTAGATATTGTAATTCACTTTAAACATTCAATTCAATTGCTGTAATTTCTTAAATTTACAATGATTTCCAATAGTCTCTCTACACAAGCTCATGAGTGCGAGAGGCTTCTTCACTACATACATTAATATCTTATACCCAAGATATTGTAGCTTTTTACTTTTGTTCTGACCATTGTAGCCTATTTGAAACATAGTTTTCTATTCTTTTTAATGCATTTACAGTTTTAACTTCTGAAATTATTATTTATGTATTAGTTGTGTGGCTTGGTTTTGTGGCATTCCTACTTAGCATGGTTATAAAATTTTATGATTTTGATCAACAGGTAAATACTGAGAGGGCTATATCCAAGAGCGCCTACCAATTGTGGTTGTAATCAACAAGGTAGATTTTCTTTTATTCACAGGCTGTTCTATTGCTCTTTGATCATTCTATAAAGTGATGTACTTCCATTGACTATACTATTATTCTTATGGGCTGCATTTTCATTTCAAAGGTTGACAGGTTGATAACAGAACTTAAATTGCCCCCAAGGGATGCTTACTTCAAGCTTAGGCATACTCTGGAAGTGATTAATAACCACATAACGGCTGCCTCTTCAACTGCTGGTCATGTACAAGTTATTGATCCTGTTGCTGGAAACGTATGCTTTGCAAGCGCTACAGCAGGATGGTCGTTCACGTTGCAATCATTTGCAAAGCTATATGTTAAGCTTCATGGGATCGCTTTTGACGCGGTTCAGTTTGCTTCTCGTCTATGGAGAGATATGTACTATCATCCTGAGGACAGGGCTTTCAGGAGAAAACCCCCTGCAAGTGGAGGAGAAAGGTCGTTTGTCCAGTTTGTGCTTGAACCCCTGTATAAAATTTATAGCCAGGTGATTGGAGAACATAAAAAGAGTGTTGAGGCAACTCTTGCTGAACTTGGTGTCACCCTTAGCAATGCAGCTTACAAATTGAATGTTAGGCCTCTACTGAGGTTGGCTTGTAGCTCGGTTTTTGGATCTGCCTCGGGCTTCTCTGATATGCTTGTGCAACATATTCCTTCTCCTAAAGATGCTGCAACAAGGAAAGTCGACCACACATATACTGGACCAAAAGACTCTTTGATTTACAAAGCCATGAAAACTTGTGATCCCAATGGCCCGTTGATGGTAAATGTTACCAAGCTGTATCCCAAGTCCGATTGTAGCGTGTTCGATGCATTTGGTAGGGTATACAGTGGCAAGATTCAGACAGGACAGTCAGTGCGAGTATTGGGAGAAGGGTATTCACCTGACGATGAGGAGGACATGTGTCAAAGAAGTAACGAAGCTATGGCTTTACCAAGCGCGAGATAGGATACATATAGCTGAAGCTCCTCCTGGTACTTGGGTTCTCATCGAAGGTGTGGATGCTTCCATAATGAAAACTGCCACTCTGTGTAATGAGAGTTATGACGAGGATGTATACATATTCCGTCCTCTTCAGTTCAATACACTGCCAGTGGTGAAAACGGCAACTGAGCCTCTAAATCCCAGTGAGTTGCCAAAAATGGTGGAGGGTCTTAGAAAGATCAGCAAGAGTTATCCTCTTGCCATAACCAAAGTTGAGGAGTCTGGGGAGCACACAATCTTAGGTACAGGAGAACTGTACTTGGATTCCATCATGAAGGACCTCAGAGAGCTCTACTCTGAAGTAGAAGTCAAGGTATTTTCTGCTCACACTTGAATCACTTCTTCACTTTTCTCATGTGTCATGGCAAAAATATCAAATTCACCTGTTGACTTATTTTCAGTGCTGAGTTTTTTGGTTGATATTTTATAGTGTAGTTTTTAAGCTTCACTTACAATGTAGGTTGCAGATCCTGTTGTTTCATTCTGCGAAACAGTTGTGGAATCTTCATCAATGAAGTGTTTTGCTGAAACACCAAACAAGAAGAATAAAATTACTATGGTAAGAACCAATCTAATTTTCAGAAATTATGTGATTCAATTTCACATTATGACCAGCTAAAAACCTTTGATTTGTAGATTGCAGAGCCATTAGAGAGAGGACTTGCGGAGGACATTGAGAAAGGTGTTGTAAGCATTGATTGGTCTAGGAGAGATATAGGTAATTTCTTCCAGACTGGGTATGAGTGGGATGTTCTTGCTGCACGGTCCATATGGGCATTCGGTCCTGATAAGCAGGTAATAATCTAAATAGAACAAATTTATGGTTCTAAATTGTAATAGTTATTTTATAATTTTAAGTATGTCTTTATGAAAATTTTGTTTTATTCATCCCCTTTCCTTACCTAGTAGTCATACATTTCATGTCTTTATATGCTTTTATTGACAAAGGGTTGTATGTTTTAGGGACCCAACATACTACTTGATGACACACTTTCAAGCGAAGTTGACAAGAGCTTGCTGAATGCTGTGAAAGACTCCATTGTGCAAGGGTAATGAATAAATCATTGTTTGTTTTTGCCCCAATATTGTGGTTTAATTATTACTCACCATGTTGTTACTGTTGACAGGTTTCAGTGGGGTGCTCGAGAAGGACCTCTGTGTGATGAACCCATCAGAAATGTTAAGTTCAAGATTGTTGATGCAAGTATTGCACCTGAGCCATTGCATCGTGGATCTGGTCAAATCATTCCCACATCTCGACGTGTGGCCTATTCATCTTTCCTAATGGCAACCCCACGGCTCATGGAGCCAGTATATTATGTGGAGGTAAATAATCCTCAAGTCCATACGACGATAAGATTTGGTTCTCAGAAATCGATTATTAACATAGCTTGTTTCTTTTTTGGTGTAAATGTGGAACAAAATGGTGGTAACAAGCTGCTCAGTTTTAATAGAATAATTCTATTAGACAATAGCCATTTATGCTATTTGAAGTTAAAGCATAATGCCAAACTAAACCAGGGTACATCTTGTTGCTTTCCTCTTTATTTCTTTCTATGTTAGATTAATATTTTCTTGATATGTTCTGTGTCAAGCTACAGTCATTTAATATTTTCCTTTTAAATAGAGATCCTGAGGAACCAAAATTGTTTAACATATGCATATCCAGACACTTACATAAGCAGTGTACTTTTGTTGTCTGATAAATTTGGTGCTCTTGTTTCAGATACAAACGCCAATCGACTGTATATCTGCAATCTACACTGTTTTATCTCGCAGGCGTGGACATGTTACAGCCGATGTTCCTCAACCCGGGACCCCAGCTTACATCGTTAAGGTACAGTGGTTCGTTGTGCAATATTCGAGTTACATTTTACTGGTTCTGGGTTTTATTGTGATGTGATTATTGCTGATAAGTATGTCCATTTGGATGATTTGGGTTTTTACTGAATGAGGGATTGAACCTCAAAACATTTTTTTTAGTTTGGTCAATAAACAACATATAGCCATGCTTCCATACTGCGTCATAGATATTGTGATTTCAAAAATCACAGACTGTAATACATTGTCAGTTATAATTTCAAGTCAGTAACACCCGATCTTTTTTGGTCAGTAATAGGGTACCTACCTAATCTGACTCTCATGGAAAATTCATGAAACTTAATTGTCATTGTCATGTTGTGATTTTTTCTTTGTGTTCCTAGTATATATGTATGTGTGTTTATTTTCATTCCCTTTTTCCTTTTCCTTGTAATTCAGGCATTTTTACCCGTCATAGAATCGTTTGGTTTTGAGACGGACTTGAGGTACCATACTCAAGGACAGGCTTTTTGCCTCTCAGTCTTTGATCATTGGGCTATAGTTCCTGGGGATCCTCTTGACAAGAGTATTGTTCTGCCACCACTTGAACCCGCACCGATTCAGCACCTGGCTCGTGAATTTATGGTCAAGACAAGGCGTAGAAAGGTATAAGCATCCCCGTCCTTTCTCTTTCACAGTGACTCATGTCTCTACTGTTTTTTTCTTCTTCTTCTTTTGGTCAATACTGTTTTCTTTTACATCTGGTCGAAAAAGATGCACCAAATGGACTTGTTTCTTTTTCTGTACCTCCACAAAACTCAAGCCTTAACTCTTAAGTTTCTTCACAGCAACTCATGTCTCTACTGTTTTTTTTTTCCTTCTTTCGGTCAATACTGTTTTCTCTTACAGCTGGTCAAAAAGATGCATCAAATGGACTTGTATCTTTCTCTGTACCTCCACAAAACTTAAGTCTTAAGTTTCTTCACAGCGACTCATGTCTCTACTGTCTTTTTTTTTTTCCTCTTCTTTTGGTCAATACTGTTTTCTTTTACATCTGGTCAAAAAGATGCATCAAATAAGACTTTTTCTGTACCTCCACAAAACTCATGTATTAAGTTTCTTCCACATGCATTGCTACTATAGATAATTCGCAAACTGTGGAAGAAAAGCCATATCTAGGCATAATGGGTTTTATATTGAATTTGCAGGGAATGAGCGAGGATGTGAGCATCAGCAAATTTTTTGATGAGGCCATGATGGTGGAACTGGCTCAGCAGGAAGCTGATATTCACCAGCAAATGATATGACTGGCTTAATGATATGGTGTCCACAAATCCATAGACGAGAGAGGTTGTAGGCAATTTTAAAAGGATGGAGCAGAAGCATTGAGCTCGTATGCCAAAAGAGAAATTATACAGTTGTAACTTCCGGCTGTCGCAGCGCTTTCTAATTTTGTTGGAAAATGATGTGACCTACTAATGCAAAGATGCTGTATTGTGATATTTGCCTACTATTTGCTACGGATCCGTGAAAATCATTATTATTTTTTGTGCAGACCGTATTTCATCATTATCTTTCATTTATTTTCAGATATTGGACAAGGAAGGATCAATTGAACACAACTTTTTGTTTCCACCTGATGATCTATATGTTAGCCTGTAGGAGTGAACTATGATGAATGACTTCATAATTTCATTTACTATGAAATTAGGGTATTATGAAAGTGGAAGCATAAAAAAGTCGGGAAAGGCTTGAGCTAAAGTAGACCAGACCAGAAGGTGTACTACACTGCTTGTACAAAACAGCTCCGAAACACCTATATAGAAACTAGAAAAAAAACCGAGGATAAACTCTCAGCCTCCCCAAAATAATTGCTAGAAATAAAACCATTGTCATGCCTTTCCTAATCAATTGCTAACCCAGTAATTAAAAATGAAGCCACTCCGAAGACTCTTTTAATGGAGCTATTTGTTTAGATTAAACCTAAAAAAAAAAAAAACACTCTTCTAGACCTGGATTAGCAAATTTAGCACTCAGTTAGGCTTTGGCCGGCTAGGTGGGTTCTACTAAAAATTCATCAACAAGTACTGACTTGAGTACTGAGCATTACATATTATCTTATTTCATGAACACTATCAAACCTTAAATGAAGAAAGATTCCTTCAAGAAACTTAAGCTGCATCAAAATTAAAGCAAATCCACTCTACTAATTGCCAGAAATAGATAGTACATAGTTACATACAAACATGATAAACAAACCGCATTACTTTTAGTACTAGCTAGAAACTTAAGCTGCATCAAAATTAAAGCAAATTCACTGTACTAATTGACAGAAATAGATAGTTCATACAAACATAACATGATAAACAAACCGCACTATTTTTAGTACTAGCTAGAAAGAGACCATTAGGTAGCAACACCATCCAAGATCTTAGCAACAACCTCTTTGGAATCCCTGAGCTTTTTGATGCTCTTAATCAGCTTCTCGCGCTTGATGGCAACTGCTGGAGATTCCTCCAGCATTTTCTCAATCCCACCACCACAATTTGGTCCCATCAACTCATTCACAATCTCACTCTCCATCTCTTGGTTCACAAGTTTCGAAACACTCAACTGCAAATGCAAAGCCATACAATCAACAAGCCTTCTCAGAACAACTTTCCAATAGGCAGTCATCCTCACTTTCAAGTCGAAAGCCTGAGACAGAACTTGAGGATACTGCCGAAGGACTCCAACTTCAACTTCCCCAATACCCTCTACATCGATCTTAGAGTGGTTTTTATTTAACACCAAATGTATAAATGTGCCTTGTTGACCCATAAGCCTACTACATTCGGATACATATTCTGGATTACATGTATAATCAGTCAGGTTCTCCATTTCCACTATCTCCATCATCCACTCAACTGACCTTTCTTTCATCCTTGTTATAAGATTACGGCCGGCTCTTCTGGTGCATACCTGAAGCTGATAATAGTCTTCTGTATTATGCATTAACACAGACATAACCACTTCTTCAATATAACTCCAAACCTTCTCAACAAATCCAACAGGTATGCTCGAGATTCCCTTCACTTTTCCCTGCAAGATAACAAGAAAAGCATTGCGGGGAACAAAATTCGGAAGACTAATACCTTTTGCTTCCTCCAAAATCTTGATCTCCTCTACTAAGAAGTTCTTTTTTGGGTCACTTTCTTCACACTTTTGAAGTTGATCTGAGTACTGATTGAGCATCTCATAAAGCCGAGCAGTGCAATGCATGCGCTTGTCATCAGGGAATTCATCAAATTCTCCTCTCATCAGAATTTTCCTAAGCGATTCTTTTGATGATCCGATGATCTGCATAAACGTGGTCATGGCTTCACTAACAGATGACAGTTTCTTTGGCATTTTGTTCAACTCCAAAAGACAAGAACCCAGCTTGTCATTTATCTTCTTGACGATGTCTGGCAAGTTTCTAGCTATGCTAGAAGCTTGAATCTGCACCAACTTTTGAGCCAGAACTGGAATTCCAACCATAGATTTATCAATCTTGGACAGCAAAGGATGAGTTTGAAAAAGTTGTTGAGATATAGCCCTTGCCTCCTCATAAGTTTCATCTCCAATCCGGTTCCTCACACAAACATAACCAAGACCAATACTAACATCATCTGCTGTAACCTTCTCTAATAGTCCTTCGGGCGCCTTATCAACCTTTGTGACCACAGCCAGAGTCCTATCACCAGCTTTATCCACAGTCTGTGACATCCTGATGGATTCACAAGTTGTAAAATCGACAGTAGCAGACAACACATTGAGAATGATGCTCTCTTCAGGCTTGATATACTCCATGATCATATCTTTGATTTGATCATAGATATCCTCAGGCTGACCATGAACAGGAACTCTAGTGATTCCAGGGAGATCAACCATAGTCAAATCAGGAACACCATTCTTTTTCACCAACAGAGTCAATGGGGTGTTAGAAATTCCCTTACCTCCACCAGCAATAACATTGGTGGCATTGACAATATCATCAGCAATGTTGACCTCATCAGTGTGCTCAACTTTGCCATTGTACTCCAACCGGAACTCTGGTTCAGGACTAGAGTGGTGTTGAAGCCTCATTATAAGGGGTACTCTGGTGCAGATACCTTGTCCACGTGGCAGGCTGATGCCGGCCAGGGATTCAAGGACGCTTGATTTGCCAGATGATTGGTCACCTACAACAACAATGGTGGGGAGCTGAATGCCTTCCTCCATAACCATGAGGCTCCTGAGCTTGTCAACGGCGTCAAGCAGAGGACGGATTTTGTCATTGTAGGATGACACAATCGGTGCGGCTTCAATGATGGCATGTTGTTCTACACATGATGATCCTTCACCTTCTGAAATGCATGCTAAATCTGTTTGCTTTGCTGCTCCCATCTTCTTGATAATCTGATGTATTGACTGAAAGAAGACTAGAAGAGTGATATGGAGGAAGAGATGGGATGAGAGTAATAAATAACAGAATACAAAGTAAGGTGTAAACAAAGTAGGGGCCTTTAGCTAGACTTTATTCTTTGTTTGGAAAAACCATATATAAAGATGACTAAGAACAGTAGGAAGATTGTTAAAGCTCATAGATGACTAGGGACCTTTATTTCTGCCAGGAAAAAAAAATGTAAAACGTATACAAACAAAATGCTAAAGAAACATCGTACAACAAAGTAAAAATAAAAGGAAATGGTAAAGCAACATAGTACAAGAAAGTAAATGTAAAAGTAAGTGATAAAGCAAAGAGTTTTGGGAGAGGATCCTCTCCTAATCTCTTTATCTTGCTGAGCTTCCTAAGCTTTCTACCACAAACTGACACGTGTATATATTACATCTAATGGCTGTTATTCACTCTCACACTATCAAGAGGCATCTAACACTTCTAGTCTTTTATTCTTTCAATCCTTTCTCTGACCAAGTACTGCTCCGTCAGTCGATCAATGAAGAGGTGGAAATAGAATAGCTCTGATACACATTTGAGTCTTATCTCAGTAAACACCTCCCATGTCTCTTCTCATTTGAGTGTTAGTTCAGCTCGTAGAATATGTAGTTTATGCACATGCTGTAGTAGGTACCAGAAGGCAAATAATTTGGTTTCTAGTTCGGCTTGTAGAGTAATTAATGTGATTTGTGCACAGCTTCTGCCGTTGTCTTGAAAAAAATGGTTTCTTCAATTCTTTATTTTAGGGAGTGTTTTACAATCGAACCACAAGAGGAAGACGAAGATGGGTCGGCAGATCTCCGGCTGTTCCTCCTTATTAATAATCATCGTGCTCCCCCTCATCTCCTCCGCAGCCCACAACTTCTCTCTTCCCGGCGTTGCTCCCCGTGATTTCCACACTGCCACTGGAGATCCCCTTTCTATCGAAGTGAACAAATTGTCATCTACTAAGACACAACACACATATGACTACTACTACTTAAGTTATTGTAACACAGAGATTATAAAAAGTGCAGAAAATCTGGGGGAGGTTCTTCGTGGTGATCAAATTGAAAATTCTGTATATGCTTTCAAAAAAAGAACTGCTTCTTCGTCTTCTTCAAGTTCAAATCCAGGGTTTTTCAACCCCTCATCATCTTCCTCTAAAATCATGGTCATAGCAGAGCTTAATTTCAATTGTGAGAGAGACGGGGGAATCAAAGTAACTGGAAGGAGTTCTAGAGAAAAGATGAGAGAGAGAGAGAGCATTTGACACTTTTTTAGCCGCAGGGGTTGAAAAAACAGTAAAGGCAGTGTGAGAGTGAATAAGAGCCATTAGATGTAATTATATACACGTGTCAGTTTGTGGTGGAAAGTTTAGGAAGCTCAGCTTGATAAGGCTCCCAAGAGTTTTTCTATTGGAATCTCTAAATTTACTCACTTGAAATGACCTCACTCATATAATTTGCAAACAAATTATTACTTTAAAATAAAAACTTAGTCCCGTTTTTTTTTTAGTCATTTCAATGATTTAATTACTTTATAAATCCTAATTTCATGTCCATTCCTTAATCAGACAACATAAATTTCTTATCTATAAAAAAAAAAATAAAGCACAAGGAATTGGTTTTTAAAAATTAATTTCTAATCAACAAGAAAATGTTTTAACATGAGTTCCTTCTCTCTCGAGTAAGGGTTGTGCCGTGCTAGGGTTTTGAGACGGCCATAGTTTTCTTTCTCTGCCTTTCTTCCGGCTCATGTTGTGGGGAATCCGGCTGATAGGCAAGGGGTTAAGGCGGGTTGCAGACTTGTTTAGCAAGATGGAACATGTTGTGGAAGATCTGGCACAGAAGTTGTCCATTTCGGAGGCTCCAGATCTTGAGGTTGTTAAAATCGAAGATGTTGAACAATTAGCCTTGA
The DNA here is from genome assembly GCF_002994745.2 of Rosa chinensis. Taxonomy (NCBI): domain Eukaryota; kingdom Viridiplantae; phylum Streptophyta; class Magnoliopsida; order Rosales; family Rosaceae; genus Rosa; species Rosa chinensis. The sequence goes on along the minus strand of NC_037088.1, from coordinate 15,695,739 downwards.
AGAAGTTCTGGTTGGTGGGTAAGTTGTTAACGAATAAACAGTTTAACAAGGAGGCGCTTAAAAGCACTATGAAGAGGATTTGGCGTACGAGGGAGGAGGTGACCTTTTTTGAGTGGGAAGGCACGGACAGGTTCCTCTTTTCTTTTAAATCAGATTATGATCGAAGGGTGGTGATGCGAGGAAGCCCGTGGACTTTGACAATGCCCTGTTACTGCTCACTGCTACAGATGGTCGAACAGATCCGAGTTCCATCCCTTTGGAACTGCAAAATTTCTGGATTAGAGTCAGGGGACTTCCACCGGAGTTTCTTTCACCGGCAATGGCCCGCAGAATTGGAGGCATTTTAGGAGTGTTTGTTGGATTGGATCCACACAAGAAAAGTGATTGCACGGGAAGTGTTCTTCTCATACGAGTTGGGTTGGATGTCTCCCAGCCACTACGGCGATGGATCAAATTGGATTTGGGGTTGGGGGAGGAATCCAAGTTGCGTCTAGAGTATGAAGACCTACCCTATTTCTGCTTCTACTGTGGACGTCTTTCCCATGTGAGCTCTCACTGTCCATGGTTTAAGGATGGGACGATCATTGAAATGTAGTATGGTCGGTGGAAAACTTTATTGAAGAATGTGTTCACCTTTGACCCAGAGTGCCAGTTGAAGGGAGTGCCTTTTGGTTTCATCAAGGACAAGTCGCAGTGGAAGATGACAGCTCCTGAGCCTATGCTGAGTGGAGCAGTGCGTTCCCGGGCAGAATGGGTTGAAGAGAATCCGATCCAGGAGGTTAGAATGGATGTAGATGGAGTTGAAGAGATGGTGGAGAAACAGCCGGAGGCAAAACAGCGGCGCGTGATTCCCTTAGCCAAAGCGCGTGAAGATGGAGTGTTAATTATGGGGAGTGATTCTAGGGATGCTGCTCTGATTTCTCTCCCTTTGATTTCGGAGACGGTTTTGCGCGGAGTTTATGTCTGGACCGATGGTTGGTATTAAGGCGGGAATAGAGAGGAATTTGGGTTTGGAAACGGTTTCTCACGACGTGGGTGGGCCGGGTGAGAATGGGCCGACTGGTTCAGTTGCTAAGTCCAGAGGGAGGCCCAGAAGTGTATCAGTTGATTACAAACTCCTTAATAATGGGAGTGTGGGCAAGAGTACTTCTAGAAATTTCCAGAAGGAGTTGGTTTCTGGTAATTCATCTTCTAAAAAGCAAGCAAACAAGAAGATGGTTGAGGTGCAGGAAGATGAACGTAGAGTTGAAAGTAAGACTAGTAAGAAGGGTTTGGGACGTGGACGGGGCTTTCCTGTGGGTGGTAGGAGCTGCAGGAAGGGTTTGTCTATGTCTCCTACGAAGAATGGTGTGTCTTCTCAAGTTGTATCGTCTTCACAAACCGTGATGGGTTCCGGTGATAGGACCCATCACGAGAAATGATCGCTTTGAGCTGGAATGTGCGGGGTTTGGGGAACCCGCACAATTTCCGAGCACTCCAACGCCTTTTACAGGTGCAATCCCCAGATTTTTTTCTTTCTTATGGAGACAAAGAAGAGGAAGAAAGCTATGGAAAAGTTATGTGCTAAGGTGGGTTATAAAGACTGCTTTGTGGTGGGTAGTGTTGGTAAGGAAGGGAAGAGTGGTGGCTTGGCTTTGGGGTGGAAAGCAGATGTTCAGATGAGTATCTTGGGTTCTTCTCAAGCTCATATTGATGCGGTAGTAAGGTGGGAGAATGTTCTAGTTAGAATAACCGGCTTCTATGGTAATCCGGAAACCTCACGTCGTTCGGTTTCTTGGGAGTTGCTTCGAAGAATTGCTGCCACTGTCATTGGACCTTGGTTAATTTTAGGAGATTTCAATGAACTTCGGGATGCAAGTGAAAAGAGGGGAGGTGCGGTCAGACCAGAGGTGCAAATAAGAAAGTTTAGGGAGGCCACAAAGGATTGCGGGTTGCAAGAAATTTTGTTTTCTGGATCACCCTTCACGTGGTCCAATGGGCACACTTGGGAGAGACTTGATAGGGGGTTTGTGAATAAGGCTGGATGGTTCTTATGGCCTAATTTACACGAGTATCACGTTGATGGTTATGCCTCTGACCATCTTGCTCTTATTTTCCATACTAATGGGGAGGGTTTGAAGAAGTTTCGGAAGAAGAAGCGGAGATTTATGTTTGAGCCATTGTGGGTAAAGGAAGAAACATGTCAGGAGGCTATAAGGGCAGCCTGGTCTTCAGAAGCAGCAGAGACTAGTCTGGAGAGTAATTTACTGACTTTGGGTGATGTTCTTATGGCCTGGAATAAGGAGTATATTGGGAATGTGCCGAGGAGAATTAACAAGCTAAGGAAGGAGTTAGATGGTATTCCATTTGATCATCCTGTGGATTCGGTTCAGGAGCATAGAAAGAAGGTTAAAAAAGATCTAGAGAAGTATGTGGGCTATAATGAAGACTTATGGAGGCAAAGATCTCGGGTGGAGTGGTTGAAAGAAGGTGATTGCAACACAAGGTTCTTCCATAATTATGCAAAGTTCAGAGGGTGGAAGAATAGAGTTAGTGGTGTGGCAGATACTAATGGAGTGTGGCAAGACCAAGTTTCGAGTATTTAGGAGGCCTTTGTCAATTACTTCTCACATTTGTTTACTACTGAAGGTTGTAATCACTTGGAGCTTATTTTAGACGCTATACCCACTGTTGTATCGAACCAGATGAATGATATTCTATTGCAGCCTTTTACGAGGGAGGATATTGAAGCTACTTTGAAGCAAATGGCACCTAATAAGTAACCGGGAGCTGATGGCTTATCTGCGTTGTTTTACAAGCATTATTGGCATATTGTTGGGGATGAAGTGTCGTATTTTTGTCTGAAAGTTCTTAATGAAGGGGCAAGTGTGGAATCGATTAATCAGACCCTAATAGCTCTAATTCCGAAGATTGAGCACCCGCACTGTGTTACGGATTTCAGGCCTATTAGCTTATGCTCTATTCTCTACAAGTTGATTTCCAAGACGATTGTGAATAGAATGAAAGGTTTACTGCCTTCTATCATTTCGCCTTTTCAAAGTGCGTTCGTCCCAGGTCGCCACATCCATGATAATATCATAGCTGCTTTTGAAACGATTCATACCATAAGAGCTCAGAGAAGTACAGCTGATCCGAGATTGGTTCTTAAATTGGACATTAGCAAAGCATACGATCGGGTGGAGTGGGTTTATCTTCGTGAAGTAATGGGAAAGCTAGGATTTCATGAACAGTGGGTCTCCTTGATCATGAGGTGTGTTACTTCGGTCAGGTTTTCTATTTTATGGGAAGGACAAGCTTATGGTAATTTCCATCCGACTAGAGGGCTCAGACGGGAGATCCCCTATCTCCCTATCTTTTTTTGCTTTGCTCTGAAGGTTTATCTGGGTTGTTTCAAAAGGCTTGCAGAGAGGGTTTTATTGAAGGAGTCCATGTGGGGGGGGGGGGGGGGGGGGGGGAATGCACCTCCTGTGAATCATCTTTTATTCGCAGACGACAGTTTGATCTTTGCTACTGCTAGGAGGGAAGTGGTAATGCATTTGAAGCAATGTCTTCTGTTGTACGAGGCTGCAGCGGGTCAAAAAGTTAATTTTCAGAAATCAGCCATCTCTTTTGGACCAGCAGTGGACGAGGGGGTTAAGTCTGATATTCAGGAGATGTTGGGCGTGCCTGTGGTACCATTTCATGAACGGTACTTAGGGCTCCCAACGGTGACAAGGAGGAGTAAAAAAGAAATGTTCAAAAAAATAAATGAGAGACTTGACTTTCATCTTACTAGGTGGAACAGTAAGTTTTTGTCTAAAGCAGGGAAGCTAGTGTTAGTCAAAGCCGTTGCCCAGGCAATCCTGACATTTACAATGAACGTTTTCAGGCTCCCGAAAGGTATCTGCAAGTCGTTTCAATCTAAAGTTGCAAACTTTTGGTGGGGGAAGGCAGATGGGAAGAAGGGGATGCATTGGTGTAAGTGGAATCAACTTTGTAAGAGTAAGAGTCAAGGTGGGCTTGGTTTTCGGGACCTTGAAGCTTTTAATCGAGCACTTTTGGCAAAGACAGTATGGCGTCTAGTGATGGAGCCTAATTCCCTTGTGCACAGGCTACTGCAAGGTAAATATTTCCCGCATACAAATTGGGCGGGAGCTAGGAATGAAGTAGGTGCCTCTTTAATCTGGAGTAGTTTGATGTGGGGTAGAGATTTGCTGATCAGTGGGACTAGGTGGAGAGTGGGGACATGACGCAATATAAGGGTTTGGTTTGATAAATGGTTACCTACACCATGGACCTTCAGACCGGTCTCTCCCCATTCTGGTAATTTAAATTTGAAGGTTAGTGAAGTGATGCTTTATCCTGGCATGTGGAATGAAAGTTTGATAAGATCTACATTTCGCCCACATGAGGTCGATACTATTCTGTCAATACCTATTGCTGCAGGTAGGAGGGATGATTCTATTGTTTGGCATTATTGCAAAGATGGAAGGTATACAGTGAAGTCAGGGTGTTGGTTAGCATCAGAGCTTCAGAGGGTTCATGAAGGGTCAGTGGGTTGTAGTAACAGTAGCAATAAGGAAGGTACCCAAGTTTGGGACACTTTGGAAATTAAGAATTGCTCATAAGGTGAAACTTTTTCTTTGGCGTGCTTGTAAAGGCTTCCTACCTTGTGCTGCTAATTTGTTCAGAAGGCATGTGGGAAATTCTAGCCTTTGTTGCCGATGTGGGAGGGAGGAGGAGACAACAATCCATTGTATGTGGAGCTGTCCGTGGTCTAAGAAGGTTTGGAAATTCTCATTCTTAAATGGAGTTTATAAACAATGGAGAGAACCTAGTTTCATTGACTTGTTTGCGCATGTGGTTAAAACTTCCTCCAAAGAGGAGGTTGAATTGTTCAGTGTTATCTGTTGGTTACTTTGGAAGAGCAGGAACAAATTTAAGCACGAAGGAGTTGTGGAGGAGAGTAAGCATATTGTATGGAGTGCGAATGAGTGGTTAAACAACTTCCAAGATGCACAAAGGAGTAATGAGACAGTGACTAAAGATGCAACACAAAAGAGAGTGAAAGTCAAATGGAGGCCACCTACTACACCAAATCTGAAGTTGAATACTGACGCAGCAATAGATTATAAAAAGAAGAAGGCTGGTCTAGGCATGGTTGTACGAGATGGGGAGGGGAAATTGAAGTGTGCAGGGCACAAGGTATTGCCAGGAAACCCATCTATTGTTGCTATTGAAGCTCTTGCTGTCTATCATGGACTACTTTTGTGTAGAGAAGCTGGTTTTCAGAACTTAGTAGTGGAGAGTGATTCCACCATAGTAATTGATGCGTTGAAAAAGACAGAGCTTGATCTTAGTGTGGAGGGTGGAGTCTTGGATGATATTAAGTGCTTGGCTTCAACTTTAGAATCAGTCCTGTGGAAGAAAGTCAATAGAGAAGGCAATATTGCTGCACACAAGATGGCAAAGCATGCCTTGATGGCTGACGAAGATAGACTCTGGTAGGAAGCAGGGCCACCTTGGCTTACTGATATCATTTTAGATGAATGTAGAAATTGATGATATGGGGGGTGGTGCTCTTTTTTACTTGCTCTGATCATGCAGGGTTTTTAGCGAGGCCACTTTAACCCCGAAGGTTGTATTGACCATTTGTTATCAATGAAAGTTTTTTTAACTGATCAAAAAAAAAAAAAAAAAAAGTTTTAACATGAACTATTCTGCGGTTTTTTAACTTTTTTTTTTCTTCTATTTTAGCTGTGCAAAAAAAAAAAAGAATTGTAACCATTTTTTCATAATATTATTTTTTCTATATTATGTACCTTATGATTAATTATTTCAATAGCTTGTTAATTTTTTTCATAACTGCTAGCTTTTTTTTTTTTTTTTTTTTTTTTTTTTTTTTTTTGCAAATAATGGATTAACTTAGATTTAGGTTATTATAGGATTTCTCTTGTTGTCGACCTTCACCAATATGCATTCAACATGTATATTATACATTTTTATGTCTCATGATCTTAATCATAGTTTTAATTCTTATTAAATATATATAAGATGCTTTAATTAAGGCTGTCGATTCTGACACGACCCAATAACACAACTCGAAACCCGCACGAAATGAAGCGGGTTGAACCCACACGATTAAAAAGCGGGTCGGCAGCGGATCAACCCATCATGACCCATTTAATAAACGGGTCAGCCGCGGGTCAACCCGCCAACACGAAGTGAACCCGTATAACCCGATTATGTTATACTTCTTAAAATTTTGGACGTTGGGAGTATTTGATCCTAGGATTGGACAATTTGAAATATTTGCTTCATCATGATTGAATTTAATTATTTATGAATTATATATAATTATTTATATTCTTCGTTTTATGTGTTGTAAATGATAGTGAATATTCATGCAATAGGTATTGCTTATTGTATGCGATTGACATACTCATAATGTATGCGATTGACAGACTCGTAATGTATGCGATTGACATACTTGTAATGTGTGATTGATTAGTATAGCTATTATGTATTGCCTTTTGTATACATGATGTAACCCTATATAAACCTCATGGTGAGATGAATACAATACAATACAATTTTTCCAATTCTCTACAACACGTTATCAGCACGAGCCCTAACCACAAGAAAAAAAACCAAACCAGAAAATTCTTCAAAACCTGCCACTGCCACCTTCGAGCCTCACTGCCGTAGCTCCTAGCCCACACTAGCCTCACCTGCGCACCTGCCCCTGCAGCACCTACGCGCCCCTGCGCACGCATCCCTACTGCCCCTGCAGCACCAATGCACACCGACTGCATCTTTCTCCTTTCCTGTGCACATCCGTATGCTTGCAGGCTCCGAAACATCTAGTTCGGAACCTCAGATCAAAATCATTTCTTCATCAGAGTTGTTCGTCTCTGTCTCTTCCATCTGACCTCCGAATTTCAGCCTTATCAGAGTTATTTTGGGACCGGTACAACAATCAAAGTGAAAGCTGTTCAGAAGAGGATCTGCTCCGAATTTCAACACGTAAGTTTTGTAATTAAGGTTGCTGCTTTCTTGTATTTTAAATTCCTTTTATTTTTTGCACAATTTTGGAATATATGAACAGGATTTTGAGTATTTAATAAAGCGGAATTATGGGGATTCACGCTTAACGAACTAAGAGTGTTCATAATGCTCAGACTAAGAGTGTCCGCAAGCATTAAATTGTGACCATATTAAACATCATTGTTCGGTCTAATCCAAATATTCTTGGAATCGATTTCTTGGTAGCATTAAGGCTCGGAAATCTTATATTAGTTGCCGTGGAAGTTTTTACTCCGAAACTAATCTATTCTCCTTTGTCTTTGAATGTCGAATGCAAACGTGCAAAAACTCGACTTCACTAAACTAGATTCAAATGACATTTGTTATCACCGATGGGTGAATGACGTCAAGAATCACCTCACTACTAATGAGATTCTGTGGAGAAGAGCTCACAGACTAAAGATTAATTGAGAAAAATCCTCTCAACCTTCCCCGTCTCAGCGTTAATGATTGCCAAGCAATAGGCTTGTGTACAATGCTAGATGGATTACGAGGTTTCATAAACTTATGTCAGTTACTGAGAAAGCTAACAACATACTCGTGAAAAACTATAATTCAAAGGCCCGTTGGAACTAAGAGCGTTCACGAGGCGAATTATAATAGCGCACCTAAAGAAGGGCGCAAGGAGCGGAACCCTAAAAGTTAGGGGCCAACGAAATGGACGTGTGGGTTCATACAACCACCCTACAAAGGAAGGAAAACCGCGAGATTGATAAGCGGACATGTGGCAACATTGGCCAACGTGGGAGAGGAAAAACAGGCGCCGCCGGTAGTGGTGGTGTCGCCACCAACGTCGATGGAGGATGTCCAAATGCACAAGGTGCGTCTCAATTAATGGGTGAGGTAATGCTATAGATGTGGATCTTTAAAGCATTGGTTTAAGCACTAGAATGCGAGTGGAAAAACAAAGCTGCACAATACAAGTGTATAAAGATATGAGAGAGCATGAGGCTCATCTCGCGGCTGAAGGAGATGATGACAATGATGTCAATCTCATCATTACAGACTTCAAATCTGGCGAGGAAAACAACCATGTTGATGCCGCAGATTTTGATTAAATAGTCTTTTATTTTTCCAAGAATTATGTAATGGCAATTATGCCTTAATTAATAAATGACAATTTTGTATTAACTCTTTCTCAAGTGGCGCATCTAATGAAGTATGATGTCTAGGAAAGTAATTGAGATTAGTGGTACTTAAGAGAGCCTCGCTCCACCGACATCTCTCTCTACTTCCCTGGTCATATTTGATTGGAGTTACCAAACGGATTGAGTGACTACGATTTGTCTAAGTTTGACTTTTATTTTTGGATTAGACTTTGGTTAAGAAACTTTGATGTAATCATTGGCTATTAATAAAGTGTCGATTCTTTTACTTAATGTCTTGGACATACCTTAATTCGAACTTTATTTGAAAGATATAAGAGCCAATGGTTTTCATGTGGAAACAAATTGTGAGAATTGACAAGAGTTCCTTTGCATCACCTCTAATGACTACTGGCATAAACGAGTATTAGAAACTTATGTGTCGCTCTAGTGGGTTGTATGCAACTACTATTCGAGTTATTGAATCCAACAATGTCATGAGAGACGACTTATGGGATTTTGACACATATAGGCTTTGGCATGATCATTTGGGACACCCAAGTCGTGACATGATGATCCGTGTATTAAAAGACTTCACACGGACATCCATTTTCAGAACGAAGAAAAGTAAGAACCAAAAATGGTTCGAGGAGCTACACATGCGCCTCATGGCGCCATGATTGTGCAAGACCGGCCACACATGGCCGGTGCCGCCTACCCCTTGCGGCAAATACATGGCATTGACGCCATAAACCCTAATTCAACTCCTTTCTCTACTTCTCAAGTCCATGTGACATTGTGGCTTAACCAAAACCTTTATTGGTTGATTATAAGGCCTATGTTTCGTTCTATAAAGCCTGTTCTTTAGGATTGAGACCATCCTATGCAAAGGAGAATGAGGAAATAATTCCATTCTTACAAAGAATCTAAGGGAATTCTGTGGATTTGATCAACCAACTTGCGGACCGTATAGATGTTTTATAGTGTTGGTTAATACGCAAACACGCTAGTCACGTGTTGTGCCATTATCCACTCGTAATGCTGCTTATACTACACTCCTAGCACATAACATATGGCTACGGGCTCACTACCCAGATCATCCCCTTCAGTCAATTTGACTTGATAATGCCAGAGAGTTTACATCGAAAATTTTCGATGACTGTTGCATATCATTGGGTATTGATATCAAGTATCATATTCCCATGTACACACTCAATTTGTCTCGCGGAAAAGCCACCATTAAAAGACTACGATGGTAGCCCGGACTTTCGTAATGCGCACTAATATTTCCGCTTGGGTTATGCAATATCGCATGCAGCTATGCTAATTAGTCTACGACTCATAGCAGCCACTCAACTTTTATTTGCGTTACAGCTAGTGACTGGGTTCGAGTCTAATATCTCGTACTTATGCATATTTGAGTGTGCGGTTTATGTGCCAATTGCGCCGCCACAGCACATCAACATGAGTCATTGCAACGAATGCATATATATATATATATATATATATATTTGTGTTGGACATGAGTCTCCAACTGTAAGTCCGCTATGTAGAACCCTTGACATGCGATCTTTTTTTTTTTTTCGCTGGATTTGCAGATTGTCACTTTGATGAGACAGTCTTCCCGTCGTTAGGGGGAGATTAAAACGTCAATGTTCACCAGGAACGACATGAATTGTCGTGGTCTGTCCCCACTATGTCTCATCTTGATCCCCTAAAAGTGATGAGATCACATATACCTGCTGCAAACATGCCTGCAAGGATTGATGTCCCCACAAGAGGACATGGTGCCACCCAGAGAAGATGGGTACGACACCACCACCATGTATGGTGGTATGGTGACGCCACAAGGTGACATAATGGTGTCATAGGACATGGGTTCCGCTAGAGAGCGTAGGAGACCCATAGGTTCGATGGATTCTCACCCTAAGAAGAGAGCGAGTTTGGCACAACTTGATCCATTGATCATTGATACTCAAAATCCATCTCATGAGAATATTTTAGATTGTGGTTATGTTCAAGAGACATCGTTGGGGGACGCTTCAATGTTAGAACCAATTCCTGAGAATATAGAGATCTCTACGAACTACACTAGTGTACATGAGGATGTGGAATTGTTGAGACCAATGACATCAAACCTTACTCCGTTGAAGAATGCCAACGTAGAGAAAATTAGCCTAAATGGAAAGATGTGATCCAGGTTGAATTGGATTCACTAACAAAGAGGAAGGATTTTTGGCCTGAGATGCCAACACCTCCTAACATAAAACTTGTTGACATTAATAGGTCTTCGTTAGATAGCGTGATGAGAAAAAGAGATGATAATCTCGCCTTATGGCGCAAGGCTTCTCACAAAACGCCCTGGAATCGACTACGAGAAAATATATTCTCTCGTAATGGATGTCATTGCACTCCACTACCTTATCAGTTTGGTAGTTTCCGAATAACTGAACATGCAGCTTACGAATGTGGCCACTACGTATCTTTATGGGGATCTAGATACGGAATATAATGAAGGTTCTTGTGAACTTCATTTACCTAAGTCAAGTGGCTCTAAACAACGGAGCGCGTTTGTAACGAGGTTGAAACGCTCACTAAAGTGACTACTTGATTGGGAATGGATATGATGAACTATGCCCACGTGTTTCCATGACAAGTTCAGGATTTGCAATTGTCACGGTTTATGTTGATAAACATAATTGGAACCCTTGTGAATTAAGGAAAACCGCTGAACACCTGAAATCCTAGTTTGAGAGGAAGGACCTTGGGAGAACACGGTTTTATCTAGATTTAGAACTTGTATACCGTGTCAATAGATGCTTAGGCATTTTGATAAAGTCAAAAATGCACTCCCATGGTCGTCCGTAGTCTTGGCCCTAAAAGGGATCCGTTTCGTCCCAGGGATGATGACGAAGACGTGTTAATAGCAGAAGTGCTTACTTATGTACAACAGTTGCATTATTGTACTTAGCACAATACAAGACCAGACACCTCAATTATTATGAACTTGTTAGCTGGATATAGCCCCGTGCCAACACGCCGCCATTGGATTGGCATAAAGACAATCTTTCGATACTTGAGAGGTACGATTGATATGGGCTTGTTCTATCCCTACAGAGAGAAAAGAAATAACGAAAGTGTGGGATCGGACTCCACAAGGCAAAACGCCACATTCCGTGCTCCTCCTCCCCTCCATCAAAATGACAACGATGTCTTGATGAGTTTTGCTGATGCAGGGTATCTCTCTGACTCTCACAAAGGTCGCTCCCAAATGGGTTATGTCTTTACCATGGGAAGCACTACGATATCTTGGAGGTCTACAAAGCAGACCCTTGTTGCTACTTCCTCAAATCATGCAGAGATTATCGCTCTACATGAAGCCGTGCAAGAATGCATATGGCTAAGGTTTGTAGTTAGACATATTCAAGGAACTTGTGGTTTGAAGTCTACCATAGATGAACCTACATGCATTTATGAAGATAATGCAGCTTGTATTGAGCAAATGAAGTTAGGTTTCATCAAGGGCGACAACACCAAGCATATATCACCTAAGTTCTTTTACAATCAGCAACAACAAACACTTCTAAATATTGAAGTGAATCAAATCCGTTCAGAGGATAATGTAGTGGACTTGTTTACCAAATTGTTACCTAAATCCACCTTCGAGAAACATGTGAAGAGCATCAGATTAAGAAAGTTATCCGAACTCCCATAATTGTAGAAATCAGGGGGAGACCTTGACATCAGGGGGAGGTATGATGTCTACATGTTCGATCTCGAAGAGTGAAGGACGTGTTGTGCTCTTTTTGCCCTTCGACCAGGGTTTTTGTTACCTGGCAAGGTTTTTAGTGAGGCAACGATCAAAGCGTCATCACCGAGTTTGATCGGCACAAGGGGGAGTGTTGAAGGATGTCGACTACTCCACATTCACGCGCGTTGCGCTCTTTTTCTCCTTCGACCAAGGTTGTTTTTTCCCATAGGATTTTTATTACTTGGCAAGGTTTTTGACGAGGCAACTTAGAAGTGCATAGCAGAGGCAACACCATTGACATGGAATATCCAAGGGGGAGTGTTGTAAATGATAATGAATATTCATGCAATAGGCATTGCTTAATGTATGCGATTGATATACTCGTAATGTATGCGATTGACATACTTGTAATGTGCGATTGATAGACTCGTAATGTATGCGATTGACATACTTGTAATGTGCGATTGATTAGTATAGTTATTATGTATTGCCTTTTGTATACATGATGTAACCCTATATAAACCTCATGGTGAGATGAATACAATACAATACAATTTTTCCAATTCTCTACAACATTATGGAGTTTTTAGTGAATTTAATCAATTTATGCATTTTTTTAGTTAAATGGGTCGCAGTGTTAACCCTTAAATGAGTCATTTTGTCCAACACGACACGACCTATTTATTAAATGAGTTAAGCAGGTTGGAAACAGATAACACGTTTAATAAATAGGTTGGGTTTGGGTTTAAATTTTTGACGCGATTAATAAATGGGTTGAGTTTGAGTTTGTCTCTTGTGACACGACATATACCTTGACCCGACATGAACCCAATCCGACACGACCCATTGACAGCCCTAGCTTTAATGAGTATGTAGTGAAATTGAAAAATGAAAATAGATAAGGAAAATAATAAAGAATGCAATATAATATTATTGAATTGGAAAGTCTAGAGAAAATAAATATAATATATTTTTGGTAAAATTATTGTTTTTAATAGTCATTTTATAGTAGGTTATGTATGTTATTTAATAATTCATAATAGTGTGAGGTCAAGTGAGCAGATTTAGAGGTCATAATAGAAACACTCTAAAGCAAAAGAATCGAACCGGTTAGCTAGTTTGGACTTCACGATCTTTGATCTTTTACATTTTAGAACTCCCTGCAAAATTTGTTATTTCATGCATCATAGTCCAATAAGTTATGACTTGAATAAAAATCATGATACTTATATGATATGTCTTGTGATATTGAATCGTGTTGTGCTGGTAAGTGGTAACAAAATGATCCTTATGAAGGCCTTCCTATAATGAGGACAGGAATCAATGGAAGTATGAAAAAGGTAGCTGATTATGAAACAAATGTATATTAACATTCCGATGAGAGTTTTTATTTTATTTTATTTATTTACTTTTGTGATAAGAAAAGACCCATCACTTTTTAGGAAAAAGTGTATCCCACAGACGGTGCCATTTGTTAGTGATGAAAAATTTTGTTTAGGAATGTGACTCAACAATTAATGTGGACTGGAACGGGAGTTGAACTGGGACCAATCGAGAAACTTCTATTCATCGTTGATTTGATGGTGACGAAGTGAAGGCTTCTCTCCATTGTTGACTTTGGGGCTGACGAAGCGGAGGCTTCCCCTCGCTAATGATAACGAGATGAAGGCTTCCCTTTACTTCGTACTTGGATGATGACGGAGCGGAGACCTCTTTCTGTTGATGATAACGGAGCGAAGGCTTCCCTTCGCTTCGTACTTGGATGATGACGGAGTGAAGACCTCTTTTCGTAGATGATAATGGAGCGAAGGCTTCCCTTCGCGGTTTCACTTCGCTTTGTACTTGGACGATGATGGAGCGGAGGCTTCTCTTCGTAGCTAGTTTGAGAGGGGGGGGGGGGGTACCTGCAAAAGGCTCTCCGATGCCTAAGTCAGTATATTTCTGAGTTGAATGTAGTAGACTTAATTAGAATTCGATGTCATTCCTAGTCGTTTTGCCCCTATTTATAGGTGTATTATAGCTTGGGCTGCAAGTAAACTTGCATGGCAAGGCGTCGGTGACTTGGGTGGCAAATCACAATTAATACCGTATCTATTCCTGTAATTATCGCCACTTATGGCTGTAATCATTACCGCAATAATTACCGACTTACTGGTGTAATGTTTGCCGTACTTAATACTGCAATCATTTCCACATTTATATTTTTCTTTAGGGTTTTTGTCCATTTACCCTAATTCTAAGGTCATTTATCTCACTTACCTCATAATTAAGTTTTTTTTTTTAATTCCCCCTTACCCATAAAGACTAATAAGGTCTTCCCTAATACCCAATTAAGTTTTTTGTTTATCTTTGAGACTATTTTACCCTCACCGCTTTGTTACATAGAGAGAGAGAGAGAGAGAGAGAGAGAGAGAGAGAGAGAGAGAGAGAGAGAGAGAGAGAGAGAGAGAGAGAGAGATAGAGAGAATAGAAGAGAGAGAAGCCATAGGAGACTTCGCCGGACTCCGGTCACTGACCACCACCCATTCAATTTCTCTGAAAACCTTGCCAGAGGTCGTCGGAAAGGTTTATTACCCCCAAATAGACCTTTATTTCCTCCCAATAAAACTCTATATATTAACCCCAATAAAAGTCTACTGGGGTGAATAGAGGTTTATGAAACCTCACCAGAAGTCCTCAAAGAGGTTGTCGGAGATCTCATAGAGGGCCGGAGAGGTTTATTGCCCCTTAATAGAACTTTCGGTCGCCGGAATGGGAACTTATCTCCCTAAAACTTTGATTAAGGACAAAAACAAGGAGATTACATCAATTCAAAACATTTATTGCCCCCCAATAGACCTTTAACATACCTCTATTGCCCTTGATAATTTTTTTTTCTTTTTTCTTTCCTTCTGGACCTTTTGCCCCCATTTTACCCAAAAAAAATTAAAAAAATAAAATAAAAATTGTGCACCCACATCGTCTTCTCCTCCCATCTTCAACTTCGACGGTTGCAGACCTCCCTTCTTCGAGGCTTGAATTCGCAGATTTCACCATCCTATACATTCATTCCATCACAATCAAATTCATATCGAAAATCCAAAACGTAGACCAAAATCAAAATCAGGATATGGAAATCTCTCTTTCCAGGTTCTGCTTGTTTCGGATCTAGACTAGGACCAGCAAGTCGTCGAGGTCGATTTCGATCTGGATTGCCACTAGAAAACCCTAACCCTGGGGGAGGAGAAACGGTCTTCGCCAAGGAGGTCGTAATCAGACTTGGAGGCAGAGTAATTGAGGTTGACGACGACAGCAACTAAGCAGTTGAGGTCGGAATTGAAATCGAAGTGCATTCGATGGCAGTCGAGGTGGACGACGGAGACAACCGACCCCTGTTGGTCGGTTGTCGGGGTATCGCCCCATGACGGCCTGGACTTGGGCGAGCCAGCCACTGGTGACGACGCCATGGTGGGCGGCTCGAGTCTGGTAGTAGCCGGAGTTGGCCTTGGGGCTTTGCAGAGGAGAGAGAGAGAGACACACACACACACATGTAATTAATTAATTAAGTGAAGGGTAAAATTGTCATTTTTCTTGAAACTGGGTGAGTGGGAATAAAAATTTGTTGCTGGGGTAAGTGGGATAATTTTGGCCAATTTTAGTGCTTTGGGTCAAGGTCCCATTTTCTTAATTGTAGGGTTAAATTGGTTTACTGTTTTAGGATATGAGATTTGAGAGAGAGATTGATGAGAGAATTGTGTGTTCCATTATTGATGAGAGGAGCCCTATATATAGGGATTACAAAGTATATTGCCATATGATACAAGGAAACCTATTCCGACTAGAACTAGGAATTCTAGAACCTTCTCTCATAGTACAATCATAGAACTAAACCTAGTTTGACAAGGCACACTAAAGTCAACATTCTTCAACACTCCCCCTTGTGTTGCTCAAACTTGGTGATGACGCTTCAATCATTGCCTCATTAAAAACCTTACTCGAGTGAAAAATCTTGTGGGACAAAAACAACCTCAAGGAGGATAAAAAGTGTACAACACATTCTTCACTCTTCGAGATCGAACATGTAGACATCATGCCTCCCCCTGATGTCGGCAACTCCCCTTGATTACTTCAATTTTGGGAGTTCTGATAATTTTCTCAATCCAATACTTACAACATGTTTCTCGAAGGTGGATTTGGGTAACGACTTAGTGAATAAGTCTGCTACATTATCCTCTGATCGGATTTGATTCACTTCAATCTTTAGAAGTGCTTGTTGTTGCTGATTATAAAAGAACTTAGGTGATATATGTTTGGCGTTGTCGCCCTTGATGAATCCTAACTTCATTTGTTCAATACAAGCTGCATTATCCTCATAAATGCATGTATGTTCATCTGTGGTAGACTTCAAACCACAAGTTCCTCGAATATGTCTAATTACAGACCTTAACCATATACATTCACATACGGCTTCATGTAGAGCAATAATCTCTGCATGATTTGAGAAAGTAGCGACAAAGGTCTGTTTTGTAGACCTCCAAGATATCGCGGTGCTGCCCATGGTAAAGACATAACCCGTTTGAGAGCGACCTTTGTGAGGGTTAGAGAGATACCCTGCATCAGAAAAACCCATCAAAACATCACTGTCATTTTGATGGAGGGGAGGACGCCGGCCACTCTTGGTGGCGGCGGCGTGTACGGTGGCTTTCAGCCTAATGGGGTCCGATCCCATTCTTCCTGTCATTCCTTTTCTCTCTGTAGGGATAAAACATGCCCATGTCAATCGTACCTTTTAAGTAACGAAAGATTTTCTTTATACCAGTCCAATGGCGGCGTTTTGGCACAGAGCTATGTCTAGCTAACAAGTTCACAGCGAATGAGATATCCGGTCTTGTGCATTGTGCGACTCATGTCTCTACTGTTTTCTTTCTTCTTATTTTGGTCAATACTGTTTTCTTTACATCTGGTGAAAAAGATGCATCAAATGGACTTGTTTCTTTTTCTGTACCTCCACAAAACTTAAGAAATTAAGTCTTAAGAACTTAAGCCTAAAGTTTCTTCACAGCGCGCGACTCATGTCTCTACTGTCTTTTTTTTTTTTTTTTCCTTCTTTTGGTCAAGATTGTTTTCTTTTACATCTGGTAAAAAAGATGCATCAAATAAGATTTTTTTCTTTTTCTGTACCTCCACAAAACTTAAGTATTAAGTTTCTTCCAAACGCATTGCTACTGTTGATAAAACTGTGGAAGAAATGCCATATCTAGGCATAATGGGTTTTACGTTGAATTTGCAGGGAATGAGCGAGGATGTGAGCATCAGCAAATTTAGCACACAGTTAGGCTTTGGCCGGCTAGGTGGGTTCTACCAAACAATCATCCACAAGTACTGACTTGAGTACTGAGCATTACATATTATCTAAGAAGCACCAATACGGGTATGAGTATCCGCATATTATACGATTGGATACGTGGATACGGCAAATCTTAAATGTAATAGGATACGGGTACCTGAATTAAATATATTTATATATATAATTAGAAAAACTCAAAAAAAAAATAAGTGTTGAAGGATGTTGACATTCTGCAAAGCCTGCTCTTTAGCAAAATTAGGATACGGGTACCTCATTGGTTGTTTCTAAAGTCCACCATCCGTTCTGCAAAGCCTGCTCTTTAGCAAAATTAGGATCGAGACCGTCCTATGCAAAGGATACTAAAGAAAATATACCATTCTTACAATGAATCCAAGGTGATATTTGTGGACCTATTCAACCACCATGCGGACCATTTAGATATTTTATGGTGTTGGTTGATGCATCGACACGCTGGTCACATGTCATGCTATTGTCCACAAGGAACGCTGCATTTGCTAAACTCCTAGCACAAATAATTAAGTTAAGGGCTCACCACCTTGATCATCCTATTAAGTCTATAAGGTTAGACAATGCTGGGGAGTTTACATCAAAAACTTTTGATGATTATTGCATGTCCATTGGGATTGAAGTTGAACATCCAGTTCCTCATGTTCACACCCAAAATGGTATCGCAGAAGCCGCCATTAAACGACTACAAATGGTTGCTAGGGCATTGGTAATGCGCACCAATCTCCATATCTCTGCTTGGGGCTATGCAATATTGCATGCAGCTGTGCTTATTCGTCTGAGGCCCACTGCCACTCAACCCTTTTTCTGCGTCCCAGATGGTGACTGGGTATGAGCCTAATGTCTCACACTTACGCATATTTGGGTATGCAGTTTATGTGCCAATTGGGCCGCCACAGCGCACCAAAATGGGTCCTCAACGACGATTAGGCATTTATGTTGGATATGATTCTCCAACAATTATCCGCTACATAGAACCCTTGACAGGCGATCTCTTTACCGCTAGATTTTCGGATTGTCACTTCGTTGAGACAGTCTTCCCGTCGTTAGGGGGAGATAAGAACATCAATGTTCAACAGGAACGACAGGAATTGTCGTGGTCTGTCCCCACTCTATCTCATCTTGATCCCCGAACCGCACAGTCCGAAATTAAAGTGCGGAGAATTCTCGATCTTCAGAACGTAGCAGAATCGATGCCTGATGCGTTTTCTGATATCGCAAAAGTGACGAGATCACACATACCTGCTGCAAACGTGCCTGTAAGGATTGATGTCCCTAAAATTAGAGGACATGACGCCAACTCAAGAGTACATGAGCATGGCGCCAACGTCCCCTCTCACAGTGATGGTGACGTTGTGGCTAGGCCCATGGCTCCTGCCAGGAAGCGCGGGAGACCCATAAGTTCGATGGATTCTCGCCCAAGAAAGAAAGCGAGTTTGGCACAGAATAATCCATTAATCATCGATGTGAATAATCCATCTCATGAGAATATTTCGGATTATGGTTATGTCCAAGATACATCATTAGGGGACGCTCCAATGTCAGAACCAACTCCAGAGAATAGGGAGATCTCCATAAATTACACTAGTATACATGAGATGATGGATAGAAATTCTATGGCGATTGATGATGCATTTGCATATCATATTGCAAAAGGAATCATAGAATATGATGATATCGAACCTCGCTCTGTCGAAGAATGTCAACGAAGAGCGGATTGGCCTAAATGGAAAGATGCGATCCAGGTTGAATTGGATTCACTAGCAAAGAGACAGGTATTTGGGCCTATAACGCAGACACCCCCAGATGTAAAACCTGTTGGCCATAAATGGGTCTTTGTTAGAAAGCGTAATGAGAAAAATGAGGTGGTAAGATATAAAGCCCGCCTTGTGGCGCAAGGTTTCTCACAACGCCCTGGAATCGACTACGAGGAGACATATTCTCCCGTAATGGACGTTATATCGTTCCGCTACCTTGTCAGTTTGGTAGTTTCTGAAAAACTTGACATGCAGCTTATGGATGTGGTTACAGCATATCTCTATGGGGATCTAGATTCAGAGATATACATGAAGGTTCCAGATGGACTTCAATTACCCAAATCAAGTGGCTCTAAACCACGGAGCGCGTTTTCAATAAGATTAAAACGCTCACTATATGGATTAAAACAATCTGGACGGATGTGGTATAACCGTCTAAGTGACTACTTGATTGGGAAGGGATATATTAACAATGAAATATGCCCATGAGTGTTCATTAAAAGAACAAGTTCTGGATTTGCAATTGTAGCAGTTTATGTCGATGACATGAACCTAATTGGAACTCTAGATGAGTTAAAGGAAACTGCTAAATACTTGAAATCCGAATTTGAGATGAAAGATCTTGGGAAAACACGGTTTTGTCTCGGTTTAGAACTCGAGCACCGTAGTGATGGAATCTTGATCCATCAGTCTGCATATACTCAAAAAATCCTAATGTGCTTTAATGAAGATAAAGCAAAGCCTGCGAGTACTCCCATGATCGGCCGTAGTTTTGAGCCCGGAAAAGATCCGTTTCGTCCAAGGGATGAGGACGAAGAACCATTAGAGGCCGAAGTGCCCTATTTAAGTACAATAGGCGCATTATTGTACTTAGCTCAATGCGCAAGACCGGATATCTCATTCGCAGTGAACTTGTTAGCTCGACATACCTCTGCGCCAACACGCCGCCATTGGAATGGTGTAAAGACAATCTTTCGATACCTAAGAGGTACGATTGATATGGGCCTATTCTATCCCTACAGAGAGAAAAGGAATGACGGAAAATTAGGATTGGACCCCAAAAGGCAAAACGCCCCCGTCCATGGAATGGCCGCCGCCGCTCATGGTGGCCGGCATCCCCCTATCTCCATCCATCAAAACGACAATGATGTCTTGATGGGTTTTGCTGATGCAGGGTACCTCTCTGACCCTCACAAAGGTCTCTCCTAAACAGGTTATGTGTTTACCATGGGAAGCACTGCGATATCTTGGAGGTCTACAAAACAGACCCTTGTTGCTACTTCCTCAAATCATGCAGAGATTATTGCTCTACATGAAGCTGTACGTGAATGTGTATGGCTAAGGTCTGTAATTCGACACATTCAAGGAAGTTGTGGTTTGAAGTCTACCATGGATGAACCTACATGCATTTATGAGGATAATGCAGCTTGTATTGAGCAAATGAAGTTAGGTTTCATCAAGGGCGACAACACCAAGCACATATCGCCTAAGTTCTTTTATAATCAGCAACAACAATCACTTCTAAAGATTGAAGTGAATCAAATCCGATCAGAGGATAATGTAGCGGACTTATTCACTAAGTCGTTACCTAAATCCACCTTCGAGAAACATGTGAAGAGCATCGGATTAAGAAAATTATCCAAACTCCCACTATTGTAGCAATCAGGGGGAGATATCGACATCAGGGGGAGTTATGATGTCTACATGTTTGATCTTGAAGAGTGAAGGACGTGTTGTGCTCTTTTTGTCCTTCGACCAGGGTTATTTTTATCCCACAGGGTTTTTGTTACCTGGCAAGGTTTTTAACGAGGTAACGGATGAAGCGTCACCACCAAGTTTGAGCGGCACAAGGGGGAGTGTTGAAGGATGTTGACACTTAGTGTGCCTAGTCAAACTAGGATAAGTTCTATAGTTGTAATAGGAGAGGTTTCCTACTCCAAGTTAGAATAGGAATCCTTGTACTCTTAGATTATGTACTTTGTAATCCCTATATATAGGGCTCCTATTCTCTATAATGAAATACAATTCTCTCATCAACTCTCTCTCGAATCACTTTTACTTAAACAAAAAGCCATTAATTATACTCATACTATGGAATGGTATTTTGCTTAATTTCATAAAATGGCTTCGGGCTTCCATTGTTTCTGACCCAAGCTTCACAAAGCCAACACATTCATCTTGACTTCTTGAGTCAACACATTAATTGAACTAAACCCCCTGGTTATCAAGCAACTACCGTAACTCATGCCTTGGATCACAAATTCACAATTCACAATCCATCACAAACGTACGTATCCGCGCGTATCGTACCCGTATCCCGGATCGGTATGGGATACGACGCCAAATTGACGTATCCGTGCATCATAGCTGATATTATCTTATTTCATAAACACCATCAAACCTTAAATGAAGAAAGATTCCTTCAAGAAACTTAAGTTGCATCAAAATTAAAGCAAATCCACTCTATTAATTGCCAGAAATAGATAGTTCATACAAACATGATAAACAACGGCATTATTTTTAGTACTAGCTAGAAAGAGACCACATACTGATGCTATTATGCAAGCACTTAATCACCATCAGGTAGCAACACCATCTACGATCTTAGCAACAACCTGATGCAGAACAGATGGCAGCCCAATTTGAAGAACAGTTGGATCGTGCTAAAGGAGGAAAACGAAAAGTGACTAGTAGACGCGAAACGGGCTTCCGGAGTCCGATTGGGACGTACCTTACCTTTCCGGAAAAGGAATCGCGCTAGAAATCAAACTCGTTTCTATGCCACGACCTGTGACCTTTTTCGGGCTTTCGGGGTCGTTTAGGGCCTCAAAACTGCATTTTTCTATTTTTCGGTATTTTGGTTTTCCTAATTATTTTCGGGTTGTTTTCGTTTTTACCCATGGGCTTTAGGGTTTCATTGTTAGTCACCCTAGGGTTTATTTTCTTATAAATAAGCCGCCTTAAGGCTACAAAATGTATCTTTTATCTTTTATCAATAAAATTGAGATTATTCTCTTTATCTCTGGTGGACTCCAGAATCTTTTGCTTAGGTTTATTGCTGGTAAACCTAGATATCAATCCGTCTGCGTCACAACCTCTTTGGAATCCCTAAGCTTTTTGATGCTATTAATCAGCTTCTCGCGCTTGATGGAAACTGCTGGAGATTCCTCCAGCATTTTTTTCAATCCCACCACCACAATTTGGTCCCATCAACTCATTCACAATCTCAATCTCCATGTCTTGGTTCACAAGTTTCGAAACACTCAACTGCAAATGCAAAGCCATACAATCAACAAGCCTTCTCAGAACAACTTTCCAATACGCAGTCATCCTCATTTTCAAGTCAAAAGCCTGAGAGAGAACATGAGGAGGAGGATACTGCCGAAGGACTCCAAGTTCAACTTCCCCAATACCCTCTACATGGATCGTAGAGTGATTTTCAGTTAACATCAAATGTATAAATGCGTCTTGTTGACCCATCAGCTTACTCCATTCAGATACATATTCTGGATTACATGTATAATCAGTGAGCTTCTCTATTTCCATTATCTCCATCATCCACTCAACTGACCTTTCTTTCATCCTCGATATAAGATTATGGCCAGCTCTTCTGGTGCATACCTGAAGCTGATAATAGTTTTCTGTATTATGCATTAACACAGACATAACCACTTCTTCAATATAACTCCAAACCTTCTCAACAAACCCAATAGGTATGCTCGAGATTCCCTTCACTTTTCCCTGCAAGATAACAAGAAAAGCATTGCGGGGAGCAACACTTGGAAGACTAATACCTTTTGCTTCCTCCAAAAGCTTGATCTCCTCTACTAAGAAGTTACTTTTCGTGTCACTTTCTTCACAGTTGTGAAGTTGATCTGAGTACTGATTGAGCATCTCATAAAGCCGAGCAGTGCAATGCATGTGCTCGTCATCAGGGAATTCATCAAATTCTCCTCTCACCAGAATTTTCCTAAGCGATTCTTTTGATGATCTGATGATCTGCATAAACGCAGTCATGGCTTCAGCAACAGGTGACAGACTCTTTGGCATCTTGTTCAACTCAAAAAGACAAGAATTCAGCTTGTCATTTATCTTCTTGACAATGTCTGGCAATTGCAAGTTTCTAGCTATGCTAGAAGCTTGAATCTGCACCAACTTTTGAGCCAGAACTGGAATTCCAACCATAGATTTGTCAATCTTGGACAACAAAGGATGAGTTTGAAAAAGATGTTGAGATATAGCCCTGGCCTCCTCATAAGTTTCATCTCCAATCCGGTTCCTCACACAGACATAACCAAGACCAATACTAACATCATCTGCTGTAACCTTCTCTAATAGTCCTTCGGGAGCCTTATCAACCTTTGTGACCACAGCCAGAGTTCTATCACCAGCTCTATCCACACTCTGTGACATCCTGATGGATTCACAAGTTGTAAAATCAACAGTAGCAGACAACACATTGAGAATGATGCTCTCTTCAGGCTTGATATACAGCATGATCATATCTTTGATTTGATCATAGATATCCTCAGGCTGACCACGAATAGGAACTCTAGTGATTCCAGGGAGATCAACCATAGTCAAATCCGGAACACCATTCTTCTTCACTAACAAAGTCAATGGGGTGTTAGAAATCCCCTTACCTCCACCAACAATAGCATTGGTGGCATTCACAATATCATCAGTAATGTTGACCTCATCAGTGTGCTCAACTTTGCCGTTGTACTCCAACAGGAACTTTGGTTCAGGACTAGAGTGGTGTTGAAGCCTCATTATAAGGGGTACCCTAGTGCAGATACCTTGTCCACGTGGCAGGCTGATGCTGGCCAGGGATTCAAGGACGCTGGACTTGCCAGATGATTGGTCACCTACAACAACAATGGTGGGGAGCTGAATGCCTTCCTCCATAACCATGAGGCTCCTGAGCTTGTCAATGGCGTCAAGGAGAGGACGGATTTTTTCATTGTAGGATGACACAATCGGTGCTGCTTCAATGATGGCATGTTGTTCGACACATGATGATCCTTCACCTTCTGAAATGCATGCTAAATCTGTTTGCTTTGCTGCTCCCATCTTCTTGATAATCTTATATATTGACTGAAAGAAGACTAGAAGAGTGAGATGGAGGAAGAGATGGAGGCGGAGTAATGGAAAAGCCATAAAGATGACTAGCAACAGTAGGAAGATGATTGAAGCTCATAGAAGCCCACCATTTTATGTGAATTGAATCTGTTTTGCTAGGAAAAAGTGAACCGCGCGCATAGAAACAAAATGTTAAAGCAACATAGTACAACAAAGTAAATGGTAATTAAAGCGAAATAATCGAACCTGTCAGCTGGTTTGGATTTCACGATCTTTGATGTTTTACATTTGTAGAATTTCCTCCACAATTTGTTATTTCATGCATCATAGGCTATGATAAGTTATGACTTGAATATTAATCATGATACTTATATGATGTGTCTTGTACGTGATATTGAATCGTGATGTGCAGGTAACAAAATGATCCATATTACCATATGAAGGCCTTCCTATAATAAGGAGGACAAGAATCAATGGAGGTATGAAATAGCTGATTATGAAACAAACATATATTAACATTCCGATGAGTTTTTTTTTGGGTGACAAGAAAAGACTTAAATTAAGTTAAAGATGGAAGTCTCTAAGGCAACCAGAGTTTACATAATCAAAGAGTTTGTTTTTGCAGATACACCATCTTTGAATGGAGTTACTGTTGTCAAGAAATCTTAGTGAATACAAAAAATGTAAAGTAATCCTAGTGAATACAAAAAACCAAGTGACCTGACAAATAATGAAATCAAGCATGCACAAGAACAAGCACAGAACTAATGTGGCTCGGTCTCTATGCCTGAGTGAGACCTACGTCCACAGGAAGCGCTGTTTGGTGCGTATTGTAACAAGAACAAGGTACGTGTTTTCATACACAAGCCCCGAATACACCTCAATTTTCTATGGAGTCTCTATAACCCACAAGTGATTGGGAGAAAAAGAAATTAGAAGAAAAGATGAGAATTGTCCAAGAGCCTCTTCTTTTGTTAGCTTAAGTGGTGTGTCTCCATTCATGGTGGAAATCAGTTCCAAAGGTAATGTTATACTGATGCCCATCATCGCCTGTCTTTGTCAATCGATGACCAATTATCCTAATGCAATTAATGACGCAAAAGACTTCATCAGGGTAACCTTTAAAGATGATGCCATCAATAAAAAACTGCGTATCATGCAAGGCCTCTCTGTTTCCACTTGAACAAAAGCTACAAAACAAAGACATTGACTGAATGACAAGTTCAAAGATGACTAGTGTGCTTACCTATATAGGAAAAGGTATTGTAGATTGAATAATACTTTCATTGATATATACAGACTAGCCCTTGGACGTTAATCAAACTCCTACAAACTAGGAATAAAAGTAAGGTTCTTGTTTTTTCTGTTGTAGTATAATGGCTATATCATGTAAATAGATACTTGAGTGTATAGATATAGGTATGAAGACTTGTGTGGCATAAAGCATGTGGGGAAGCAACAAGCATGACAGCAACCACCATTGCAGTCACCATGGGGAGTGCAGCTGTAATTAATGTAGCCACAACAATGGACTTATTCCTATAGCATTCACACTATCTTGTACTCCTATAAATACACCCCTTTGGGAGATGAATAAAAACACTTGAATCTTCATTCTCTCTGAATCGAAACTCTCTCTCTCTCTCTCTGTTAATTTACGTTTTTCCTTAAACATGTTATCAGCACGAGCTTCTAGCCCTTGCTAGCCATACCGTGCGCTGCCCCTGCGCTCGTTCCTGTGCAGATCAGCCTGTTTGCACACCCCGAAACATCTTGTTCAGAACCTCTGATCAAAATAATTTCTACATAAAAGTTATTCATCTATGTCTCTTCTATCTGACCTCCAAATTTCAGCCCTGTTGGAGTCGTTTTGATATCTGTACACCATTCGAAGTGGGAGCTGTTCAGCACGCTCGTTCCTGTGCAGATCAGCCTACTTGCACGCCGAGAAACGTCCTTTTCGGGACATCTAATCAAAATACTTTCTTCATAAAAGTTGTTCATCTATGTATCTTATATCTGATATCAAAATTTCAGCCCTATCAGAGTCGTTTTGCGACCTGTACACCATTTGAAGTGGGATCTGTTCAGAAGCGAATTTGCTCCGAATTTCAACAAGTAAGTTTTAAAGATTAAAGTTCCCGTTTTTTGAGTTTTTACTCCTTTTCTCCTCTTTTCTTTTTCTCGGGAACTTGCAATTAAAAAGCGGAATTATAGAAATTCACGCTAAACGAACTAAGAGCGTTCGTAATCAATGAACTAAGAGTGTTCATAATAAACGAACTAAGAGCGTTCGTAATCAATGAACTAAGAGCGTTCGTAATCAATGAACTAAAAGTGTTCATAAAAAGCAGAATTGTGGGGGTTCACGCTAAACGAACTAAGAGTGTTCGTATTCAATGAACTAAGAATGTTCATAATATTCGGACTAAGAGTGTCCGCAAACATCATTGTTTTGGTCTAATCCAAATATTCTTGGAAATTAATTTCTTGGTAGCATAGCTCGGAAACCTTATTATTTTAGCTTTCGTGGAAGTTTAAACTCCGAAACTAATATATCTTCTCTTCTTATTTTTCAGGATGTCGAATGAACCTAGACTCGACTTTCCAATGCTTGACTCAACAGGCTCGGAATACCATGGCTGGGTAACCGACGTTGAGAACCATCTCATTGCGAGAGGGATATTGCCCATAATCTAGGCACCAGTACAGGGCCTTGTGTTCCAACGAACACCCACAAAGCATGCTCAAACACTTATCTTGATGCGACGCCACATGGATAAAACTCTCAGATTAGAGTACATGTCGATCAAGGATGCAAGAGACATATGGGTAGCGCTAGAAGAGCGCTTTGGCAATATCCAAGATTTCCTCCTCCCGGACTTGAAGGTTCAGTGGAACAACATACGATTCTCCGACTTCAAGTCTGTCGCTGAATACAATTCAGAAGCTCTTCGCCTCAAAGCCATGTTGAGATTCTGTGAAAAACCTCTCACAGAAGAAGAACTAATTGAGAAAATTCTCTCCACCTTTCCCGTCGCAGCACTTTTGATATCAAAGCAATATCGCACTAAAATCAATGCTGGATGAATTACGAGATTCAATGAGCTCATCAATGTTTTGTCGGTAGCTGAAAAGCACGACAACATCCTCGTAAAGAATTATAATTCAAGGCCCATTGGAACTAAGAGCGTTCGTGAGTCGAATTATAATGCACCCAAAAAAGGGTACAAGGAGCGGTACCTTAATAATAGGGGATATGAAGGACGAACGGGTCCGTATAACCGCCCCAATAAAGAAGGAAACTGCAACTTTAGAGCGGGCACATGTGGGAGAGGTGGATATAACAGCACCATGGGCCGTAATACTATGGGCCGTGGAGGCCGCACCATGAGACGTGGTAGCAGCAGCAACCCTCCTAGGAATATCCACAAAGTACACAGCCTGCACCTCAAATAAAGGGAGATAACCACAGTGACATGTGTCATCGATGTGGATCAATTGAGCATTGGTTCAAGCAATGCCGTGCAAGTACCCAACTAGCTGCAAGCTACAAGGAGTATAGGCAATTGAGAGAGCAAAAAGCCAACCTTGTTGAAGATGAAGTTGGTGAAGATGTCACTCTCACCACTGAGGACTTCAAAGCTGCAAAAGAAGAGCACGAAGATGCCGCAGACTTTGATTTGAATAGTCCTTTCTATTTTCCAATAAAACGGCAAATGTGCCTTAGTCAATAAATGACAATTGTATTGACTCTTTCTCATGTGGCGTACCCAATGAAGTATGATGTCTAGGAAAGTAATTGAGATCGGGGTTTAAGCGAGCCTCGCTCCACCAACATCTCTCTACTTCCCTGGTCATATTTCATTGGAATTACCAAACAGATTGAGCAATTACAATTTGTATAAGTTTGATTTTATTTTGGAATAGACTTTGGAAACTTTGATGTAATCATTGACTATTTTCCGTATTAATAAAGTGTCACATTATTATTCAATGTCATGGACATGTGTTAATTTCCGAACTTTATTACTTGAAAGATATAAGAGCCAATGGTTTTCATGTGAAAACACACTGTAAGAATGGACAAGAGTTCCTTTGCATCGCCTCTAATGACTACGGACATAAACGAGTATTAGAGAAACTTATGTATCACTCTAGTGGGTTGCATGCAACCACTATTCGAGTCATTGAATCAAACCATGTCATAAGAGATGACTTATGGGATTCTGACACATATAGGCTTTGGCAAGACCGTTTGGGATATCCAGGTCGTGATATGATGTTCCGTATATTAAAGACTTCATGGACATCCATTCCTCAAAACGAAAAGAAGTACGAACCAAAGATTGGTCCAAAGAGTTACTTCGTTTTGCAAAGCTTGCTCTTTAGCAAAGATAGGATCGAGACCATCCTATGCAAAGGACACTAAAGAAAATATACCATTCTTGCAAAGAATCCTTGCACAGAATCCAAGGTGATATTTGTGGACCTATTTAACCAACTTGCGGACGTTTAAATATCTCATGATGTTGGTTGACACGCAAACACACTGATCACGTGTTGTGCCATTATCCACCTATAAAAGCTACGTATGCTATACTCCTAGCACAAATCATATGACAATGGGCTCACCCCCCAGATTCATCCTTCAGTCAAATAGATTTGACTATGCTAGAGAATTTACATTGAAGACTTTCGATGGTTATTGCAAAGGGACTGATGTTAGACATCACATTCCCATATACACGCCCAAAAGGTCTCGCGGACATAACTACGATGGTAGTTCTGACATTGGTGATGTGCACCAATCTTCTTATATCCGCTTGGGGTGATGCAATATCGCATACAACTATGCTAATTTCTCTACGACCTACCGCCACTCAATGTATATCTGCGTTACAGCTAGTGATTGGGTACAAATATTTTGTACTTACGCACATTTGAGTGAGCCATTTATGTGCCAATTGCGCTGCCACAGCGCCTATGGTAGGTCCTTACAAATAAGTGAGCAACTTAGTTGGATTTGAGACTCCAACAATCGTCCGCCACTTAATGCCCTTGCAAGGCGATCTCCTTCTCGTTTGATTTACGGATGTCACTTTGATGAGACAGTCTTCCCATCGTTAGGGGGAGATAAGAACTCGAATGTTCAGCAGGAACGACAGGAATTGTCGTGGTCTGTCCCCACTATGTCTCATCTCGATCCCTATTAAAAGTGACGAGATCACACACATTTGCTGCAAAAATGCCTGCAAGGAAGGACGTCCCTATAAGAGGACGTAGCACCACCCTACACAGAGGTAGGCAAGGCGCCAATGCCATAGAAAGTGGCACTTTGGCGTTATAGGCCATGGCCCCAGCTAAGATGCGTGGGAAGCCTGTGGATTCGAAGGATACTTTGGCACAATCCTTGGATCATCGACACTCAAACATCCGTCTTATGAGTATCTTTCGGATTATGGTTATCATTGGGGGACGCCTCAACGTCAGAACTTATTTATGAGAATATAGAGCTCTATGAAAATTACACTAGTGTACATAAGACGTGGAATAGAAACTCCATCATAATTGATGATGTAGATGCGCATTTTGATGCGCATGAGTTTGTTGAGATCGATGATATCGAACCACGCTCCGTTGAAGCATGAATACCAATGTACAGAAATTTGGCCTAAATGGAAAAAATGCAATCCAGGTTAAGTTGGATTCTCTAAACGAAGAGGAAGGTCTTTGAGCCATTGATGCCAACACCTCCTTACATAAAACCTATTGAATAATGGGTCTTCGTTAGAAAGTGTGTTGACAAAAAGAGATGGCAATCTCGCCTTATGGCGCAAGGCTTCTCACAGAAACGCCCTGGTATTAACTACGAAGAGACATATTCTCTCGTAATGGATGTCATTGCACTCCACTACCCTGTCAGTTTGGTAGTTTCCAAATAACTGAACATGCAGCTTATAAATGTGGTCACTACGTATCTCTATGGGGATCTAGCTACGGAATATACATGAAAAGTTCATGGTGAACTTTATTTACCCAAATCAAGTGGCTCTAGACCACGGAGCGCGTTTGCAATAAAAGATGAAACGCTCACTAAAGTGACTACTTAATTGGGAAGGGATATGCCCGCGCGTTTCCATAAACAAGTTTCGGATTCTATCGCGGTTTTCCATGTTAGACATGATCTTCATTAGAAGCCCTTAAAGAGTTAAGGGAAACCGCTGAACACTTGAAATCCGAGTTTGAGATGAAAGATTTTGGGGGAACACGATAATGCCTCAGTTTGGAACTTGAGCATCGTGTTGATAGATGCTTAAGCATTTTGACAAAGGTCAAACCTTTAAGCACCCCATAATCATTCGTAGTCTTGATCCTAAAAAGGATCCTCTCTGTCTGAAGGATGATCAGACGAAGATGTGCTAGAGGCAGAAGTGCGAATAGGCGCATTATTGTACTTAGCTCAATGCACAAGACTAGACATCTCGTTTTGACATAAACTTGTTAGCTAAAGGTATAGCTCTGCACCAACGCGACACCATTGGATTGGTGTAAAAGATATCTTTCGGTACTTGAGATGTATTTTCGATATGGGCTTATTCTATCCCTACAAAGAGATGATGGAATCAGACCCATCACACACCAGAAACGCCGCCAAACACTATCCTGCATTTTCTATCCCTACCCCAAAATGACATAGGTGTTTTTGGAAGGTTTTGTTGATATTGGGTATCTGTTGACCCATACAAAGGCCTTCCCAGACTGGTGAAGTGTTCACCATGGGTAAGACCGCGATATCTTGAAGGTATACAGAATAAACCTTAGTCGCCATATCTTCGAACATTGCAGAGATTATTGCTCTTCACGAAGTTGTTCGTGAATGTATATGGACTGGATCCATAGTTACGCATGTTCGAACAATTGTGGTTTGAAGTCTACCACAGATGAGCCTACAAGCATTTAAGATAATGCTGCTTATTTTGAAACAAATGAAGCAAGGCTGCATGAAAAGCGACAACATCAAGCATAAAATCAGCAATAACAGACTCTCCTCAAAGATCAATAAGAGGGGGAGATGTCTACATATATGGTCTCGAAACGTGAAGAGTGTGTTGTGCTCTTTTTCCCTTTCGACCGAGATTATTTTTTGTCCCACAAGGTTTTTATTACTCGGCAAGGTTTTTAATGAGGCAACGAGAGAAGCACCACTTTTGGGAGACACAAAGGAGATGTTGAAATCAGGGGGAGTATCCAGAAGCATACCCACTTGACCATCGTGTACTCTTTTTGTCCTTCGTCCAGGGTTATTTTGTCCCACTGGGTTTTGTTACCTGGCAAGGTTTTAACGAGGCACATCTTTAGCATGGTCGCCCCACTTATACTACATCCTGAAGATGTTTTGATTCAACATATATGCTTTTGCTCATCTTTTCCCTTCGACCACAGGTTTTTCCCACTGGGTTTTCCGGGCAAGGTTTTGTTGCAGCAACTCTATTTGCATCCCTCTCGTAGACATATTACCTACTTATGATGCTGATAAGAAGACTCCACTTATCTCCGAAGCTGTGATATTACTACTCCACACTCATGCGCGTTGTGCTCTTTTTCTCCTTCGACCAAGGTTGTTTTTTCCACAGGGTTTTTATTACTTGACAAGATTTTTAACGAGGCAACTTAGAAGCGCAAGGCCTAGACAATACTATTGACATGAAATATCCAAGGGGGAGTGTTGTAGTATAATGGCTATATCATGTAAATAGATACTTGAGTGTATAGATATAGGTATGAAGACTTGTGTGGCATAAAGCATGTGGGGAAGCAACAAGCATGACAGCAACCACCATTGCAGTCACCATGGGGAGTTGCAGTTGTAATTAATGTAGCCACAACAATGGACTTATTCCTATAGCATTCACACTATCTTGTACTCCTATAAATACACCCCTTTGGGAGATGAATAAAAACACTTGAATCTTCATTCTCTCTGAATCGAAACTCTCTCTCTCTCTCTCTCTCTCTCTCTCTCTGTTAATTTACGTTTTTCCTTAAACATTTTCAAATTATTTTAAGGGTCAATTACATATAAGGCCATTTTTGAATGTTTTTTGAGCCATAAGGCCACTTACTATTTTTTTCCCTCATAAGGCCACTAGGTGTTAAATTTTGGATATAAAAATCAACATATTTATGTAAACGCCACTTGAGTAAAAAGTTAACAATCATTATCTCTCTTCTCTCCGGCAGACCTCCAGCGTGTCTTCGGCAGAACTCCCGCCAACCCCGGTGACTTCCTCCGAACTCTAGTGAGGTTTTCGGCAACTATAAAAGTTATTGTCACCAGCAACAAAAGGTACTATCACGAGTAACAAAAGCTACTTTGGTGAAATTTTCGGCAATCTCCGGCGAGGTCATGAAAAGCTATTGTCACCAACAAAAGTTACATTCCTCAAAACTAAAAGCTACTGTCACTAACACCAGAAAACTACTCACACCAGTAACAAAAACTGCTCTCACCATCACCAAAAGCTACTCTCATCAACACAAAAAGCTACCAAGCAGAACAAAAACTACTACCATGCAGAACAAAAACTACTCCTAGAGATTGAGATCTCATATACTAACAAACCTATAGAAATGTAAAATATACAACAAAAAGAAAAATACTACTGCAATAGAGAAAAAAAATCATATTCAATGATGCAAAAAGTATGTAGGGTTCAGCAATAATATAAATATGTAAAAAACTACTTCCATAGTTGTAAAAAGCCACTGCAATAATTGTGAAAATCTATTACAATAGTTGTATAAAGCTACTGTCAATGTTGTAATGCTACTATCATTTTTCAGATGGCCTTCGTTGAAGTTTCTTGTTGTCAAGCTCTACCACACTACACGAACCATAAGCATTATTTTACCACCTAGAGCACCAAACTTAATTTCAACATTTCCTGGTTGCCCGGATGATCTATTGGTCAATGGAGGCTTCACTACTCAAATTCACATGATTTTCAGAATCAACCACTGCCAATGCAAAGGGGAAGAATTCTGCAAGAACAAATATACAACAAAATATTAATATTTTAAATGCCAACTAAAAACAGCGTGTCGCTGCACAGCAAACATGACACTCTTTATCAACTAGATAATCAAAATCAAACAATCTAAAATGCCACTGACATAGGTACAGAAAGCTACTATGACACATGTACAAAGCTACTGGACCAGTAATAAAATGCTACTGACATAGATTCTGATTGCAACAAAATTTGTTGATTATCCATGTTGATAGTGTAACACAAACCTCAAACAAGAACTACTAGAGATACAAAATCACAAACAAAAAGAAAACTGAATTGCATACAAAATCCTAATTTTTCGATTTAATATGCTATTGGCAAAAGATAACATGAAATCAATCAAAATGCAAATAGAAAAGCTACTGACATCAACTTTGAAAGATACTAACACAGACATAGAAAGCTACTATCACTGTTTTTGAAAACCACTATAACAGTTATAGAAAGCTACTAACTTGAAATCAATTAAAATGCAAACAGAAAAGTTACTAACATCAGCTTGAAATGGTACTAACAAAGGCATAGAAAGATACTACCACTATTTTGAAAAGCAACTATAGAAGTTATAGAGAGCTACTGATGAAATCAATTAAAAAGAAAACAAAAAACCTACTGACATCAGCTTGAAAATATACTAAGATAAGCATAGAAAACTACTATCACTGTGTTGTAAAGCTACTACAACAGTTATAGAGAGTTACTGACTGTAATGAATTTTTTTTTTTTAGAAGAACAAGATATGACAAAAGCGTGAATGAAAACACATGAATCTAAAACTCTATCAACTAGATTATTAGCATCTAGTTTTGGCATGAATGACAACATAGACTAACTAACAAAAATGCACAATAAGTTTGTTTGACAATGATAATAGTTTTTCAAAAGTATCCTAGTAGCATTATCAAACAGTACTAGTAACTTTTTTGCTGTATATCAGTTATCTAGAAAAAACCAGAGAAACTAGCAATAGGTTTGTTTGACGGTAATAGATGCCAACATGGATTATGGGGGAGTCATTCACCATTTGCAGTGGAGACAATGTCTAATCCTTGGTATTCATTGGTGATATAGTTTGTCACTCCATATATCATCAAAGTCTTTACAAACTGAGATCATTATAAGACAATTATTCAATCCAGACCTTCCAACTATCAAACCTATTCTTTCAGTAAGTACCCTACCAACTAGATTGGTTCATCAGGTACTACAATAAAAGAGAAAAAACCAAAAACAAATTATATTTATGAAACACAGAACATGGAGTAGGAATATAAGAAACCAATCCTACAGACTACATCATGTTGTCTATGCATGATATTTTCCTTTTCAGAGCCTGACATCAATCCAATAATATAGGAAAGCAATCCTCCATACCACAAAAGCAAAAAATGCAAACCAACATCATTAACATCATGAGCCTAGCTATAGCAATAGCTTCTATGCTTCTATGCCTCACTTACATTGTATCATAAGTTTGACTAAACAAAGCAAACTAAAAGAAGTGAGCATTGAATTATTACAAGCTTTGGTCATGCCAACACCACTGTCAATGATTGAGAGCGTATTGTTGTGTATGATGAAAAGCTCCAGTTGAGCATCAAGCTTGTTCTTGTTTGTAAGGCTTTCAAATCAAATTTTGTGCAAAACCTACACAAACCCAATCACATCCTCTCAATCTCAAATTCAATTCCCAACCAATAAACCAATAATCTAATAACAACTCTAGGATGAATGCAATTATAATCAGAGATTACAAATCGAGAAAGCCAAATTATGTAATAGAGGAAGAGAGAGAGAGAGAGAGAGAGAGAGAGAGAGAGAGAGAGAGAGAGAGAGAGAGAGAGAGAGAGAGGGCAATTACATCAGAGGAATTGCTGATGAGTTCGCGAAGGAAAATCTCCTTGTTGCTGTAGAAGGTGTTGCTTGTTGCTATCGTGGTTTGAATTTGAATTTGAATTAGCCAAGAGGCCTTGGTTGCCATCGCCCGTGCTCTCTCTACTAAACCAAAATAACCACTGGCTACTACGGTCTCCGATCTTCTTCGCGCATCAATCCTACGAGTCGACCGACATATTATGAACACCGGCGATCCCCTACCGTCCCAATATGCTTCGTCCCAAGCTAAGAGGTGTTTGAGTGGCGGAGAATCGGTGCCATCGACGGGTCCACCGAGTTGACTGGCACCGTGACAAAGGTTGCCGTTGTCTGGCACGACCAAGTTGAGAGAGAGAGAGAGAGGCCATCGACGGGTCCACCGAGTTGACTGGCACCGTGACAAAGGTTGCCGTTGTCTGGCACGACCAAGTTGAGAGAGAGAGAGAGAGAGAGAGAGAGAGAGAGAGAGAGAGAGAGAGAGAGAGAGAGAGAGAGAGAGAGAGAGAGAGAGAGAGAGAGAGAGAGAGAGAGAGGCATAGCACAAAAAGAAGTTGACGTTTTTGGGCTCCAAAGTGGCCTTATGAAGACAAAAACTGTTAGGTGGCTTTATAACTAATTAAAGTTTCAAAATGACACTAGTGAATAATTTTCTATTATTTTAATTACCCACTCACGAATAAACCCTAACCCTAAACCTATCCTTTAATGTTATTACTCTTTTTCAATTCTGCTCCTGCTCTGAGAAATGCATTTGATTTAGGTTAATAAATGCTTCTGATTTAGTCTAATAAATGCATCTGATTTTAAAAAAGAAAAAGAAAGAAAAATGCCATCTGATTGGGGTGAATAACAATTAGATAGAGGACAGTAAATCTTCTAAATGTACAGGTAATCACATCATTAAATTACATGATATTCTTAACACTCACCCTCAAGTTGAAGAGTGAATATCAAGCACTCCCAACTTACACAACAAGGCCTTGAATTTGTCTTTGCCCAACGCCGTTGTCAATATGTCAGCTAATTGCTGCAAAGAACCAACATATCGAGTGCAGATAGAAACATCCAATACCTTATCTTGAATAAAGTGACTATCATTTCAATATGACATGTTCTCTCATGAAAAACTAGGTTTGTGGGCTTGATTATCACAATGCAACATGGCAGGTCTAGAAATAGGTATATGTATATCAGCAAATAAGTATTGCAATCAATTAAGTGAGTTCACAACATGTACCAGCCATAGCTCTATACTCGGCTTCCGCGCTAGCTAGACAATCTGTGTCTCTTGGTATGCCAAGAGATCAAAGAATCTCCTAGAAAGACACAATATCCAGTGGTAGACCGATGAGTAATAGGACAACATGCCCAATCAGAGTCACAAAATGCTCTCAAATTTAAATTATCATTAGAACGTAAAAGCAAACCTTGACCAGAAGAGGATTTTAAGTATCTAACAACTCGAAGTGCAGCAGCCATATGAGATTGACATGGCTCATGCATAAATCTACTAAGAACATGAACAAATTAAATATGTGATGTCAGGACTGGTGATTGTAAGATATATAAGCCATCCAACTAGACGTTTATAAGCAACCAGATCCTTAAGTAGTTTGCCTTTATCTGACAACTTGGCTTTTTCTATAGGAAAATCAACTGGCTTTGCACCCAGAAAACCAGTATCTTTGATAATCTCTAGAGCATACTTACGTTGAGATATATAAATGCCTTTTTTTGAACGAGCAATCTCAATTCCAAGGAAGTACTTAGCGTCACCCAAATCTTTGATGTGAAGATGAGTATGAAGAAAATGTTTGAGAACTTTGATGGAGTCCAGGTTGTTTCCAGTAATGAGGATGTCATCAACATAAATTAACAATACTGTGAGAGAATTACCAACCTTTTGGACAAAAAGAGAGTAGTCGATCAGCCTTTGATTGAGTGAATCGGGTGGCAACAATTGCTTTTGTAAACTTCACAAACTGTTGATGAGAAGCTTACTTCAAACCATATCAGGATTTGTTAAGGCGACACACATAATTCTCTCCCTGTCTCCGAAGACCTGGGGGAGGAGGCATACATAATTCTTCATTCAAATCACCATTGAGGAAGGCATTATTAACGTCAAGCTGGTGAAGAGACCACCCTTGACATGCAGCAACAACAAGAAGACAACGCACAATTTTCATTTTAGCTATGGGAGAAAAGGTATCATGGTAATCAATCCCAGCAGTTTGGGTAAAGCCCTTGGCAACCAGGCGAGCTTTAAACCTTTCAATGGACCTATCAACATTATATTTAATTCGATATACCCAAGTGGAAGCAATGAGACTCTTCCCAGGAGGAAGAGGGACGAGTGTCCAAGTGTTGTTGGCAATGAGAGCAGCAATTTCATCGTCCATTGCTTGTTGCCATTTAGGATCAGAAGCTGCATTAGCATAAGAAGAGGGCTCTTCAACCCTGCTGATGGAGGCAACATAAGAAAGATGTGATGGTGAGTACCGTTGATGAGAGATAAAGTTACAAAGCAAGTAATGCGTATATGGTGAAGGACTTGATGAAGGAGATGACAGATTATGTGGTGGAAGAATCACCTGCGAGCAGACATAATCACAGAGATGAATATTAGTTTCACGGGAACGCTGAGACAGGTGTAGCAGGGGTGCAGGGACAGAAAGAGGAATGTGATGAGGATTGGGAATGTATTCTAGAACCTATTCAACTGGAAAAGGATGAGGAAAAATATGGTCATGGTCTGGAGCTGGTTCAGCAGCCTGTTTAGGTCTGTCCGGCCTCCGGTCCAGAAGCTGATTTAGAGGTCTGGTCAGGTATGGTAGCAGAGAAAGAATCGCTATAAGCTGTATGATGTGTCTGGGGATCGGTCGCCGGTAGTAAGGCAAGAGAAATGAGGTCAGACGGCTCGGCCTGACGGGCAGAGGTAAAGGACGGTAGCGCGTCTGGGTGTGGGACGAGTTCGGCCGAGACTACGTCAGAGGTGATGCCATCTAGGATGAAGTCAGATATGACACCGGCCTAGCCTGGGTCAGAGAGAAGGCAGGCCGAGATACTCTGTACAGTGTTGGGGAACACAATCTAGGAAGAAGACGAAGGAGAGTGCGACGGGAGAAAGGTATTTTCCAGAAAAACAGTGTTGTGATTTATATATATATTTTTGTTTCCAAATCATAAAGCTTGTATGCTTTTTGGCCAATTGGATATCCAATAAAATGGCATTTATTAGATCGGGGAGCAAACTTAGAGGATGGATGAATAGCAGTAGCAAAAGCAATGCATTCTAAAACGAGCATGCGAGAATAATCTGGGGATTTGTGATAAAGGACTTCCAATGGAGTTCTCTTATTTAGTAAAGGTGTAGGAAGTCAATTAATTGTGTAAGCAGCGGTAAGTGTTGTAAAATGAAAGCAAAAGTGTTTCAGAGAGAGAGAGAGATAGAGAGAGAGTTTGGACGCATAGAGATGGAGTGTGTATCTTCATCTCACCATGAGGAGGTTTATATAGGAGTACATGGTGTATACAAAAAGGCAACGTTTAATAGCAACGTCAATTACTCCTATACACAATTCTATCAATCACTAATCTATAGTGAAAAGCACATATCACTCTACATATATTTACATGATTTAGCCATACACAACATTCCCCCTTGGATATTTCATATCAATAGTGTTGCCTAGGCTGGGCGCTTTTAAGTTGCCTTGTCAAAAACCTTCCCAAGTAATAAAAACCATGTGGGAAAAACAACCTTGGTTAAAGGAGAAAAAGAGCACAACGGGCGTGAATGTGGAGTAGTAGTATCACAACAGAGGTAGGTGAAGTTTTCTTATCAGCATCATAAGTAGGTAGTATGTCTACAAGAGGGATGCATTAGAGTTGTTGCACCAAAACCTTGCCCAGTAAACCCTGTGGGAAAAACCCGTGGTCGAAGGGAAAAGATGAGCAAATGCATATATGTCAAATCAAAGCATCTTCAGGATGTAGTAAGTGTGGTGACCATACCAAAGATGTGCCTCGTCAAAACCTTGCCAAGTAACAAAACCCAGTGGGACAAAATAACCCTGGACGAAGGACAAAAAGAGTACACGATAGTCAAGTGTGTATGCTTCTGGATACTCCCCCTGATTTTGACACCCCTTGAAAATTACATGTTAGGTAATTCAGATAATTTACGTAGACCAATACCCTTCTGGAATGTAGACTTTGGTAGTGACTTGGTAAAAATGTATGCACGATTGTCTTTAGATCGAATATGCTTGACTTCAATCTTTTGATGCTCCTGTTGTTGCTGATTGAAGAAGAATTTCAGTGCAATATGTTTGGTGTTGTCTCCTTTGATGAAACTCATCTTTATATGCTCCATGTAAGCAGCATTATCCTCGTAGATAATGGTCTGTTCATCAATGGTGAAATGCAATCCACATGTGCTTCGAACATGCTTTGTAATGGCTTAGCCATATACATTCACATACTACTTCTTGAAGAGCTAGTATCTCAGCATGATTCGAAGAGGTAGCAACAAGGGTCTGTTTCATAGACCTCTAATAAATTGTAGTATTCCCAATGGTAAAGACATAACTAGTTTGGGAATACGCCTTGTGTGGGTCTGATAGATAATCTGTATTAGCATATCCAACAAGGCGACCATCATTCTATGGATCAAGGGGTTTAATCCATTCCTTGATGCATAGAGATAGAATAAGCCCATATCTGCCGTACCTCTAAGGTAGCGAAAAATGTCTTTTATGCCATTCCAGTAGCGGCGTGTTAGCGTAGAGCTATATCTAGCTAATAAGTTCACATCGAATGAGATGTCCTGTCTAGGGCATTGAGCCAAGTACAATAATGCGTCTATTGCACTTAGATATGAGACTTCTGGCACCAATATCTCTTTGTTATCATCTGCTGGATGATACGGTTCTCTCTAGACTTCGGACAACCATGGGTGTGCTTGCTTTTATCTTCATTAAAGCGTCTTAACATCTTCTGGATGAAATTTGGTTGATGGACTAAAATTTTATTTGCACTGTGCTTGGGCTTTAGGTCAAGACAATGATTTGTTCTTCCAAGGACTTTCATCTCAAATTCCGACTTCAGGTGCTTTGTGGTTTTCTTGATCTCTTTAGGAGTATCAATCAAATTCATGTCTTTAACGTAGACCGCCACAATTGCAAACCTGGAACTTATTTCCTTAATAAACACGCATGGGCATAGTTTATTATTCACATATCTCATCCTGATCAAATATTCACTTAGATGGTTATACCACCTCCTTCTAGATTGTTTCAATCCATAAAGTGAACGCCCCAAAACAAATGGAGAGTGTGTTTCGTGGTCTAGAACTATTTGCATCGGGTATCATAAGTTCTTCAGGAACTTTCATGTATATCTCTATATCATGATCCCTATAGAGATAAGTTGTGACTACATTCATGAGCTGCATATTCAGTTTTTTGGAAACTACCAAACTGATAAGGTAGCGGAACGTTATTAACGTCCATTACGAGAGAATACGTCTCCTCGTAATCAATCATAGGGCATTGAGAAAATCCTTGCGCTATTAGATGAGCCTTGTATATCACAATCTCATTTTTCTCATTACGCTTCCTGACAAATACCCATTTAAATTCTATGGGTTTAACATGGGGAGGTGTAGGAACAATAGGTCCAAAACACCTTTCTCTTTGTCAAGGAATCTAATTCAACATGGATTGCTTATTTCCTTTTTGGCCAGTCGTCTCTTCATTGATATTGATCAACAAAGCAAGGTTTGAGGTTATCGCATATTATAGTTTCGGTGGCTACCGCAAATATTAAAATATCATCAATGATAATCTCATTCCAATTTCAAATCTTATTAAATTTACAGAAATTTCTCTATTCTTGGGAGTGGGTTCAAATGTTGGAGCGTCCCCCAACATCGTCTTTTCTAGGACAGACCCATAATCTGGATTTATCTCATGAGAGGAATCGATTTGAGATTGCGATGTCAAAGGGATTCGTTTGTGTCGAGTTTACCCTCTTCTGGGGATAAGAATCCTTCAAACCTAATGGTCTACCTCACTTTTGGGCAGGGACATATGACTGGTTAGCCTTCATAGTCGTACCTCGTCCATCTGGGATGACACGTCCTACGGGGACGTGTATCCTTGTAGGCACATTTGTAGCAAGTATATATGATCTTGTCACTTTAGCTAGATCACAGAAACTGTCTGGCATATTGTATTCTGTACTCTATAGATCTAGAATTGTCCACACTTCACTATTTTCATACTGTTTTGGGGATCAAGATGAGACATTGTGGGGACATTCCATGGTAATTCATGTCGTTCATCAGGAACGGTGATGTTCTTATCTCCTCCTAACGGCGGGAAGACTGTCTCATCAAAGTGACAATTCGCAAATCTAGTGGTAAAGAGATCGTCTATCAATGGCTCTAAAGAGCACATAATGGATGACTCATAATCGACATGTATGCCCATCCTTAGTTGAGGACCCAATTTTGTACGTTGTGGCGGCACAATTGGCACGGGGATTGCACACCCAAATGCGTGTAAGTGCAAAACTTCAGGTTCACACCTAGTTGCCAGCTGTAACATAGAGTAAGGTTGGGTAGCAGTGGGCCTTAACGAGACCAACATAGCTGCATGCAAGATTGCATAGCCCCATGCAGAAATTAGAAGCTTTGTGCACTTTACTAAGATTCTATTTGCGAGACCATCTTGGGTGTGAACATAGGGATCTATATGTTCAACATCAATCCTAAGGGATATGCAATAATCATTAAAAGACTTCGATGTAAACTCTCCGACATTATCAAGTCTTATGGACTTTATGGGATAATCCGAGTGGTGAATCCTTAATTTCGTGATCTGGGTGAGAGTTTAGCAAAAACAACATTTTCTTGTAGACAATAGTGTAACATGTGATCACTTATTCAGAAGGGGATGCACGCGTGATGAGTTGAGGATACGGTGCGTCATACTTTGACTTGGGTGTCCCAAATTGTCATGTCAAAGAAAGTAGTTACTCGAATTAGTTAGCTTCTAGCTAACAGATTTCAATTTCTCTAATGTACGCTTCTGGCTGCACACTCGAAGATTATGCAAAGATATTACATTCATTTTTCTTAGTGGTTTCAACGTGATAGCCGTTGGTTCGAATATCCTTAATACTTAATAACATTCTTCTAGAACGTGGAGATTATAAGGCCTCATTAATGGTAGGTTCAGTACCATTAGACAATATACAGTGGGTTTGCCATAACCCTCTATTAGGTTGGATTGGCCTGATATGGTTGTCACCAGGGGCGAAGCCAGAAATTTTTTTCAGGTAAGGCAAGACAATGGTAAGAGGGGAAGAGAGGAAAATTAGAGGGAAGCTATAGATTCTGGAGGCAATTATGAAGATTTTGCCCTGGTTTGCCATGTTTTTGCCCAATTTCTGCCATTTTCTTCGTCAATTCACCTTGTTTTCTTCCCCAATTCACCTTGTTTTGCCCAATTTCTGCCATTTTCACATACCTTGCCTACACCAAATCAGTGTAAACTCAAAAACCTAGTCTAGGCAAGTGCCTAATCTGGGCTCTATGTGAATCCGCCCCTGGTTGTCACAGAGGTATGAATAGATAATAAGTTTGAAAAATATCTCCGATCTGGAAGTATGGTGTGCGTAATAGCACTTTTAACCAGACAGCAAACTTTCCCATAGAATATGCCTATTCATTTATTTAATTCAATGGATCACATGTATAAATAGGTTTATTGAATTAAATATATTCGAACATAACCACATTTCCATAATCCAAAATAATTGAAAACATAAATCACCAAAATCTGAAGACTGAAACATCATTCATTAGATATGGCACATGGGGCCAATCATAGCCATGTCTTAGAGTTTCTAATTGTCAGTATGTATAATAGTTTCCTGGAAGTCCATGATCTCTATTGTGGTAATCATAGGGATTGATCCTTCGATAAAGTTAGTCTCTCGAGTTCCGCAACTAGCTTGATACTCATTTACAACGTGTGCTTCGAGACCAATGGTCAATTCCTCCACGTTGATAGAAAAGATCATGCTGATTCTGGTGGCAACTTTAGATAGTTTCTTCTGGAAACCTCCAATGCACAAAAGTCAAGCTTGTTGAGATTTGACATTTCTTGCAGGAAATGAACGAATAATCTTAGTGCTTTGGGTAATATCGTCCATAAGCAACTAATAAGAACTTTAGGTTCTATAACATGGTATAAAAAATCAGATTAGACATGTTAAATCTACTGGTTTGATCATGTGTGGTGAATTTATGAAGGAAACTTCAAGTTTCTTAAATGGCATTATCGAAACTACAAGTTCGATATATGTATGAACTACTAGTTCATTAGGTACCTGCATTTTCTACACATATATTTTAGTGTGAAAATTTAGACAAGTAACACAATAATATTGAACAGAACAAATTATAATAATATCTCACAAATTAGATAACTGGAAATCACAAATCAATTGAGATATTAATTGCATGCTACTAATTTAACATATTAACTATCACACAATTATGTGAATAAATGCTTTTGGCAATTAATTACACATATTAGATAGGGTGAATCTATTTACAATATCAAATCATTTTTCCTTTTATTTTGGTTCTACTAGACCAAAGAAAGAGTGAGCTTGATAGTGAAGCCCTACTGGGATTAGTCTACGGGCTTGTGACTCGGGCTTTCATGCATAAGTCAAATGGTGTGTGAGGCCTGCTGGGCTGCTAGGTGCCGCGGAGGGAGAGTGGGCCTACTGGGCATAAACTGGTCTGCCAAGGAATGAAATGTTATTAGTCAACTTTTTCGGTAACTTCAATTGAATACAACCAGGTAAGGAAAGATGAGGTTTAGGTGGAACAAGGCTCACTTAAGTACACAGCCTCATCTAAACCTAACCTAGACATCACATCCAACTGGATGTGCCTACTTGGAGAAGATTCATAACCATTGCCATGGCGACACGTGGCGAGCTTCTGTGCTAGCCTTGCACCTTGGGCTTGAGCTTCTGGCTCGGGTTTGTTGTTGTGACTTTAGGCTTGATTTGAGTTTCTAACTCAGCCTCATTTAATATTCACTATTATAACATAGACAAATTCAATATATATTATTACATCATAACGAAAACAACTTAATGCAGGGGTTATGTACTTAAGGAAATGAGTTCAAATCTCATTAATGCTTCTGGCATTTCGTATAGGTAATAAATTGGGCAAATGCTTCTGGCATAACGTTTATGTAATAATCACGTAATTATTTAGCCCAAAATACTTCTAGCATAAGTAATTATAATGGCATAATTCAAATTTGTGTAACCAACAAATTAAGCCCATAATTCGTGTAACATACGATATTAAAATGATTACATTGTGAAATTATTATGGTAATTATTTTGGATAAATGTCATTAAAAACCAAAACATGAATTGATCCAATTAAATGGCGTTGAATCTGCTTCTGGCAGAATTAATAGTAAATGGTGTTGATAAATCCCAGCTTGCCATAATGGCACAATGAACAACGTGCTAGGCTAATGCATGCTGTGGCTGAGTTTGAATCCCAAGCGCAGCAGAATTTTTTTTTTTTTCTTGTTTGTGAATTGGTATGCACTATTTGGTACTACTAGACCAAGTTCTACAAAATGCTTCGAATCCAAGAATCCTAACTTTCTTTTTTCTTTTCCAACCAAACAATCCAAAACCAAATAAACCAAGACACATAAACGAATATATAAAAATATGTATATACCAAATAAATAA
This sequence comes from Rosa chinensis, assembly GCF_002994745.2. Lineage (NCBI taxonomy): Eukaryota > Viridiplantae > Streptophyta > Magnoliopsida > Rosales > Rosaceae > Rosa > Rosa chinensis. The sequence continues at coordinate 15,650,884 of NC_037088.1, read as the reverse complement.
ATCATATAGGACAGGGTTCATGCATCATGGTGATTTTTCAATATGCAACCAAAGATAAAAAGCATGTAATACAAAATTTGAAATAATAAACTAATTATGGTTCATGCTTCATGGTGATTTGTTCCTATAATCAAAGCTTGAAAACATGAATTAAAATTAGAATTTGGAGAAATTTACTCAATGTAAAACGGATGAATCTTCATCTTATTTGTGCAGAACTGAGAAGGTTGTCTTCTCAGCCAATTCAAGAGCTTATTTCTGATTCAGATCCTAAACCAGATTGAACGATGATCCTTCGCGGAGAGCCCTCACAGTTTCAAGAACATGTCTATGTTTGCGTTCAACAACATCATTTTGTTGTGATATGTGAACGCAAGAATGTTGAAAAATTACCCCTTGTTCAAGAAAAAGAGAGAAATTTTGCTCCATTATCAGAGCGTATTTGTTGAATATATGTTCGAAACTGAGTTTTGACTTTTGATATAGGCATAAAATTTTTGAAGTAAAGATTGGTGTTTCACTTTTGTGACGCATCAAGAAAACCCATGTAAACCAAGAAAAATCATCCACAATAGTTAAAAATTAATGAGCTCCATTAAGCAAGGGAGTCTTCTGGCGCCCCAAATATCACAATGTATAAGAGAAAAACATCTAGAAGTTGATATTGAACTAGAAGGAAAAGGTTGGCGAGTTTGTTTTGCCAAAGGACAAATCTCATCACTCTTATGACTAGAATCAAAATGAAAAAGAAGCGATTTATTTGCTAGATATTGTAAACGAGCATAAGGATGTCCCAAGTGGCGATGCTAGAGGTTGGAAGAGATGGTAAGGTGACATGTAAAAGGATGTTTGGAAGGATTGATGGAAGCTAACGCCATAAGGTAGTATAGGTCTCCTCGTCGCTTACCCACACCAATCATCATCCTCGAAGCCAAGTCTTGCAAAATACACCAAGATGGAAAAAAGAATACTGAAATGTAAATCATCCATAGTTCTTCCAACAGATAAAAGATTGACATCAAAGGAAGGTACACATATAACATCTCGTAAAACAGCATCATTAATTTTAGGATTAAATACTTGTTACTCCTTGTATTTTGCTCCATAAAATAGTTCAGTCCCTCACCACTTAAATTAAACAGTTTAGTTCTCATTCTCTCTAATTCTCGCACAATAGGTCCAAAATGTCTATTCTACCCCTTAATTCATTTTTTTCTATTTTTATTATTTTTCTCTCCTTTTTTTTATTTTTCTTTCTCTTTTTGTTTCTCCCTCTCAGCTTTCTCTCTTTCCCTTCTACAAGCAATAAGCCAATCAAAATCCGAGCCTTCTTTTAGTCAAATTCATCATTTAGGTATTCAATTTCGCCTTCTTTTCATTCAAAATCGCCATCTGGGTATTCAATTTTCTCGATCAAGAATAGGGGATTTTTGAAAAGGGCTATAAGTCCATCTATGGCTACCAATTTGTGTTCACTCTTCTGATTAGGTGAGATCGGCTACTAGTTCACCGCCACCATCTCAATCAACTCACACATGCGAAGGGCTAGGTACCCCTGGACACTTCTGAAGGACTCTAGTAAATCTTTCAAGGCCAATTTGATAACCAACCACGTCAACGGTGACAATTCGACTGAGATAGATGATTGGAACCAAAACGGTGACAGGAGCTTCGAGTTTAGAAACAAGAAGATTAAATTGAAGTGAGCGGTGACGATGAAGAGAGTGCGATCGAATTGGGTTTCGAATTCAAAAAAATTGATGAAGGAGGCAATAACCAGGAGGACGGGGAGGGATGGATAAGGGCAAATCACGATAAGGATAATCCAGTGTGGGACGAGAGTCACCCCATCGACCCAATTAATTGTGGATAGTCTGGTGAGGGTGTGAAATTTTCTAACTTGTGAATAATCTGGAAACGTTTTGGTTCGGTGGTGGAAGAAAGTGGAATAATGATTTGAGTGATGGAGTAGTGATTTGAGTGGTGACGGCGACCCTATTGTGGCCAAGGACCTCACCGAGAGAGAGAGAGAGAGAGAGAGAGAGAGAGAGAGAGAGAGAGAGAGAGAGAGAGAGAGAGAGAAGTAGGAAAAAAAAAGAAGAAGAGAAAAATAATTTTTAAAAAAGAGAAATAGAGGGTATAATAGTCATTTTGGACCTGTTGTGGACTTGTTGTGTGAGAAAGAGAGAATACGGACTATCCAATTTAATTTAAAAGGCGATAAACTGTTTTTCAGGGAAAAGTTTGAGGAGTAATAAGTATTTAATCCTTAATTTTAATTGACCCCTTCATGGAGATATTAGCCTTAGCACCACTAGGCAAAGAAACTGGTGGCAAGGAAAAGTTCTTGCAACTTTTTGTGAATAACTGTGGTGAATTAATAATATGGTTGGTTGCTCCACTATCGGTAATCCATCAATAGGGATCAACTGGTAACAAACCTGAGGCGAAATCAGAAGCAGAAGCCGCATTAGTTTGGGGAGTTGATGGCTTGGGATTTAAAACTACAAGAACTTCAATATATTGGTCTTCAGTAAGATGAAAACCATGCTTCTTGTGCCATGCTTCCTCCATGTGATATTTCAAACCACAGTAAATGCATTGCTTGATTGGAGCCCGATTGCGGTAGGTGTTGCCTTGATTGCCCTCGTTCTGTTATTGCGGCTTGGAAGCATTATTGTTACTCACGGACATGGCTGTAGTGTCGGATGATACAGTGTAGAAGATGTATGTTCACGATGTTTTTATTCTTGGGTGACAGAGGCATAAGCTTGTCACATAATGGGCAATGAATTCATTAAAAAATTTGACCACGCGTACTTGCATAGGACTCATTTAATCCCATAAGAAATTGCATGAGCTTGGTGCGATCATTATGATCTCCGCAAGTGCAAGTCACTGAAGTGTTGTGTAAGGCAAGTTCATCCCAAAGTTCCTTCAACTTTGTATAATAAGTAGCAATAAACATCTGCCCTTGCTTAATTCTGTATATGTCTCGCAGGACCTGGAATATGTACAGAGCGTTACCCAAGGCAAATCTATCTCAAAGATCTTCCCGTTGTCTGAATAAAAGTCACATAACAGCTACTTTTGTCGACATTGAACCGTTTGTGTATAGTGTTGTAATTTGCAGTTTTGGATGCCTTAACGATCACCAAATTGGCTGAAATTTTTCAGAGGTGATCTATACATTAGGACCTAAAAACTGAACGGTTAAGATGTAAAAATGTGATTGAAAAGTGGGGGAAAAAGGGAAATCCATACCGTCTGCACCGTAGCCGGACTGTATATATATATATATATATATATATATACAGATTCAGAGCGGAGCTCCGCTTTGAAATTAACTTGTGAAGTTCGAGTTTTTGGTCACTTTTCGGTCGCATATCCACATCTCGACCGTTCAGTTTTTAGGTATTAGTGTACAGATCATCTCTGCAAATTTTCAGTCAAATTGATGATCGTTAAGGCATTGATAACTGTTTTAAAGCTAGTACGGTTCAGGTTGACAGATTCAGTTTGTCTATTAGTTTAAGCGAGAATTTGCAGAGATGATCTATACAGTAGTACCTAAAAACTAAATGGTCGAGATGTGGATATGCGACCGAAAAGTGACTGAAAACTCGAACTTCACACATTAATTTCAAAGCGGAGCTCCTCTCTGGATAGGATATATATATATATATATATATATATATATATCTTATCCAGAGTGAGGCCACACTCTGAAATTAACGTGTGAAGTTGGAGTTTAGAGTCACATTTTGGTCTCATATCCACATCTCGACCGTTCAGTTTTTAGGTACTAATGTATAGATCATCTCTGCAAAATTTCAGCCAAATTGATGGTCGTTAAGGCATTGTTGCCTTAAAGCTAGTAAGGTTTAGTGTGGACAGATTCAGTTTGTCCATAGGTTTAAGTGAGTTAGATACCTTAAAAATCATCAATTTGGTTGTAACTTTGCAGAGATGATCTATACATTAGTACCTAAAACTGAACGGTTGAGATATGGATATGATCTATACATTAGTATGGTTCAGTGTGGACAGATTCAGTTTGTCCATTGGTTTAAGTGAGTTAGATACCTTAAAGATCATCAATTTGGTTGAAACTTTGCAGAGATGATCTATACATTAGTATCTAAAAACTGAACGGTTGAGATATAGATATGAGACCGAAAAGTGACCCTAAACTCCAACCTCACACTTTAATTTTAGAGTGAGGCCTTACTCTAGATAGGATCTCTGTGTGTGTGTGTAGGGAGGATCAAGAGAGGACATTCTTACTTAATGAATTTGAGGATTTTTACAATTTATACTAGTATATGACATAATTCAATATTTTTAACCGTTGATCCTTTAGATTCCTATGAAAGAATTGTGTCTGCAAAAAATCAACCAAATCCATAATCATTTGGTCACTCAAAATTGTGTAAACAAATGTAGTCCGTTAGATAAAATTAAAACGAACATTGTGCTAATCAAATGGTTAAACGTTTTCCGATTTGGCTAATTTTTTGTGGGATTCATATGTGTGTAGGTAACTAAACAATGAGTGGTTGTGATTATTAAAAAACATCTTAAAAATAAAAACATCCTCACTTTAATAGTTTAAGGACGTCCTCTCTTGATCCTGCCTAATATATATATACGTGAAATATATATATCTTGATGGTGTGATATTGTGAAAAGTATGATAATTGTGATTTTATTCAAGTTATTGTTTTGAACATTTACTTTTTTCGGGAAAGCAATATATCATGCAATTGTTGATTTTATTGTGTTAAAGGAGTACCTTGAGTTGTGGGGCAACATTTTAAGTCATGTGGGACTTTTTAAATATTTTTAGTATGAGGATCTGGTGTCACAATAGTGACAGAGAGACAAGAATATCGGGATACCAAGCCTTTGGCCAGGTGATTGGTTATAATTCAGTTAGAGCTCTAGTCAGTCTATCATCGTATGTCATGGGGGTAACCAGCGTGTTACTTGCGACTCATCAGTACATGTTTTTAAGAGAGAGTTTAGGGTGTTTTCTTTCTCTTATTGTCCATGAGGGACTTGTTTTACAAATTTGTCGAGTTGATTTTGATTGCTTTAATTTATTCTTGATTTGAGAAGTTGTTAAGCATGTGTTGTTTGAGTCATTTTATTTGAGTTTACTCATACGAGCGTAAAATGCTTACCAGGTTTGTTGTTGCAATCCGGTGCACTATTCCATGGTGTAGGGGTTAATCTTGCAGGTCAGGACAACCAAGATTGAGACCGCAGTGTGTAGTTGTAGCAGTGTTAGGTTCAGAACCTATTTTGTTATCATACTGCTGTTTGTAGTATGCTTTTAGTGAACGTTTACATTTTACTTTTATGGTTTCGAGTTTATATAAACACTTGGTGATGTAATGTATGACTCTAGTGGTTGAGTCTGTATTGACATTTGTGGACTCAATTTATATTGTTGCTTAGTTTAAATGAAAGAAAATTCTAAGCATTTGGACTATTTGTTGAGTTATTGCGCTTCAGATTTGAATTTCCTTTATTCAAAATTTGGGCCATGATAGCATTTACAAGTATATGATTGTTGGTGGTTCATGTGATCTGCAACTACTGCATTAGTAGTTATGCAAGTCTTCTATTATGTTGAATATGAAGTTCTTTCGTAGCTTTGTGTTTTGGTTGTGCATTAACAAAACCTTGTATCTGACTGTTGAGCACTTGATTTCAAAATGGGCACTAAGGAACTGATTGCTATATCTAAAATTTTTGGCATTCTTATTGAATGAGCTTCATGATATGTTCAAGTGGGAGAATGAAAGACTGAAATGAACATTATCATTTAGTTCAATAAGGCATTCAACAACTTACCATTTACTTGCAGAATAAGCAATGAGAAATCTAGTGACTTATTTCCGGATTACTTATTCATTGTGTATCAAAATGGTTGAGGCAGAGAATCTGTTTATTAAGCTAAGTGTTAATGATATACACCTAAGAATATGTAATTCTGTACTTAATAGCTTGCTTTATGGGAGGAGGTTGAATCATATATAAACCTGGTCCCTGCGCTCTCACTATCACCAGACATTCATACACTCGTACCATAGAGAGATTAAATAGTGAGTAATGCAGAAGATCAGTGTTTGAGATCAATGGCCTCTTCAGGTTTGTTGACTCTCTAAGAACAGTTCACTTACACATGTTGTTGCAATTGTGTTTATGTACTTTTTGTGATTGTATCTATGATCCTTGTGTGTCGATTCTTTGTAATAATAGTATTACAGATTACTAGAGTGAGAGGCCTACTTCCACAAGAAGAGTAATTTGCTACATACTGTAACAAGAACAAGGTACATGTTCTTATACACAAGCCCCCAACAAGCACAGAACTAATGTGGCTTGGTCTCTATGCATGTGTGATTATTGTCATTCCTTTTTCTATTTCCATGTAATTCAATCATTTATACCCATCATAGAATTGTTTGGTTTTGAGACAGACTTGAGGAACCATACTCAAGGACAAGCCTTTTGCCTCTCAGTCTTTGATCATTGGGCTATAGTTCCTGGGGATCCTCTTGACAAGAGTATTGTTTAGTGACCGCTTGAACCAGCACCCATTCAGCTCCCAGCTCGTGAATTTATGGCTAAGAAAGGTGTAGAAAGGTATAGGCATCCTGTTGGTGATGAAAAATTCCATTTAGGAATTTGACCCAACAATTAATATGGACTGGAGTGGGAGTTGAACTGGGAACAATTAAGAAGCTTTTATTTGTCGTTGACTCGATGGCGTTGCTGACTTTGGGGTTGACGAACTGGAGGCTTCCCTTCACTAATGATAACGAGGTGAAGGGTTCCTTTCGCTCTGTACTTGGACGATAACAGAGAGGAGACTTCCCTCCGTTGATGAAAACAAAGCGAAGGCTTCCCTTCACATCGTACTTGGATATCGACGGAGTGGAGACTTCCCTCCGTTGATGATCACGGAGTGAAGGCTTCCCTTCGCTTCATACTTGGACGATGATGGAGCGGAGAATTCTTTTAGTAGCAGGTTCGAGAAGGGGGCGTACCTGCAAAAGGCTCTCCGATGCCTAATTCAGTATATTTCTAAGTTGAGTGTAGTAGACTCAATTAGAATTCGATGTCATACCCGATCGTTTTACCCCCTATTTATAGGTGCATTACAGTTAGGGCTGCAAGTAAACTTGCATGGCAAGGTGTTAGTGACTTAGGCGGCAAATCACAATAAATATTGTATTTATTCCTATAATTATCGCCACTTATGATTATAATCATTGTCGTACTAAATACTGCAATGATTACCGCACTTACTGCAGTAATGATTGCCGCACTTAATATTGCAATCATTTCCACATTTATATATTTTGGGTCCTTGACCCAAAGCACCAAAATAGACAAAAATCATCTCACTTACCCCAGCAAGAGATTTTTATTCCCACCAACCAGTTTTAAAATAAAATGACTATATTCCCCTCAACCCAATTAAAAAACTACCATCTACCACTCATCATCCTTCTCCCTCTCTCTATGTAGACCGGTGACAATTCTCTCTCTCTCTCTCTCTCTCTCTCTCTCTCTCTCTCTCGCGGCCAGTGCTGCTGGAAGAGGAGTCCGGTCATCTCCGATCCAAACATCCAGCCATGGTGGTGACTTGCAAGAACGGCAAACCGGAACTCGTCATCGTCTCTGTTGCTCATCACATCCACATATTTGCCTCTGTCCTCCAAAAGTTATTTTGGTGTTTCCGAGTAGCACATGAAGCTGTCCCCAGCATGATCCAATCGCCAGAGCTTCCAACCGGCGGAGATGGTGTCGTCGAGGAGGAGGACAAGGTAGCACAATCAGATCGGGTTTCGAGAAGGCTTTGGGCTCGAGCTCCCGGAGGATGTCAGCAACATCATCCATGACCCCTACCTCGCCGGAAGACTACTTTCGGTCCCGGGTCTGCAACCGAAAAGATAGGAGAATAGGACATGGGTGCCCAAATTAGATTTTTTTTTTTGTTAAGTAACTGGACAGAAGGAAAGGAAAAAAAGTTTTAAATGTATATTAGGGGCCAATAGACGCTTATTGGAGGGCAATAAACGTTTTTTTTTAAAAGGGGCTGGTGCGGCTGCCCTCAAGCCTTGATTAATGAAATATTCCCCCACACTTAACTTTTACTAGTCCTTTAGCAAAATCAACATAACAAACCAAAAGACTAAGAAACAAAAACAAAGAAACTAATGAAAACACTAAGTATGAAAAACAAAAAACACAAGGACACAAAACCAAGAAAACGTTGAAAATTCAAAATTCAAAGACCAAGACTCTAAAACATTGACTCACACAATGACTACTATGCCCTTTAACATATTGTCTCAGAAATCTCATACTTTTAAGTCACCAAGATTAACACTTAACCAAGAATCACATCTTCAAGATATTCAAGAGCTAATTACAAAATATAATCCACATATAAGCATGTAAGACTTGGGGGTAAATAATGGTGATGGTTGAGCTCAACATATTTCGAACAAGTCATGATTCAAACCTCACATGGATGTATCACTCTTTCTTCTCTCAGATTCAAGGCTCATGCTTAAAAGCTTATTCACTCAAGTATATGTGAAAGAATAGCAAGTAAATCACATATGTATAAGAAACGAAAGCACATATATATACATCATTTTTTTTCTCAAAGATCTCATGAAATATATCAACTACTTGCACGAATGAACCCAAGCCATAAGTTCAACAGTCATGACTCATCTGCACAAATCAAAGGCTGTCCCATCTTAAGGATCAAAGAGGTCTTACAATTAAGGTTGTAATGGGGCCAAGGCTTAAGGTTTAAAGAAGCAAAGGGATAGGAGAATCACAAAGTATCCTAAAAACCTAGCAGAGAGCACTTGTAGATGTAGAGATACCACTTTCTAAATCCACCAAGCATAGCAAAACGTCATGTCCTCCAAAGCTTTATAAAAGGGCCAAGTGCCATCATATTAGGCTCAAACTTCATTCTAACCTTCTTTTGAACAAGTGTGAATAGGACAAAGACCAAATTCTTCAACAATGGGCCTTTACTTCAAAGCAAACTCAAAATCCACTAAGTATAGGGGACTAAAATCCATAAACATAAAACAATACACTTTTTTTTTCTTTAATTGCCGAAATATTATTTCATTTTTTTAAAGATTTTTTTCTTCCTTTTTTTTTTCTTCTTTCTTTTTCGGCAATTACATATAACTTTTCTTATGGACAAGTCTATCCCTACACTTGAACTTCTTCATGTCTTCAAAAATCATCCTTGACGCCAAAACTCCAAGCAAAGTTTCAAAAATATGCTCCACTAAGCCTTTAGAACAAAGGGTAAGGATATAACTATACTAGGGTTAAGGGTTAAGGAATTTTGAGGGTGATGAAATAAAAGGCTTAATGTAGGCTCAAAGTGATTAAACTAGGGGGGTCCCATGACGGGCACAAATAGGGACACAGGCTATATTTGGCTATAGTGGTAAAAATTCGAAGTGTCTTTATCCTTTCTGAAATCAGGGACATGTATTGATAAAAGTTTCAACAAGCATAAAAGTGAATTCTAGCATTCTCTAGTTCATTAAAGAGCTATGGCAAGTAATCAATCAAAATGAAAGAATAATGAGATCAACAAAATCATCGCCAAGAAAATAAGAGTATAATTCATTTTTCCATTAATCACTCAACAAAGAAAGGGCACATGGCTCAAATTCTCACAAGGGTTTATTATGAATCATAACTTATTTTCCACATGTTCATATTTTGTACCAAAGTTACGCATACACCATATCTACTACACATACATATGCTTTTCATAAATCATAATTAACCAAAGAATATCATCAAACATTATCTCAATCTTGTGATCCTCTTTTAGCCTTAATTTCAGAGATATAAGCTCATCCTAGACAGTTAAAAGGGCATTCTAAGACTCAATCACACAACAAAACAAAAACCATAAGAAATAATTTTTTTTGCGAATAGTGACGATTTTTTTTTTTTATTATTAAAGTGACGAAAATATTTTAATTATTATTTAGGTTTTCTGTTTTTGTTTTTTTTTTTTTTTAACCACAAAACTAGCTATCTCAAAACAAAGTGAAACTTTAAACCCTTACCCCACACTTAAATCATGCATTGTCCTCAATGTATAAACAAGTATAAAGCATGCAAAGCATAAATCAAGCATGGAATAAGAGATAACGCAAGAAATCCTAAAACAAATAAAAATTTACGAAAAATAAAATAGAGGGAAGAGTTCAAGAAAGCAAATCTGTGTTGATGGCTCCTCCACAGCTACGGTTGAAATGGGTTGCCTCCCATGCAGCGCTTAATGTTTAAAGTCTTTCAGCCTAGACTTGCACCTCCATTTATTCCAATATATACACACAATAAAACATCACAAGTATGAATATATACAAGACCAACGAAATTTTATGTATATATTTTACAAGCTTTACGTAGTTAACTTCAATAAGGAATCGTGAATCAAGGTTTAGACACACGGCCCAAAAATTCTAATATTAATAGATGTCTCCCTTACCTTTATCTTTTGGTAACTCTTTTCACACAGAGCCAGGTAGTAGAGGAACGATTTTGGCGGAGCTCAGCTCACTTGATTAGCAGGGGACGAGACCCTTTGCTAGCACTTCTCGTATCCAATCAACCTAGATACCCTGTGCTAATAAAGTGTGCCTACTTTATAAAGAAAACTTTGACAAGTATTAACAAGAGAATATTTCACCTAGTCCATTATGACTCACAACTTCTTACCAAACCCAACTATTTTCAAAAATTGTCTAAGGCATCGACTTGAACAAGACATCATGAATCAAGCTTTGGACATGCGGCCCAAGTCCTTGTCTACACACAAACTTCCTTTCAAATCTTTTGGGCAACCATACTGAAATGGCCAGGTGGAGGAGGACGAACAAGAGAGGTAGAATCCATTTTGGCATGAGCTACTCCCACATAGTGGTTTAGGCTCATTTGAATGCACTTGTGGAAAAAAAAACGGTCATGAACGTTGTCCCCGTCCTAGACACCATCCCACATAGGCTATACTTACTTAGATAAGAAAAGTCCTAAGTGCAAGACATTTTTTAAGTATTAATAAAAGCCGCCCTCAACCTTAAGAGACCTGAATCTGGTACTAATAAGGGGTTAAGGCTAATATAAACAAAAGAGACTTCACATAGTCCATCATAATTCATAATCCCTTACCAAAATCATACCTTAGTGGCATTTTCATCACATGAAGATTTTTCAATCCCCGGCAACGGCGCCAAAAATTGATACGTGCAAAAGCAATCTCCAATTTAAACCCTGAAAAATGTAGTTGTTAGTATAAAATAAGCAGGGATCGTTCAAGCAGGGGATTGAGGGTACTTACATGTTAAACAAAAATAAAGAGAAAGAATTTACAAGACAAACGAAAATAACAAGTATATATAGACAACAATTCGAAATTTACAAAGAATCCAAGTTAGAGTTAAATTAGGAATCCTACTCCTACTAGAATACATTTTACAAGTCATAGTCAAGTTAGGAATCCATATACAATAAGGAATTATAGTCATACACTAATTAGGAATCCAAATACAAGTAGGAAACAAAATCCCTAAAATTTAGGAACCAATCCCTAAAAAATAGGAGCACACCCTAAAAAATAGGAAGACATCCCTAAAAATTAGGAAACCCTAACAAACACATAACAAACTCCTTAAAAACACCAAAACAAATCCTAAGAAACACTATTCATGAATACTATTCACGAAATTAAAATATATTTTCAAATTATTAACATGTTATTTACTATTTACATGCATACTAAATCCTAAATCAATTTACACATATACACAAACAAGAAAACGTAAAAGGTAGGGGGTTTTGAAGATTAAAATATAAATTTTCAGAAAATAATAAAGAACAAAAACGTTTTATATACATAGGTGGGAAAAGAAGGATTTTCGGAAAACAATTTATCAAGAACCATTCAAGATCAATCCATTCATGCAATCTTTTATCTTATTAGTTACCATGGAACATTATCAACCAAGAAACAAAGATCAACGCAACCAATGTCCCTTATTTTACTTCCCTTTACACAGTTGATCAAGCAATGCACTTAATCCAACATATTTCAAACGCAGGTATCACACAATCGAAGCGACTCACAATCTCATGCATTCGAATCAATAAGAGCAAGTGAAAGTTTAGTCAATAAACATGCAAATTCAAGTACTCAACGCAAGTCTCTTCATTACATGCATAATCTGATTTCGACCTTTGTCCAAAGCCTTTACTACTTAAGTGAATTAGGGTTACAATGCATAAACTTAATTACTAGCTCCAATTACATGCAATCATCCTATGTTTCGAACCAAAGAACAAAAACACATAAGAGTTTTCTATAAAACAAAATCAGATTATTATTCCATATATTTGGTAACCAACAAGAATCAAAGACACATAAACGAATTAAACATAGAAGAGAACATCAAAATTGCATCCAAAAATCAGAAAGTTAACTCATGGTTTCGGTTTTACACAAAAGGAAATCAAAACAGAAAATTTAACTAACAAGTTACAAAACCGAGAAGAAAACATGAAGAAGATGGTATGAACAACCCTTGACTACGTCCCAAGGTCCAAAGCAGCTCCAAGGTGGTGGCTCAAGGTGAAGATCACGGCAAGGATGGAGGATGGCACGGCTAGGAACTTGAAGTAGCGAAAACCTGAAACTCAAGAGCACCCAAGTGAGAAATCGAAATTGTGGAGAAAAGTGTCACTTTGAGACATCAAATACACTAGTTATATATAGGAGAACGTCTCAAAGAACTCTCAATTCGTTTCTACTTGACTTCTCTTAGTTTGTGTTGATGTAGGACTTCTTTGACACAAAACAGATTTTCGGCAGAATTGACCTCAGTGCACTAAAACAGCCATAACTTCTTCTAGAAAATATATATTGATGAGCTGTAAAAAGTTATGGAAACTAGACATCTGTAGCTTTCGAACCATATAAAGATCATAATTTTTTGAGCTCTGAGAGATTTATGACACTCCTTTGAAGTTGACTGATCTGCACAGGTAGTTTTCCGAATCTGTAATGGATTTGACTTTTAAAGCATAACTTGAGTCCAATTCGGTTTTCTTTGCCATCACATGCCTTTCACATATCTTCCACGCCTTATTGAAGAATGAAACGTCAAGAACCCCCTAGAACCTTCAAGAACCTCACGGAAATTCCTCAATCCTTTTCCACTTCGAATTCTAACTCCATATTGCTTTGAAATCCGAATTCCTTGAGACTTCATCCTCATGTGCACGGCATATGATCTTCTTGAGACTTCTAGATGCTTCAAGAACGTTCCAAGGCTCTCCTAGTACGAGTAGAACTCCATATGCAAGTAGGTTTCCTAGTTGAATACAAACTTCTTTTCTGCGATTCTTCCACACTCTTCCGGAACCTTCTTGAGTAATCCTTATCCAAAAGGGACTCCTTGTCACACTAGAATTCCTTATCTGAGTAGAATTGGGTTTCCTTGTTCAAGTAGAACTTCTAATTTCTGCAACTTAAGAGTTTGAGTCCAAGTCAGCTTCTGATTCCTACTCCAACTGAGATTCCTTTTCCTAGTCAGACTGGGAGAACTTCCATTTCTTCATTTCTTTCCATTTCTGTGCCACTTGTGCCTTCCTTAGCCATTTTTGGACTTTGAGACTCCATTTTACCTGAAAAACACTAACTAAGTTAGATTGATCAAGTTAAAGGAAATAACTTAGCAAAATATAGGGTTTAAACATTATTAACGTCGCATTTTATGCTCCTATCAAATAGCAGAATACAAGGGGGTGACGTAGAGCCTAAACCCCAGATTACAAGAAGCATAGAGGAAACATCCTGAAATAATACCAGAAGTCCCTACAAAGTCTATGTATTCTAACAAGCACCAATTAGCAAAGAGTGCACTAATGGCTACTCTATTTGCTTTGACATAGCGGTGACATACCAGAAAGATAACTCTATCACGAAGAACCATCATTACAAATAACACAGCTTTCCAACTATGTTACCGCACGGAAAAAAATCCAGCGACACTCCATTTCATCCTGCCACTAGGAGGTTGCGTCCATTTAATCAAGTAAATAGCTCACCGCCTCGCTAGGCCAAACAAGGGACACTAAGTGCGCATACTGGGATAATGCCCACGTCGCCCTACCAAATAATGGTAGGGACATCTATGCCATAGCGCTGCGCCTTCTCCAATATCTTATAACGAAGTGCCAATAGACTTTTTTAAATTGATATAATCTTCTTCTTTTTTTAATCAAAGTTTTTTTTGTCTAATTTTAGGAAAATTAGTTCCCAATCTGGCTACCGAAAATTCTATAGGAGGGCAATAGACGGTTATTGGGGGGCAATAAACGTTTTGAATTGATGTAATCTCCTCTTTTTTTTTTCTTTTTTTTTTTTCTGTAATCAAAGTTTTATTTGTTTAAATTTATGGAGATTATTTCCCATTCTAGCGACTGAAAGTCCTATTAGGGGCAATACATGACTGATAGTCGTCTATTAAGGGGCAATAGACGTTTATTCTGTAATCAAAGTTTTATTTGTTTAAATTTATGGAGATTAGTTCCCATTCTAGCGACTGGAAGTCCTATTAGAGGGCAATACATGACTGATAGTCATCTATTAAGGGGCAATAGACGTTTATTAGGGGGCAATAGATGTCTATTGGGGGCAATAGACTTCTATTACCCCTCTATTAGGGAGCAATAGATATCTATTAAGGGCAAAAAAACCTTTCCGGTGAGATTTTCAGCAACTTTCGGTGGGTGGTGGGCGGTGACCAGATTCCGGCCGCCGGTGACCAGACTCCGGCGACCTGTGACCCGGCTCCGGCGAAGTCTCCTATAGTTTCTCTCTCTTCCATTTTCTCTCTCTCTAAGTAACAAAGGAGTGAGGGTAAAATGATATTAAAAAAAATGAAAAAAAAAAAATCTTAATGAAGTATTAGGGAAGACCTCCTTAGAGTGTTTTGGGTAAGATAGAATTAAAAAAACTTAATGGGGTAAGTGAGAAAAAAATCTCTAAAAATGGGGTAAATTGACAAAAACCCTTATATTTTCTTAAGTGTAGGGTTAAATAAGTTTACCACCCCCGCACATCCCCGTCTTTTCACTTTCACAGTGACCCATGTCTCAGCTGTTTTTACTTCTTCTTTTGGCCAATACTGTTTTGTCTTACATCTGGTCAAAAAGATGCATCAAACAGACTTCAAGTTGGCATTTGTACCCATTAGGTAATACCCATCCAATAATAGTTTGCGGGTAATACCTATTGGGTAATACCCATCAAATAATTCACGGGCACGGGTATTTATCAAACCCATTTCTAAATAGGTAAACTCATACCCATCCATTTACCCATTTTTAATAGGGTTCTTGACCAAAAGCACCAAAATGAGTCAATGTTATCCCACTTACCCCAGCAAAAAAATTTTATTCCCACATACAAAATTTAACAAAAAAGATGATTTTACCCTCAACCCAATTAGACAATTACTGTGAGCCCCGGAAAAATATATCGAGCTTAGCGGAGATCGTACGAGAAATTGCTCAACGATCTCGATAAATGTCAAGATGCTCGAGAATATTTGCAGACATTTTGACAAAGTGAAATCCTCAATTTAGGAGGTAGATAATAAAGTACACAATACGACAAGTTCGTGGTAATTTTTGGGGAGTTTTTGGGATACCCGATGTATTCGTTATGATTTTCCGAAGTTGTGGGATCCTAGAAAATAATTTAGAGAAATAGAAATTTGCTACGGTGCAATCCTAGCCATCGTTAAATCCACCGTCTCCACCGCTTGATCCTAGCCTTCCATCATTAATTGGACACATCAATATCAGTTTGTGAACAGTGGAAGACCTGGGAGAATTCGAGAGAGAGAGAGAGAGAGAGCTTGCTCTCTGACCCGGACACAGCGCGAACCAGCCAGCGACCGACCGGAGTGACGCCGTACGGCCACCGATCGACGACTCACGACCACCGACCTCTTCCTCTTGTCGTCGCCGTCACGCTTGTGGTCTTCGATTGCCCATGCACCGGACGAGGAGGGAGAAACGTCAGTGAGAAGGTCTGAGTCTCTCCGGCGACTTCTGCAATTTCCGGCCACTGTCGGAGCTGCAAGTGGTATGAAAAACTATCCCCTCGTCATGCTCTACACGTTTGTGTACATAGTGTACGAATTGGATTAAGTTTTGATGTTTTTCGTTCTTGGGTGACTTTGGCTCCGTCGAAATTCTTCGACACCGGTAGCTTTTCCGGCATTGCTGGGCTTTGTTTCTCGCTCGACTGCACTTATGGGACATCAAACTCATCAGTCCACCCTCAAACCAGTTCTAGCTGTGTTTTGGGAAACTTGAGTATGGCTGGAATCATTTTCAAAGGTAATTATGAACCTTGAATCAGAGCTTTGTTCTTGTTGTGTTGATCAGAAGCTATTGAAATGAGGTTGGTTTAGCTCGGTTGAAATTGAACTCCTCTGGTTATCGATTTTGTCAGTTTGTCCTGATCTGGGTGTTTGGAGTTTATGTTTGAATTAGGAAGTAAGTTTGACTAAGTTGTGGAATCTGTTGCTGCTTTAGCAATTGTGGATTGAGTTTTGTTATGATTAATGAAATGGTTGTGAAGAGTGAAAATGGTCAAGTCTGACCTGGGGTGTCCTTAGTATTTTGGGGCACACCTTAGTCAGAATGGAACGAGGTTGGTTGGGTGTCGATAGTAATTCTGATTACTATGTGACGAAATTGCTAAGTATACTCCAACTTAATTGTTGACGAAATTGAGAATTGTTATAACGTTGGTTTGCATGATGTGAAATGATAACAAGTAAAGAAAAGGAATTAATATGTTGGGTGACCTTAGTAAATTTGGGTGCACCTAATATATTTGGTCCACATCATAATTTCAAGCACATGTTCGGTAAGTTGGGTTAGTTATCGAGCTTGCAATTGGTTGGTCAAACATTGGTCAATGTCAGTCAAATAATGGTCAAAGTTGGTCAACTCCTGGTCAAACCAGGAAAAGTTGGTTTGGACGATTTGTTAATCGTTAAGATCTCATATAATTGTTCAATAGATTATTAACGGTCAAATTGTCAGAATCTAGGACTTCAGTTACTCGAGGAACAGAAGGTTCGCGACTCTCGGAGTATGTGAGAGGAAGCATTGGAATCCAGGTAGGGATTCAAGACTCTCCTCGCTTAGTTGTTTTCTTATATATTGTGTTAAAATGATGCATGGTTGGTGGTATGATTTGGTTATGTTAAAATGCAATGCATACTAACCAAATTGTGAGAATGTGATGGCTTGAGAGCGAAGGGGGCACTGACTTCCTTGGGTTCGATTCCCTAAACCTCCGGAGGGTTAGCTATGCTAGTCGTCCGAGTATCCGCAATCACGGACTCAGTACGTGTGTGTAGCTAGGTAGTGGATGTTCTCGCTACGCTTACCTGGTGATAAATTAATTTGAGGTAAGGTTGTGTAGTGGGTCTATGGGACCGGCCATCAGGTAATACTTGGTTTTGGCGCCGTATTTATTTAAGCATCATGCATCAGTTTTCAAGTTGAAAAACATTAAAGTTTGTCGTTCCTTTAAATATGTGGTTTAAATATGTTTTCATACTGGGCAGCCCAAATATTTGTTTATTGGTTTTAAGTCTGGTTGAGGTAGAGTTCCTGTTGAGCAGCGAGGACGAAAACTCACCCCCTACAACAATATGGATGCAGGTACTGTGCACTAGTGACGGGACAATGGCAGATGGAGCTGGGTGTGTGGAACAAGTTTGGTAAACCACCTTCTGGGCTTTATTCTGATTTCCATTTCTCGAACTTTGTGTCCCGGAACTTGTGTGAAACTATTCTTGGGTCAAACCTAGCTAAATTCTTATTCCTTAAATTTTGTACCTCTTGAGTGAGCATTCATTTCAAGTCTAGACGAACAAATTGAACCTGGCGATTCAAGGATTTTCACCTCAAAAATATTGGTAGCTTCCGCTGTGTTTTGCAAAAAGTTTTCTAACAAAATGCCTAGCGGTCCTCTAGAATGTGAATCGAGCTTTCGGTTTATGTTTTAGAGCCCCGCGGCACTGTGACGTGCCCAAAGCTGGTGAGGTGCGGTTTGGGGCGTTACAATTACAAACATTGCCCCCCCCCCCCTATCTCCCATTCCGACAACGTTGCGTTGAGGTTAAGGATGATTAGGACGGCGATTGAGTGGAAATCAAGAACGATTCGGAGGAAGATGACGTCGTCGAGGAGGTCCGCCGGCTAATGACTGGGGACGGAGGTTTGTGGTAGACGACAAGGATAGCGACGACTATTTTCTGGGTGACCCGTGGTGGGAGGTTTGTGATCAAGGACGAGGATAACGACGAGGATAGCGACGGGGACCTGTGGACGGAGGTCTGTGGACGGAGGTTTGTGGACGGAGAGAGAGGAAAGCGGTCCCAGAGTCGTTGCAGAATGGCCGGTGAAGACATGGGTGCTTAGTTTGGGTGCCCAAAGCAGTTTTTTTTTTTTTGTAGTGGAAGGAGTTGTGGTGGTCGTGGTGGTGGCGGTGAGGCCAAGAAGAGAGTGAGGGGTGATTTTTCTATAGAAGCTCATCATGATTGGGTTTTCTATAGAAGCTCATCATGATTGGGAGATTAAGAAGCTTGTAATAAGCCGCAGAAGAGAATAAGAGAAAAGTTAGTAGTGGAACGATTAGAACAAAAAGGGTCATGAAAAATGTTGGATACGTTTTTACGGGGATGAAAAATGGAGAGGAGGAAGAGGACGTATTAATAGGGAGAGAGTCTGAGGCCTAAAGATAGATAGATAGAGAGAGAGAGAGAGGAGTGGGTTATGGTGGAGGAGACTGCTAGCATTGCATGAAAAAAGTGGTGAAAAGTAATGAAAGGATGCCGGGTCCCACGTAAGATGGGCTAGGACTTCGCTCTAACATCTGCCTCTACCTTCCCATAGCCATCTACTTCCGTTACACAATCCTCATGATTGTGCATATTCAATTTTTCTCTGTATTCTTTTTTTCTTTGCATTTGTTCTTATTTGGAATTTTCTGGTTTGGGGTGTCAATTAAGGCTTTCAACTTTGAAATGAGGGAAGGCAAAGATCGGATTATTTTGGAGCAGAAGGAAAGAAGAAGAAAAAAGTCTTGAATGTCTATTGGGGTGCAATAGACGTCTATTGGAGGACAATAGATGTTTTTAAATTGATATAATCTCTTCGTTTTTTTCTTTGAATAAAGTTTTATTTGTCTAAATTTAGGGAGATTAGTTCATATTCTGGCAACCGAAAGTTTTATTGGGGATAATAGACATCTATTGGGGGGCAATAGACGTCTATTGCCACTTTATTGGGGGGCAATAGACCCCAATAGATGCCTATTGCCCCTCTATTGGAGGGTAATAGAGATTTTTAGAAAAATCCGGTGTGACAGGAATCCGGCGACCGGTGACCGGAATCAAGCGAAAGTTGGCCGGAATCAGGCAAAAGTTAGCCGAAATCCGGCAAGACTACATTGGGGTAAGAGAGAATTAAAAAAACTTAATGGGGTTAGTGGAAAAAAATCCATAGAAATAGGGTAAATGGACAAAAACCCTTTTTAATATGGGGTTTTTTTTTTTTTTTAGAGGCTTCAGCCTATTAAATGCTAGGATTTTTTTTTTTTTTGGGCTGTGACCACTTACCCAATTTCAGCTTAGAAATTGCCCACTTACTCCACTAAGAGTTTTTTAACCCCTTTTACTCAATCTAACAGTATTTGACAGTAATACCTTATTTTAATTAAAAAATTACTCTCCTATCATATTCTCTCTCTCTCTCTCTCTCTCTCTCTCTCTCTCTCTCTCTCTCTCTCTCTCTCTCTCTCTCTCTCTCTCGACTCCGGCATGGCGTAATATTTCCAGAAGCAGCGGCAAATGGAGGAGGCGCCGATCGAGTGGTTCTGCGTCGCCGGAGAAGGCGCCGATGAAGACCGAAACAGAGGAGGTGTTTTCCGGGTCGGCGATGAGGCCTCGACGGTGATTGCGTGACTCATCGTTTGCAGCGGCGAGGGGCGAGATAGCGGAGGTGGCGTATGACTGGTGGAGCACGCCAGATCTGAGCAGCAAGTCGAGGTCGCAGAGCTGGTTGGTGACGAACGCGGCGGACATGTTGAGGTCATTCTGCATGTAGAGCTTCCCGCCGGTGAACGACCGGGGCTGAAGCACGAATTGACCTTGATTTGGCTCAGGCGGAGGTCACCTGTTTGTTGGGCCGGACCCGGGCCAGGAAGGCTCAGAATGAGCTTCCGGTGAGCGATGTGGTGGATCTAATGAGCGACGACGAGCCTAGAAACGATGTGGCGGAGTCGAAGGTCACCGAAGACGAATTGAAGAACAGTGTTGTGGAGATGGTTATGGATAATGAGCAAAACGTTGGGTCTGTTGGTAACGAAGATGAGGCAGTAGATACATTATTGGCCCCCAGTAGACTTTGAAATGAGGGACAGGGATCACTATAGTGTGGTGTATTGATAAGTTACCTGTTGTTTTCTGTGTATTAAAGTCAAATTATCTGTGAATCCTACAAAATTGTGCATTTTTGGTGGTCTATTGGGGGGCAGTAGAGACATTGGACTTTGTATTGGGGGGCAATAATATGATTATTGGGAGGCAATAATATGATTATAAATTGATCAATTGTGCATGTAGTGTATTCATTTTGGTTTTGGGAGTTCATACAATTCATTGGACGGCAATAATATGATTTTTGGGAGGCAATAATATGATTTTTGGGGGGCAATAATATGATTACTGGGGGGCAATAATATGGTTACTGGATATTATTAGGGACCGGTCGCCGGATTCCGGTCACCGTTAGCCGGATTCCGGTCACCGGTTGCCGGCGCCCTGCCATTGGTCACCGGAGGCCGGCAAGGTGGAGGATGACTTCTCCCTCTAAGTGAAAAAGAAGGAGAGGGCAAAAAAGTCTCAAAAAAAAATTAAAAAAAATTAATTGGGTAAAGGGGAAATAATCCCTTAGAGTGTTTTGGGTAAATGGGGTTAAAAAACAGTTTGTGGAGCAAGTGGGTAATTTTTAGCCTAAAATCGGGTAAATGATCATTTCCCCTTTTTTTAAAATACTTGCTACTATTTTTTCTTGACAAATACTTATTACTATTTTATTGTTTTTCTTTAATATGAATATTTCTACTGTAGTGTTCAGCATCCACCAATTTACCCGTTTTTAATATGGGCAGTTTTTTTGTTTTATTTTTTATTTATTTATTTATTTATTTATAACATAAGGCCTTCAACCTATTAAAGGCTGGGATATTCCAACTATATAAACACTCCATCAATACCCTATGAAGCGTATCTGCATCACGTGGACATGGAACATATACAAACCTATATAACAATAAGTTACTTTAGACTTTACAATTAACAGATAGTGCAGCACAATAACTATCAACATATAAGAATTGCAATCCCGCAAAACTTGTTTCTTTTTCTGTACCACCACAAAACTTAGGTCTCAAGTTTCTTCACAGTGACGCATGTCTACGGTTTTTTTTTTCCTCTTCTTCTTCTTCTTTTGATCAGTACTGTTTTCTTTTACATCTGATCAAAAAGATGCATCAAATGGACATGTTTCTTTTCCTGTACCTCCACAAAACTTAAGAACTTAAGTCTTAAGTTTCTTCACATGCAGCGGCTCATGTCTCTACTGTCTTTTTTCTTCTTCTTCTTTTGGTCAATACTGTTTTCTTTTGCATCTGGTCAGAAAGAAACATCAAATAAGACTTTTTTCTTTTCCTGTACCTCCACAAAACTTAAATACTAAGTTTCTTCCGAATGCATTACTACTATTGATAATTCGCATACTGTGGAAGAAATGCCAACTCTAGGCATAATGGGTTTTATGTTGAATTTGCAGGGAATGAGCGAGAATGTGAGCATCAGCAAATTTTTCGATGAGGCCATGATGGTGGAACTGGTTCAGCAGGAAGCTGATATTCACCAGCAAATGATCGATATGATTGGCTTCATGATATGGTGTCCACAAATCCATAGTCGAGAGAGGTCGTAGGCAAATTTAAATCTTAATTTATCAGAAATCTAGCTATAGATTAATATCTTTGCTGCAACAGAAAATTCATCATCTGGTCTAGGTAGAGATATGTACACCATGTTTCTGTTGGATGTTGGAAATTAACTGATGCTTCTTATAAGTGGCAATTAAGTTGCAACTTGCAACTATTTGATGATGTCAAATGCTCTACAGATAGGTAAGCACGCTAGTCATCTTTAATTAAACTTCTCATTCAGTCAATATTTTTCTTTTGTAGCTCTTGTTCAAGTGGAAAAAGAGAGACCTTGCATGATACGGAGTTTTTGATTGATGGCATCATCTTTAAAGGTTACCCTGATGAAGTCATTGCGTCATTAATTGCTTTAAGACAATGGGTTATCGGTTGACAAAGACAGACGATAGGGTCATGACGACATTACCTTTGGAATTGAGTTCTATCTGAATGGAGACGCACCTCAGAGGCTCAAAAAAGGAGAGGCTTTTGGACCACTCTCATCTTTTATTCTGATTAATTTCTTTTTCTCCCAGTCACTTGTGGGTTATAGAGACTAGATAGAAATGAGGTGGATACTTGTGTATGAGAACATATACCCTGTTCTTGTTGCAGTAAGCATCAAGCTACTCTTCTTGCGGACGTAGGTCTCACAAGAGGCCGAGCCACAGTAGTTCTGTGCTTGTTCTTGTGCATGCTTGATTTCATTACTTGTCAGGTCAACTTTATCAATTCAAAGATGGTGTATCTGCAAAAAATAACTCTTTGATTCTGTAACCTCTGGTTGCCTTAGGGGCTTCCATCTTTTAACTTAATTTAAGTTTTTTCTTATCACAACAAAAAAATAAATAAAAAGATTGGAGTGTTAGTATACGTTTGTTTCATAATCAGCTACCTCTTCATACTTCCATTGATTCTTGTCCTCCTCATTATAGGAAGGCCTTCATATGGATCATTTTGTTACCTGCACATCACGATTCAATATCACAAGACGTATCATATAAGTATCAGGAGTTTTATTCAAGTCATAACTTATAGGACTAGGATGCATGAAATAACAAATTTTGCAGGAAATTCTACAATGTAAAAGATCGAAGATCGTGAAATCCAAACCAGCTGACAGGTCCGATTCTTTTGCTTTATCATTTACTTTCAATTTTACTTTCTTGTACTATGTTGCTTTAACATTTTGTTTGTATACCTTTCACTTTTTCGTAGCAGAACAGATTCAACAATTCACATGGATTGGCGGGGCTTCTATGAGCTTCAATCATCTCCCTACTGTTCCTAGTCATCTTTATAACTTTTCGAAACAAAGAATAGAATCTAAAGGTGCCCACTTTTTTTTTTTGGGGTAATCCAAAGGTGTCTACTTTGTTTACACATTACTTTGTACGTATTTTGTTATTTATTAACTCATCCCATCTCTTTCTCCATCTCACTCTTCTAGTCAATTTCAGTCAATACATCAGATTATCAAGAAGATGGGAGCAGCAGAGCAAACAGATTTAGCATGCATTTCAGAAGGTGAAAGATCATCATGTGTAGAACAACATGCCATCATTGAAGCAGCACCGATTGTATCATCCTACAATGACAAAATCCGTCCTCTCCTTGGCGCCTTTGACAAGCTCAGGAGCCTGATCATGGTTATGCATTACTTTGTATTCTGTTATTGTTAACTCATCCCATCTCTTTCTCCATCTCACTCTTCTAGTCTTCTTTCAGTCAATACATCAGATTATCAAGAAGATGGGAGCATCAAAGCAAACAGATTCAGCATGCATTTCAGAAGGTGAAGGATCATCATGTGTAGAGCAACATGCCGTCATTGAAGCAGCACCAATTGTGTCATCCTACAATGACAAAATCCGTCCTCTCCTTGACGCCATTGACAAGCTCAGGAGCCTCATGGTTATGGAGGAAGGCATTCAGCTCCCCACCATTGTTGTTGTAGGTGACCAATCATCTGGCAAGTCAAGCGTCCTTGAATCCCTGGCCGGCATCAGCCTGCCACGTGGACAAGGTATCTGCACCAGGGTACCCCTTATAATGAGGCTTCAACACCACTCTAGACCTGAACCTGAGTTCCGGTTGGAGTACAATGGCAAAGTTGAGCACACTGATGAGGTCAAAATTGCTGATGATATTGTCAATGCCACCAATGTTATTGCTGGTGGAGGTAAGGGAATTTCTAACACCCCATTGACTTTGTTGGTGAAAAAGAATGGTGTTCCGGATTTGACTATGGTTGATCTCCCTGGAATCACTAGAGTTCCTGTTCATGGTCAGCCCGAGGATATCTATGATCAAATCAAAAACATGATCATGCTGTATATCAAGCCTGAAGAGAGCATCATTCTCAATGTGTTGTCTGCTACTGTTGATTTTACAACTTGTGAATCCATCAGGATGTCACAGAGTGTGGATAAAGCTGGTGATAGGACCCTGGCTGTGGTCACAAAGGTTGATAAGGCGCCCGAAGGACTATTAGAGAAGGTTACAGCAGATGATGTTGGCATTGGTCTTGGTTATGTATGTGTGAGGAACCGGATTGGAGATGAAACTTATGAGGAGGCAAGGGCTAAATCTCAACAACTTTTTCAAACTCATCCTTTGCTGTCCAAGATTGACAAATCTATGGTTGGAATTCCAGTTCTGGCTCAAAAGTTGGTGCAGATTCAAGCTTCTAGCATAGCTAGAAACTTGCCAGACATTGTCAAGAAGATAAATGACAGGCTGAGTTCTTGTCTTTCAGAGTTGAACAAAATGCCAAAGAGTCTGTCATCTGTTGCTGAAGCCATGACCGCGTTTATGCAGATCATCGGATTATCAAAAGAATCTCTTAGGAAAATTCTGATGAGAGGAGAATTTGATGAATTTCCTGATGACAAGCACATGCATTGCACTGCTCGGCTCTATAAGATGCTCAATCAGTACTCAGATCAACTTCACAAGTGTGAAGAAAGTGACCCAAAAAGTAACTTCTTAGTAGAGGAGATCAAGATTTTGGAGGAAGCAAATGGTATTAGTCTTCCGAATTTTGTTCCCCGAAATGCTTTTCTTGTTATCTTGCAGGGAAAAGTGAAGGGAATCTCGAGCATACCTGTTGGATTTGTTGAGAAGGTTTGGAGTTATATTGAAGAAGTGGTTATGTCTGTGTTAATGCATAATACAGAAAACTATTATCAGCTTCAGGTATGCACCAGAAGAGCTGGCCATAATCTTATAACAAGGATGAAAGAAAGGTCAGTTGAGTGGACGATGGAGATGGTGGAAATGGAGAAGCAGACTGATTATACAGGTAATCCAGAATATATATCCGAATGGAGCAGGCTGATGGGTCAACAAGACGCATTTGTACATGCGGTGTTATCTAAAAATGAATCTACGATCTCTATAGAGGGTATTGGGGAAGTTGAAGTTGGAGACCTTCGGCAGTATCCTCAAGTACTTCTCTCTCAGGCTTTCGACTTGAAAATGAGGATCACTGCCTATTGGAAAGTTGTTCTAAGAAGGCTTGTTGATTGTATGGCTTTGCATTTGCAGTTGAGTGTTTCAAAACTTGTGAACCAAGACATGGAGATTGAGATTGTGAATGAGTTGATGGGACCAAATTGTGGTGGTGGGATTGAGAAAATGCTGGTGGAATCTCCAGCAGTTGCCACCAAGCGCGAGAAGCTGATTAAGAGCATCAAAAAGCTCAAGGATTCCAAAGAGATTGTTGCTAAGATACTGGATGGTGTTGCTACCTAATGGTCTCTTTCTAGCTAGTACTAAAAATAATGGGCTTGTTTATCATGTTGTATGAACTATCTATTTGTGGCAATCAGTAGAGTGGATTTGCTTTAATTTTGATGCAGCTTAAGTTTCTTCAAGGAATCTTTCTTCATTTAAGTTTTGATAGTGTTCATGAAATAAGATAATATGTAATGCTCAGTACTCAAGTGAGTACTTGGGAACGATTGTTTAGAAGAACCCACCTAGGCGGCCAAAGCCTCACTGAGTGCTAAATTTGCTAATCTAAACAAATAGGTCCACTAAAAGAGTCTTCGGAGTGGCTTCATTTTTAATTTCTTGGTTAGCAATTGATTACGAAAGGCATCATTTTTAATTACTTGGTTAGCAATTGATTACGAAAGGCATGACAATGGTTTTATTTCTAGTAATTATTTTGGGGAGGCTGAGAGTTTATCCTCAATTTTTACTAGTTTTTATATCGGTGTTTCAGAGCTGTTTTGTACAAGCACAAAGCATTGGTGTAGTACACCTTCTGGTTTGTTTTACTTTAGCTTTAGAGTCAAGCCCTTCTCGACTTATTTATGCTTCCACTTTTATCTAAAATGCCCTCTTGTGCGATTTTGAGCGCTATTATTTCAATGTATTATTTCCTTAAAAAAAAGTGCCTGACGTGCATGAAATTCTAAGCTTGAAGCACACAAATAATACCCTAATTTCGTAGTATATGAAATTATGATGTCATTCATCATGGTTCACTCCTACTTGTTATCATCAGGTCGAAACAAAAAGCTGTGTTCAACTGATCCTTCTTTGTCCAATATCTGAAAATAAATGAAAGATAATAATGAAATAGGGTCTGCACAAAAAACAATAATGATTTTCACGGATCTGTAGTAAATAGTAGCAAATATCACAATACAGCATCTTTGCATTAATAGGTCACATCATTTTTCTCAACAAAATTAGAAAGCGCTGCGACAGCCGGAAGTTACAACTGTATAATTTCACTTTTGGCATACAACCTCAATGTTTCTGTTCCATCATATTAAAATTGCCTACAACCTCTCTCGACTATGGATTTGTGGACATCATATCATGAAGCTAGTCATATCATTTGCTGGTGAATATCAGCTTCATGCTGAGCCAGTTCCACCATCAGGGCCTCATCGAAAAATTTGCTGATGCACATCCTCGCTCATTCCCTGCAAATTCAACATAAAACCCATTATGCCTGGATATGGCATTTCTTCCACAGTTTGCGAATTATCAATAGTTCCAATGCATTCGGAAGTAACTTGGCACTTAAGTTTTGTGGAGGTACCGGAAAAAGGAAAAAGTCTTATTTGATGGATCTTTCTGACCATACGTAAAAGAAAACAGTATAGACCAAAAGAAGGAAAAAAAAAAGACAATAGAGACATGAGCCGCTGTGAAGAAACTTATGTTCTTAAGTTTGAAAAATTCTACAATGTGTTAACGTATGACATGCATACAATTGCCTTAAAAGTGGTAAAATGAGTCATCAAAATAGTAATATTAGTCCTTAAAGTAGTAACATGAGTCCTTAAAGTGGTAAATTTTCTTAGTTACTACATGAGTCCTCAAAATAGTAATATTAGTCCTCAAAGTGGTAACATGAGTCCTTAAAGTGGCAAATTTTCTTAGTTTACCATATGAGTTCTCAAAATAGTAATATTAGTCCTCAAAGTGGTAACATGAGTCCTTAAAGGGATAAAAATACTTGATGTATGAGAAATTTTAACATACCATAACTTTACCCCTTAAGTTTTGTGGAGGTACAGAAAAAGAAACATGTCCATTTGATGCATCTTTTTGACCAGATGTAAAAGAAAACAATATTGACCAAATGAAGTAGGAAAAAAAAAACAGTAGACATGCGTCACTGTGAAGAACCATAAGACCCAAGTTTTGTGGAGGTACAGAAAAAGAAACAAATCTATTTGATGCATCTTTTTTACTAGATGAAAGAGAAAACAGTATTGACCAAAAGAAGAAGAAAAAACAATAGAGACATGAGTCACTGTGAAAGAGAAAAGACGGGGATGTGTGGGGGTGGTAAACCAATTTATCCCTTCCAAACAAGAAAAATATAAATGTGGAAATGATTGCAACACTTAATACTGCAATCATTAAAACAGTAAATGTGGTAATCATTGCGGCATGGCAATGATTACAGTTATAAGTGGTGATAAGTACAAAAATAAATATGATATTAATTGTGATTTGCCACCCAAGTCACCTATGCCTTACCATGCAAGTTGAATGCACATATAAATAGGGGGCAAAAGGACCAGGTATGACATCAAATTCTAATTGAGTCTACTACACTCAAGTCAGAATTATACTGACTTAGGCATTAGAGAGCTTTTTGCAGGCACCCGCCCTCCTAGAACTAGCTACGAAGAGAAGCCTCCGCTCCATCATCGCCTAAGTACAAAGCAAAGGGAAATCGCGAAGGGAAGCCTTCACTCCATTATCATTGATGGAGGGAGGTCTCCACACCGTCATCATCCAAGTACAAAACAAAGGGAAACCTTCACTCCGTGATCATCAACGGAGGGAGGTCTCTACTCCGTCGACATCCAAGTACGATGCAAAGGGAATTCTTCGCTTTGTTATCATCAACGGAGGGAAGTCTCCGCTCCGTCATTGTCCAAGTACGGAGCAAAGGGAACCATTCGCCTCCTTATCATTAGCGAAAGAATGCCTCCGGTTCGTCAGCCCCAAAGTCAGCAATGGAGAGAAGCCTTCCCTTCGTCACCATCAAGTCAACGACAAATAGAACCTTCTTAATTGTTCCCAGTTCAACTCCCGCTCCAGTCAACATTAATTGTTGGGTCAAATTCCTAAACAGAAATTTTCATCACCAACAGGATGCTTATACCTTTCTATGCCTTGTCTTGACCATAAATTCACGGGCCAGGTGCTGAATCGATGCTAGTTCAAGTGGTCATAGAAGAATACTCTTGTCAAGAGGATCCCCAAGAACTATAGTCCAATGATCGAAGACTGAGAGGCAAAAAGCTTGTCCTTAAGTATGGTTCCTCAAGTCTGTCTCAAAACCAAACGATTCTATAACGAGTAAAAATGCCTGAATTACATAGAAAAAGAAAAAGGAATGACAATAAACACACATGCATAGAGACCAAGCTACATTAGTTTTGTGCTTGTTAGGGGCTTGTGTATGAGAACATGTACCTTGTTCTTGTTACAATAAGTAGCGAACTACACATCTTGTAGAAATAGGTCTCACTCTAGTAATCTGTAATACTATTATTACAAAGAATTGACACAATCATAGATACAATCACAAAAAGTACATAAACACAATTGCAGCAACATGTGTAAGTGAAGTGTTATTAGAGAGTCAACAAACCTGAAGAGGCCACTGATATGAAACACTGATCTTCTGCATTGCTCACTATTTAATCTCTCTATGAGATGAGTATGTGCATGTCTGGTGATAGTGAGAGTGCAGGGACCAAGTTTATATATAATTCAGCCTCATCCCATAAAGCAAGCTATTCAGTACAGAAATACATATTCTTAGGTGTATATCATTAACATTTGGCTCAGTAAACAAGTTATATCATATTCCATGCCTCAAGCATTTTGATACACAATGAATAAGTAATCCGGAATTAAGTCATTAAATTTCCCATTACTTATTCTGCAAGTAAATGGTAAGTTGTTGAATGCCTTATTGAACTAAATGATAATGTCCATTTCAGTCTTTCATTCTCCTACTTGGACATATCATGAAGCTCATTCAACAAGAATGCCAAAAATTTTAGATATAGCAATTAGTTCCTTAGTGCACATTTTGAAATCAAGTGCTCAGCAGTCTGATACAGGGTTTTGTCAATCCACAACCAAAACACAGAGCTATGAAAGAACTTCATATTCAACAGAATAGAAGACTTGCATAACTACTAATACAATAGTTACAGATCACATGAACCACCAACAACAATATACATGTAAATGTTGTCACGCCTCAAATTTCGAATAAATGAAATTCAAATCCGAAGCGCAATAACTCAACAAATCGCCCAAATGTTTAGAATTATTTTTCATTTAAACTAAGCAACAAAATAAACTGAGTCCGCAAATGTCAATACAGACTCAATCACTGGAGTCAAATATTACATCACCAAGTGTTTACATAAACTCGAAAGCATCAAAGTAAAATGTAAACACTCACTAACAACATACTACAAACAGAAGTATGATAACAAAATAGGTTTTGAACCTAACATTGCTGCAACTACATGCCATGGTCTCAACTCTGGTTGTCCTAACCTGCAGGAATAACCCCTACACCATGGAATAGTGCACCGAGTTGCATGACAACAGCAAACTTGGTAATCATTTTAAGCTCGTATGAGTAAACAAAAACAAAATGCCTCAAACAACACATGCTTAACAACTTCTCAAATCAAGAATAGATTAAAGCAAAATCAACTCCACAAATTTGTAAGAACCTAAGCCCCTCATGGATAATAAAAGAAAGAAAACACCCGAAACTCTCTCTTAAAAATGTGTACTCATGAGTCGCAACTAACACCTTAGTTACCTCCATGACATGCGATGGATGACAGACTAGAGTTCTAACTGAATTGTAACCAATCACCTGGCCAAAGGCTTGGTATCCCGATATTCTTGCCTCTGTCACTACTGCACTAGTACAAAAAGTTAATCACACAACACTAATCACACAACGGAACACAAATCATCTGTTG
Organism: Rosa chinensis; assembly: GCF_002994745.2. Classification (NCBI taxonomy): domain Eukaryota; kingdom Viridiplantae; phylum Streptophyta; class Magnoliopsida; order Rosales; family Rosaceae; genus Rosa; species Rosa chinensis. Next base: position 15,620,209 of record NC_037088.1, on the reverse strand, counting down.
TGTGTTGAAGTCAGTTTAATCATACAACGGTGCTGGTTGAATTCTGTTGTGTGAATGCCAACAAAGTGATAACTTTTTTATAGGAACTACATTGCACAACGGAAATTAAGCATGGTCCGTCGTCTGAGCCTTAAAAATTTAGCGGGAGATTTCCCTCCACTTCGGAGTTTCGGATGGATGTTGAAAAGCTGAAATCTGGGCTACTAGGACAACGGGTTTTATTATTGCCGTTGTGTGATTGAAAAACTAAGCACCAAAGTTGAAGGATGCTTGCTTGAATGTCTTCACCGAGATAGGGCTAGTGCAAGCTACAATAATCATACAACAGATTTAAGGTTTTCCGTTGTGTGAACATGCAACTGGTGGTAACATTTTAACCAAAAATGTTGAAGGCGCCATGTTTCCCTCCATGATTTCACATTTTATACATTCAGACGACAGTGAGATGTATTTCCGTTGTGTGAATAACTTAAGAAAATTTTTAGCTAGGTTTTGATTCCCACATCGTGTCTAAAAGAAAGAAAGAACTTAGCTCTCTCTCGACTACATCGACACTCAGCTCTCTCTCTCTCTCTCTCGACACTCAGCTCTCTCTCGACTACATCGACACTCAGCTCTCTCTCTCTCTCTCTCTCGACTGCATATCCCTTGCACTTAGCTCTCTCTCTCTCAATCTGGCTTGTTGCTATCGTGCTTTGCTGCTGCCGGTCCCGAATCTGCCACCGTTCGCGATTTCTCTCTCTCGATCTGCCACCGGTCGCGATTTCTCTCCCCGTTCGGATCCATTTTGGTTCCGCCTTCCAGAGTTCCAAGCTCCAGCCACCGAGCCACCTCCCCTTTCAGTCTGCCTGAGCCACCTCCTCTGCCACCGAGTCACCTTCACTGCAAGTCTATATCTCTGATCTCTGCGACTCCTTCAAGGCTTCAATCCCTGAATCTTAGGTAAACATCGATTACCCAGTACCCATGCTGATGATGTTTGATAATTGGGAATGGGTTGTCCAGATTTGTGAATCATGATGTTTGGTGTTTTGGGTCTAGGCCATCAAGGACTGGGTTCGTTGGGTTCGTGACGAAAGCATAGCCATCTCTAAAGCAAAACTAGTTCTCCCTCTCTCTTTCTCTAGGTTTTGCTCTTCACTTCCGCTACCGGCTTCTGTAAGTTGCTTATCTCTTTCTCTATAAAACAGCAACCCTGAAATTGATTTAAATCGCTACTGTCTTTGTTCGTCTGTGTGTTTCTCCTTTAACCAATTACCACTATAATCTTTGTTTCAGAGCAGTAAGCAGCAGCTAGCTTCTCCGATGTCGAGTTTCATGCCAACAGCCAATCGATCAGAACACGAATCTTCTGGTTCTTTCTTTTCTTGATTTTGATTGAGCTTTGTAATTTTGAGTTTGTTTCATTTAGCATGTATTGTGAGTAGTCGGTGGTGAAGGTGTTTTGCGTCCACACGGAGCCGAATTTCTCGTTGCCGTGGCAGAGGAAGAGGCAGTACAGCTCGAGTAGTAGTGGGTTTGTGATTGGGGGAAGAAGGGTCTTGACCAATGCGCACTCTGTGGAGCACCATACACAGGTCAAGCTCAAGAAGCGTGGCTCCGAGACCAAGTACTTGGCTACTGTGTTGGCCATTGGGACTGAATGTGATATTGGTGAGTTTGGAAGATGAAGTTTGTAAATTGAAATGAATGCAGAAAGTTATTAACTTTTTTAACAGTTGCTTTACTAGTAAAGAATTAAGGGTAGTAGCTTGACTTAAGATGGGATTCATATGTTCATGGATCAACTGAGCTTCTGGGACTGCAGGTTGTTATCTTCTTGACATTGTTTTCTATATACACCATAGAGACCTCAATTTTTGACTTGTTCTTGTTTCCTGGTTTTCTTTCTCCTTTGGATTCTTTTGCAGATAGATGCTGCCATAAACTCTGGAAACTCTGGTGGGCCTGCCTTCAATGACAAGGGGACCTGTGTGGGCATTGCTTTTCAGTCTCTTAAACATGAAGATGCAGAAAATATAGGCTACGTTATTCCAACACCTGTTATCAAGCACTTCATTACAGATTACGAGAAGAATGGGGCATATACAGGTTAGCTAGTAACTTAGTGTGTACTTCTAGTAAGACGAAAGAAAAAAAATTAGGAATTATAGAAAGAAAGAAGCCCAATCATAACTGTAGTTGTTGTTATTTGCATATGGTCCTTGCAACACGTGTATAACTGGCAGTCCACTATGGACAACATTCTGTGATCATGTTTTGATTGGTCCAAATTATTCTTCTCTTCCTCTTCTTACATTAGTTCTATTTGTTAACTGTGGTACAGGGTTCCCAATTATTGGAATTGAGTGGCAAAAGATGGAAAATCCTGATCTACGCACGTCAATGGGGATGAAAGCTGATCAAAAGGGTGTGCGTATTAGAAGGATCGAACCTACAGCTCCAGATTCTCATCTTCTGCAACCATCTGATGTCATTCTTAGCTTTGATGGAGTTAATATTGCAAATGATGGCACAGGTAAACCTCTTCATCTTTCTTCACTAAAGATTCTTCTCTTTTGAAGTAACTTCTACATTCAGCTTTGTCACAAGTAGTACCACAGAATTTTTCATAGAATGAAGGGTGACATTTGGTTCTTGTTATTTATAGCAGTTCTTTTAAGAACTTAGGACAGAATCTTGTTATTATCATTTTTTTTTTGGGTTTACCCTACATGCATATTCTAATTTAGCATAACCTGCTGTAGATTTAATAGTAACACACTCTCTTTGATATCAATTTTCCAGTTCCATTCAGGCATGGGGAGCGCATAGGTTTCAGTTACCTCGTCTCCCAGAAATATACTGGCGATAGTGCTGTAGTAAAAGTTCTTCGTAACTCACAGATTCTTGAATTCAACATAAAACTTGGAACACACAAGCGTCTGATCCCGGCACACATCAACGGCAAACCTCCCTCCTATTATATCATCGGTGGATTTGTTTTTTCAGCTGTATCTGTTCCATATCTGCGTTCTGAGGTGTGCCGTTGATTTCATACCTTCACAAGGAGTATAACTATGTAGCATCAATGAGGTTGAAATTCTTAGCTTCACAGCGCAGGCGTGCAGAACAGTTCACGGTGAGTGAATCATCTATTTTGGAAAACTATTAAACATACTAATGTTATTAGTTAAGGAGAAGCAGTCATGACTCATGACACTCTATGCTATAGATAATTGATTCAATCTTGTACATCTTCATGCTGATGTATAAACATTACGCATGTTAATGGTGCAAATAACTACAGAAAAACATGAAATTATATCTATCAGTGTATTACTCATCTTGCTTGAATCTTCATAAAATATATGGTCTAGATAGCTATAGAAGTAGGAATTCTAGTCCAAGAAGATAAACATAGCATGAGGCAGAAACTATTAAAATTCACAAGGAAATGCAAATCACCCTCGTTAAGTTTTTTCCTGTTTTTGTTCTAACTAGTGTGATAGAAGTCTCCTAGTCTTTCAAATTATTTCTAAAGGTGGGTTAAAAACAAATATGATCTTCAGTCATAGATTACCAAGTGTGATAGGCATGACTATTAATTTGTTCACATGATTCACATTCTGATCAATTTCTTATGAAGTTGAATAGAGGTTGTCATACTCATGATTGTAGTTGTGTCTATTGTATATTCTTTTCTTTGAAAGCTCTATAAGATTACTGTTAGATTTAATTTGTTTTTTTTTTCCTTTTTTTGGTCCACATTTTATCATTTGTTTTTCTTCAGGTAGTGGTTAGAAACATACCATATGTCTCTGGTCGTTCAATATCAGACACTGTGGACCAATACTTCAAAAGAAACCACCCGAATGAGTATCTTTGTCACCAGGTAAGACTGTTATGATAAAATTTATGGATAGTAGAATGTAGTTTGATGGGTGAAATATATATACAAATACAATAATAATTATAGTTTTATTTTGGTCAGCATATCATAATTCACTGTTGGTTTCATAAGGGTAACTTATATTTATTCAGGCAGTCTACAATGCAAACAAATTTGCCAGACTTGTGAGACAGCGAGATCGGATCCAAAACTGGCTAGACTATTACCAGCTTAAGTATGAAAGGCATCCAAACAAAAAACCAACCACAAAGGTACTGTATCCTAATCCCCTTGCAGATGTAAACATTTCAAATATTTGTTTTTTCACATCATTACTGGTATCATTTCACATCATTGCTTATTGTGTCCTTCCCCTGCTGCATTGTGTTGTTAGATTTGGTTTGGATTGGATTGTTTGTTTTATAGGATTCTCAGAAATTGGTCAGTTGTAAAAGAACTGCATTACTAGTATTGATTGTTTGTTTTTGGTTCAGAACACGTCATAATGGAAGAGAAGATGAGAATTGGAGGAGGGTTGCTTTTTGTAGTAGTGGCTGTTAAGAAAGTAAACGGCATAAGACAGGATGCTGAAAGAGAATTTGAGGTAATTCCATCCAAAACTGGTTCTGGATTCACTTTCTTGAATCTGATTCTCTTGTTGAGGTCCTGTGTTTTATGAAACCTTGTTTTGCTTTGCAGAATGAGGTGAACTGGTTGGGAAAAATTCGGCATCAAAACATCATAAAACTTTTGGGTTACTGTGTTCATGGAAAAACAAGGTTTCTTGTGTATGAAATGATGCAGAATGGCTCCTTACAAACTCAATTGTATGGTATGAACTTTCTATTGGTATCAAGTAACATAGATGGAGAAAGACATTTGCAAATGGCACAAGAAGGTTTTGTTGATGCGAAAAGATATTATATCAGCTTTTGATTCATGTGTAGCTAGCTAGGAATGCTTTCTTGTTTGGTACATTACCTAGTCACTTGAATGTATGGATGTTTGAAAAATGGTAATGGAATGATATGGATTTGAGTACTTTTGATGTGGTAAATACTGTCCAATAGTCACTGGTTTGTTACTCAATTTGATTACAATATTCACACTACAGCTAACCAAATAGAGTAGTTGTGTGAACTAACAACCAACAACAAAAGAAACGAAGTTCTGTTGTGTGAGATTCATAACACACAACAGAAACCAAATAGAATAGTTGTGTGAACAAACAACCAACAACAAAAGAAACGAAGTTCTGTTGTGTGAGATTCATAACACACAACAAAAACCAAATAGAGTAGTTGTGTGAAGTAACAACCAACAACAAAAGAAAATAAAGTTCTGTTGTGTGAGATTCATAACACACAACAGAAATGAAATCATCTCCGTTGTCTGAGTAATCAACAGACAAGGGATATAATTTCACTTCAGTTGTGTGTTATTAATCTCAGACAACAAAGAATGAGTAATATCTGTTGTGTGTTACATATCTCAGACAACAAAGAATGAGTAATATCTGTTGTGTGTTATGAATCTCAGACAACAAAGAATGAGTTATATCTGTTGTGTGTTATGAATCTCACACAACAGTGAATTCTTTCTTCTGTTGTCTGAATGTGTCGAGGCATCGCCGCGCATGCCATGCCAGGCACATGCTGCGCAGAACTCACACAACGGAAATAAGTATTTCTGTTGAGCAAACTATTATCACACAACGGTGAAATCACCGTTGTCTGATTTTTCAATCACACAACACTCACTTAGACCACGGTGAGCTTGGTCATCAGACAACAGAAATCCACCGTCGTCTGATGACCTTTTTGTAGTAGTGACTGTGACACCAGATCCTCAAACTGAAAACATTTAAAAAGTCCAATGTGACTTAAAATGTTGCCCCACAACTCAAAGTACTCCTTCAACATAATAAAATCAATAATAGCATGATATATTGCTTTCCCGAAAAGAGTAAACTCTCAAAACAATTACCTGAAGAAAAAAAAATCATAATTATCATACTTTTCACAATGTTACATCATCAAGATATACATTTCACGTAAATACACACACACACACACACACACGCAGTCATCCACTCATGAATGCCACTAATACCAACTATAGTCCACAATAGCAAAACTCGAGAGAATCATTTTTATAATAAGGTTTCAACTTAGTACGTGATTAAAACAAAAGCAGTTACGGTCCGAACCGAGCATTTGAACCAAAAACCAAAGATTTCGCCAATCAAGAAAAAGTTTTCTCCGAGACCTCTCAAAGTCTGTAGAACACTTCTAGGATCAATTTATCAAATTTATACGATGATTCAACGGTCGGATCCTCCCAGATCGCAAATCGAGAAAATCGAAACTACGTTAAACCTTTTTTTATTTATTTTTTTATTATGATCACAACATGACCCCATAATATATCAACATACTTGTATCAATGAGTAGAAGATAACAACGAAAACAAAAACCCAAAAACTGGCCTGATGGGCAGCCTTGAGTTGCCGCAGTGGCTGCACATGGGCTCCACGCTCCGCCGGCAACCCCCAAATTGAGTCGTGAAACCTATGCCAAAACCTTACCAACAACTTTCATAACTACAATGAAGTCCATAAACGAAAGGATTTGCTAGAACTTACCTCGAAAAATCAAGAAATCAGAAAAACCTCAAAATCCGATTTCATTCGATTCTACGTCCTCGCTGCAAATTGGTTCAAGCCACTTGGAAGGATTGATCAGTGTTTCATGGTCTTCAAAACATGACTGGTAGAGCAGCCAGAGGTGGTCAGAACACGGAGAAATCACAACTGATGGGAAATAGAGCCGCCGCCTTGCTGCGTTGTCCAGGTAGAGATTCGCCTTGCACCACCACCACAGATCGGAGGAGAAAGAAGAAACGGTTCGAATGAGACCAGTAGCAGACGGATTGGTGGCCGGATGACCGAATTATGGGCAGAAAACCAAAACTGGGTCGGGTTGGCGGCTGGGGGAGAGAGAGAGAACTTGAGGTTTCCAAAAATAGAAACCTAGGTTTTTTTTTTCCTGAAATTTCTGATTTTTTTCTATTTATACAAAATTTCTAAAATTGAAAACTTCTTCTGTTGACCATAACTTCTTCATATGAGCTCCAATTTTGGAGTTTTGCATGTCCACGAACTCGTATCAACGCACTCTATGATTTCTGTAAATGAAGTTTTTACATAATCGTAACTTAAAAAAGTCAACCCTTGAATCGAAGCATTCGAAGCAAATAATTGTCCGAAATAATTTCTATTTCCTAATTAACATAAGAACAAGGAACTAAAACAATAATTTGTACCAAGTGGGACCTTTATTAATTTTCAGAGAAAAAAAGAAATTAATATGAAGATCTAGGTCACTGCAAATGCATTAGAGTTCTATAATGTATCAATATAGTCACTAATGTTGTGGTCCTTAAGAAACACAGCTGCCTTTAATAAAACTGCAAACTGAAGGTGTTTTCAACGTCTGTAGAAGTACCTCATGTTGTTTTACCAAGTCCAAACAACAACCAGATAAGCAGCTATTTCACATGTATGCAAAATATGTATATGCAACCTGCCACTCAATTGAAATTTCAATGAAGGTTCAAATGAGCTAATGGAACTGCAGCAGAGAAGACAAAAATAAACTGGATATAAACTAAATTTTATTCTAGATGAACTGAATGCCACGGTCTTCATCATTTGAAGTTCAGAATTTCACTATAACCAAAGAAAATGTTAAAAAGACAAGACATGTATGAAAATACATAATAAAGAACAAGGTCAACTCCTACTGTTCTCAGCTATCAAAAGTGGCCAGGATCCCTATGCTACTAGCATGTTTCTGGAAAGTAATGCTTGGCAAGGCTTCATTAAAAGGATCTGCCAGTTGAGATAAAGTGCCAATACTGGCAATCTCAATTACCTTGTGCTTTATTCTTTCTCTAACATTGTAGTACTTGAAAGAAGGAGAAAACAATTGACTGAAGAGATGATTTCATTAACTCAGAATCGTGTCCTTTATACAAGTGTGATTACAAAATATCCCTACAAGTCTGGAATCTATTAACTACCTAAAATACATACAAGGAAGGTTACAGCTATTGTACTGTTTGGACCTGATTTTAGTAACTCCCATGTGTGTTGATTTGAGGGTTGATCAGAGAGGCATTGAGTCATTCGACCGGAATAAAAGTAGTGTTCGATTATTCGGCCGAGATTAGAAGTTTTCGAGATGTATGGTTGAGATGGATACACCGATGGAGGTTTGAGATTTTGGGTCAATTGACCCAAAATATGAAGAAAAACGGATCTCAAAGACATAAAGTTAGACGGCCCGAGTCCACATGAGTAACTATACAATTGGGCTGCGAGGCAGAGTGGGGTAGTTCGGCCGAACCCAAGTAGCAACGTCGGCTGAAGAGTTCATTCAAGAAAGGAATCCTCGCAAGGAAGGAGTTCAAATCAATTATGGATTTCGATTGTGAAGATTTCAGATATCAGCCAAGTCAGGATTTTATGAGACGAATCAATCCTAGAAGGAAGGAGAATCCTACTTCAATTCCATGTCTTGGAGGACAAGTTAGCTAGGGTTTTGACTTGTATATATAGCACATTGTAACTCATTGTAAAAGGTCCTGCACCACACAAACAAATCAATATACAACTTTTACTCAAACTTTTCTCTTACTCTTTCATAGGTACTTTGCCTTCTATTCAACTTTCATAACTTGTTTTCATTTTTAGTTTCTTACTTTTATTTCAGTCGTTACATTCAAGCACTTTACTTTCTTGTTCATTTACTTTATATGCACTTTACTTTTCGCACTTAGGAGTAGTTCGTAACGTAGAATTATCATCCATTGATCTCTTTCGGCCAGTCCGGATTAGATTGATGCGATTCGCCGTTCACACACATATCATCTCACAACGTTTTGACAACTGAGTTCACTTCACCTTCGTCTTCACCGTGATTTGCGAGTACCTTCACCCAATAGATCTCTCGCTTGTCACCAGAACCTTTGAGGAAGCGAAAATGATAGAAGATCCCGGTCAGGATTGACGCCTAACCGAAGTCCTTGCAACAGAGGCATTAAAACCTAACGGCCGAGAGGGTTCCTTCCTCGGCCAACAATCATTTGATAAGAAGTCAGACACAAGCGCAAATCAGATCTGAACCTCAGTCGGCCATTCGGCCGCGAGTTGGTACGCCCGCGCAATTTAGAAGGACGATTCAACCACAGGTCCCTCGGCCCTCATTTCAGCCGAGACGATTTTGAGGCAAACATGTACAAATCGTATGATAGAGCAATCTGCAATAATAGGACAGATTATGACAGATCTGCAATATTATGGCAGATCACTTTCCTTACACTCCCCCTCAAGTTGGAGAGTGGATATCTTGCACTCCCAACTTGCGAATCATATATAGGGACAAAGACATCTTTCCCCAAAGGTTTAGTAAGAACATCAGCAAGTTGATAAGCTGAATTCACATACCTCGTGGCCACAGTACCATCTAGAATTTTGTCTCTAATGTAGTGGCAATCCATCTCAATATGCCTAGTTCGCTCATGGAATACAGGGTTGGCAGCAATATGCAGTGCAGCCTTGTTATCACAAAACAGCAGAGCCGGTTCAGAGAGAGATAGATTTAGATCTCTAAGCAAATAACGCAACCAAGTCAGCTCACAACACGTTCCTGTCATAGCACAATATTCTGCCTCTGCTGAAGACAAAGATACTGTCTTTTGACGTTTTGACCTCCAAGAAATTAAGGAAGGTCCAAGAAAAACAAAGTATCCGGTGGTAGACCTTCTAGTGACAGGGCATCCCGCCCAATCAGAGTCACAATAAGCCCTCAATTTCAGATCATTGGTGGAAGAGAAAAACAGACCTTGTCCAGGAGCGCCTTTTAGATAGCGTACTACTCTCAAAGCTGCCTCCCAATGCATTTTCCTTGGTTGATTCATGAATCTGCTGAGGACATGGACTGCATAAGTGATGTCAGGGCGGGAAACAGTGAGATATATAAGCCTGCCAATTAACCTCCTGTACTTTCCAGGGTCTTTGAGTAAATCACTATGATCAGACAATTTTAAACCCTTTTCCATGGGAGTATCCACAGGTGCAGCTCCAAGTAACCCTGCATCTTCAATAATCTGTAGAGCATACTTACGTTGACATATAAAAATTCCCCGTTTGGAAGTCGAAACTTCAATACCAAGAAAGTACTTTAAGTCTCCAAGATCTTTGAGACGAAATTGACTATGTAAGAAAGCTTTAAGTGCAGCAATAATCTCCAAATCATTTCCGGTAATCAATATATCATCAACGTAGATCAAAAGTGCAGTAAATGAATTCCCATGCTTTCTAGTGAATAATGAATAATCAGCTTTAGATTGGACGTACCCGGCTGACCGTACAGCATCAGAAAACTTCTCAAACCACTGCCGTGAAGCTTGCTTTAAACCATATAAGGATTTATGTAATCTGCATACCGGATTCTCCTCCCCCTGTCGCCGAAGACCAGGCGGAGGAGACATGTAAATTTCCTCCGACAAATCGCCATGGAGGAATGCATTATTCACATCCAATTGATGTAACGTCCAACCACGAGCTGCAGCCAAAGCCAACAAACATCGAACAGTAATGATTTTGGCAGTAGGAGAAAAAGTTTCTTGATAATCGACCCCTTCTAACTGAGTAAAACCCTTAGCAACCAAGCGGGCTTTATACCGCTCCACAGAACCATCAGCCTTGAGTTTCACCTTATAAACCCAACGACAACCAATAGGGACCTTACCGGCCGGAAGAGGAGTCAGGGTCCAAGTGCTGTTAGCTTGAAGAGCCTGTAATTCAGAAAGCATGGCAGCCTGCCACGCAGGATGAACGACAGCCTCAGAATAGGAGCGGGGCTCGGAAACGTTGCTGATGTTGGCCGTGTAAGCAAGGTGTTGCGGCAGATACCGATGATAGGAAACATAATGGGCCAAGGGGTAGTGAGTACCGTGGACCAGACCGGGCAGCAAGGAGGGCGATTGGTCGGAGGGAGCGGAGCAAACATGGTAAGTGAGGCGGTCCGGTGGGCGAGCGTGACGACTGGAGCGACGGAGAGGAGCACGATCCGGATTGGGAATAGGCAGATCCGGATTGGGAATAGGACCGGTGGGAAGAGAGGAGGAAGGAGGAGGAGAAAGCGGTGCTGGAGAGAGAGGAGGATCAGGAAGGATGGCCGGAGGATTAAGGACAGCGTCGCCGGCCGGAGGATGGGTCGGACGACGACGGGAGTAGGTACGGAAAGAAGGTGGTGGTGGAGGTGATGGGGGCGATGGCAAAGAGGGTGATGATGGCGGTGGTGGAGGTGATGAGGGTGGTGGCGACAGCGGAGAAGAAACGGGGTCAGAAGGAGAGACGGAAGTGGAAGAAGATAGAGACGAAGGAGACGAAGGACGGGGAAGAGAAAAAGAGAAGTCAACGTCAGAGGGCAAGGGAATAGGGCTAGATTGGTGGCCCAATGAAGAGACAATAGAACTGGGCTGAGTGGAATAAGGGAAAATATGCTCATGAAATTTTACATCGCGACTAGTAAAGACCTTCTTGCGGGATAAATCAAATAACTTGTAGGCCTTTTGACCGATGGGATACCCGATGAAAATGGACTGAATGGCACGTTGATAGAATTTATGAATGGGATGAACGTTAGTGGCATAAGCTAAACAACCAAAAACACGGAGGTGGGAGAAAGAAGGAGGTTTCGAATAAAGAAGTTCGAAAGGAGTTTTGAAAGAAAGAATGGGAGAAGGTAAGCGGTTGATGATGTGGACTGCGGTAAGGGCACACTCCCCCCAAAATTGAGAAGGGAGGTGTGCTTGAAATTTGAGTGCACGAGCCACTTGAAGAATGTGTCGATGTTTACGTTCCACAACCCCATTTTGTTGGGGCGTGTAAACACAAGAATGTTGGAAAACGACACCATTATCATTAAAAAAGGAGCGAAGGGATAAGAATTCACTACCATTATCACTACGGAAAGTTTTAATGTGAGAATCAAATTGAGTGAGAGCATAGCTAAAAAAATGTTTAATGAGTGATTGGACTTCATCTTTATGGCGCATTAAAAATATCCAAGTAAAACGTGTATAGTCATCAACAATGGTAAGAAAATAATGAGCACTAGAAATAGAAGGAAATCGATATCGACCCCAAATATCACAATGAATAATTTCAAATGGTTTGACTGAAGATATGGTACTAGTATTAAAAGGTAGGCGACTCTGCTTGGCCAAAGGACATATATGGCAAGCATTATTAGACGGAATGGAAACATGCAAAAAGTTCTTAGCAATGAAGCCTAAACAAGATGATGACACATGCCCTAAGCGGTTGTGCCATAAATCGGTGGAGGTGACGGTAAGATGACAAGCTGGGCGTGCGGTGGAAAAGGAAGGATTGTTTTTGGAATTCTCCGTCGCTAATGCCATCAAATAATATAATCCGTTGCGTTGTTCACCCAAACCAATCGTCCTCCTCGTAGCCAGATCCTGCAAAACACACCAATATGGGTAGAAAGTCACTGAACAATTCAATCCCCTCGTCAATCGACTAACCGATAATAAATCGACTTTAAATTTAGGCACAGAAAGCACATCATGCAGATAAAACATGGTACTCAGTGGTATTGATCCTTTTGCAACAATGTCAACTTTATCTCCACTAGGCAATAAAACTGGTGGTAATGGGCATTTATTATTTTTATGCAATAATTGCGTAGAAGAAGTAATATGATCAGTTGCACCGCTGTCAATGATCCAATTGCGGGAAACAACTTTAGACAAACCTGGTTTTGCCACAACATTAGCTTTGGAACCTGAGCTGGCATTTGAATCGGGCTTCAAAGTCGGATTACTAAGGGCAGCCATAAACTGTTTAAACTGAGTTTCAGTGAGAGTCACCGTCGGCCCATTACCATCTTCACCTGCTTCACTAACCTGATTTGCTGAAGGCATTATCGCTCTTGATTGCTTCGAAAAACCGGTGCCCTGCTTTGCTTTAGGATGACCTGGGGGATACCCAATTAATTGATAACAAGTCTATACCCAATGACCCTGATCTCCACAATAGGTACAATGCGGTCTCCCCCTGCCGGATCCTTGAAGCCGTTCGGTGTCAACACGGCGTCCTTCCTGGGACCCAAAACTACGATCTGGACGTTGGTTTTGGCGATCACTCCTCTCAAAACGTCCCCCTCTTCCTGAATTGTAATTGGATCTTCCTGGATTGCGCACAGCCATCGCGGCGCTAGAGGATTCTGCAGTGGGATGAGAAGCACAAAGAGAACGTTGCTTCTCATCTTGAGCGACCGCTGCATATGCTTTACGGACTGTTGGCAAAGGAACCATCAAAAGGATTTGTCCGCGTACTGAACTGTAAGTATCATTTAGCCCCATCAGAAATTGCATGAGTCTTTGTTGTTCTGCCTGTGGTCCACGAGATATCTCAGAATAGGTAGCTAGTTCATCCCATAGGCTTTTCAATTTTGTATAATAGGCTGAGATTGACAGCTGTTCTTGTCGGAGACAGGCGATCTCTCGCTGAATTTCAAAGATTCGTGGGGCGTTACCTTGAGAGAACCGTTCACGAAGGTCTTCCCATACTTCGTGTGCGGTAGGATAGTAGATGACACTGTCACTGATTTTTGGATCTACTGTGTTAATGATCCATGAGTGGACCATATCATTGCAGCGTGACCAAGCAGCATAGCCTTCTGGATCGGTCTCTTCTGAAGGGGCCGTTATTGTACCATTCACAAAACCCAGCTTGTTCTTGGAATTCAGAGCTAAAGTCATAGCCCTCTTCCATCCTGCATAATTGTCTCCATTCAGAGGTTTAGAGACTAGGACTAGCCCTGGATGATCTGAATGATGGGTGTAATAAGGATTAGAAAGTTCTGATTTTGACATTTCGGATATAGGAGGATTAGAGGAATCGGCATGTGACTTGCCGTGGTCTTTTGAAGGTGGAGGATCATCTTTAACCATGTTGGTTGTATTGATGAGAGGCTAGAGAGCAAGCTGCACGAGAAGATAGAGTGCAGCAGGGAAGAAGAAGAGTCAGGATCTAGTCCTGCTCTGATACCATGAAAGAAGGAGAAAACAATTGACTGAAGAGATGATTTCATTAACTCAGAATCGTGTCCTTTATACAAGTGTGATTACAAAATATCCCTACAAGTCTGGAATCTATTAACTACCTAAAATACATACAAGGAAGGTTACAGCTATTGTACAAATCGTATGATAGAGCAATCTGCAATAATAGGACAGATTATGACAGATCTGCAATATTATGGCAGATCACTTTCCTTACAGTACTTCAAGTCAATGTGTTTGGAGTTTGTGGATCTCTTATTGTTCTTTGTGAAATACACAACAGCTATATTATCACAAAAAAATTCTCAAAGGCCTAGCAACAATGGAATCCACTACTTTGGTCTACAATAGAAAATTTTTCAACCACAGACCTTGACACACACCTTCATAAATGGCAATGAATTCAGCTTGCATAGTTGATGTGGCTATGAGTGTCTATTTCACAAGCTCCACCATAAAGGACAAAAATGTATCCAGAAGTAGACTTCTTAGAGGATGGAAAATTTCCAGCAAAGTCTGAGTCAATGTAACTTGTCATTTCTAAATCTTCAACCTTCCTGTAAATAAGCGTGTGATGCTTAGTTTTCTGCAAATGTATAAGAACTTTCTTCCCAGCTATCCAATGAGCATTCTCATGGTTGGACTAAAATCTTGCAAGCATGCCAACTACAAAAGCAAGGTCTGACCTAGTGCACACTTGTGCATACTTCAGGTTGCCAACAAGTCTAGAGTAAGGCTTGTCTTCATCTCTTATCTTTCAAACTCACTTAATTGACATTGCAATTTACTTAGCTTGTCATGTTGGCCATTGGAACATCACCTCCTGAACAATTTTGCATTTCAAACCTCTTCAATACTTTGGAAATATTAAGATAAACGAAGCAAGCATCTCTTTTTATCTCAATTCCCAGAACATATGAAGCTTCACTAAGATCTTTCATGTCAAAATTTCTTGACATAAATTTTTTTTATTTTACCCTCACCCCTTTGTTATTTAGAGAGAGAGAAAATGGAAGAGAGAGAAACCATAGGAGACTTCGCCGGAGCCCAGTCATAGGTCGCCGGAGTCTGGTCACAGGCAGCCAGAATCCGATCACCGGCTATCGCCCACCGGAATTTGCTGAAAATCTCACCGAAAATGTTTTTTTGCCCCCAATAGATATCTATTGCTCCCTAATAGAGGGGTAATAGAGGTCTATTGCCCCCCAATAGACATCTATTGCCCCCTAATAAACGTCTATTGCACCTTAATAGACAACTATCAGCCATGTATTGCCCCCTAATAGACGACTATCAGCCATGTATTGCCCCCTAATAGGACTTTCAGTCGCCAGAATTGGAACTAATCTCCCTAAATTTAAACAAATAAAACTTTAATTACAGAAAAAAAAAGAAAAAAAAAAGAGATTACATCAATTCAAAACGTCTGTTGCCCCCCAATAGCAGTCTATTGCCCTCAAATAGTATTTTCGGTAGCCGGAATGGGAACTAATTTTCCTAAAATTAGACAAAAAAAACTTTGATTAAAAAAAAAACGAAGAGATTATATCAATTTAAAAACGTCTATTGGCACTTCTTTATAAGATATTGGAGAAGGCGCAGCGCTCTGGCATAGATGTCCCTACCATTATTTGGTAGGGTGACGTGGGCATTGTCCCGGTATGCGCACTCAGTGTCCCTTGTTTGGCCTAGCGAGGCGGTGAGCTATTTACTTGATTAAATGGACGCAACCTCCTAGTGGCAGGATGAAATGGAGTGTTGCCGGATTTTTTTCCGTGCAGGAACATAGTGGGAAAGCTGTGTTATTTGTAATGATGCTTCTTCATGATAGAGTTATCTTTCTGGTATGTCACCGCTATGTCAAAGCAAATAGAGTAGCCATTAGTGCACTCTTTGCTAATTGGTGCTTGTTAGAATACATAGACTTTGTAGGGACTTCTGGTATTATTTCAAGATGTTTCCTCTATGCTTCTTGTAATCTGGGGTTCAGGCTCTACGCCCCCCCCCCCCTTGTATTCTGCTATTTCATTAATCAAGGCTTGAGAGCAGCCGCACCAGCCCCCTTTCAAAAAAAAGGTCTATTGCCCTCCAATAGAAGTCTATTGGCCCCTAATATACATTTAAAACTTTTTTTTCCTTTCCTTCTATCCCGTTACTTAACAAAAAAAAATCTAATTTGGGCACCCATGTCCTCTTCTCCCATCTTTCCGGCTGCAGACCCGAGACCGGAAATAGTCTTCCGGCGAGGTAGGGTTATGGATGATGTTGCTGACGTCCTCCGGGAGCTCGAGCCCAAAGCCTTCTCGAAACCCGATTTGATTGTGCTACCTTGTCCTCCTCCTTGACTACACCATCTCTGCCAGTTGGAAGCTCTGGCGATTGGATCATGCTGGGGACAGCTTCATGTGCTTCGTGCGCTACTCGGAAACACCAAAACAGCTTTAGGATGACAGAGGCAAATCTGTGCATGCGATGAGCAACGGAGACAATGACGAGTTCCGGTTTCCCGTTCTTGCAAGTCGCTTTAGGTGGACTCCGCTTCCTGCTGCCGCCGGTCTGCAGAGAGAGAGAGAACTGTCAATGGTCTGCACAGAGAGAGGGAGGAGAGAGAGAGAGGGAGAAGGATGATGAGTGGTAGATGGTAGTTTTTTAATTGGGTTGAGGGTAATATCATCATTTTATTTTAAAACGGGTTGGTGGGAATAAAAATCTCTTGTTGGGGTAAGTGGGATGATTTTTACCTATTTTGGTGCTTTGGGTCAAGGACCCAAAATATAAATGTGGAAATGATTGCAATATTAAGTGCGGCAATCATTACTACAGTAAGTGTGGTAATCATTGTAGTATTTAGTACGACAATGATTACAGTCATAAGTGGCGATAATTATAGGAATAAATACAATATTTATTGTGATTTGCCGCCTAAGTCACTGACACCTTGCCATGCAAGTTTACTTGCAGCCCTAGCCGTAATGCACCTATAAATAGGGGGTAAAACAATCGGGTATGACATCGAATTCTAATTGAATCTACTACACTCAACTCAAAAATATACTGAATTAGGCATCAGAGAGCCTTTTGCAAGTACGCCTCCTTCTCGAATCAGCTACTAAAAGAAGTCTCCGCTCCATCATCGTCCAAGTATGAAGCGAAGGGAAGCCATAAAGGGAAGCCTTCGCTCCATTATCATCAATGGAGAGAGGTCTCCACTGTCATCGGCCAAGTACAAAGCGAATGGAAGCCTTCACTCAGTGATCATCAACGGAGGGAGGTCTCCACTCCGTCAACATCCAAGTACGATGTGACGGGAAGCCTTCGCTTTGTTTTCATCAACGGAGGGAAGTCTCAACAGCAATTCCCAAGCCAAACCTTAAATTGAGAAAGCAATTCTCCTAGAAGTAAAGCCAGCAACTTTGGCCATAATGAAACACCACTCTTTCGTTTTGATTACAAAATGATTACCATAAACACAATTCCACAAAAACTGTAAAACCACACTCATCCTCTGTAACTTGCTAACATTTATCCAATTAAATAGAGATGGGCAACAACGGCAAACAATCACAAGGTATCCAAATTCCAATACCAATTGCACATAACAAAGAAACACAAAACCATCCAAAAAAACAAGGAAAGTTGAGAGAAAAGCAAGATCATACCTTAAACTCCTTTTCTTCAAATCGAACTACAACTCTCCAATTCTCTTCAAATCGAACTTATTTCTTGCTCCAATTCTGCAAATAGCCTCCTTTAGAACCAAATTCTTGAAAAAACTTATGGGATCTTCATGATTTTATCAACTTTTCGAGTAAGGGATTGAGATTGGTTGCTCTTGAGAGTGAGAGTCGGGGAGGAAGTTGTTTGAGTGATTTGGGGCTTGGCTCGGGTATAATACACGACCTAAATAAATCAAAACCCTCTCAATACCAAAACGACGTCGTTTTGGTTTGTTAAAAAAAAAAAAAAATCCCAGGCGTATGCTCAAGACGCCTTAAGGTGCGATTTCGCCGCCTTCAAAGCCTCCATCTCCGCCTCCTGCGCCTCTGCGCCTCATCTGCAAAACAAAGGCAATTTTCTTCACGCCTCATGCCTTTTAAGCTTGAAGGCGCGCCTGACACGTGCTTTTTAAAACTTTGAATTAATCTACACAGACCCTTACAGATGTGCAACGAGGAAGTCATTTACCATGGATGAAACAGCTATGTTTATATCCATGATACACTATCTTTCCAAACTTGAAGATCATGATTCCCAATGAAAGTTGGTTTGACCTCCAAACATGGGATAATGTATTCCATCTGCAATTACATATTCACCATCTCATGTCTCAAACTTCTATCTGCAAACATTGGAAATGGTGTCAACGTAGCTTGTCTGATTGGTTAACCGGTTGTTCAAAATCTTACATAAGAATAGTGAATTTGGATAGTCTTCTAAAGGTGGCTGTTCTGTTTTTGACAAATATATGATACATGATTGACTACAACTTCACAACTTGTCAGGTTCAAATTTTCTGTTGTGAGATTGAATTGTCTTTTGTCAATACACAGTTTACAATGATCAGTTAAGATAACCAAATAGTTAGAACCGCGATTCCATTGTGTAAATGCATTTCTTTAGAGTCTTTCAGAAGTCTTAGCAGGAATACATAGACCTTTATCTTCATTTGTTTTCTCACATATCCCCCATCTAATGGTGAAAAGAACGCTTCTTATTCAATGTGGATATGAACATGTCTTAGCTGAAGAAGATACACCGAGATGCAAAGGTGAAGAAATTAAAACAGCTGAATTCACTGTCTATTAGATAACTTCTCATTTCAAATTTTCATTAGATATTCAAATTTCGTTTTCGTTTTCGTTTTCCGTTTCTACTTCTTATATATTTTGTCCGAGAGTAAAATCTTGAGCGAATAATGTTAAAAGTTACCAATTTAAAACTGGTTTAGCAGCATTAGAAATATGGGACCTGACAATGGAACAGACAGTAGATGGTATACATGCTTCATGACTATGAAACATCAACTGATAAATTATTAAAATCCTGGCTAGGAATGAAACGGCTGGGCCTCTAAAAATGACTCCAGGATTCAAGACTAATCAATTGAACAAAATTAGACAGGTGGTGCTAGGTACCTGATTTGTAGTCCTGATTTAAGCTTACTTCCATTACCCTTGGATAATCCCATCTTTACAGTTGCACAACTAATCATAGCATAATGTCCTGATAGGACTGGAAAAAGGTTCAGAAGAGAAACAAAATAAAGGAAATAAAAATGAGAAAACGGAGTTGATATGGTGAGAGATTACCTTTCTAGCTTCAAGGAATTCAGAAACAAAATATCCAAAGCCACCTCAGCACTAAAACCACAACATGAACTCGTTTGAGCTATTGATTATGGACCTCAACATATCTAAGGATGGAGGACTAATTAGAAATCTTTGTAGCAAAAAAAAAGTTTCAGAAAATTATTGCAGTAACCAAATGAACATAATTAAACAACAGCTGCTAACTGCTATATGGTTTGAACTTTGTTGATGCACAGAAGGGACTGATGATGCAACCAAAAAAGCTAAAGCTTCCAGAGTTTAGCTCCAAATTTACTAGAAAATCTGTGGGAATAGGTCAAAAACTAGAAGGTGTTATGGTGCCGTATTATCCTCCACCGGCTGATTCTGGTGCTACTCCACACCACTAAGAAGAAAAGAGGATGACCATTGGGTAGCAAGAACAAGAATCCTCTTGAGGACAAAAAGGATCAAAGAAGTTATTGGTCTATTGCGCTTGACCTATCCTGCCAATACTCCTCGCCTTCGAAACACGGGCATTCGGGCAAGGACAAGAATTTAGTTTGTTAATTTTGCTACGTTTAAGCTTGCTTGCTATGATGTTTGTTTATATTTAGTTACAAAGTCTCCTGGAGCTACACTACGGGGCATTGACGAATGGAGACTCATTCAAATTTAATTTTGTGTAGACATGCTCTCTGACTTTAATTTTGTCAGTCCTAAACTACTTGACCACTAATTAAGGATGCAAGTACAAGAATCTTATTATATGTGCCATTTTGGCTATGAGATTTATAAAATATATTTTCTGTTGTCTAAAAAGAGTCCCATCATTTTGTTTATTTTAAAAATTCATAAACATGTGTAAGTTCGAAAATGACCCATCTATGAGGTGTATAATATATTACAATAACCTACTAGGCTACAAATAATAAAAATAAAAAATAAAGATGCATGTCTACCCAAGAAAGGTTCGACTTCTTCAGATGTATTCATGTAAAACATCATTTAAGAAGTTACCTACAAACTGATATGCAAAACAATGCAAAACTCAACAATGCAGTCTAGTCTATGAAGATACACATATTATCAAACGACGACAAGTTCCACTTAAATTGGCATAACCTGCATTCCCGAACTTGAATCCTTTTTTATCGAGTGTTTTTTTTTTTTTTTTGGTCTGACCTCTTTCATTATGTTGGCCATATTTTCCCATGAAACCGCAAGATGGGAGAAGTTTCATTAAGAGTAAGCCAGCGTACAAATGATTAGAACAGGAGCACTAAAAGGCAACAAAACGTAAATCTAGTCCTCCACTTCAGGTGAAAGAAAGGAAAAAAGCAAAAAGTACTGACTGAAATTGTAGCTTGAAACAATACAAGAGAAGAAAAGACGTACTTCAAAAGCTCTACAAGGTAACAGTCTAACAGACTTGATTTTCTACAAAATAAGATAACAATATTTAATCACCCCCTATTAACTAATTCGTTTTCTTGAATTAAAGTATGGCATATAAAGACTTTCGCTGAATGCCAAAGACTGATAAACTAGTCCAAGTCCATTGCGTAAACAAAAGCAAAAGGGAGAGGATCCTCTCCTGAGCACTTATTTTACCTGAGCTTCCTGACCTTTTAATCAGATGAAGACACGTGGATGTGTCAAATCTAATGGCCCAGGATTTCTCTTTTTCTTCACAATGACTTTGTTTCTTACCTCTGTCTCCTGATCTTTTTCCTTCGTTCTTCTTCTCTTCTTTTCTTCTTTTCATCTTTTCAAATCTAATAGTCTATATTTCTTGAATTCAGTTTTCAGGTAAAAAAAAAAAAAAAAAAAAAAAAGAACCTTGACTAATCTCCAGACTGTTCTTCTCTTCCTTCACTGCTTGCCGATCATGAAAGCACTCTCACTTTTATCCCAATCAAAATAGGTTGGTTTCTTCTGGGTCTGAATTTCGGGGATCGAATTTCTTTCATTGGAAGCAGAATATGGTAAAGGTTCTTCCTTTTTGGTCCCATCACAACTCGCTGAACCTTATTCACATTTCATGGTGGTTTTCAAACTCATAATTCTATCTCTACATTTAGATGCCAAAAAAGCCTAACAATCACTCAAATACAAAGTAGAAACGCAAAAGAATTTGGTTTATTTAGTCATTCAAGTTGAGGACAGAGAGGAACTGAGTATTGATTGTTTCTTTTTGGAGCTCAAGATGTGGTCTTTAACAAAAAGAAGCAAGCTTTGGGAGAAATTTTTTTTGCCCAGGCATTGCATTCGTTCTTATGAAACTATCTTTCATTGTTAGTTTCCTATCAACAAAAGAATAGATCTAATTAAGTAATCAAGTATAACGCAATGAAATATTAAAGAGAAGGAACACATATTAAACTCATCAATTCAATTCCAACCACAAATTCAAGCCATCAATTAAGTCCCAACCCCAAATTCAACTCATCAATTGAATCCCAGTCTCAAATTGAACACAAAACATTGTTGAATCTTAAATTCACGAGAAAGAAGAGGGAGAAGAACTGTTCAGAGCAGCAGAGACAGGATGCGTGGCAATTTGGTTAAGTGCATAAGAGATTGATAAAAGAGAGAGATGATAAAGCTTAGATGTGGCAAAATAGAGATTGAAAGGAGAGAAATGTTTTGTAATAAGAAGATCTTAATTTGATAAGGAGGGAAGAAGTAGTGAAGAACAGAAGGAAAAGAAGAAAAGGAAGAGAGGAAGAACGAAGGAAAAGAAGATAAGGAGAGAGAGGTAAGAAAGAAACAAAGTCATTGTGAAGAAAAAGAGAAATCCTGGGCCATTAGATTTGACACATCCACGTGTCTTCATCTGATTAAAAGGTCAGGAAGCTCAGGTTAAATAAGTGCTCAGGAGAGGATCCTCTCCCAAAGCAAAAAGAAAAAAGTGCCAGGGTATAGTTGATTGATGTTAACATGTAGAGCCAAAACTCAGCTTCTACTGATCAAGATTCAAGAGAAAGACAACCATACATATAATATCCCTCTCTACAACTCTCCTGCCTGAAGAACCCAACCAGCAATTACGTCAATACACACCTTTTAAACGGTAGTCATTGCCCAATATGAACCAATTCTCGCTCCTCTTTACCCTTCCAGCTTGTTTCTACTCTTCGTCACCCTGCTGGTGACCGGAGAGTCCGCACCTATCTACTCTCCAACCGATGATATCAACCTTGACTGTGGCTCTCCCGAAGACACGGTAAGTGATTATGATTTTCAAACTTGGACGGGAGATATCAACTCAAAGTTTTTCCCCCAAAGAAGTTGGTGGCACATCCCAAGTCGCAAAAGCACCACTGTCGTCCTCCAGGGGAAGCCAAGTACCGTACACCACATCTTACGGTGACTCTGAGACGCTACTCAGAGAATTCTGCCTCAACTTTGAGGCAGAAGAGCAGAGTCTGAACATCACATGCATTCACTCCCAGCAAGGATGGATACGCGTTTATCAACGGGATCGAAATCATGTCCATGCCAACCAATCTTTACCACTCGGCAGCCGAAGGCGATGGGGCCAGGCTAGTTATCTCGGCAGTAGCGATAGCAGATATTATGTTGAAAACAACACCGCTCTGGAGATGATCTACCGAATCAACGTTGGTGGCAGCCCAGTATCTCCAAACGAAGACACCGGCACGTACCGCACCTGGAATCCAACAGACAAGTTCTACTTGAATGATCAAAGTAAAACTTTGAGCTCTGTATCACGAAGCAATATTACTCATCTTAATTTTGCAAGAATCCCTAACTACACAGCGCCCGAAGAGGTGAACCAAACGGGCCGGACAATGGGAGGAAACAACACCATCAACAACAGCTACAATCTCACCTGGGGATTTCGTATAGATCCCAACTTTTCTTACTTGGTGAGGCTCCATTTCTGTGAGATTGAATCGAATGTTACCAAGGCTGGAGATAGAATGTTTCAGATTTTCATAGCCAATTTAATTGCTGAACCGTATGCTGACATAATAAAAAAAAAAATAACAAATTACATATAAGTTATTGACAAAAGATGACTTAACAAATACATCATCTAAATATTGAATTAAACATATAAGGACTAAATCTTACAAATAAGGACAATGTGCTCTCTATTTGCCATATGTCATGAGTTAATTTACTTTTTTACCCTTTACTTCTTTTGACTTTTAGTCTCTTTATAAATATTAAATCTTTATTTCAAAAAAAAATAAATATTAAATCTTACAAATAAGGACAATCTGCTCTCCACTTGCCACATGTCATAAGTTAATTTACTTTTTTACCCTTAACTGATTCTTTTAACTTCTAATCCCCTTATGTTGTTTTTTTTTGTTTTTTTTTTTTTTGAGAATAATCTCTTTATGTTACTTTTTTATTTTAAATAATCCATTTATGTTACTTTTTTTTTCTCTAAGAATAATTCGTTTATGTTACTTCACAAAACCTTACTCTCTGACTACTCTCATCTCATCGTCTAATCCTGCTACTGCACTCGTTCAATCCTGCTACTGCACTCATACTCGTCCAGTTCTGCTACTGCACTCGTAATCGCTTAATCCTGCTACTGCACTCGTCATTGCCTAATCTTGCTACTGCACTCATACTCATCCAGTTCTGCTACTGCACTCGTAATCACTTAATCTTGCTACTGCACTCGTCATTGCCTAATCCTGCTACTGCACTCGTCGAATCCCGCTACTGCACTCGTCGAATCCCGCTACTGCACTCGCTGCACTCATATTCGTCTAGTTCTGCTACTGCACTTGTACTCGTGTTCTGCTACTGCACTAGTCATCGCCTAATCCTGCTACTGCACTCGTCTAGTTCTGCTACTGCACTTGTACTCGTGTTCTGCTACTGCACTGGTCATCGCCTAATTATGCTACTGCACTCATCAAATCCTTCTACTGCACTCATACTTGTCCAGTTCTACTACTGCCCTCGTACTTGCGTTCTGCTACTGCACTCGTCTAAAATACATAAAGCCATTTGCTGAGACATAAAATTCTTAGAGGATTTCTTCTTCTCCTACAAAGATGCGTTCGTCATAGACATGCTTCTCTTAGAAGAACTGCCTTGACTAGCCATCGCCGCCATTAATCACACAACTCTTTCTGCTTTTGTCTCTCTACTCTTGTGTTGGAAACTTTTTCCTACGTGCCGAAGCTTTTCTTCTCGCTAGTTTTGTTCTTGTGCCATCACCCTTTTGCACCTACACACAGTAGCCAATTTGAACCATAAACAATGGATATCATATCATTAACATAAACCATAAACTATAAAGTAGCGGACCAATTAAATTTGAACAGTAGCAGATCATATCATTGACAGTTTTATTATTGCTACAACTTGAAACATTGATTAAAAAAAATTAACGTTATCAAAAGCAGTAATGGATACCAAGATAACAAATTGATCAAACCCATTCCATGAAACTTAAAACATAAACTTGGAGATTTATGGCAAGGAACAACGTAGCTGCTACTGCTTGAAATTTCCAGAATCCAAATTGATATCTAGTTACAACATGTAGTGTACACTACTAAGTGTCTCGTTTGTTTAATTTTATCCTCCAGGCTTGATAAAGGACTCAGTGATTTTATATGGTGGATTTGTACGCCACATACAAGTGATACAACAATAAGAGTCGCCATGAAAGCCTAAGTCTTTTGGTAATTACGACATGGCTAGATATCAAGAGTAAGTAACATAGCTTGATGATGTCTGCACAATCAATTTCCCAGTCACAAAGAAGTTCATACATCTGCCAACCAGTTAACCAACACCGTTTCTTGTCCAGAGAAGCTAAAAGAAGAGCACATTAGGCTACTAAACACTCATTATGCAACTTCTGCCCAAGTAACACGCTTGAACTAGAAACATGTAGAGTAGAGAACACAATGTTAAGAACATGGCAGGTCCAGAATAAACTGAATGCACTCCTAACTTGACATTAAAGTGACAGCAGAAGCCCTGAACTAGCAATTTGGCTTCTTCGTAATGCAAAAACATTCTCAAAATAACTTATCAATTACTCAAAACGAAATTCACAGTATGCATATAACCTTGCATGGACAGCTAGACAAACAGTGGAATGATGCATATCTATAATGAAATTCACCAAACCTGATCAAAAAAATCAAATTACCTACCATCCTCAAAGCAAAACCATTCAAGCATATTCTAAAGAACTGACAGAAATTAGACAAAAGAACTATAGAAGCCCAAATATGGCTTCTTCAAAACAACATATAAACATTAGTCAGAGACTCAAAATTAAACCCCTACTGAAATGAGAACTGAAGTGGCAACCAAGATCATAATCTAGGAATTTGGCTTCCAACAATATAAAATGCCATCCCCTCCTCACTTCGACATTACTGAATCCAATCAAATGTCTGCTGAAAATATATAGACATGAAAGAATGGGGAGCCAAATATCTAGAAACTAGTCTGATGATTAAAACCAATTTTCCCAAAGGTTACACAACAATGAGAAGAGCTCTAATAAGAATCACTATGTTTTGTTCTGTGTGATTTTCTTTTTCCTTCATTGCTAAGTAGCAAGAAAGCGACACTAGCACCCATAAATCAACAAAAGTACAAGAATTGAAATGCAGTAAAATCACCACACAAACAATCACACAAGCATTTTCGCAAACACTTGGTGTGCATAGCCCAATAAGTAACCTACTCCAACCTCCTCTCACTCTTTTCCGATCCTAATTTGAAGAACATAAACCAAGGCAGCAAATTGGAGTAAAAGCTTACCTTATCGACCTCCACCGAAGCCAAATTAGAGCTGAGCAAGGATTTAATCGTAGCTGCTACTGCTTTGGCCCCGTTCTTGGGGTTTCTGCAACTGCTTTGGCCTAGTTCTTGGGATTTCTGCTACTGCTTTGGCCTCGTTATTGGGGTTTTTGCTACTGCTTTCGCCCCGTCGTTGGGGTTTCTGCTACTGCGTTTCTGTTTTGCCGTCTTCAGTTTTTAGGTATTTGATATATGGTCAGTGGCAATGCCGTAAATTATGATAAAACTCGAATATTTTAGTCATTTTTCATTATAATTGGGAATCAGGCTTATATCATTTGATTTTTGGGCCTGGGCTCATGTCCTTATTTGTATAAATCTTTTCAAAAGTGGGTTTTCTGTGTTTACATATTAGGTCATGTGCTACTATGTAATTTTCTATTTGAAGATACTTTTCTTGTTCGCTCCCCACGTGCAACAGAGAGAAAAACTTCGACATCAGATCGGACCAGTGGTCTGTTTAAATCGACGAGGCTTTGGTGGTCTGTTAGTGGTGGAGTGGCGGATCTGGATCTAGATCTGGATCTGTTGTGTCATTCTCCGACGATGATAGTGGTTTGGATCTTCTCAGTTTTTTATAGGTATGGATCTGCTCGGTCCCTTGTTGGCAGTGGGGCGGTGAAGATGTTATGGGTGTTGGAGCCATCGAATGCGTTCTGTGATTGAAACAGAAGCTTGGTAGGGGGAGTGGGCCTGGGCATGGGCCTAGAGCAGGGATCTATTACTATCTCTCTTAATCGCTCTCCCACGGTTTTCAGAATACGCTTGCGGTATCCATCTTGTTTCTCTCCTCTCATCTTTATAGCTTGCATGCTGCAGATTTTGAATGTTTATGTGTGATGGAATTATGTGGGGGTTTTACAGAATTTGGGTTTTTGATTGCATTGGAAGGTATGTATGGTCTACGAAAGACAACCCTGAGATGGTGGTACAGGAGAATGGCCTTCCAGCAGTAAATATCTTTGGCCACTCTAGCAAATCATTGTGGTGAGAACTGGAAGCCATTCTTGTTTGTATTTTATTTTGTGTTTGGCATTTGTTTGAATAAGCATCATGTGCAGTATTGGAATGTTTTTAGGGAATATATGTCTGAGACTTGAAATGTTTTAACATGGTATTTGGATGTCTTGTTATGATTTTTTGTTGGCTTGATAATGTGTTCAAATAATTGTCAGTATATTTCTTTTATGACACTGAAATTAATTTGTTTCTGATGTGTCTCAGCCATTGTGGGTTTTGAAAACAATCAAGGAGATGTATCTGCAACCGCATCTGCATAGGCCTGCAGCTTTGGTCAGGTTACATCGTATGATGCGTGAAGATTTGCCAAATGGTATTGTGGATGAGGTATTTTTCTACACATTATTTTGTAAATGTCATGTTTGGATTTTTTATAGAATTTAATGCATAGTGCAAAATTTAAGTCTTCTTTTCTTGAACTTCAGGTACTGTGAGCACGTTGCCATTTGCTTTGAAAGAGTTTGCCCATATCAAAGAAGGGTTGCGGTTGTGGTGAAGAAATTTTTCTATTTCTGGATGTATTGGAAATTTTTAGTTGGTGAATTTGTTGTATGATGCATTTTTGAATATAGTATATGGTACATGAAATGTAGAGGTGCCAAATACTAGTATTTGCTAGTATTTGGCACCTATTTTTTTAATCCAATTTAATGAATTTGCCACTGATATTAGTGGAATTCCGAAGCCACTGATATTTGGATCAGTTGCTTTGGCACTGATTGAGATGCAATTTTGCTTTGGTTAAAGGTACGACACTGTTAAAATATTGGTGTGTAATGCCCCAACAGCACCTGTTATAGAGGGGACTGATTCTTCATTAGTGGCTGTATAGTGGGAAATGAGATTAACCACTCTTAAGTGTGTATTGGGACAAAGGAGACTAATTCATATTGGTGTGGAATGGGGAAATTTCTAGTAGTGAGCACATTGCTTTCACCACCAACAAAGGATTCTATTGCTACCAGGTACCTTTTGGCCTCAAGAATGATGGTGCCACTTATCAGAGATTGGTGAACTCAATGTTTGCAGACGTCATTCGTACAATCATGGAGATTTACGTCGATGACATGCTAGTCAAAAGCCTCACCGCAGAGGATCACGTAACCAACCTAGCTATTGTATTCACCATCATCCTGTGGAACGGGATGCGGCTCAACCCGTAGAAGTGCATCTTTGGGGTTGAAGTTGGGAAGTTCCTTGGATACGTGATTAGTCAGCGAGGCGTTGGGAAGTTCCTTGGATACGTGATTAGTCAGCGAGGCATCGAGGCCAACCCAGAGAAGGTACAGGCCATCCTAGATATGACTTCACCGATCTTGGTAATGAGGTTCAATCCTTAACGGGAAGAATCGTGGCTCTTTCACAATTTGTTGCAAGGCGTGCCATTATTTAAATTACTAAAGACATAGCATGTGGAGTTCATCAACTGAGCACGAGGTAGCATTCTTGGGAATCAAAGCATACCTTGCTGAGGTACCGCTACTTTCCAAGCCGGTCCCTGGGGAAATGTTGTTAATTTACGATGGGTTAGGGTGTGAAAGCTTTTTGAGTTTTCATCAGTTGTGACTCCGGAGCTGTCTTTCATTTATGAAAAGATCAGGGGTTTCTGTCGCAGTTGTGGTCTTTTTGAGCATGGTGAAGAAGGGTGTGATGCTCTGTTGACGAGGGAGAAAGAGGAGATACTTACACAACTGCAAGCGGTGGTGATGGCGGGTTTGTCTTTGATGGACAAGAAGCTAGCAAAGCCCTAGTTCTACCGGAAAAGAACAGTAAACTACCTAGCGAGTGTTGACTGTGGTAGGTTCAGATCCGACGGGTATTGCTAGAGG
Organism: Rosa chinensis; assembly: GCF_002994745.2. Taxonomy (NCBI): domain Eukaryota; kingdom Viridiplantae; phylum Streptophyta; class Magnoliopsida; order Rosales; family Rosaceae; genus Rosa; species Rosa chinensis. The sequence goes on along the minus strand of NC_037088.1, from coordinate 15,591,215 downwards.
GCAGGGGCCGATGGGGATGGATGTTCTGTAGACTTTATTCTAAATTATCTTTATACATATGCATACATAGAAACACACTATACCATAAGTTTTGATTAACCAAATAGCATACTAACCTTGTCCGGATGCCATTGCTTCGGTTGATGTCGTCGTATAATACAAGATCTTCTAGTCTCTCTAGTCTCCTTATGCTATATCTTAATGGGGCAGAATGTTTAGCGTATTGACTGTGAGCCTAGGGACCCTGTATTTATATGGTCATATGTCTTAAAGTCCTAACCCATCGAGGATACAATAAGACACAACTTTACGACCAAGTAACCTTAATAGCATATCTTTAGGATTACATAAATCCTTTATTTGTTAAGTCTCCAACCAATATATTATATCACATAAACAATATATCGTAACCGGATAATAATTATTATATTCTCAACTATTTAATCATTGACTAATTGGTTTCCTTAATATCGTTACAATACATGATATGTCTAATAAAGATATCTTACATTCTCCCACTTGGACTTTCATGTATCATAACAGTAATACCAATCTTCAACTGATTAAATAATTCCTTAGTTCGCACGAGAATACATATATGATAATAACCCAACTCATGATCGGTCAAACATGTGACAAGTAAAGAGCTACACCACAGCTTACATAATCTGTTAATGTAAGAGTCCCATAACCACATTACTAGCACAATATTAACATTATCATAAGATAATGCTTAAATGAAAATTATATGAAACTTTCTTTAATGTGATACCTTATCGTTTCATGGTGGTCCACTTTATGATTTGAGCATCCTCAAATCTCCTGATGCTTCCAAGAAGCATGTATGCCACAAAGAGCATACACTTCACTTCGCAATAAACCTTCAAGCAAAGTTAATCCTTCAATAGCTATCAATTAAAACATAAGCTGCAGCAACAATATAAACCAATAAAAATGGTCTGAATAAGTGCACAAGTAACTTTTAAATATGGGTTCAATACATCCAAATAAATCTCAATGACATGTCATAAAATCCATAAAAGCATAAAAGAATAGTAAGACCAGATCTTTCAATATGGCCTCAGTCCTCCCAGAGCTTGCTTACAAGCTCCCACTATTCAATTAGATCGAAACTAGCAATTAATCCCATATTGAAAGTGTGCCTAATAAAATCTTTATTTGCTAAAGCTTTAGTAAGAGGATCTGCAAGCATGTTTGCAGTCTCTATGTAAGGTACTACTATCTCTTCACTCCTTGTCTTCTGTCTAACAAATAGCTGCTTCAAAGGTATTTGCTTAGAACTAGAAGAACAGTTGTTATTCTTGGCAAAGAACACAGCTGATGTATTATCACAATAAATGGTGATAGGGCGTTCTATAGAGTCCACTAGATGAGTCTGAGAAATAAAGTTCTTCAGCCATATGCCATGAACTGTAGCTTCATGTAAAGCTGCGAATTCAGCTTGCATAGTAGAAGTGCAAATCGCCTTTTGCTTGATTGATCTCCAGGAAATAGCACCTCCAGCTAACATGAAAATAAAACCTGATGTAGACTTTCCTTCATCCTTGTCACGTCTTAAATCTGAATCCGAATAACCAACGAGTTCTAGATTGTCTACCATTCTATAAGTGAGCATGTAATCTCTAGTTTTCTTCAAGTATCGCAAAAGTCGCTTACCTGCATTCCAATGAATGATTCCAGGATTGGACTGATATCTACTGAGCATTCCAATTGCAAAAGCTAAATCTGGACGTGTGCAAACTTGTGCATACATGACACTCCCTATCAACGATGCATAAGGCTTTCCCTCCATTGATTCTTTCTCTAGGTTATTCTGTGGACATTGACCTTTATTTAATCTGTCTCCTTTCGCCATAGGAACATCAATGCTTGCGCAACCTTCCATATTGAACCTCTTTAAGACTCTATCAATGTAATTTGACTGAGAGAGTCCCAAAAGCTTCCATGCTCTATCTCTCTTAATTTCTATGCCCAATACAAAAGAAGCTTCTCCCAAATCTTTCATCTCAAAACTGCTTTCCAGGAAATTCTTTGTTTCAAGAATCAGATCCAGATTATTACTTGCTAGAAGAATGTCATCCACGTAGAGAACTAAGAAGAAGAAATTCCTCCCATTGACCTTGAGATATATGCACTCATCTACTTCATTCTCCACAAAACCATCTTTCACAACAACCGAATCGAATTTTAATACCATTGCCTAGAAGCTTGCTTTAATCCATAAATTGATTTCTTGAGTCTACATACCATGTTTTCAGCACCTTCGATTTCAAAACCTTCCGGCTGCTTCATATAGATGTCTTCTTGTAAATCCCCATTAAGAAAAGCTGTCTTTACATCCATTTGGTGTAATTTCAAATCATAATGAGCAACCAAAGCCATAATATATCTAAAAGCATCCTTCGTTGACACCGGTGAAAAGGTATCATTGTAGTCAACACCTTCTTTTTGAGTAAAACCCTTAGCTACTAGTCTCGCCTTATGTCGTTCAATTGAACCATCAGAATTTTTCTTGGTCTTATAAACCCACTTACAACCAATAGCTCTTTTTCCTTCAGGCAACTCTACTAACTCCCACACTTCATTATTTCTCATCGATTCTAATTCCGCTTCCATAGCTTCTTTCCATTTATTTGAATTGGCACTACAAATCGCTTGTTTGAAGGTAGTAGGGTCAGTCTCTTCTCCGAAATCAAAATCAATTTCTTGCATGTAGACATAATAGTCATTGGTGTTGATAGCTGGCCTCCTGACTCTTTGTGATTGTCTAACAATAGGTGACTGAGGTGGTGGAGGAAGATCTTGAACAAGTGGTGTAGCTACCACTTGCGGATCAATGTGCAAGGGTTCATTAGGAACAACATCACCAACGTGCATGGCTTGGGGTCCAGGACCATGATCACCAATGTCCATCTCTTGCATGTTTTGGGGTTCCTCTTGCGTAGGTGTGGTAGCAAAAGGTATGGTAACAATATTCTGTGTATTAACATCACTTGTTTGTATATCTTCTCCCTCTTCCTCCAACACAAATGCCGGTATTCCTGGTGCAAGATGAGGATCTTCAATAAAAGTAGCTCTCATAGATTCTACAATCCGAGTAGAATGAGTAGGACAATAAAATCTAAACCCTTTGCTATGAGGAGGATATCCCACAAAAAACCCACTAGTGGCGGTTTTGGAATCAAGTTTCTTGATATCGGGATTATAGATGTTAACCTCAGCTTGACATCCCCAAATGCGGAAAAAATGCAATGCAAGCTTCTTGGATTCCCAACTCATAAGAAGTCAAATCTACTGCTTTGTTGGGAACATAGTTAGAGATAAAGTTGGCAGTTTTCATGGCTTCTCCCCACAAAAAGGTAGGAAGAGTCGTAGTATTCATCATGCTCCTCACCATATTTAGTAAAGTTCTATTTCTCCTTTCAGCAACTCCATTCTGTTCCGGTGTCCCAGGCATAGTATATTGAGGAACAATACCGTGCTCCTACAAGAAAAGGGCGAATGGCCCTTTATGTTGTGCTGCTTCATCATATTTGCCATAATATTCTCCTCCTCTATCGGATCTCACCACTTTAATTTTCTGGCGCAACTTATTTTCTACTTCAAACTTGTATTGTTTGAACACATCAAGGGCTTGCGATTTTTCCAAAATTAAATAAAGGTAACAAAATCTTGAAAAATCATCAATAAAAGTAATAAAATATCGGTTTCCACAAATTGTTTTGACAGAAAAAGGACCACAAATATCTGTATGAATAATTTCTAAAAGATGAGAACTCCGAGTGGATCCTTTCTTTTTTAACTTGGTAAATTTTCCTTTGATGCAACCAAGACAAATATTTAAATCTGTAAGAAGGTCTTGTCTTTGAAGTTGCTGAATTCTTTCTTTTGAAATATGAACAAGTCTTTTGTGCCAAAGAAATGAAGATTTTGGTTGTTGAAACTGCCCTTTTTTTGAAATAGATGGAGATTTAAAACCTGAATTTTCAACAAGCACGGTTTCTATAGAAAAAGTACAATTTAAACACCAATGATCATATAAAAGATACGCAGTTCCCAATAAATGATTGTCTTTATAAAATTTTATTTCATCATCAATGACAAAAGTAAAACCAGAATCTCTACGAAGTTTGACAACTGAAATTAAATTTCTCCTCAAAGAGGGAATAAAAGCAACATCCTTTAAATCAAAAGAAAATCTTGACTCTAATTTTATCCTAATAGTGCCTACGAAATCCACTTGAACTTTGTTTCCATTGCCCATGAACACTTGCAGCTCATCCCTTCTTGGTTTCCTCTTTGTTCTGTAACCCTTGTTTTGCAAGCGATTTTTTGTAGCTAGAGCAATCTCGCTTCATGTGTCCATCTTTCTTACAGAAGTATCAGAGAAAAGGTTCAGATTTTGGGTTGGAAGATCCTTTAGAATTGGAAGAACTAGGCTTCGAAGAAGTAGTAGGCATTTTCTTTTGCACACCCCCTTGAGGCCCAAGATATGGCTGCTTCTTTTTTCCCTTTTGTTGCTGCCCTTGTTTCCCTTTTTGCATAAAATTAACAGATTTTCCCTTCTCCCGACGAAGACGTTCCTCCTCTTGAACACAATTTGAAATAAGCTCATCAGGTGTCCAGCTTTCTTTTTTGGTGTTGTAGGAAACAGTCATTTGACTAAAAGAGGGTGGTAGTGTATTTAGGATGTGGGCCACCATCACCTTCTTAGAGATGCCAAAATCTAGAGAATTAAGCTTGGCACCTAGCTCTAAAACACCCATGATGTACTCTCTGATATTTCCATTGCCATCATGCTGTGATGAATTAAACTTAGATAGCAAAGCAACCCCTTCAGCCTTCTTAGACTCCTTGTCTTTCTTACCAATAGCATCAAGATAGTCAACAGCATACTCACAATCCTCAATGCTACCACGTACGGCCTCTGTCATGGATCTTTTCATAACCAGTAGAGATAACCGGTTAGACCTCTCCCATTTTTCATATGCAGCTCGTCGTTGGTTTGTCCCGGTGGCATGTGCGCTCTCTGGTTTGGGAGTCCTAAGTGCTATATCCAAATCGGCTAGTCCTAGTGAAATAATTATGTCCTCCTTCCACTTCTTAAAATTTGAACCACTTAATGGTTCAACAGAGAGAACATTGCTAGGAACTGAATTTAAACATGTAAAACAACATGAGAGAAAATATATATAAAACATGCTTAAATCAAGAACAATAAAACAAGTATAATTGTTCAAAACCCCATTTTTCTTTAGTTTACATATTATATTTGATCTCAAAGATGGCATAAAATATGTCTTTATTTTCTTTTCATACCGCAGGAATTATTAGAATGCATGTCTGTGAAGATGTCTTTCCCACAACCAAGATGTAAGGAGGCATCGCTTTATTGCACCCTCAAAGTACCCCAGCATGCGGATTTTAACGTATAATCAAATAAACAAAATCCAAGGCTCTATTTATCAATCATAATCATTAAAACCACAAATCGACCAAATTCTTTATGGTCCCAAGCATACTTAAACTTTTGACCAAGGTCAATTGTTTAATTTCTTTTCTTGATATGGACTCATGGTCTAACAAGACTCAACCAGTATTATGTAAGAAAATTTAAACTGGTCTGTTTATGAGTTCTGTTTTTGTTATGTACCTGCATGGTTAGTGTTCTTTAGTTCGTATAGACATAAAGGTCTTCACACCAATTGTACAATCACAGCAGGCAATAGTTCATCACTTCCAGAATAAACGAAAAAAAAAAAAATATATATATATATATATATATATATTCTTTAATCTGCACAAAATCCTCAATTCTTTGCAATCAAGCATGCAATAAGCATCAAGAAACAATATAAACAACTACCCATAAGCAAAAGATGAATCAAGGTTACCCGAATTTGAAAAACTCACCAACTCTAGAAACTCCAAATTTTGGGAATTCTCAAAAGATTAAACCATAAGATTCTAAACATACCTCAATGGAATCGTGATGCAAAGAGTAGTTAAAACCCAAAAGGATTCATATCGATTTGGTTTCTAATTACACGAAAAGAAGCTTGAAAATTGCAAAAATGGAGGAAAAAGAAGCTTTTCTCCCATTGCTTGTCGTCCGCGCAGGGAAGAGAGAGAAATTCTCTTACAAAGAAAAACAAAACGACGTTGTTTTGTTTATTGGGTTCTAACCTTTTCCCTTTTTTTTTTTTTTTTTTTTTCCTTCTTTTCAATTTAAAACAAGATCAAGCAAAATTAAAAAAAAATTGTTCAATTTTGAAAACCTAAGATTTTAATCAAAACAACCTTTGCAATTTCTAGATGCATATGACTTGCTCTGATACCACATGTAGACTTTATTCTGAATTATCTTTATATATATGCATACATAGAAACACATTATACCATAAGTTTTGATTAACCAAATAGCATACTAACCTTGTCGGGATGCCATTGCTTCGGTTGATGTCGTCATAGAATACAAGATCTTCTAGTCTCTCCAGTCTCCTTATGCTATATCTTAATGGGGCAGAATGTTTAGCGTATTGATTGTGAGCCTAGGGACCCTGTATTTATATGGTCATATGTCTTAAAGTCCTAACCCATTGAGGATACAATAAGACACAACTTTATGACCAAGTAACCTTAATAGCATATCTTTAGGATTACATAAATCCTTTATTTATTAAGTCTCCAACCAATATATTATAACAATAAACAATATATCGTAACCGGATAATAATTATTATATTCTCAACTATTTAATCATTGACTAATTGGTTTCCTTAATATCGTTACAATACATGATATGTCCAATAAAGATATCTTACATGTTCCACGGAACCAAACCTTGGAGATGGAAGATTCCATGCAGCCTGCGACTTTATTTGCAGGGTTTAATCTGTCTGTGTTCTTAGAGACTTGGAAATCCCCCACTACTAAACCTATTGGTTCAATGGCTATGGGAAGTGGACTCCCTCTGGCTGTTATTCCACCTTCGATACCAATTGAAATCACCAGATAGAACAATAACGCAAAGACTTGAATAAATAACAAGACTAGATAATCAAACAACTCAAGTAAAAAGAACACAAGTTTTTGCTGAAGCAGTGTAAACCTTTCCACTGAGGAAACTTCATTGCGTGGCGTTTAACGTAGCCAACACGAGAAATCAATCCAATATGAATCAAATGAGTTTACAGTATACAAGTAGTGTTGTTCATAACAAACACATTCACTTAGCAACAAATGCTAACTTGATTTACAACTGATCTAACTTTTTACTTAATCATCATTCTATCAACAAGAGCCAATCAACCAATCTTCCTCAATCTCAAGGTCTCACTGATCTTAAGAGTGAATTATGAACATGAGAGATTATGCAATAGAATACATGAAACAAGTAGAGAGTTTTCTGAAACTAATTTGAACAAAAAAACTTAGTCGTTCAAGAGAGGACAATTTTATGCATCAAAAACCCCCTACGTCTAATTTCAGTTTCGAAACCTTTTATAAGGGAGGAAAACTCCCCCTCAATCAAATCTTTTCTTAATTAGCAAATAAGATAAATATGGAAAGATGTTTAAAACTGAAATCTACACTTCCTATTTATCAGCCATGCATGTCAAAAATCTTTAATGCAGATGTGTATACCAAATCAATTTAATCGACATGCATATCAATTTAAATCATCTAGCATGTTATGAAATGAATACCACTTATACTCAAGATCAGTGAGAGTGATCCTCCTTGATTTTCTCTTGATGATCCGATCTTGCAGACTTCTTTAATTTTCTTTAAGCCTCCGAACAAATAGAAGAGATACTCTCCTAGGCTTTGCAGTTTCTGATTTCCTTGTTGCTTTGGGAAAGTCGTGTGTTGAATAGGGATAGTCCAATGTACTTACAATCTCCCCCTTTGGGTCCATTCAACACTTGACTTTTTCACATTTGAACCCCTGCATGTTAGATTGTATGGATCACAACAGATAGCAAAAAGGTGCTTCTTGGATCAGGAATCAGTTTCCATCCTTTTCCATATCCAAGTTGCCAAAAGTAAATTTCACATAATATAGTAATAATAAGCATCCCAAATAGTTTGTGCTTATGCACTTACAACCCCAAAAGCAAAAAATAGAATATTTTCCAACATAAATTAAAATGCAGAAACATAAATGTCAAAATAAAAAAAAAAAACTTTACTTCTCCCCCTTTGAATGGGAAGGCCCGACGAACTCCTCCATAAGCTTGGTGATAGTGTCCTGAAACTCCTCGCTGTCCATTGAAGTCGAGCTCTCCTCCGGTGCGCCTGCCTCCTGTGCTGCTGTGGATGGACCGGGAGCGTCAAACCCGGGAGGGTGGCGCTGCAAGTTCCGGATCTCCTTGGTGATGTTGGTCAGGGCATGATGAGTACGAACAAGAATAGAGTGCATGTCGTCCATGTCGGTAGTGAGGCATGCAATCCGCCAGACAGTCACCAGGATCTGGTCACGGAGACTATCCAGAGAAACAGGAGGATGAGGAACAGCAGAAGGGACACCAAAAGAAGATAGGCGAAGAGGAGGACTCTGACTTCGTTCACGGGGCATGCCAGGATGGAGAATGTTGGCTCTGGCAGCTGCCTGAAGGCCCTCCTCAGGAGGAGGAAGGCGGCGATGTCCACCAAGGCGAGTAGTGTGCTTTGTGCGAACCATGGTGAGAGAAACAGTATGTGAAAAACCCTAGAAACTGAGACAAACCAGAGTGAAATCTGAAAGAGAGATCATAGGTAATATATAGCAAACTGTAGGGTTAGAAAGAATCAAGAGACATATCGGTTGGAGAGATCGTTTCCAAGAAGAGCAATTATGACAATGTAGGTTACCGAGATACATGCATGCAAGTAACGTCTCCCCCTCAACTTAGGCTTAATCAGTAAGGAAATTAAGTGCAGCCAGATAGCAATAAAGGAAGGAAACGAAGAGACAAACCAATGTCCATAATAAGCAATTATATCACACAATCGTTTCCTTTGTTAAGAATCAAGGTAATGAATGCAGTTGTCATATTGAAAAGAGAAAATATAGCATAGTTGAAACCTAAAGAACATGAATCAATTAATGAAAGGAACATATGTCAAGGTATCAACCACGATGTATTCCATCAACATATTTAGACAAGAAAGAGTAAACCAGTGAAAAAGTGAGTATGAGCAGTACATAGGGCTTAGAAACATGTTCAGTGAAAGAGAGAAGAAGTGAAGTGGAAGAACTTCGCACACAGACTGAGCTCAGGAGATATGCTAGGAGAAGTAGGAAACATTGTTCCAGATACTGAGTGTAGTTGAGTCATAGACTTCTTTATTTTGTAAACACTAACTCATGTAACAAGACCAGACGATCTTAGGGTGCTAAGCATAACAAGGATGCTCCAAGAAGAGAGTATCGAGTTGTTGTTTGAATTTTTCACAATTTACGTACAAAAATCACCTACCAACTCGTTTCTTGCAAACCTTGGAAAGTTCACCACAACCAATGCTTGATTACTTTGAGTGAAGGGATACATATATCCATTCTCATTTCTTACAAATCCTTGAAAGTTCACCACAACAAGGACCTGATTACTTTGAGAAGAGGGAATGAATCATTTGAGCATATTAGGCATTCCGCCTACTTCACCTATTCTCCCTTGACAAGGAACACGAAACATGCCACCACATAATGCTATAAGTGAAGTGCATAGCAAAGTTACGTAATTCAGTGACTAAACATGAGTACACAATTATTTGTCCAGAATAAGACATGGCAATAAAGGATACATAGCTGAATAGATGTCCATTTCACTAGTGATTGTGGTCAAGGGATACTAGGATCACAATTTTTCTCAATCAACAGTGGACAGTCATTCATGTGCCTTAATGCTTAGAACAAATGCCTAATGCATTTCTCAACATCTCAAACCTAGCAGTGTGAAGTGGTTTAGTGAACAAATCAGCAAGTTGACTTGTAGTGGGTACAAAGCTTAACTCAAGTATATTTTGCTCAACCAAATCCCGAATAAAGTGATATCGAATGTCAATGTGCTTTGTTCGAGAATGTTGAACAGGATTTTTTGTGATGTTGATGGCACTAGTATTGTCACAGAAGATAGACAACTTACCTTGAGAGATGCCATAATCATGAAGCATTTGCTTCATCCAAAGCATTTGTGTGCAGCAATTTCCAGCTACAACATATTCAGCTTCTGCAGTAGATAGAGAGATGCAGTTTTGTTTCTTACTGTGCCAAGCAACCAGATTGTTGCCAATGAAAAAGCATGCCCCAGAGGTACTCTTTATGTCCTTTAAGTTTCCGCCCCAGTCAGCATCAGAATATCCTGCAATTTCCACATTAGTGTCAAAGGTATAGAAAATACCACAGTGAACTGTACTTGAAATATATCGGATGATTCTTTTGACAGCTTCCAAGTGTGATTCTTTGGGATTTGATTGAAATCGAGCACACACTCCCACACTATAGGAAATATCAGGTCTGCTAGCCGTGAGATAGAGTAAGCTGCCGATCATACTGCGAAAGAGTGTGGGATCAACTGATTTCCCATCCTGGTCTTCGCTCAGCTTAGTAGTGGTACCTATGGGATTGTTCACTGTCTTCTTGGATTCAAGACCAAATTTCTTTATCAGATTCTCAGCGTATTTGGTTTGAGAGAGAAACAGACCTGTATCCATCTGCCTTACTTGCAAGCCAAGAAAAAAGGTTAGTTCACCACACATGCTCATTTCAAATTCACTTTCCATGACGGATTGAAACTCTTAGACAAGGTATCTGGATGTGGAACCAAAAACGATATCGTCAACATACACTTGTGCAATGATAATGTCATTTTTAGTTCGTTTGACAAACAATGTTTTATCAATGGACCCTCTAGTATACCCTTTTTGCATAAGATGAGTAGAAAGCCTCTCATACCAGGCTCGAGGAGCCTGCTTCAGTCCATACGGGGCTTTCTTGAGCCGGTAGACATGATCTAAGTTATGTGGATCTTTGAAACCAGGAGGCTGTTCCACATAAACTTCTTCCTGAAGAATCCCATTCAGAAAAGCAGTTTTGACGTCCATTTGAAATAATTTGAACCTGAGATGACATGCTACGGAAAGGAGTAACCTAACTGATTCTAATCTAGCTACAGGAGCAAATGTCTCGTCAAAGTCAAGACCTTCAACCTGAGAGTATCCCTGAGCAACTAGTCTAGCTTTATTTCTAATTACATTCCCTTTTTCATCACTTTTGTTTATGAAAATCCACTTTGTTCCTATAACATTGCACTTACTAGGTCGAGGTACCAAGTACCACACATCATTCCTAGTAAACTGATTCAGCTCATCCTGCATAGCACTAATCCAGTTATCATCCAACAAGGCTTCCTTAATATTTTTTGGTTCAACGATGGACACAAAACCAAAATGGGATATAACATTCATGCTTAGCAGATTTTTGGTAACAAAATACAGTAACACATTCTCTTGACTTACCTCAGAAGGACTTACCTGTGCTGCAGCTTTTCTCCTAGTTGTCGGTCTATCTGTTAGATTTCCGATGATTTCTTGACTGGAGTGGTCTTTTTGAACTTGCTTGAACCCTCTCCTCTGACTGGGAGCCTGTTCAAAAATACTGTCAGGGTTTTCCTCTTCCTTTTCCTCAGTTGGAGCTTCTGTGTTCAGTGTTTGTGTGACAGAGGAGGGAGATGGATCTGCAAATGATTCTTCCTGTTTCACACATTGATCATCAATAGAGACATTAATGGATTCCATAACAATTCGAGTTCTTTTATTGTAAACCCTATAAGCTCTACTATTCAGAGAATATCCCAAGAACACACCATCATCACTTCTAGCATCAAATTTACCAAGGTGCTCTCTATCTCGTAAAATGTAGCAAGGACTTCCAAAAACATGAAAGTATCCCACATTAGGCTTCTTACCTTTCCACAGCTCATAAGCTGTGTGATCAGTACCTGGTCTAAAAAGACTCTATTTATCGTATAGCACGCAGTGCTGATAGCCTCAGCCCAAAAGTTTGTGCTTAGACCTGTAGCATGTAACATCACTCGAGCCATGTCTAGCAATACCCTATTTTTCCTTTCCACAACGCCATTTTGCTGTGGAGTGATTGGAACTGAGAATTCATGTGACACACCAAGCTTATGAAAATAGTTAGAAAAAGCGGCATTTTTAAATTCAGTACCATTATCTGACCTTACTCTCACTATGCTGGTATTAGATGACTGCTTCTCAATGATCAATTTTTGACTCAAGTTTTTAAAAGACTCAAACGTTTCAGTCTTGTCTTTTAAGAAATTTACTCAAGTGTATCTTGAGAAATCATCTACAACTACTAGCATATAGCTCTTACCTCCAATACTTTCAGATTGAGTTGGTCCCATGAGATCCATGTGTAGCAGCTCCAATACCTTTGTGGTTGTTGCAGAGTTTATCACCCTGTGAGGTGCCTTTGATTGCTTTCCAATTTTGCAGTCCCCACATATCTTATCAGTTTTGCCCTTTAAATTGGGCAAGCCTCTGACACATTGCTTGGAAGATAATTTCAGTAAGTCCTGATAGCTTACATGTCCCATCTTCCTGTGCCAAAGTTCAAAGGTCTCCTCTGTGGATTTTACAGACAAACAGGACTGCAAGCTGGAAGATTCATTAGCTTGAATATGATAACAGTTATCAACAGATCTCTTACCTCCCATGATACCTTCTCCTTTCTGATTTAAGACCAAACATCTCTGTTTGTTAAACCACATGTCTTCATAGTCATCAGCCAAATGACTGACGCTAATCAGATTTGCAGTTAAGCCTTCAACGAATAAAACATTTTTAAGGTTAGGTATACTTGGAGTGTTTACTGTGCCTCGAGCCATAATATTTGCTTTCCTTCCATCTCCAAACGTGACCGATCCAGTTGTGTTTTCATCCTCAAAGGATGTAAACCAGGTTTTGTCTCCAGTCATGTGTCTAGAGCAACCACTGTCAACATACCAGAAATCTCGTCGCTTGTTAGCTAATGCAGTCAAGGCTACCAAACAAGTAGCCTCAATGTGAGAGCTTTGTTGAGCTTTGCTTGCACACGCGAAAAAACAGGTATCATTAGTTTTATAAGATCGAAGACATTTACTTTCATTTTTCTTGGTCCAGACCTCTTTTCTTCTTTCAGTTTGAAAGTTCTTCTTAGATACAATTTCAGCTAGTCTGTTAATGAGTTCTTTTTGTTCTTTAAGTTCAAACTGTAGGGATTCAACCGTATATTTTTCTTGAGAAAACTGTGAGTTTGAAAACCTTTCATTGCACCTAGGTCTGATATGGCCTATCTTACCACAGTGATGACAAGTAGGAATAAAAGTTCTAGAGTTTGCGTACCAGTTTTGACTAGTGGGGAACTCTTGGTCAATTTTTACCTGAAAGTTTGGGTTTTGTTTGCCTTCCTTCACAATCTTAACATGATCATCAGTGGAGACTTCTTCCTTTTCTAGAGATGGTCTTGATGCTCTTACGAATTTAGTACTTTTGGAATTCTCTCCAGTGTATCCCACCCATAAGTGTCATGAGGAGCTTTTCCTGATCCGAGCAATTTTGACATGGAGCTAGAGCTGACATCAAACTTGGTGAATCTTTCTTGAGTCAAATTTAACTAGGGCTGCCACTTGGTTTGGTAATTACCAAACCGACCGAATACCAACCGATGTTTTAGGTTTGGTAAACCGACTTTTTGGTAACCGATACCAATAAAACCGAAATCGAAAATTACCGAAAAAGTTGGTTTAGTTTTGGTAAATACCGAATCTACCGATTATCTAAATATTAGATTTATATACTACAGTTTTCAATACACATACATGTATATTAAGAAATAAACATAAAATTTTTTATAATAGTATGAACATTACTACATATACTACATTAATAGTACATGTATTTTAAGTAACCTAGTCAAAGATGGTTAAATAACCTAGTTTTATTGAAAATTGCTAAAACTTGATGTCATATATACAAAAGAAATGTATAATTAGTAGATGAATACAAAGTTTATGACTATAAAATTCAAAAACCTAGTTTTGTTCATTCTAATTTATATTATAAAGAATTAGTTGTTCTAAAGTTGGTAATACCGAAAACCGAAATACCGAATTTGGTAGATATAATTAAAAACCGAAAATTTTGGTTGGTAATTGGTAGCTCAGTTTTGAAACCGAAAGCTTTGGTTTTGAAGTTGGTAATACCTATAACCGATTCGAACCGACCGAGTGACAGTCCTAAATTTAACTCATCTTGCAGAGACTCATTTTTAGCCAACAATTCCAAGTTCAATGCTTGTTGTCCCTTAACATCCAGTTCCAGCAATTTGATCCTGTTGAGATACTCATCTTTTTCAGTCTTCCATGTCAATAACTCTTGGTCATCTTGTAGATCACTCACATGTTTGCTTTAATCTGGTTTCCATGCAGATTGTGAGGATTCCAATAGATGCTCCACTTTTTCTTTTTCAGTTCTTAGAAATTCTACTTCTTTTTCCAAATTCAAGTTTCTAAGCAGAGTTGCCTTTGAAGCTTTGTAGAGTTGTCTGCAGCGGACATTTGTTTCATCATCAGAGAAGGCCTCGTTACTGTCTGAATCAGGTAGAAGTGATGATACAAGAGCCAGATTTTCAACTTCTTGAGACTCATCATCACTCTAGTTTGAAAGAAGAGACTTGTTGTTGCTGTTTCCATGCTTTCTATTTCCACAGTCAGTAGAGATATGACCATAGCCACCACACTCATAACATTTAGGTTTTCTTGAGTGAGTCCCCTTGAAGCTTCCTTTTCCACTCTTGTTGTTGTAGTCACTGCTGCTACTGCTTCCGTTATAGGTGTTTTTCCTAGGAGCATTGGGATTTCTAGAGGAGTTCTTGCTTTTGAGAAATCTTTTGAATTCCTTTGTCAGTAGAGCAAGATCTAGTGTTTCTTCTTCTTCTTCTACTCCTTTTACAACCTTGAAGGCTACACCCTTATTTTTCTTCTCAGGTTTTAACCTCATCTCATAAGTTTTGAGATTGCCGATGAGCTCATCGAGTGGATACTCATCAATGTCAAATGAGTCCTCTATACTAGTGACTTTTGAATGAAATTTTTCTGGCAAGGCCCTGAGAATCTTTTTGACAATCTTATCTTCATCAAAAGGTGCTCCCAGACTACTACACTGACCAAAAATTTTAAGAATTCTACCATGGAAGTCATCAACGGTTTCATCATCTCCCATAGTCATAGTTTCGAACTCAAAAATCAGTGCTTGTACTTTCTGTGCACGTACCTTTTTACTTCCTTCATATGTAGTATGTAGAAGGTCCCATGCCTGCTTGGCAGTATCACAGTGACTGATCCTCAGTTTTTCCCGTTCAGATAGGGCTGTGAAAATGTCGTTCTTAGCCTTGAAATCTGCTTGCAGATCACAAACTTCTTCCTCAGTCCAGTCCTTCCTTGGTTTGGGATTGGCAGTGGAAGAGTTTTCTCCTTTTGCTTTTACCATAGGTACAGTCCAGCCATTTTCTACAATATTCCACATATGTTCATCGTGAGCATAGAGATATGATTTCATGTATATCTTCCACTAAGTATATTTTTCACATCCACCATCGAACCATGGAGGACTATTTATAGATCCACCAGCAGCCCTATCACGTGAATGTTCCATCTTTCCTGGGATCACTAGAAAGTTCTAGAACCCACTCTTATACCAATTGAAATCACCAGATGGAACAATAATTCAAAGACTTGAATAAATAACAAGACTAGATAATCAAACAACTCAAGTAAAAAGAACACAAGCTTTTGCTGACGCAGTGTAAACCTCTCTACTGAGGAAACTTCACTGCGTGGCGTTTAACATAGCCAACACGAGAAATCAATCCAATATGAATCAAATGAGTTTACAGTATACAAGTAGTGTTGTTCATAACAAACACATTCACTTAGCAACAAATGCTAACTTGATTTACAACTGATCTAACTTTTTACTTAATCATCATTCTATCAACAAGAGCCAATCAACCAATCTTCCTCAATCTCAAGGTCTCACTGATCTTAAGAGTGAATTATGAACATGAGAGATTATGCAATAGAATACATGAAACAAGTAGAGAGTTTTCTGAAACTAATTTGAACAAAAAAACTTAGTCGTTCAAGAGAGGACAATTTTATGCATCAAAAACCCCCTACGTCTAATTTCAGTTTCGAAACCTTTTATAAGGGAGGAAAACTCCCCCTCAATCAAATCTTTTCTTAATTAGCAAATAAGATAAATATGGAAAGATGTTTAAAACTGAAATCTACACTTCCTATTTATCAGCCATACATGTCAAAAATCTTTAATGAAGATGTGTATACCAAATCAATTTATTAATCGACATGCATATCAATTTAAATCATTTAGTATGTTATGAAATGAATACCACTTATACTCAAGATCAGTGAGAGTGATCCTCCTTGATTTTCTCTTGATGATCCGATCTTACAGACTTCTTTAATTTTCTTTAAGCCTCCGAACAAATAGAAGAGATACTCTCCTAGGCTTTGCAGTTTCTGATTTCCTTGTTGATTTGGGAAAGTCGTGTGTTGAATAGGGATAGTCTAATGTACTTACAAGGTAGTAATGAGACAATGGGAGTGGATTCAGCTCTTGGTCCAAATTCAATACTGGGAGCTAAGCGAAAGGCTGTGGAGGTTTTGGGACGCACAGGTAAGAGGTATGTGTCTAAATCGGATCCGGTGCTTCAGGTTAATGATGGTTTGTAGCTTGTCTTGTAGCACGAGAATGGACAACTGATTGTTTCGCCAAGAAAGAAGAAACTGGGAAGGCCTAAGGGAAGTAGGAATAGGCCTAAGTGTGCTGAGGTCCTTGAGAAAGATCTTCAGGGAAGAAAGTCTAAAAAGTGGAGACTCTGGGATAGTGATCGTGAAGTTCCAATTTCTGTGGAAAAGGAGACTTGCACGGATACTGAGACTGACCAAATGGAAGAGTTGCAGACCAATGGTGGAACTGTAGGGATGTAGGTGCATCATCCTCAACTAGTAATATTTAAACTTTAGTTTAGGTAGCAAGATCTAGTTACACGGTTGTTACATTTATTTACTCTGCTTCTGAGTTCCTAGGTTTTGTTAGAATAAAGGTTCTTAATTGTCGTTAAAAGGTGGGTGTACTAGGGAGTGCAAGGTTCTGTTTTTCTTAGAATATGTCATTTGTGTGTCCTAAATGACGGCTCTTTCTGTCATCCCCTCAAGGATGTTTTGTTTCTGGTACTGCATGCTGAATTATAAATTTGGCTGACCTAATTCGATTCAAAAATGGTTGTATGCCAAAAGAGAAATTATACAAACCGAGATTAAACTTTCAGCCTCCCCAAAATAATTACTAGCAATAAAACCATTGTCGTGCCTTTCGTAATCAATTGCTAACCAAGTAATTAAAAATGAAACCACTCCGAAGACTCTTTTAGTGGAGCTATTCGTAATCAATTGACAATTGCTAACCCTTAAAAACAAAAATTAATAATAATAATAAAAATAAAAAATAAAAAAAAATAAACATATTCTTTTGAACCTGGATTAGCAATTTAGCACCAAGTTTGGCTTTGGACGGCTCGGTGGGTTCTATTAAACAATCATTCACAAGTACTGACTTGAGTACTGAGCATTTACATATTATCTTACTTCATGAACACTATCAAACCTTAAATGAAGAAAGATTCCTCGAAGAAACATAAGCTGCGTCAAAATTAAAGCAAAATCCACTCTACTAATTGCCAGAAATAGATAGTTCATATAGACATGATAAACAAAACGCATTATTTTTAGTACTATCTAGAAAGAGACCACATGCCATTATGCAAGCACATAATCACCATTAGGTAGCAACGCCATCCAAGATCTTAGCAACAACCTCTTTGGAATCCCTAAGCTTTTTTATGCTCTTTACCAGCTTCTCGCGCTTGACGGAAACTGCTGGAGATTCCTCTAGCATTTTCTCAATCCCACCACCACAATTTGGTCCCATCAACTCTTTCACAATCTCAATCTCCATGTCTTTGTTCACAAGTTTTGAAACACTTAACTGCAAATGCAAAGCCATACAATCAACAAGCCTTCTCAGAACAACTTTCCAATAGGCAGTCATCCTCATTTTCAAGTCAAAAGCCTGAGACAGAACATGATTATTCACGTCCAAGAAAAAAAGAGAAACATACTGCCGAAGGACTCCAACTTCAACTTCCCCAATACCCTCTACAGAGACCGTAGAGTCATTTTTAGATAAGACCGCATGTACAAATGCGTCTTGTTGACCCATCAGCCTGCTCCATTCGGATACATATTCTGGATTACCTGTATAATCAGTCAGCTTCTCCATTTCCACCATCTCCATTGTCCACTCAACTGACCTTTCTTTCATCCTTGTTATAAGATTACGGCCAGCTCTTCTGGTGCATACCTGAAGCTGATAATAGTTTTCTGTATTATGCATTAACACAGACATAACCACTTCTTCAATATAACTCCAAACCTTCTCAACAAATACAATAGGTATGCTCGAGATTCCCTTCACTTTTCCCTGCAAGATAACAAGAAAAGCATTGCGGGGAACAAAATTCGGAAGACTAATACCATTTGCTTCCTCCAAAATCTTGATCTCCTCTACTAAGAAGTTACTTTTTGGGTCACTTTCTTCACACTTGTGAAGTTGATCTGAGTACTGATTGAGCATCTTATAAAGCCGAGCAGTGCAATGCATGTGCTCGTCATCAGGGAACTCATCAAATTCTCCTCTCACCAGAATTTTCCTAAGAGATTCTTTTGATGATCCGATGATCTGCATAAATGCGGTCATGGCTTCAGCAACAGATGACAGACTCTTTGGCATTTTGTTCAACTCCAAGAGACAAGAACTCAGCTTGTCATTTATCTTCTTGACAATGTCTGGCAAGTTTCTAGCTATGCTAGAAGCTTGAATCTGCACCAACTTTTGACCCAGAACTGGAATTCCAACCATAGATTTGTCAATCTTGGACAGCAAAGGATGAGTTTGAAAAAGTTGTAGAGATTTAGCCCTTGCCTCCTTATAAGTTTCATCTCCAATCCGGTTCCTCACACAGACATAACCAAGACCAATACCAACATCATCTGCTGTAACCTTCTCTAATAGTCCTTCGGGCGCCTTATCAACCTTTGTGACCACAGCCAGAGTCCTATCACCAGCTCTATCCACACTCTGTGACATCCTGATGGATTCACAAGTTGTAAAATCAACAGTAGCAGACAACACATTGAGAATGATGCTCTCTTCAGGCTTGATATAATCCATGATCATGTCTTTGATTTGATCATAGATATCCTCGGGCTGACCATGAACAGGAACTCTAGTGATTCCAGGGAGATCAACCATAGTCAAATCAGGAACACCATTCTTTTTCACCAACAGAGTCAATGGGGTGTTAGAAATTCCCTTACCTCCACCAGCAATAACATTGGTGGCATTGACAATATCATCAGCAATGTTGACCTCATCAGTGTGCTCAACTTTGCCATTGTACTCCAACTGGAACTCTGGCCCAGGACTATAGCGGTGTTGAAGCCTCATTATAAAGGGTACCCTGGTGCAGATAACTTGTCCACGTGGCAAGCTGATGCCGGCCAGGGATTCAAGGACGCTTGACTTGCCAGATGATTGGTCACCTACAACAACAATGGTGGGGAGCTGAATGCCTTCCTCCATAACCATGAGGCTCCTGAGTTTGTCAACGGCGTCAAGGAGAGGACGGATTTTTTCATTGTAGGATGACACAATCGGTGCTGCTTCAATGATGGCATGTTGTTCTACACATGATAATCCTTCACCTTCTGAAATGCATGCTAAATCTGTTTGCTTTGCTGCCCCTATCTTCTTGATAATCTGATGTATTGACTGAAAGAAAACTAGAAGAGTGAGATGGAGAAAGAGATGGGATGAGTCAATAGATAACAGAATACAAAGTAATGTATAACCATGAGGCTCCTGAGCTTGTCAAAGGCGCCAAGGAGAGGACGGATTTTGTCATTGTAGGATGATACAATTGGTGCTGCTTCAATGATGGCATGTTGTTCTACACATGATGATCCTTCACCTTCTGAAATGCATGCTAAATCTGTTTGCTCTGCTGCTCCCATCTTCTTGATAATCTGATGTATTGACTGAAATTGACTAGAAGAGTGAGATGGAGAAAGAGATGGGATGAGTTAATAAATAACAGAATACGTACAAAGTAATGTGTAAACATAGTAGGCACCTTTGGATTACCAAAAAAAAAAAAAATTAGGCACCTTTTGACTCTATTTTTGTTTGGAAAAGTCATAAAGATGACTAGGAACAGTAGGGAGATGATTGAAGCTCATAGAAGCCCCGCCAATCCATGTGAATTGTTGAATCTGTTCTGCTAGGAAAAAGTGAAAGGTATACAAACAAAATGTTAAAGCAACATAGTACAAGAAAGTAAAATTAAAAGTAAATGGTAAAGCAAAAGAATCGAACCTGTCAGCTGGTTTGGATTTCACGATCTTCGATATTTTACATTGTAGAATTTCCTGCAAAATTTGTTATTTCAGGCATCATATCCAATAAATTATATATGACTTGAATAAAACTCATGATACTTGTATGATATGTCTTGTGATATTGAATCGTGATGTGCAGGTAACAAAATGATCCATATGAGGGCCTTCCTATAATAAGGAGGACAAAAATCAATGAAGTATGAAAGAGGTAGCTGATTATGAAACAAATTAACGCATATTAATTAACATCCCGATGAGTTTTTTTTTTGATAAGAAAGGACTTATTTAAGTTATAGATGGAAGCTCCTAAGGCAACCCAAGGTTACAGAATCAAAGAGTTAGTTTTTGTTTTTGCAGATACACCATCTTTCAATGGAGTTACTGTTGTAAAGAAATCCTAGTGCATGAAAAAAAACAAAGTGACCTGACAAGTAATGAAATCAAGCATGCACAAGAACAAGCACAGAACTATTGTGGCTCGGCCTCTAGTGAGACCTACGTCCACAACAAGAGTAGCTTGATGCTTACTGTAACAAGAACAAGGTATATGTTCTCATACACAAGCCCCGAATATATACACCTCATTTCTCTCTAGAGTCTCTATAACCCACAAGTGATTGGGAGCTAGAAAAAGAAATTAATCAGAAAAAAAGATGAGAATGGTCCAAAAGCTCTCCTTTTTTGAGCTTATGAGGTGTGTCTCCATTCATGATGGAACTCAATTCCAAAGCTAATGCATGTTGCTGATGACCCATTATCGTCTGTCTTTGTCAATCGATGACCCATTATCTTAAAGCAATTAATGACGCAACGACCTCATCAGGTAACCTTTAAAGATGATACCATCAATCAAAAACTGAGTATCATGCAAGGTCTCTCTTTTTCCACTTGAACAAGAGCTACAAAAGAAACATATTGACTGAATGAGAAGTTTAAAGATGACTAGCGTGCTTACCTATCTGTAGAGCATTTGATATCATCAAATAGTTGCAAGTTGCAACTTTGCCACTTATAAGAAGCATCAGTTAATTTCCAACATCCAACAGAAACATGGTGAGAATGTTCTAGAATTCCTAGTTCTATTCGGATTAGATTTCCTTGTAACATTAGAATATATGTACTTTGCAATCCCTATATATAGGGCTCCTATTCTCAATAATGAAAGACAATTCTCTCTTCAATCTCTCTCGAATTCTCTTTTACTTAAACACATCAGTTAATTTCCAACATCCAACAGAAACATGGTGTACATATCTCTACCTATACCAGATCATAAATTTTCTGTTGCAGCAAAGATATTAATCAATAGCTAGATTTCAAATTAATTAATCTACATAGACCCTTACAGATGTACGTGCAATGAGGAAGTCATTTACCATGGATGAAACAGCTATTTATGTTTACATCCATGATACACTATCTCTCCAAACTTGAAGATCATGGTTCCCTATGAAAGTTGGTTTGAACTCCAAACATGGGATAATGTATTCCATCTGCAATTACATATTCACCATCTCATGTCTCAAACTTCTATCAGCAAACATTGGAAATGGTGTCAACTTAGCTTTTCTGATTGGTTAACCGGTGTTGTTCAAAATCGTACATAAGAATAGTGAATTTGGATAGCTTTCCCCTTCCAAAGAGATAATTAGATATAAACCCAATTTTCTAAAGTGATATTGGGAAAAACCCAGATCAATTTACACCCAATCCACGTAGACAACTTTCCTTGTAGAGTGTTGATGTATACTCAATATTTTTTTGTGTTTTTTTATATGCCTGATTTACCCTAGCTTGGACAATTTTTTTTTTTTTTGAGAGGTTGGGCAATCTTCTTTGTAGAGTGTTGATGTATAATTATAGCATATGGCATTATGGCTTAAATCATGCATGTTTTTATTTCAAATTTTCATTAATGATATATATAACACCATGATTTCAAGCAATACAGATACTAGTTCAGTTCTATAGATCATAAGAAAGAAGTTCAAATTTGTTGTTGTGAACTTGTGTATCACCTATCACCTATGCATTCGTGACCATATTATCTTTCTAATCTTTGGCTTTCAAAAGTATGGTATCTACTCATAAGATATGTTATTCATGAGATTTAGTTTTCAAATCTTTTCATTTGTCATCATTGTGCCCTAAATTTTCTTATGGTAAAGTATCTTGTTCTAGGTATATTGTCATACCTAGAACAAGATACTTTTCTTTTCTTTGAACTTTTCCTTTTGCATATTGTCATATTAATTTGATGATTATTATTGTTCATTCTCAATTGTTACCTAATAGATAGGAATATGCATATAGGGATCAATTAGATATTTTCAACCTAAGAAATATGGTCAACTCGCAATGATAGAATACCTAATTAAGAAAGAGGTTGATGTGAAAAATGATTCGAATAAGTAGGTTGAAATGAAAATTCCAAGAAGTGAGGTTAACTAAACACACGGGTCTAATCTTTAGGTTGTAATAAAAAAAAACCTATTAGCTTAAACCTCTACTTTTAAGTCAGGTTCAAGTAAATGGATGGAAGATAGAAATAGAAAATAGAAAATAGAAAATAGAAAATAGAAAATCTCAAAATCTATTAGCTAGGTAAAAAAAATAAACATACAAATAAAATTTTAAAAATAAAAACCCTATTAGCTAGCTAGGTTAAAAACTTAAACATCTACCTTTAAGTCAAGTTGCAAGTAAATAGATGGAAAACAGAAATAGAAAACACAAAATCTTCCTTTAAAATAGAAAGTTTAAATTCCACATTCATTTAAATCTATAAAATCTTTGAATTCAAAAAACATAAAATATGTAAGAAAAGATCCATAATTCTAGCAATAATGATGAGTAGAAGGAAAATTGTTGGAATAATGGGACCAATAAAAAATCTATAATTAAGGTATTTAAAGAGGACTTTAATTTTACTAATTGACCAATATTTATCAGATTTAAATGGTGGCAATATGTGTAATTTTTAGGAAAAAGAAAGATAATATTTTATCCTAGTTGGCAATAATTGGGTGTATAGATTGAAAAAATAATAATATGTGTGTTTTTTCCATTAACTTTTCTAGAAATTGGGTTTATAATGAATTTCCCCTTTTCCAAGAAAGGTGGCTGTTCTATTTTTGACAAATATATGATACATGATCGAGTACAACTTCACAACTTGTCAGGTTCAAATTTTCTGTTGTGAGATTGAATTGTCTTTTATCAATACACAATTTACAATGATCAGTCAAGATAACCAAATCGTTAGAACCGCAATTCCAATGTGTAAATGCATTTCTTTAGAGTCTTTCAGAAGTCCAAACGCAAAGCAGGAATACATAGACCTTTATCTTCATTTGTTTTCTCAGATATCCCCCATCTAATGGTGAAAAGAATGCTTCTTCTCTTAGCTATTCAATGTGGATGTGAACATGTCTTAACTGAACAAGATACTCCGAGATGCAAAGGTGAAGAATTTAAAACAGCTGATTTCACTGTCTATTAGATGACTTCTCATTTCAAATTTTCATTAGATATTCAAATTTCGTTTTTGTTTTCCATTTCTACTTCCTATTTTGTCCGAGAATAAAATCTTGAGAGAATAATGTTAAAAGTTACCAATTAAAAACTGGTTTAGCAGCATTAGAAATATGGGACCTGACAATGGAATAGACAGTAGATGGTATACATGCATAAACAAATTTATGCTTCATGACTATGAAACATCAACTGATAAATTATTAAAATCCTAGCTAGGAATGAAACAGGGCCTCTAAAAATGACTCCAGGATTCAAGACTAATCAATTGAACAAAATTAGACAGGTGGTGCTAGGTACTTGATTTGTAATCCTGATTTAAGCTTACTTCCATTACCCTTGGATAATCCCATCTTTACAGTTGCACAACTAATCATAGCATAATGTCCTGAGAGGTACTGGAAAAAAGGTGTTAGGGAATTTAATCCCTCCGCCACGCAAGTACTAGAAATAGAGATAGAAAGAAGAAATAACCAAGCCAAGAAGACAACAAGATTTAACGAGATTCGACCAATATCCTTGCCTACGTCCTCGGAGAGTTTCACCTTCATTAATGAGAGAATTACACAAGTACAAGATTACACTGCTCAAGTTTATGCCCAACCCAAGCCCTTGTATCCAATAGGATACCCCTTGTACACCTTCTCTCAACCTAGAAGATCACTCTACCCCAAGAGCTATTCACACTCTTGAACACAACTCACTTTGCTTCTATACACGAGGACCCATAGAGTTGCTCTAGACCTCTCCTTGCTTGCCTCCACACAAGGTTCATTTATTTATACCATTGATAGGAGTCTCTAGACTCACTTCATCAATGCTCATACATGAATCAACCACCCATCTCCCACATCAACTCCCTAGGAAGACTAAAAAGGTCAAAACATGAATTTAACTATACATTTCTTCCCAATGCATTAGCTTGACCATGCATTTATACCCAATGCATGCACTTGACCATACACCAATTTTCCATGCATAAGTTGCCACCTTGAATGCACAAACAATTAATACCATGCATTCATGCCATGCAAAATATATCCACAAAGGAGGGATAGGCACCAAACCCAACAAAAGGTTCAGAAGAGAAACAAAATAAAGGAAATAAAAATGAGAAAACAGAGAAGATATGGTGAAAGATTACCTTTCTAGCTTCAAGGAATTCATAAACAAAATATCTAAAGCCACCTCAGCACTAAAACCACAACATGAACTCCTTTGAGCTATTGATTATGGACCTCAACATATCTAAGGATGGAGGATTAATTAGAAATCTTTGTAGCGAAAAAAAAAGTTTCAGAAAATTATTGCAGTAGCCAAATGAACAGAATTAAACAACAGCTACTGACTGCAATATGGTTTGAACTTTGTTGATGCACAGAAGGGATTGATGATGAAACCAAAAAAGCTAAAGCTTCCAGAGTTTAGCTCCAAATTTACTAGAAAATCTGTGGGACTAGTTGAAAAACTGGATGGTGTTATGGTGCTGTATAATCCTCCACCGGCTGATTCTGGTGCTACTCCACACCACTAAGAAGAAAAGACGATGACCATTGGGTAGCAAGAACAAGAATCCTCTCAAGGACAAAAAGGATCAAAGAAGTTATTGGTCTATTGCGCTTGACCTATCCTACCAAGACTTCTCGCCTTCGAAACAAGGGCAAGGACAAGAATTTAGTTTGTTAATTTTGGTACGTTTAAGCTTGCTCGCTATGATGTTTGTTTATATTTAGTTATAAAGTCTTCTGGAGCTACACTACGTGCATTGACGAATGGAGACTCATCATTCAAATTTAATTTTGTGTAGACATGCTCTTTGACTTTAATTTTGTCTGTCCTAAACTACTTGACCACTGATTAAAGATGCAAGTACAAGAATCTTATTATATGTGCCATTTTTTTTTAAACGAAGGTTCATTGCATTAGATGACCAGCCAAAGAGCCAGAGTCTAACATACACTTATAGACAGAAAAATGGCAGGGTAACTACCACTCTGCTATCTAAGTAATGTAAACTCATTACAAGTCGATTTTGAGCCCGCTTTGGAAGCGAGCCCATAAACAAAGAACAACTCCGTGTCTTTTAGGGCAAAATCATTGACTGGTATCCCCATTAGCCAGGCGCGCAATTGAGGTACCAACAGAGAGCCACTTCCCAGCAAACAAATAGGAGTCAGATCCTCATCCAGAAGCCGCTTCCTCCAGTACAACTCTAGATAATTACCAATTTCGAATAACCATTATCTGAATTAGTACTGGCACTTTAAAAAACCCTAAGCCCACAAAGTGGGCCTAGGTTTATAGCCCAGCAACCTAAGTTTGAGCCCAGGCCCAAAAGCCCAAGCCCAAACTCGAGTAGCCAAGATAGTAGCCCTAGCCCCTGTAGCCAAGCCGCCGCTGCCGCCGACCAACCCTCTAACGGCCGACCGTGATAGAGCATGGCCATGGTGACTTCAAGCCGTAACCCAAGCAAAGTCTTCGAGCACCTGCACGTCCAGATCCACCGACGAGGAAACGACCTCAACCCCTCCAAGTCGGAATCAGGAGAATAGACGGACCCCTACACTCAATACCGGAATCCGACCTCGCACAGACCCGATATGCACACTGTGATCGCTTCGACCTCTCCGATCCACTGGTCTTCCTCCACCACCGAAAGACCCGTGCCATTTTGGCTATGAGATTAATAAAATATATTTTTCTGTTGTCTAAAAAGACTCCTCTCATTTTGTTTATTTTAAAAATTCATAAACATAGGCCACGTCAACGGACCGAACCAGGCGCGGCCAGGCCCATTCATAGCTGGCTTGGGCCGGGCCGGGCCTTATTATATTTTTAAATAATGGCGGACCAGGCCAAGCTGGGCTTTATTATAAATCGAAGGATCCAAGCCAGTCCATATAAAGCGGGCCTTGCGGACTTTTTTGGGCCGGACCGGGCCTTATTATATTTTTAAATAATGGCGGACCAGGCCAAGCTGGGCTTTATTATAAATCGAAGGATCCAAGCCAGTCCATATAAAGCGGGCCTTGCGGACTTTTTTGGGCCGGGCCTTGCGGGCTTTTTTGGGGACGGGCCTTGTGGGCTTTATTTTTAATAAATATTTAGAGACACTAATTTTTTTATAAATCTATATTTATATATCATACATTCCAAAGAGCAACCTCTATCAATTCAAAGAAAATGGGAAAACCGACCGTTGGATGTGATTATTACAATAAATTATGCGTGTGGTTAAAAATTTAGTCAATTTTACCATAGTTTCGAACCCGATCGGATTGGTCATTTGTATGTTTTCTTGGTTGACCGATGGCATAACAACCGCGAAACGTGCTTATTTTTTTACATCACGTTTGTAAATATTTCATCAATGGATGTGCATGGACATAAGATAAAAATTTCAATTATAATTACAAATACATTGGTCTATACCAATTTGCCTACTAAAATTGTGTAACTTATACATTGCATTTAAATTGTTGAGGTTCATTCTAAAGCAAACATGAAGTGGAAAATGAATTTGGAGAAATCAACCACTCGATGGAGAGATTGTAATGTTTTATGGTGGTTGTAAAAATTTCAGCCAATTTGGTTCTCGTTTCGAATTCGATTAACTAGGTCAAACTTAGTTACTCTTATAAACCTATATTTATATATCATACACTCTAAAGAGCAACCTCTATCAATTCAAAGAAAATGGAAAAACCAACCATTGGATATGATTATTACAATAAATTATGAGTGTGGTAAAAAATTTAGCCAATTTCACCATATTTTCGAATCTGATTGAATTGGTCAACCGTCGTCACTTGTATATTTTCTTAGTTGACCGATGACACAATGACCGCGAAACGTGCATATTTTTTCACATCACGTCTGTAAATATTTCATAGGTGGATGTGCGTGAACATAAAATAAAAACTTCAATTTTAATTACAAAGATATTGGCCTATATCAATTTGCCTCCTAAAGTTGTATAACTTATACATTGCATTTAAATTGATGAGGTTCATTCTAAAGCAAACATGAAGTGAAAAATGAATTTGGAGAAACCAACCGCTCGATGGAGAGATTGTAATGTTTTATGGTGGTTGTAAAAATTTCAGCTAATTTAGTTCTCGTTTCGAATTCGATCAATGGTCAAACTTAGTTACTCTTATAAACCTATATTTAAATATCATACACTCCAAAGGGTAACCTCTATCAATTCAAATAAAATAGAAAAACCAACCGTTGGATGAGATTATTATAATAAATTATAAGTGTGGTAAAAAATTTAGCTAATTTCACCATATTTTCGAATCCGATCGAATCGGTCAACCGTAGTCATGACATGTAAAATATATATGCACATATTCTATATAGAAGTATGAGAACGTCCAATTTCACCATAAGCCAAATTACAAAAAATTCACAATCACACAAAGACACACACACACACATATAATGATGATGATGTGGCACACTGAATATTTCCAAATATATGTGCTGGGCCTTCTAGATTCTGTCAAAGCTGAACTGCCTTCACTTACATTGTCATAACTCCTTCTAGAAAAGTCAGAATCGCAACCGTAAAATTTTTCAGAAACTAGACACATGGGGCTTTCCGTGCATATAGGGTATAGCTCCTAATTCTCTCCGAGCAGCTCCCAGTAATTCAGCGAAGTTCGGTTCTAGACATGAACTTGTAAAAGATGTTGAAGATTCCCAATGAAGCAGAACTACCTTCACTTAAATTGCCATAACTCCTTCTAGAAAAGTCGGAATAGCAAACCGTAAAATTTCTTAGAAACTAGAAACATGGGGCTTTCCATACATATAGGGTACATCTCTTAATTCCATCCGAGCAGTTCCCAGTAATTCAGCGAAGTTAGGTGTTCTGCACAACAGTTTCTGTGTTGCAGATTCTCGTTCAAGCTGAACTTTCTTCACTTAAATTGTCATAACTCCTTCTAGAAAAGTCATAATTGCAAACCTTAAAATTCCTCAGAAACTAGACACATGGGGCTTTCCGTGCATATAGGGTACATCTCCTAATTTCGGTTGAGCAGTTCCCAGTAATTCAACGAATTTCCATGCACAACAGTTTCTGTGTTAATTATATCATATTTTTTGTTTGCGGGCTTTTACGGGCCTGGCCTAGTGACAGGACCCGACCCAGGAATCCCCCAATTACCTGGATACGAGCCTGCGGGGCCCACATTAAGTGAAATCCTACCGAAAATTCGGCAGAACCTCCCCTAAATATGGGCTACCCAAAATTTCACAAACCTGGACATGCTTTCAACTGTAACTTCTACTCAACCTACTATATCAAATTTACAATCCAAGCACATATATTACATCCGGAAAGTTCAAATCCCAACATAATCCTCCCGAAGCAACAACAAACCAAACAACAACATCCATCAAACTTAAAAGAAAAGTTTATCAGAGCAACACTAAACTAAGCCGATATCATACAAGGTAGGTTAAGTAATAACCTACGGACAAAAACGGAAGCGCTGATTTCCAAAGTCCTTGAGCCTGGACGCAATCTCTGCTAATCTGAAATCTGGGCATTTGAAAACGAAGGGCCCAGGGGAAAACATATAAAATCCATTAGAGTGAGTGGACAAAACCGAAACGAGAATCAAAACAATTTATGGTATGCTTCCCCATTTCCCTTTTTAACAAAACCATCATGCAGCGATACTTCATGAAAATTTCCAACTCAATCCTTTTTCCAAGAAACTCATTTGATTACTAGGAAGGACTGCTTCCTAGGCATCTCATGCCATCAGGGAGGGACTGCCACCCGATGACGCATCGGAAGGGACTGCCAACCGGATAGGAGGCGGTGATTAGTTGGGACTGCCAACTAGCCACAGGTAGTAGACGGGACTGCCGTCTAACTACATCAAGTCATCTGGAAGGGACTGCCAACCAGATGACACTTCGGATGGGACTGCCAACCGAGCTGTAGTCTGGAAGGGACTGCCAACCAAACTATTACCTAGCAGGGTCTGCCAACTAGGTAAGATACGCATGCGCCAAACTGGCCTCCTTGTCAACTGTTTCCTTTTTAATCCTTTTCTTTCCATAAAATCACATTTACTCGAATAACAATCCATTTCAAAATTTAATACCATGCTGCATGCATTATTTAAATAAAAATAAAGGTCCACTCACAAGTGAATCCCGCAGCTAACCCTGCTGCCTGCCTGTGTCCTCCTCGCTCGAGGGCTCAGTACGTCCTGTCACAATAGAATAGGATATAATTGACCATATAATGAATACTCTCAAAACAACTCATTCCCCTCGGAATAAGCATCCGTTATTCACAAATGGTTATAAAACGCCCATCCATTAATTTGAGATTAAATTCTATCATTTCTTTACAATCTCAATGCCCTCTAACTCATAACCACTCAATCGATTCTTAAATCGATTCCTTAACCATTCCAAGACCTCGCTTAATCTAAGCCTTCACAAAGACCGTTCGATAACTTAACAAATTTTTTTAATTCACTTCCTTCAACAAAATTTTCCACCAAATTATAATATAATTCCTTTCCAAAATTTCCAAATTCATTCTTAACCTTCCTTACTTCCACTCACAATTCCATCTCTAAATTTCAACTCCTCTCTAAATTTTCTTTTCCAAAACACAATCTCCACTCCAAACTCCTCCACAAAATAGAACAATTCCATAATAACCTTAATAGTAAATTAACAAGAGATTTACCCATAAAATTTATAATCCATACTATCCAAAATAACAATAACTACACCAAAATTCCAAAAAAAACTCAAACCAAACAATCCTCAAGTTTAACACAAAACTCAAAGGTGAAATCCAATTCCGGTCAACCTATTTAGCTCAAAATCATCTCCACAACACACCCAACAATTCTATACCTGCAACAACAACCAAAACAAGCAGAAAAAGCCGGAATTTCAAACCCAAACTCAAGAACTCGGATGCAACTGTTCATGCTACTGTTCACGTCCCCAATCACCTTGAATTCTTCCTCCACAGCTCAAAACAAGCTGCAACAAGGTTAGCAACATGTTCAGCAACTCACCAACAACCAAAACCCAAGGAAAATCGGCCGGAAACCGCCGGAAAACCGAGATCGGAGCCAAACTCCGGTTTTCCCCTTTCTGCAAATTCTCTTCAAAACTCAAAAACTAATGATACCCAAGGTGAAAAACTTACATATCTAGGTAAAGGAGGGAGGGAGGATCATGCCATGGTGAGCGGTGCACACGGAGGTGGCCGGACGACGTCAATTTTTGGTGGAAGAGAGCCGGCGGCGAAAGGAAAAGAAAAGGGAGGGGGAGAACTCGGGCTTGTCCCGTTTTTCTCAATCTGTCACTTTCTCTTTCTCTCTCTTCCCTAAAAGGAAACCTACTTAAATAAAACCCAAGCTAAAAATAGTAACTCGTATTTTAAGTCACAACTTTCCCGTAAAAAATCCGATTTAAACAAACTTCGTGTCCACGAACTCAATTTTTCGTATTCTACGACAATCTCAAATAAATTTCCTAATTTACCGGACTACAAAAAAAGTCACTCCTTGGTCAACCACGGTAAAAAGTAACTAGTAGGTACGGGGCATTACAATCTCCCCTCCTTATAAAAATTTCGTCCTCGAAATTGTACCTGTCAAGGAAAAAGATGTGGATACTGTTGCCTCATTTGATCCTCTGGTTCCCAAGTAGCTTCTTCAACCAAGTGATTCCTCCATAATACGTTAACCAAAGGTATAACCTTACTTCGGAGCACTTGCTCACGACGATCAAGGATCTGTACTGGTTCTTCTTCATATGTTAAATCTTCTGTAAGTGTAATGGGTTGATCTGGTAACACATGTGAAGGATCAGTGATGTACTTGCGAAGCATGGAGACGTGGAATACATCATGTACTTGAGATAGTTGTGGAGGTAAAGCCAAGCGGTAAGCGACAAGACCAATTCGTTCCACAATCTCATAGGGACCCATATACCTTGGACTTAGTTTCCCTCGTTTACCAAACCTTACCACACCCTTCCAAGGAGATAACTTCAGAAATACCCAATCACCAACTTGAAATTCAAGATGCTTCCTATGTTTATCTGCGTAGCTCTTCTGTCTGCTTTGGGCCGTCTTAAGTCTCTCTCTGATCACCTTAACTTTATCTGTTGTGATTTCAATAATCTCAGGACCAATAAGTTGTCTTTCTCCCACTTCATCCCAACACAAGGGGTCCTACACTGTTTCCCATACAAAGCTTCGTAGGGGGCCATACCAATACTCGAATGGTAACTGTTGTTATATGCAAACTCCATCAAAGCCAAGTGCTTATCCCAACTTCCTTTAAATTGTAGAGAACAAGCCCTCAACATGTCTTCCAAAGTCTGTATAGTCCGCTCAGATTGTCCATCAGTTTGAGGATGGAAAGCAGTGCTAAATTGTAATTCTGTTCCCATAAATTTGTGAACCTTCCTCCAAAACTTTGATGTGAATCGAGCATCACGATCAGAAACAATGGACTCGGGAACACCATGAAGCTTTACAATTTCGTCCACATACAACTTTGCCAATTTATCCAAACTAAAGGTTTCCTTAACCGCCAGAAAATGAGCTGATTTGGTGAGTCGATCTACAATCACCCAAATACCATCATTACCATCCTGCGTACGAGGTAACTTGTAAATAAAATCCATGGTGATATGATCCCATTTCCATTCCGGAATTGGCAAAGGTTGCAACAACCCCGACGGTTTTTGCCTTTCCGCTTTCACTTGCTGGCACACAAGGCATTTACTCACAAAAGCTGCAATTTCTCTTTTCATGTTTGGCCACCAATAGTACTCCTTGAGAGTCCGATACATTTTTGTACCACCAGGATGCAGGGCATACGCGGAGTTATGAGCTTCATCAAGTATTTCTCGTTTAAGTGCTTCAACGTTAGGAACACAAAGTCTCTTCCCAAACATCAATGTCCCATCTCTTCGAATAGAAAACTCAAGTTGCCAACCACCACGAACACCTTCTTTAATCCCTTCAATTCTTGGATCAAGAGGCTGGGCTTCCCGTATTTTATCAATGAATGCTGGTCTCACATGAAAACTAGCCACCAGAGTACCAACCTCATCAACCGATAACTCAACCCCCGTAGATCTCAACTCTGCCAATAGGGGTACACGAGTGGCCCTTAAATAAGACAAGGTCACGGATGGGTTCCTACTAAGTGCATCCGCCACCACATTCGCTTTACCGGGGTAGTACTCAATGGTACAATCATAATCTTCAATCAATTCCATCCATCTTCGTTGTCTTAAATTTAAATTCGGTTGTGTAAACACGTACTTGAGACTTTTATGGTCAGTGAAGATTTGACATCTGGCTCCATACAGATAATGCCTCCACAACTTAAGAGCAAGTACAATAGCTGCCATCTCTAGGTCATGTGTGGGATAATTCAACTCATGTGGCTTCAACTGTCTAGAAGCATAAGCAATCACATTACCATGCTGCATTAATACACAGCCTAAGCCTTGTCTAGAGGCATCGCTGTAAATTACATACTCCCCACTATTATCAGGCAAGGATAGAATTGGAGCACTAGTCAGCCGACTCTTAAGTTCTTGGAAGCTCTGCTCACAATTTTCAGACCAAACAAATCTGACACCTTTTCTCGTTAACTTAGTAAGAGGAGCGGCAATTCTAGAAAAGTTTTGCACAAAACGTCGATAGTAACCAGCAAGACCCAAGAAACTACGAATTCCCGTTACATTGGTAGGTCTTTCCCAATTCAACACGGCTTCTACTTTTTGGGGATCCACACTAACACCACCAGCTGTAATGACGTGACCCAAGAATGTCACTTGGTCAAGCCAAAACTCACACTTACTGAATTTAGCATACAATTGGTGTAGCCGTAGAGTCTCCAACACAATATTCAAGTGCTTAACATGTAACTCCTCACTCTTAGAATAAACCAATATGTCGTCAATGAACACAATCACAAAGCGGTCAAGATACGGGCGAAACACCCTGTTCATGAGATCCATGAAAGCAGCGGGTGCATTAGTCAACCCAAAAGGCATAACAAGGAACTCATAATGACCATAACGTGATCGAAAAGCAGTTTTGGCTACATCCTCCTCTTTAATCCTTAACTGATGATAACCAGATCTCAAATCAATCTTTGAGAAAACTTTAGCACCCCTCAACTGGTCAAACAAATCATCAATGCGGGGCAAGGGATATTTATTCCTTATAGTCACCCTGTTTAGTTTCCGGTAATCAATACAAAGCCTCAAAGTACCATCTTTCTTCTTCACAAACAACACAGGTGCGCCCCAGGGAGATACACTAGGTCGTATAAATCCCTTATCCGTTAACTCCTGCAACTGTACATACAACTCCTTCAGTTCCGCCGGTGCCATTCTATAAGGTGCTTGAGAGATGGGTGTTGTACCTGGAAGTAAATCAATGGTAAAGTCTATCTCTCGCACCGGGGGCAATCCAGGCAATTCTTCTGGAAATACATCTGGATAGTCACCAACAACAGGAATTTGGCTAAGATCCATAACTTCGGTATTTGAATTCACCACATGTGCCAAATAAGCTTGGCAACCCTTACTCAACATCTTCTTAACAGTTAAAGCTGAGATCATGCAAGATGGGAGAACCTCCCGTTCACCATAAAAGGTGACAACTGGCTTACCCGGACTCCGAAATAATACAGTACTACAAAAGCAATCCACTAAGGCATGATGCATCCGAAGGAAATCCATCCCTAGGATTACATCAAACTCCACTAACTCAAATGGAATCAAGTCCGCCTCTAAGCAAACTCCTTCTACAAACACTCCACAAAAACGATGTACCCACTCAATTCTATGTCTTTCCCCCGATGGTAGAACAACATGCCACTCTCCGAGTAGGAGAGATGGGGGCACATTAGCAAAGAAAGAAAACCTCTTAGACATAAAGGAGTGAGAGGCTCCCGGATCAATCAAAATGAAAGCTGGTTGGCCAAAAACAATTAACATACCCATAATGACGTTCGGTGCAGTGCGACCCTCCTGCTGGGTCATAGCATGAAGACGGGCCTGGGTCACTGGACGCTCTCTCTGTCCACGACCCGGCTGAGTGCTGCTCCTGCCTGACAAACTGCCATGAGAACCCGAACTAGTAGCACCCACAGAGGTCTGACCCATACTCTGACTAGTAGTAGTGAAGACTCCCTGGGTCAGCTGAGGGCATTCCCTCCTGTAGTGACCCCACTGGCCACACTGGTAACAAGTCCCCACACCTGCCTGACATGGACCTGCATGGTGTCTACCACAAGTAGCACACTGGGGATAGTCTCTCGGAATCGCCTGTCTACCAAAGCCTCCACTGGAACTAGCAGTGCCACCCCTGGACTGTCTCCTACCTGTCTGCCCAGGCCTCCTGAAGCGTCCCCTGAAACGCTGACGAGAGCTAGAATCTGAACTGCTCGGTCTACTGCCTGACGACGATGCAGAACCCGAACTAGAGGCAATTCTCTTAGATGGCCCCTGACTGGGACCGCCAATCTCCAAAGGTCGGGAACCGTCCAGATATCTAGCCTCACACCTCATAGCAGCCTCCACAGCTAACTTAAAAGTCGGATAATCATGAGGCGCCAACCAATCTCGATATACAGGTAGAAGGCCATTGATAAACTGCTCAACCTTCAACTTTTCTGTCGCCACCAACTCAGGGGCAAACCGAGACAAAGCAATGAAACGCTCCTCATACTGTAACACAGTCATCTCCTCAGTCAGCTTCAACTGCATGAACTCAAATCGGAGACGGTGCTGGGATGCCTGATTATAGTACCGATTTGAGAACTTCGTTTTGAACTCTTCCCAAGTCATGGTAGTTGGGTCAAAACCCATATTCCTGGTACCCTGCCACCAAAGCCATGCATCCCCGTCTAGGAGGTCAATAGCCAAAGGAACCCTCCTAGCAGCTGGACAACCCAAGGACTCAAATACTCTCTCCATGCGGGTAATCCAGTCTCCTGCTACGGACTCCGTAGGAGCACTAGAGAAAGTATACGCCCCATGGCGTCTGGCACGCTCCACAGTATAGTCAGTCCTAGGATTGGGGAGAGCCGCTGCAAAACGCTCAAACAACCGCTCCACGGTCCGTAACAACCCACGAGGAACATGCTCATCATCACCCTCACTAGCGGGTGAATGGTTCCTGCCAGCACGAGATCTGCGTCCGGGTCTCATTCCACCTGAAATTCCCATAACTGAGTTACACCAAGATATTTATACCAACAACAACTATCTTACATACTTGATTGGTACGTCAGCACCGAAGAGTATATGATGGGGAACCGCTGCAGTCGGGCCATCACTCGGGAGGTACTGAATACTATCAAGCATGTAAGACAACTATAAGAAGATATCGGCCACAGAATTTAATAACCTAGTGCTCTGATACCAACTGACAGGACCCGACCCAGGAATCCCCCAATTACCTGGATACGAGCCTGCGGGGCCCACATTAAGTGAAATCCTACCGAAAATTCGGCAGAACCTCCCCTAAATATGGGCTACCCAAAATTTCACAAACCTGGACATGCTTTCAACTGTAACTTCTACTCAACCTACTATATCAAATTTACAATCCAAGCACATATATTACATCCGGAAAGTTCAAATCCCAACATAATCCTCCCGAAGCAACAACAAACCAAACAACAACATCCATCAAACTTAAAAGAAAAGTTTATCAGAGCAACACTAAACTAAGCCGATATCATACAAGGTAGGTTAAGTAATAACCTACGGACAAAAACGGAAGCGCTGATTTCCAAAGTCCTTGAGCCTGGACGCAATCTCTGCTAATCTGAAATCTGGGCATTTGAAAACGAAGGGCCCAGGGGAAAACATATAAAATCCATTAGAGTGAGTGGACAAAACCGAAACGAGAATCAAAACAATTTATGGTATGCTTCCCCATTTCCCTTTTTAACAAAACCATCATGCAGCGATACTTCATGAAAATTTCCAACTCAATCCTTTTTCCAAGAAACTCATTTGATTACTAGGAAGGACTGCTTCCTAGGCATCTCATGCCATCAGGGAGGGACTGCCACCCGATGACGCATCGGAAGGGACTGCCAACCGGATAGGAGGCGGTGATTAGTTGGGACTGCCAACTAGCCACAGGTAGTAGACGGGACTGCCGTCTAACTACATCAAGTCATCTGGAAGGGACTGCCAACCAGATGACACTTCGGATGGGACTGCCAACCGAGCTGTAGTCTGGAAGGGACTGCCAACCAAACTATTACCTAGCAGGGTCTGCCAACTAGGTAAGATACGCATGCGCCAAACTGGCCTCCTTGTCAACTGTTTCCTTTTTAATCCTTTTCTTTCCATAAAATCACATTTACTCGAATAACAATCCATTTCAAAATTTAATACCATGCTGCATGCATTATTTAAATAAAAATAAAGGTCCACTCACAAGTGAATCCCGCAGCTAACCCTGCTGCCTGCCTGTGTCCTCCTCGCTCGAGGGCTCAGTACGTCCTGTCACAATAGAATAGGATATAATTGACCATATAATGAATACTCTCAAAACAACTCATTCCCCTCGGAATAAGCATCCGTTATTCACAAATGGTTATAAAACGCCCATCCATTAATTTGAGATTAAATTCTATCATTTCTTTACAATCTCAATGCCCTCTAACTCATAACCACTCAATCGATTCTTAAATCGATTCCTTAACCATTCCAAGACCTCGCTTAATCTAAGCCTTCACAAAGACCGTTCGATAACTTAACAAATTTTTTTAATTCACTTCCTTCAACAAAATTTTCCACCAAATTATAATATAATTCCTTTCCAAAATTTCCAAATTCATTCTTAACCTTCCTTACTTCCACTCACAATTCCATCTCTAAATTTCAACTCCTCTCTAAATTTTCTTTTCCAAAACACAATCTCCACTCCAAACTCCTCCACAAAATAGAACAATTCCATAATAACCTTAATAGTAAATTAACAAGAGATTTACCCATAAAATTTATAATCCATACTATCCAAAATAACAATAACTACACCAAAATTCCAAAAAAAAACTCAAACCAAACAATCCTCAAGTTTAACACAAAACTCAAAGGTGAAATCCAATTCCGGTCAACCTATTTAGCTCAAAATCATCTCCACAACACACCCAACAATTCTATACCTGCAACAACAACCAAAACAAGCAGAAAAAGCCGGAATTTCAAACCCAAACTCAAGAACTCGGATGCAACTGTTCATGCTACTGTTCACGTCCCCAATCACCTTGAATTCTTCCTCCACAGCTCAAAACAAGCTGCAACAAGGTTAGCAACATGTTCAGCAACTCACCAACAACCAAAACCCAAGGAAAATCGGCCGGAAACCGCCGGAAAACCGAGATCGGAGCCAAACTCCGGTTTTCCCCTTTCTGCAAATTCTCTTCAAAACTCAAAAACTAATGATACCCAAGGTGAAAAACTTACATATCTAGGTAAAGGAGGGAGGGAGGATCATGCCATGGTGAGCGGTGCACACGGAGGTGGCCGGACGACGTCAATTTTTGGTGGAAGAGAGCCGGCGGCGAAAGGAAAAGAAAAGGGAGGGGGAGAACTCGGGCTTGTCCCGTTTTTCTCAATCTGTCACTTTCTCTTTCTCTCTCTTCCCTAAAAGGAAACCTACTTAAATAAAACCCAAGCTAAAAATAGTAACTCGTATTTTAAGTCACAACTTTCCCGTAAAAAATCCGATTTAAACAAACTTCGTGTCCACGAACTCAATTTTTCGTATTCTACGACAATCTCAAATAAATTTCCTAATTTACCGGACTACAAAAAAAAGTCACTTCTTGGTCA
Source organism: Rosa chinensis (assembly GCF_002994745.2). Lineage (NCBI taxonomy): Eukaryota > Viridiplantae > Streptophyta > Magnoliopsida > Rosales > Rosaceae > Rosa > Rosa chinensis. The sequence continues at coordinate 15,552,183 of NC_037088.1, read as the reverse complement.
ACCACGGTAAAAAGTAACTAGTAGGTACGGGGCATTACACCTAGAGGGCTTTTGGCGGGCTGGGCCTATGGGTCGGGCCGGGTTTTTGCGGGCTTTTGACTAGCCAGCCCACTACCCACCAAGGCAGGCTTTTTGACCGGCCCGGCTGGGCTTTTGGCCCTCAGAGCCGGCGGGCCTTCATCGGCCCACTTGATCCGCGGGCTTTTTGATGAGGCCTACATAAAAATGTATATGTTCGAAAATGACCCATCTATGAGGTGTATCTATACTATTATTAACAAAAGAGGCATTGTTAGCCAAAATTTAAAATTTTGACAGAATTGACCCTAGAATATCAATAAACTTTGAGAATTAATTAAATCACAAGGATAATTAAGACATTTATAAAATGTATTTTTATTAAAAAAAAATACCCACAACCCACAGTTCTCTCTCCCATTTTCTTTTCTCTGCAATTACCAACTCTTTTCTTTTTATTTTGTGAAAAATAAAAAAAAAACTTGTACATGTAGAGTATGTGTGGAGAAATGCTAGTATATATTACAATAACCTACAAGGCTACAAATAACAAAAATAAAAAATAAATATCCATGTCTACCCAAGAAAGGTTCGACTTCTTCAGATGTATTCAAGTAAAACATCATCTAAGAAGTTACATACCTACAAACTGATATGCAAAACGATGTAAAACCACACCAAAAGAAAACAATGCAGTCTAGTCTATGAAGATACACATATTGTCAAATGACGACAAGTTCCACTTAAATTGGCATAACCTACATTCCCAAACTTGAATCCTTTTTTATTGAGTGTTTTTTTTTTTTTTTGTCTGACCTCTTTCATTATGTTGCCATTAAGAAAATCATAGTCCCTTTCATAAAAAAGAAAGAAAGAGAAAATCATAGTTGCGGGAGAAAAAAAACAAAAGTACTCATTAGTTTATTCAACTACAATATGACAATTGAAGTAAATTTCCACTATAATTTGACACTGGTCGCAATTGCCGCATCTTGTTATTGAGTGTCTTCGTCAAGAATTTGTTCATATTATATGGGTTGAGGATATTTGGGAAAAAAATAAAGGAGCTGTAGTTAGCATATTGAATAATTGAAAAGGTAAGTTGCAAGTCTTATAAGTATGTAGCAGTGGGACGTGATCGATAAAAGAGTACTTTTTTGGTAGTAGTACAGAGTCAGTGTGCATGTGTGGAAGAGAGAGATGGAGAAGAAGGCAACGGGGCTCTAATGATGTTGAGACTTGAGACACATATAGCGAGACATATTTTTTCTTTTTTCGAAAAAAAAAAAAAAACCTATGGATTGATGTCTATCTGTTTTGGGGGCAAATCCGAAAAATCACTGCTTTACTATTCATTCAACAGTACCAAAGACATTTTACTTTAGTATATTCATTCAACAGTACCAAAGACAATGCTGCGGGAATTGGATTTGTTAGTTGTTAACAATTTTTTATGTAGTGCTTAGTCGTTAAACAATTCTTTTTGTAATTCTGATAAAAAATGTAATAGATCATAGTTACATAAGTTTGAGAAGTACAATTTTAGAAACAAAGTTTCTATAGTGCAAGTTTTAATAAGCTGTTTGAACAGATTACACATTTGCGAGAACTACAATTACAGAAATATGATTAATGAAACTGTTCCATTTTTAAGATTTAAAAAAATAAAATCTACTTTAGGTATCATTTGTAGAAATTTACAAATACAAAACAGAATTGTTCTCTCACAAAAAAAAATAATAAATAAAATAAATTTTTTTAAAAAAATGAAAAGAGATGGCAAAATTGAAAAAAAAAAAAAAAAGACAAATTGTAATTTTAGTTAAACATTGGGGGCAAAACCATCATTCCACTGTTATAAACAGTGATAAATAGTGATGAACAGTGGATCCATCTTTAGTATAATGTATAACTAGATATAGTTTCCCACGCTTTGCTGCTGGTAGTGTAACTACTTTTTCAAAACAGGCCAAGTATGAAACAAACAAACAACAAAAATGAAATGAAGTTCACAGTTTCAGAACAGTAAGAATCCAAATAGCGAAACCAATTCAAAACAAAATTGAAAAGAAATGAAACCAAAATAAAAAAGGAATACAGGCTGAGTTGCAATGTTCTCTAGTCCAAACTGTAGGATAGACTTCAGAATAAAAAAATCCTCACAATTTACCCAAAAATAAAAACTACTTGTAGGACTTCTATTGGCTATACAACAGGGACTAACTAATGTTGACATTGAAACTGATTGTGCTACTGTTGTTACCGCACTTAATGGTGAGATGGAGGATCTTTCAGAGATTGGCAGTATTGTAGAGGACTGTAAGGCTTATTTACAGGCTTTATCGCCTTTTCATTTACAGTCCATTTACCGTGAAGCAAATGGTGTAGCCCATAGATTGGCGCACCTTGCTAGTTTATCTGTTCTAGATGAGTATTGGTTAGATGAGGCACCTGTTATTATTCAGGATGTACTCTATGAGGATTCTTGTACTAGTGCTCGAGGTGAAGGTTATATGTCCCCCTCGGTGTACAATCATCCTTCTGTTATCAATAATATTCGGGCGTGGGGCTGAGCCTCCCAGTAAGGCTGGGTTCCAAACCCCTTCAAAAAAAAAAAAAAAAAACTACTTGTAGGATAGAATTATCTTATGGTACATAAACAGCTACATAGTTAATTTTTGGAGTTAATACACACTATCAAAGCCGAAGGCCCTAAAAGGAAATTTGTAGCTTCATACTGCATTATTTGATTCCTAGAAAGAGAAAGGAAAATGAGAATGAAACCCAGATAGGACCCTAAATGGAATAAAGATAGGACTCAATTTAAATACTTGTGTAACCGTAATCAAATGATTTCTTTATTTGGTAGGTGATGAGGATCATTGTCTGATACACTTTTAGATGGTTTAAATTTCCTCTAAGATTCTTAATCATAGTATTGTTCATTGTTGTGATTAAGACAGAAAAGCGAGATTGCAGGAGACGAATGTTCAGACTCTTGCTATCTATACAGTCAAACTGAATTACAGGCGACTTCGTTAATGCCTAATTCTCCACTCCTTAACAAAATGGTAACAAAGACCACAAACACCCTCTTTCAAAAGAAAAATATCTAGGTTTTACTTCGTGCTTGCAAATACACTAATTTTAATTGGTTCTGTAAAAACTCGTGTGCAAACAATTGCAGGGGCAGTTAGAGACTGGTTCTATGACCGAACTCCATTCCAAAAGATAAACTGTCCTTACTCTTGCATTCCTACTTGCCATGCTCCGAACACCGAAAGCGTGCAAATATGTAACCCCTATAATAACAATTTGAAACCTCAGAAAATCATTTACAGTTACCACCTAAATCCGTCCCTTTTTTTCTCAAGAAAAAAAGTGATTAAACGGCAATAATAAAGAATATAATGGTGAAGAAACTAAGCAGTTTTGTCTGCTATTAGTCTAATTAGCCTAATTTAAATACTATGAAACTTTGTCATTTATAGAATTAATTCTAATACATTTTTGCTTCCAGCTATGCATTCTAATAGCTTAATTCGGATTGCATAGCGATCAAAAAGCTTACATAGCAGACAATATGATAATCAGAATAGCTTTTATTTTGTTTAATGATTGAAAACCTTCCAACTTTGAACTATTTACAACTTCCGATCCAAGATTTTTGTGGTTTAAAAAAAAAAATCAAAATAAAACTGAAATTGTTTGGAACAAACTAATCTAATTGTCCAAAAATTTGATGCCAATCAAGTACATTAGATAACAGACACCAGAATGACTTTCATTTGATTTAATAATTAAAAAGGTTCCAACTTTCAATTGTTAGCACAGTATAAAACTATTAATAGGTAGATGCTAGGCTACCAACTAAAAACACGAACAACACTAAAAGAAACTATGAACAAATTTCACATAATCACATGCAATAAGACAAAACCCAAAAAAAATAAAAGAACCACCCACTGAAATTGACCAAATCCCATAGATTAGACCAATTCTGATAAGAAGCATGACCTACATTTACATCGAAAACAGAAATTAAGCGAATACAAAACCAAATAGTTTGTGCTCGGATTGATCCAAAAATAAAAGATTGATCCAAATAGTATGCACATGGCAAAAAGGTATCAGCAAATAGTAATATCATTAAGTCTGTAAGCACTGTTTTATACATTCCTACTGGTTTAGCTACTGTTACCTTTTCTGCTATCAACTGATGTGCTCTTTTCTAAGTTCTAAGATTCTTCTCGAACTGTATTAGCTGCTTCTTTTGGTATGCTTATGGAAATCCCTGCAGTATATCATATCTAGAGGTTAAATCCATGTCAAATCTAACTTGAACACAAATTTGCTGTAAACAGAAGTGAAAGCAAAAAAAAAAAAAAAACAAATGTTTGAAAGTCAAATTGAGCAAACACTGATTAGTTCTAATAGTAGCTGCACATATTTTCAGCTACCAACCTCTATTACATATATAGCCAAATAGCCAAGATCCAAAACCCAGCAGAAAGAAAGAAAGGAACCCAGAAAATCATTCTTACCTACCACCCAAATTCACCCCCTTCCTCCCCATATCAAAACCCAATAAGCTGATAAGAAAATCTTTGCTTTTACCTTACATCTCTTATAAACTGAATCACATCAAATTCCAAATTCAGCAACCCAATAAACACCGGTAAATAAACATGAGTAATCAGATATGGTAAATAGTATTTCAAATAAGCAAAAGCTGGCAACTTGTTTTAACTGACACATACTGGGCAACAATTCATAGAAAAAAAAATACCTGGGATGATCAATTTACTCGATTTCCCTTTTCTTCTTCCTCTTCTTGTTCTTCTTCTTTTCTTTTCTTTGTTTCAACAAAATCCCAAACAGAAAAAGGTTTGATGAGCTCTCATCAAACATAAAGCCAACCTCTATCAAGCCTTTATCCAGGGCTAAAATTCATCTCTAACAGCGAATAATTAGTAGCCATGAATCTGAACAAAAAAACAGAGCATTCACAATCCAAATTTTCATCTACAAAACTGATTTCAACTTATATAACATTCGCAGAATATCATGTAGTGTACCTGTAAATAAATAAATACTTTGTTATAATAACAATCATATAATTAATAACATATACTGTTTCAATCAAAACCGAAATTACCTGAACTTACCCCAAAAACTAAGTATCGATCACAACCCTATACCCAAATCCCTCATCTCCTCACAGCAAAACCGAACAATACCCCTACAAAATCGAAACCCAATTCAATTTAAAACCAACCACAGCAAAAAAAAAACCCCAATCAAAACTATAAACCAAAGACACAAACCAAAAACCAACCCAAAAGGTAGACGGTAGAGCTATCCAAGAAGCAGATCTTCTTCCTCCTCACAGCAAAACGGAATCACCACTCTCTCTAGCTCACTTTCGCTATCTCCCTCTCTCTATGTTTCGACTGTGCTTTCTCTCTCTCTTTCGCTCTCTCTCTCTTTGCGGAAAGCTAAGAAAACACTAAGGTTTCGATCCTTCTTGACCTGTCTGGCTCTTTCGATCCTTCTTGATCGCTCTCTTCGTGGAGCAAGCAAACAGAGCCACGTGGAAACCAACCAGAATGCAAAAAGCAATGGCAAACTGTAATTGAGAACAAAACAAAAGGCAAAAGCGTCGTTTTACTATTCACTCAATTGAACAGGGCTTTATGCTTTAGATGTATGTATAATCTATACGAGAAGAGAGTTTGTCAGCCAAAACAGAATTTTTTTATCAAAATATCCCTCAAATATTAAAAAACATTTGAACTGAAATATTTGAGAAAGACAAAATGGCCAATTCACAAATAAAAGAAAAACAAAAGAAATTTAAAAAAAATAAAAAATAAAAAATAAAATATGTGCAGCAATTTTCTCCACATTCTGTGGAATAACTTCCCACATAATTATCCACACCCATAGGGTGTGTTTGGTGTCTAGTATAATATAATATAATGAGGTTTAAATGACAATTTAAGAGCTATGAATAAAAGCACTATTTGCTGTTATTTCTCTAGCATGCATTCTCTTGCATGTTGATTTTTTATTTTGCAAATTATGAGCTTGTAATTGGCTTTACTGGGTAGTTCCCCCTTGATCATCATTATTTGTTTATGCTTTGATTGTAGTAAATGATAAATCTTCTATTGATTTTTTTGGACGGTTGAGACATTATGGGAAAATTAATTATGGAGGTGTAAAAAACATATTGGTTATTTATTAAAGTAAGCTGGAGGTTTATTAAGTGGGGAGATCCAAATGTCAATTTTGGATGAATGAGTAGAAGCTCTCAAACAAATATAGACGAGAACAAAGAAGAAGAAGAAAATTTCAAAGTTTTTTTTTTATCACATCAACAGCTCATAATTACAACAATTAGTCTTCGTGAGTTCGATCTCTTACTTATGAAAGAGAGACTTATGTCGCTATACCAAATGATAATAGGCGAATTTCAAAGCTTTTGAAAGGTAACCACAAAATTCTAAAATTAAAAAATATATTTTCATATTTTACCGACAATTAATGTAAAATTAATTAAAAATATTTGGTTTATGCAAAATTTTGAGTTACAATATCACATTGATTATTTTTAGGATTAATTTCAGTTTACCCCCCTGAGGTTTGGGGTGTCATCATTTTACCCCCTCTAATTTCAATTTTGATTTTTTACCCCCCAAACTTTCCAATTTCAATCAGCCGTGTTCAATTTCTCCTATTCCTTCCAAATTGGACGTTAACTGACTTAACTCTGACATTTGAGGGATAAAATGGTCATTTCAAGATTAAAAAAATAATAATAATATTTTAAAAAAAATTTACTTTTTGTTTAAGTAAATCCAAATTGTGTCTGGCCCAAACTCTAGATTACTTAACCTAGTGGTAATAGAGTTTTAATTAGAGAGAATCTCGGAGAATATCTTAGAGATATCCATTCATTATATGATTACCTTTCTTTGTACAATTCAGATTCTATGCATTGTAATCCGCTATATAAAGAAGCTCCTGTTATCAATGAGAACACACATAAATTTTCTCTCAATTTTTGATTCCCTAAAACACGTTATCAGCACGAAGCCCTAACCATGAAACAAATAACCAAACCCTGATTCAAGAAGCTAAAAACCTTGAATCAGAATACAAAACCTTGAAGCCTTTTCTGCATCCACCTCACACGTTAAAGCACTAGATCCCAGGATTCCAGAACCCGCGGCGCCATCCGAAGAACCGGCTGGAAACCTACCGAACCGGCCACCGGAAGCTCCATACAACTTGCAGAAAATATTCCACCGGTTCACCATCTTCCGGACCTCCAATTTCCACAAAATTTTGGTAGCAGAAGCCTCTTGAACTGAAGATTCAGGAACCGGAATAAAAAGTCCAAAAACTGGACTAAAATTTGCTGAACCGGCCGCCTGATCATCCAGCAGAAAAACCGGCAGAAAAGAAAAGAAAAAGAAAGAAGCAGCCCAGCCCACTGACATCTGCCTGCCAAGTTAGCAGCTGGACCCACTGCCACGTCATCAGCATAACCCCATCGCCACATCAGCAACCGGACCCCACTGCCACGTCAGCATCCGGTCAACGCCGGCCATCCACTTTTCCGGCGACTTTTCCGGCCAATTCCAGGAACTTTTCCGACCATTTTCAGGCGATTTTTTCCAACCAACTTTTCCGGTGACTTATTTTGAGGTATTTTTTTTCTAAAAGTTCCCGTTTTTCAGAGTTTTTACATTTAATTTTTCTTCTTCTTCGGGGACTTGCAACCTCCCTTCTTCTACCCCCCTTTCTTCATCATAGGGGAGACCAAATTAAGCTGAACTGTGGGGGTTCGTGCTCACTCCAAGCTTAGAGCTTGTTGAGATCTCCAAACTTAGAGTTTGTAGAGAATTTATGAACGACCACTTACGCCATTATTTCGATCTAATCCAATATCTCTTGGAATCGAATTTCTTGGAAGCAACTACGCTAGGAAATTCCTATTTTCTTGGAAGCGATTACACTAAAATTTTTTATATGTTTTCGTAGTAGCCTACTTTGCTCCGAAACTAACCCTAATTTCTTGTTCTCTTTCAGGATGAGTAACATGAAAAAATTGGATTTTGCTCCATTGGGAACAACTGGCTCTGGATATCACAGGTGGGTTCGTGATGTCCGCCAGCATCTCAAGGCCGATGGAATCCTGGATATGATTCTGGAGCCTAGCTAGGACGTGCTAACTATTGAGCAAGCTCAAGTTTTGGAAGCAAATAGAGCAGCCTTAGAGGCAAATAAGGCAAAAGTCATCATCCTAATGACTCGTCATATGGATGATTCGCTCCAGTAAGAGTTTATGAATGAAGAAGACCCCAGAAGGCTGTGGGTCTCACTCGAAGATAGATTTGGCAACGTCCGTGACTCCCTGCTTCCCGACCTAGAAGTGAGATGGCATAGCCTCCGCTTCTGTGATTTCAAGTCAGTTCTTAACTACAACTCGGAAGCACTTTGCATTAAATCCTTAATGGAATTTTGTGGTAAAGAGATCACACATGCGATGTTGATTGAAAAGACTCTCTCTACCTTCCTCGTCTCTGCATTGATAGTTGCTAAGAACTATTGAATCGATATTGCTGCAGGACGGATCATAAGGTTTTATGAGCTCATTGGAGCTATGAATGTCATTGAAAAGCATGACAACATCCTTGTGAAGAACTATAATTCGAGATCCGTGGAAATAGAGCATATTCTGGTATTAAATTATAGTCGCGCCCCTAAGAGAAGGCGCCAAGAGCGAAACCCTAACTTTAGGGATACTTCTGGACGTTCTGGCCCATATAATCGCTTTACTTGGGAAGGTAACCGCCAAAATAGGCGAACAAGGAACCGAAGAGGTTAACGTGGAAAGAGAGAGGGAGGCAACACCTCTGGCCATGTTGGTGGCGCCACCAACACTAAGAGCCATCTAAATGACGCTTTTAAAGCGCCTCAATCAATGGATTTTGAGCAAAGAGATATATGTTCTCGATGTGGAGTGTCTAATCATTGGGCACATATTTGTAGAGCTCGTGAAGAAATTGTCACTGCCTACAAAGCATACTGTGAAGCAAGAGAAGCTCACTATGTGGAACAAGAAGATCAAGAAGATGATCTAGAGTGAAGGGTTGAAGACTACAAATCTGGTTGGGATCAATAGATCGCCAATTCTGTTTAAGTCTTTATTTTTCCAAGAGATGTAATAGGCAATTGCCATATATTTTTATAGTAAATGCCAATGGTTTAGCTTTTCTTCAAAGTAGGCTCACCCAAAGTAAGTGTGATGTCTAGGAAGGTTATGAGATTAGTGGTACTTAAGCGACCCTTGCTCCACCGACATCTCTCTACTCACCTGGTCACATTTATTTTGGAATTACCGAAAGAAGTTAGACGACTACCATTATTTTGCATTAGCTAGCATTTTGGATTAGATTTCTTTTTTGTCAAAGAGACAATGATGTAACTTCATTGGCTTATGAATAAAATTTCAAGTTCTTCTCATGATGACTCAATTTTGATTCTGAGCATATTACTTTTGTGACTACGATAGCTGGGTCAATCAATATTAATTCAAGGACATGGAAAAGCCCAAGTTCCCCCTGCCAAATGGCACCTTGATTACTATCACAAAAACTCTCTACGCTCCTAGGGCAAATCGCACCTATGAATTGCCAACGAATTCCATGTGAAAATGCATGTAGAGAACAGAAATGAGTTCCTGTGCAATACCTCTAATGATTGCTAACAAAGGTGCATCTTAGAGAAGTTTATGTGTCTCTCTAGTGGACTTTATGTCTCTATTCGAGCTATTAAATCTAATAAAGTTATGAGAGAAGATCTCTTGGATTTAGACACATATTGGCTTTGTTGCAACATGATAGGTCATCTGGTCATGCTATGATGATCCGTCAACTAAAGACTTCACATGGACATCTTTTCTATCGAGTGAAATGAAGCATGAATCAAAAGTTGATCTCCGGACTAAGTGTGACCGACGTTGCTGCCTAGGGCACCGGCTCCGTCCACCACCAGCCTAGGGCTGGCACATTCCCTATTCATGACACCATGGATAGCGTCCATCATGGTGATGGCACCCCAGGTGATGCTGCAATCACCAACTTGCTTCAAATAGCATTTCAGACGCTCAAGCCTAACCAAAATTCTCATTGGTTGCTTCTAAAGCCTCTCGCTCATTTTACAAAAGCCGTTCCTTAGGAAAATTAGGACTGAGACTGTCCTATGAAAAGGATATGAAAATACTAATTTTGTTCTTACATAGAATCTGTGAGGATTCTGTGGACTGATTCAACCAACTTGTGGACGTTTAAATATCTCATGATGTTGGTTGACACGCAAACATGCTGGTCACTTGTTGTGCCATTGTCCACTTGTAATGCTGCTTATGCTACACTCCTAGCATATACCATAGGACAACGGGCTCACTCCCCGGATCATCCTATTCAGTCAATTGGATTTGACATTGCTTGAGAGTTTACATCAAAGACTTTCGATGGTTATTGCATTGGGACTGATGTTGGACATCATATTCCCATGAACACACCCAAATGGTCTCACGGAAACGACTATGATGGTAGCTCAGACATTGGTAATGTGCACCAATCTCCTTATATCCTCTTAGGGTGATGCAATATCGCATGTAACTATGCTAATTCATCTACGACCTACAGCCACTCAATGTATATCTGCGTTACAGCTAGTGACTGGGTACAAGTATTTTGCACTTACGCACATTTGAGTGAGCCCTTTATGTGCCCATTGCACAGCCACATCACTCTATAATGGGTCCTTACAGACGAATGGGCAACTACGTTGGATTTAAGACTCCAACAATCGTCCGCCACTTAATGCCCTTGCTAGGCGGTCTCATTACCGCTAGATTTGAGCGTTGTCACTTTGATGAGACAGTCTTCCCGTCGTTAGGAGGAGATAAGAACATGAATGTTCAACAGTAATGACAGGAATTGTCGTGGCCTGTCCCCACTATGTCTCATCTCGATCCCTGTTAAAGTGACGAGATCACACAAATATACTGCAAACAAGCCTGCACGGAAGGACGTCCCTATGAGAGGACGTAGCACCACCCTACAAGGAGATAGGCATGGCGCCAATGCCAAAGAGAGTGACACTCTGGCGTTACAGGCCATGGCCCCAGCTAAGATGCGTGGGAGGCTCGTGGGTTCGAATGACACTTTGACACATTCCAATCCTTTGATCATCAAGACTGAAAATCCGTTTTATGAAAATCTTCCGGGTTAGGGTTATTGTTGGGGGACGCCTCAACGTTAGAACCTATTCCTGAGAATATAGAGCTCTATGAAAATTACACTAGTGTACATGAGATGTGGGATAGAAACTCCATCATAATTGTTGATGTAGTTGCGCATGAGTTTGTTGAGTCAGATGATATCGAACCACGCTTCGTTGATGAATGAATGTCAACGTAGAGAGATTTGGCCTAAATGGAAAGATGCGATCCAGGTTTAGATAGATTCTCTAACAAAGAGGAAGGTTTTTGAGCCAGTGATGCCAACACCTCCTAACATAAAACCTATTGACTAATGGGTCTTCGTTAGAATGATTGATGAGAAAAAGATATGGCAATCTCGCCTTATGGAGTAAGGCTTCTCACAAAATGTCCTGGAATCGACTATGATGAGACATATTCTCTCGTAATGGATGTCATTGCACTCCACTACCCTGTCAGTTTGGTAGTTTCCGAATAATTGAACATGCAGCTTACAAATGTGGTCACTATATATCTCTATAGGGATCTAGATACGGAATATACATAAAGGTTCATAGTGAACTTCATCTACCCAAGTAAAGTGGCTCTAGACCACGGAGCGCGTTTACAATAAGATTGAAACGCTCATTAAAGTGACTACTTGATTGGGAAGGGATCTGCCCACGCGTTTCTATAACAAGTTTCGGATTCCATCGCGGTTCATGTTGGACATAATCTTCATTAGAAGCCCTTAAAGAGTTAAGGGAAACCACTGAACACTTCAAATCCGAGTTTGAGATGAAGGATTTTGAGAGAATACGATTATGTCTCGGTTTGGAACTTGAGCATCGTGTCGATAGATGCTTAGGCATTTTGACAAGGTCAAGCCTTCAAGCACCCCCGTGTTCGTCCGTAGTCTTGATCCTGAAAATGATCATCTTCATCGAAAGCATGATGACCCAAACTCTAGGCATTTTGACAGCTTACAAATTGTGTCTGGCCCAAACTCTAGGTTACTTGACCTAGTGGTAATAGAGTTTTAATTAGAGAGAATCTCGGAGAATATCTTAGAGATATCTATTCATTGTATGATTATCTTTCCTTATACAATTCAGATTATATGCATTGTAATCCTCTATATAAAGAGGCACATATTATATCAATGAGAACACATAAATTTTCTCTCAATTTCTGATTCCCTAAAACACCTTTTTTTTTTTTTTTTTTTCTGTTTTATTTATTTTTATTTTGTCTTCAACCTATACATCACTACACCAATTTTGTTATCAGACAATGGCAAAAAACCGTTGTGTGATTTGAAGACCCACCGTTGTAGAGTGAGCCGTTGTCTGATGAAAAATCAGACAACGGTGGAACACAGTTGTGTGATAAACACACAGACAACAGGTATGTGTTATAACTGTTGTGTGATAGCTCGGCAGATGGCTCGGTAGATGCCCAGCGCAGCTACGCAGCAGTTGAGGGGCGTCTTCAGACAACAGTGCCAGTTTGCAACCGTTATATGTTAAGCATGTCAGACAACATTTTTTTATTTTGTCTGTTGTCTGATTGCTCTTCAAACTTCAGTTCTTAGACTATATCTATTGTGTGATTAACTTTAGGACAACAAAGTTCAATTGGTTCTGTTGTGTGATTAACTTGTAGGACAACAGAGTTCAATTAATTCTGTTGTCTGAGTGTAAATCAGAAGACACTGATTCGTTAAAAACCGATGTGTGATATGATTGATTACAATGTATTTTTGTCCCATTTTTGTTACCTGATCATTGTGTGATTAGAATTAGGCAAAATTAATGCTCCATTATAACCTAAATAATGGTACGTCTAGATCGTTGATCAATTGGAAAGAAAACACATTGCAAATGCTCAAATGAGTAATCAAACCTATTCCATATATCTCTTAATGTTAAAAGTATTTCCCAAAAGCTGATACAACTACGTAAAACATGCCACATATAGAGATTGTGCAGAAACTTGGTTTCAATAGCCAATAAATTGAAACAAATTCTTGTCTTCCCACTATTCCAGGAACTTAGTCTGTGCAGCCATGGTGTCAAACCTTTAAAGTTGAAGCGAGTGGTTTGCAATTTCTGTCCAAATGTCCAACCGAAGATACCTCAGCCAAAAAAGCCAATCCAGAACCTATATACAAACAAATAAGCTTCAGAAAGTTGAAATTCCTTTCTATCCATCAGAACACAACCTTCTGCATGCCATCCAAAAGTGCATATATGCAATTGTTATGCTTATGATTTAAATATTGAAAGTTGCAAGTCAAGTTGTCCAAATAGAAGTCATATAAATCTCTGAGCTGTATAAATCTCTGAGCTGTATATAAATCTCTGAGTGTTATGCTACACTCTTAATATGATTTGTTTGATTAGCCCCATTCATTTTCTATTGCACACCAGCTAGTAAACAACTCTATTTTTTTTTTTTAGGAAAAAAATGATGAGAATGACCTACCTGCTGCCCAAAGCCAATACTTGAGTGAGTATATTTAGATGGGAACACAAATGTCATTCCTGTAATTGCTATACATGGAATCAATTGGAAAATCATGTACAATCTGATATCATTGCATGCTCTGCAACCAACTAGTAAGAACCATAGTTAGCAAAGAGATTTCATGCTACCTACAAAATACGAGTCCAGAAAAGAACACAGAGGAGAAGATACAGACTTAAAGTGCAAAACTGACTTTCATAGGCAGTCCTAAGAAGTGCAATGAAGAGGAGTGCAAATAGGCAACTTAAGCCAATTCTCTCTCCCACCCTCTCCACTATAAAACTAGAGAAAAGCGAGGAGAATGCGACCATCATCTGCAATCCAGAATTTACTTTAATAGTTGAACCAAACATAGAGAAACAAAAAAAGGTGGGAAATAGACCTGCTTGAGTTCCAGAAAAGTCAATCCAATAATATAAAAAAAATCCCAGCACAATATACACCCAGATAAAATGAAGAACTACCATTGTATTTCACAAGCAATAATAGCCACTCACCTAAAATAAAAACTGAAAAAATTAAGAACCCAGAAATGAAAACTATTTCTTCAGAAAACCCAAAAAAAAAAAATCTACCAAAAGAATTATAGTAAACAATAACACAACATTGGACAATGAAAAATGCAAGGATTGATTAAAGAAGACTGAAAAAAAAAAAAAAGGAAAAAGCCACGATCACCATTCTGAGCACTAATACTAGAACGTCTAACTGAAATGGGACTACATCTGAGACATTATAATTGCATACCAGAATCAAACCAAACAGATCGATCAAGATACTAAACCAGAAAAAATTTCAATACCTTGGGAAGTGCATCCCTGATAATGGTTGGCACAGGCATTTCAAGAAGAACACTTTTGTTGATGGTTCTGGCAGCCTTGAATACTTGATATACCACCTTACCCTGTTTAAGTAACTTATTCTTTGCTATATCAGAAAGTCCAGTAGCTGGTACCTGAGGTGATGGGAGCCACCATCTCTTGCTCTGACCTGGAGTTCTGTTTCATCCTTCTGCCCTACTACCACCTTCTACATACCCAAACTCAGTATCCACCATTGAATCAAGTGTTTCCTGCCAAATTAAAGATTAATGAGGTGAACAGAAATTATCAGTTAATGTAAGCCAGGAAAAGAAAAGGAAAAAGTGCTATGAACATTGCTGGCATATAAGAGGCCACCTACAATAACCATCGAGTCCAACTTCTTAAGTGCTGGAAGATTGATGTGTATGTCTGCACGAGCTTTCGGAGTCATAATCTGCACAAATGAGAATCAGATACAAATTGCGATATACATTATTATGCATATTGACAGTCTAAGGAACTTCCTAGAAGATCATATCATGATTGAGATGTAGGTTAAGATGGAAAAGGAGGGAAGCAGATGCTCGAGGTTCTTTCGAGTACAAAAAGGTTGGTTATCTAAACAAAAATATTTTCAAAAAGTGACTAGTGTTCAACTAAACTCCCATTCAAAAAAAAAAAAAAAACTCATGTTCGGCTGAATTGTCAGGACTTACTTATTAGGACTCAAAACATGGCTGAATTGTTTTGAACCAAACTATATCATTTATGACATTAAAATTGATGTTCAAGATAGATATCTGTACCATGAATACCATGGAAAATTAGAACCAACGTAGCTACTTAGTAGGCTAGTGATGAATTGCCAATGAAAGTAACTGAACTGCAAAAGGCTCAATTTGCAGAAAATTTCTAACATTCATCACTTGCATTGGAAAAAGCTCAATATGATCCTATTGAATTTTTCTGGAAAAAAAATTCCAAATGTGTATGCTGTACAGTAATTGCTATTTCACTGTCACTAGTGTTTAATATCAGCGAGTGGCAGATTTTGGATTCAGAATTTTTCAACCCAAAATTGTACCTGCTCTATAATATAAAGACGTGGTAGACCATTTAATTCAGATTTATTAAGCACCCATACACAACAAACTCCTATAAGTTATTTCTGCCATTGTAACACTGATAACATAAAAGATATCATGCCACTTAAAATCTTATCAAGTCTTCACATTTTTACACCAACAGTTGGGTTTGCCTACAGTACAATGCATCAGCAAATGAAGTACACCAGCTTGATACTGTGCTAGACACTGACTCCATACAGTGGTACCGATATGTTAATGTACTAACTTCATGCAGTGTAGACTAGGTTGGCCTGTTGCATGGAGCTGGTCTACCATTCATGTACTGATATTTTAATGTGCCACAGGCTTTCCTAATAGTTATGCAAAGAAATCTATTTGGCATGTACATTATTCTATTTGCATTGAACTGGAGAGTATGATAGTCTTATACCATAGTCAAAATATCATTTGTAATATTCTTTTAAACACGTGCAAGAAGCATTACCTTGAATGGTAACTTATCCATAACTTTCTCATAGTAGGGTAATGCTTCCTTCAGCTTTCCGACGCTCATCAATGAGTCACCATCCTTTAATGTCTGCATAGAAGTAATCAATTTTAGGAAACGATATTGTTCTACTGAATTCTTTAGGAGGAGATGATAATGAGAAAAATGTCAACACAAATATAACATCAAGATATTGTTTATAACACTTAAAAGTATACAAGAAATTTGGGTTCCAAAAATGTCTAATATGGTTACTTTAGGGAGCATTTTTCAAAGACTCAGGTTTATATCTTTACATATTTGTGATCAACAATTTTAAACAGTTGAGATAAGTGAAGACATATGGTAACTCTTGTAAGAACCTAAAATATCTCAACCAAACATTCCAGTATGACTAAATAACAGATTGTATGTCAAGTTGTCAACCACAACAAAAAATTGTACATAGCAACCATAAAATGCATCTGATATTCCTGACAAATATGAAGATAAATCAGAACCCTGTAGAATAGAGCTAGAAACATATAACGCAATAAAATTATTTGAAGTTGAGCTTCAACGAAACATATGAAGATTCCAAATCAATAAGAAGACAATAAAAATCAAGGGAGGCCAGGGAAGAAAAGCTTTTAAATTCAAAAAGAAAAAAGAAGCGAAGCAAACCTTCTCACAGTCCAATCTGAGCTTGGGATCAATGTTCAAGCCCATTTTAATGTTGTAAGCAGCAACTAATTGTCTTGTTCGTTCCTCCTTAGCAGCTTTTTCTTCCTACGTTTCAAGCACTTCCCCGGGGTGTATAACTTGCCCACCACCAAACTGATTAAAAAAAGAAACCTCTGTAAAATCAAGTAGATTTTAAAGCCATTTCCCTAAACACAGTATCAAAATCAGCTGTATCACAGTTTCAACATCTTCACTCCATAAATACACGTCAGTAATATGTAATGTAAACATTGAACTATATATCATTACCGTTTTTGAAATGTCATTGGGTCTGGGAAAGACTCCCCATGAAGAAACCTTTGGCTTGTAAAGATCCAGGGGGTCATCTCCTTAAGGCTTGGGTGTGGCTGCACCGAAATTACTGGAGTCCCCAATAATAATCTCAACCTCAGGCAAGTTGCCCTGAGCAAAATCGTCTGCGATTGGAACCAACCCAGCTGGCAGTGCTCTACCCTCCTTCTTATCAGCAAACCCAAGTCCCACAAAATCCATGCTCGACACTGACAATTTTCCCTTGTTTTTCTCATTTGCTTCAACACGTATGAAACCATTCAAGTCCTAATTTTAGCCCTTACATTTTCACATTTACATATTTCATTCTTCAAAAACACCCTACAATAGCACATGAAGTTTCACCGAGCATTACCTGAAGTTTTGCTAGTCCCTGTCTTCTTCTGCTTATACTCTCTAGCTCTCTCCATTGCAGTCTTAACAGCAGCAGGCAATTTGACATTCCCAGGAATTGGTGGGTCGACTGGGGACGTTGTGGTTTCGGATTCGGCATTGGGATTGGGTGGGTTGAGAGAAAAGAAGAGCTTTGAAGGGAGGGGTATTGTCTTCAAGAGCCTTAATAATCAACTCGTTTTCCGGCAACTCGCCCAACTCTTGCCATTGGAGGATGACCGACGGCGCTGCTTGTTCTTCAAGTTCCTGGCCCATGGCTATGCGGTGTAAATCAAGCTAATTGTGGAGACGAGAGTTAGGTCAATGAAATTTAGGTTTCAGATTGAGGGTTTGACCAATAGGGATTGGGTTGATTTCAGGGAATCTGAGATTGGGGTTTCCCTATTTGGGATTTCAGAATGAAAGAGAGAGGAAGACTAAGATTTCTGGGTAAAGAAGAGAGTTGGACGAATAAGAGAACGAGAGAAGACTGAGAGTGAGACAGGGAGAGGAGCGATCTGGGGAGAGAGAGAGAGTAGAACGTGAGAGTTCAACGACCCCTGCCTTTTTTTTTTTTTTTTTACAAGTGAAGGAATGAAGGCCCAGCCTTCTAAATATTCCTGCTTATGTGAAATCAGGGCATGTTTACTTACTTGGAATGGGAGGGAATGATTACGGGGTAAAAACATTCCTGCGTTTACTAACACATAAAGGAATCGGAATGATTCCGGGTAAAAGAATTCCTGCGTTTACTAACACATGAAGGAATCGGAATGGATGTAGGTCCCACCTCCTTATTAGGAATCGATTCCTGAATACTCAGGAATTCGATTACGAAGGGGGGAGATGGGTTTAGGAATCATTCCTCCGAAATCAATACCGATTCCTTTCTTCTCCCATTCCACTTGTCTCCGATTCATGATTATTTTCCATTCCAAGTAAGTAAACGTGCCATCAATGTATTAGTTTTGGCGCTGCGTTAGGCATTACTCGTTCATACAACACAAATAAGTCATTTGGTTGTGGGATCATCAATCACCAGAAATATTTCAATCAAAATTTGAAAGTTTTGGGGGGAATGAGTGCTATTTTGGGGCAAATATACGCACATCCAAACCTTTCCCTCTTGCTCATACAACACAGAGTAAAAAACCGTTGTATGATATTTTGCATGCTACTCTCACACAACAGATATAACTATACTGTTGTATTATGTAGTACTAATTTTGAGCCAAATTTGAGTCTATCTAGGAGGGAAATCTGCCGCTATTTTTTTTATGATTCACACAACAGATTATTCTTGTAACCGTTGTGCAATGACATTCTAAACAAAAACTTCAAAATTTTAACCACCTTATACAACGGAAGTTTAGTAAACATGTTGTGTGATTCACTTTTCTTCATCACACAACACTTCTTTTTTTTTCGTTGTGCAAAAAGTGTTGTGTGTTAACGTTTTTGGTGTAGTGACACCACAAGTTATAATAGGTTTATAAAAAAAAAATACTCTAGGTGGTTGAAATACGCTCGCTGGTCTACGATATTTGTGATATATCTCCAATAAAGTGAAGAATTTTAGGATATATCCCCAATAAAGTGAAGAAATATCTATAAAACATAATTTTACACTTTATCTGTAAATAAATATCTGTAAAAAATGATTTTACACACGCTAGTCTACAATATTTGTGAAATATCTCTGATAAAGTGAAGAATTTTAGGATCTATCCCCAATAAAGTGAAGAAATATCTGTAAAAAATAATTTTACACTTTATCTGTAAATAAATATCTATAAAAAATGATTTTACACAGATATTTCTTCACTTTATTAAGGATATATCCTAAAATTCTTCACTTTATTGGAGATATATCACAAATATCGTAGACCAAAAATGATTTTACATAGATATTTCTTCACTTTATTGGGGATATACAGATATTTATTTACAGATAAAGTGTAAAATTATTTTTTACAGATATTTCTTCACTTTATTGGGCATATATCCTAAAATTCTTCACTTTATCGGAGATATATCACAAATATCGTAGACTAGCGGCTTTCAACCACCTAGAGTATTTTTTTTTTGTTTTTATAAACCTGTTATAAGTTTATAACATGTGGTGTATAGGTTGAAGACAAATTTTTTTTTTTTTTTTTGGTCTTGAAATGACCATTTTAGCCCTCAAAGGTCAGAGTTAACGTCCAATTTGGACGGAATATGAGAAATTAGACACGGTTGATTGAAATTGAAAAGTTTGGGGGGTAAAAAATCAAAATTGAAAGTAGAGGGGGTGAAATGAAGACACCCCCAAATCTCAGGGGGGTAGACTGAAATTAATCCTTATTTTTATTGAGCTACAAAATCACTTGATAATTTTTTTTTTTAAGGGAAAGTGGTCAAACCTTGTATTGAAATTCAGTAAGCAGTACAAAAATGACCCATCCCTTTGAGGTCATCAAAAATAGTCATTTTACAGAGTACAAAAACCTATTCTAGAAACCAGAACACCCACTTTTTAGAAAGTCCACGCACTTTTATTCTAACAAAAAAGTAGAAGAAAAATGTCAATAGAGCTATTAGATTTTTTGCGACATATTCTCTCAAAAAGAGATAAAAATAGTCATACCACCCTTCAGAAAAGAAGGAAGTATCACCAAAAATAAACTACTAATTTGCTGATGAGTCGAGAGCAACCAAGCCCACTAGCACAAAACATCACAGCCACAAGAAGCCCAAGCCAAATTGCCAAGGCCCAAAACATGGAAACCCTAGCAGATCCGACCCAAGTCCAATTGAGACCAGACCCTATAGCAGGTAGACCCTGCTGTCGCCTCCATCAGAAACTTGAGTAGGCATCACCATTGCTACCTCACAGCCCCCGTCACTGTAGCCGATCACTGTGCTACCCTACTGCCGCCAAAAGTGTTGTTGATAGCCACTGGATGTCTGGATCTACCACAAAGCCAATAGCCCAAAACAGCACCTGCAAAGATGGCTAATTACAAGACCAGGCCTCTAATCCCAGATCCTCTAATTTCAGACAAAAACCTCCCACCGAAGCCATCTTGCCTCCATCATTTGCTATCGCTACCGCACTTTCACAAAGACTGTCAGATCCCAAAATCTTCCCATACCATAAGAGCAAGTGCAGCGGTTGCACTTTACCCGGGCAAAAGCAAGGAAAATCGACGTGGTGACCGGGCAAGAGCAAAGTTGGTCCTCCACCGGTGAAAGTTTGCCCAACCATTTATTGGCTTTTCTTGACTAAGGGGAAGAAAAAAAGGCAACACAGTGACTTTTTTCATGACTGGGGAAGAAGGGGGAAGAAGGGCTGCCAGCTCGGCCCAAGGATTGACGTGAAGCGACATCACCAGCAGGCCGTCCACTGCAACGCACTGAAGGCAGCGACTGGGTCACGAACGGACGACGCGTGGCACTGCAAATCCTGGGCGAGTGACTCCACACTCTTGTCGTGTAGTGGATCTGTTTTAGGCCAGCATGTGCCACGTGCTGCAGAGCCGTTGGGTCATTTTGAAATGGTTGCCTAACGGTCAAGAAATCTGATCCGTCCATTTCAATTAAGAAGAGGATCCAACGGTAACTAATTAATAACCACTATATATGTATGTAACGTTAATAAACGGTAACAAAACGGTAAGAAAAAAAATTCTAAAAATTTCTCTATAAATACCTAGGATTTTCTTTACATCTCACACCAAAAAAATTAGAGTTCATAGTTACACCTTCCTCCTCTTCATATAACTCTCATCATCCATATTTTTCATTATCCACTATGGCCGAACAAAGGGGAAATACACGTCCAGTGGCCGGACAAGAGGGAGATCAAAATGAAGATGAGGTTACCCAAGACAAAAGGAGATGGACGGATGAGGAAGATGTTCAATTGTGCAAGTCTTGGAAAGTTATAGGCCAATGTCCGGCTGTGGGCACAAATCAGAAAAAAAATGACTTATGGTTGCGCGTGAAGCGACACTTTGACGCAAATTGGCCCAAGAGCTGATCAGCCCAATCTTTGCAGGGAAGGTGGAAAATTTTGAAGATAGAACTCTTTGAGTGGCATTGTGCATTAAGGCAAGCGAAACATTGGTACAAGAGCGGTTCGAATGCGGTTGATGAGGTATGTATTTGTTGATAAATCATTTAATTTGTTGATAAATTATAGTAAAATATTACATGATAAATAATATAGTAATTATAATATCGTTTTAATTGTAGTAATTGCTTTTCGTTACAATTAAGATAATTAATTGATAAATAATAATGTAATTACAAGGATGTTTATATTTGTACTTATTGATTTTTATTGTAAAACGGTGAGATAGTGGTTTATTAAAATTATGACCTTTATATTTGTTGATAAATCTTATTGATACATTATAGTAAAATATGGCTTGATAAATAATTATTAATTATAATATCATTTTAATTGTAGTAACTTGCTTTTCGTTACAATTAAAATAATTAATTGATAAATTATAATGTAATTACAAGGATGTTTTTATTTGTACTTATTGATTTTTATTGTAAAACGGTGAGATGGTGGTTTATTAAAATTATGACCTTTATATTTGTTGATAAATCTTATTGATACATTATAGTAAAATATGGCTTGATAAATAATTATTAATTATAATATCATTTTAATTGTAGTAACTTGCTTTTCGTTACAATTAAAATAATTAATTGATAAATTATAATGTAATTACAAGGATGTTTATATTTGTACTTATTGATTTTTAACGCAAAACGGTGAGATAATTTCTTATTAAAATTATGACTTTTATAATAGATGACCCTTCATCATATCGTTCTATTTGTACTAATTGCAATTTTTTTTTTAATTACGTAGCAAGATGAAGCACATAAATTGTGGCATGCCGGGATGAAGAGAAAAACTGGGAAGGACAAAAAACACAATTTTCAGAGCTTTGGTAGTTACGTTGCTGTGGAGGGCTTTGCACAATTTAAAGACATCCCTAGCCATACATCCGGAGGAACATCAAATGAAGGAAATCAACATATGCGCACACAACCAATTGCTAAAAATTCCCCCATCAACTTGGACAGGAAGGCTGCGAAAGAAGCAATACGGAAAGGAAAGAAGGCAGCGAAAGATCAAAGTCCATTGTCAAGCAGTCTCGAGAGTATAGCGAACAACCAAATAGAGGCAACCAAGGGCAAGAAAAAACTCGATGACGAATTCGCTCGAAGTCTCCAAGAGGAAGAGAAAAGAGCATGTATCCTCTTGCAAATCGAAATACGTAAAGAGCAACTCCTATTTCAAGAAAGGCAAGATCGAATTAAAGACAGGGAAGAGTGAAATAAAGAGGGGGAAGAGCGTATTATGGAGATTGATACAAGTAAAATGACGCCAAATAAAAAGCATTATTGGTCAAGAAAACAAAAGAAGATAGCGGAGAAAGAAGATCTTGAAGAGCAGTCGCCACCTTCTATGGGTGGATACTATCCGCAACCCAATTTTGGTGGTGCATTCCCACAACCAAATTTTGGTAGTGCATACCCACAACCTCCTTACCCCGGTGCACACCCGCAACCACCTTACCCCGATGCATTCCCACAACCTCCCTTAACCGGTGGATTTCCGCCACCTCCCTTCACCGGTGGTTTCCCACAACCCCCTTACCCCGGTGAATACTATCCGCAACCACCTTACCCCGGGGATATCCTACACAACCACAATTTTCACCTTTCCCTACGGGTGATTCCACCAACCCTAACCCTAATGATGAGCCTTCAAACACAAATTGGATTTCTAGAGAGGATGAGGATTATGATTTAAATAATTAGCCCACAATCTGCATGTTTGTAATTGTATTGTACTTATTCCTAGTTTTTCATTTATGTAAGCGACAATTTAAGGAAATAAAAGTTGTATTTGGAAATTCCCCTTATTAAAGCACACACCTTATATTAAAAATCATAGCACATAATAAACATAATTCAAATCACATTGACATAAAAAACATAGACATTGGCCAATTTAAAAGCACACCAACTTTCCAAAACATAATACAAGCCAAATTCAAAGCACACAAACATAACAAAACATAGATATTAGCCAATTATTCCAAAAAATGCTCATTTATGATCTAGATCTCCATGTTGCCTTGAACGTTCCAGAACTGCTCTATCAGATCCCCTTGAAGGTTTGAGTGACTGTTTGCACTTCTAATGGCATCGTATCGATCCATGAATCCGTTGAAGTAATAACCATCTCTACCAACAGGATTGAAGTCATCACCAGTCGGTCCTTCCCAAACCTGGGCCAACCTGGGCCTCATATTGTTATCCTCTTCTTCATCGGACTCCAAATCCTCATCGCTGTCATCTGGTCTTTCATCCTCGATTATCATGTTGTGTAATATAATACATGTCAGCATGATGAAACGAAGGTCATCTCTTTCCCAGCCACGAGCAGCTCCTCAAACAATACTAAAGCGCGACTGTAAAATGCCGAAACATCTTTCGACATCCTTCCTATACCCCTCTTGAGCCTGGGAAAACTTCAGATCCTTCGGTCGTGTAGGCCTTGAAATTGATTTTACGAAAGTCGCCCATTGCGGATAGATACCATCAGCGAGATAGTACCCTAAATTGTGAATCCTGTTATTTGCTTGAAATTGGACCCGAGGGGCTCGACCAGTAGTGATCTCGTCAAACAACGGGGACTTAGCAAGGACATTGAGGTCGTTGCATGATCCAGGCATTCCAAAGAAGGCATGCCATATCCATGTGTCATAAGAAGCGACTGCTTCGAGGATGATAGTGGGCACACGTTTTCGACCGCTGTATTCTCCAGCCCAACCTGTTGGGCAATTCTTCCATTGCCAGTGCATGCAGTCGATGCTTCCAATCATCCCCGGAAAGCCCCTTCTCTCAGCTTTGGTGAGAAGTCTTCTAAGGTCGGCCGGATTAGGAGCCCGGAGGTATTCTGCCGAGTACAGATTAACGATTCCTCTTGTAAATCATTTCAGAGCCTGAATGGAGGTAGATTTCGCCATCCGACAATACTCAGCACATTGATCTGCCCCTGCACCATAAGCAAGCATTCTTAAGGAACATGTCAGCTTCTGCTGGGGAAGTAGTCCGACTTTGCCTGCAGCATCTGATTTCTGGACCCAGTACGGGTCGGTACCGCAAAGATCACTGGAGATGCGGTTGAACACATTGTGACTCATCCTGTACCTTGTCCGGAATATCTCTTCACTGAAAACTGGATGCTCCACAAAGTAATCCTCCATCATGTTTTTCTCTCTTGATTCCCTAAACTGCTCCTCATTCAGTGCACACCCCGGTTGAGAACCCCGTTGTCGTGATCCGGAGGAAGCTTTAGCTTCAGCGACTGCTGCTACCACAAGAGCATTAGTTGTACACAGCTCTTCAAGATCTTCATCTCGAGATTGTCGATACTTAGCCCACAATCTCTTCATTGAAAGGAGGGAAGGAGAGGAAATGTGTTGGATCTGGAGAATATGAAAACGAATGACATTTGTGAATATCAGCTTGTGAGGAATGGTGTGCTGCCTCTTGCTCAATTTATTTACAATTTTCACATAAAAAGTGATCAGACTTCGAGGACACGTGTCCACTCCTGGTTCGACGTAATCTGATCTGAAATTTTAGATAAGATTACATCAACAATAACCGTTAGATTGAATAGTATGCAAATGATCTGGTCCGTTCAAAAAGTGTCGGTTGTGCCTTCACTCATTTCAAGGAAATTTGTCCGTTGTGCCTTCACTCATTTCAAGATAAATTGTCGGTGGCTCATAATTTGTCGGTTGTTCTTTCACTCATTTCAAGATAAAATGTCAGTGTTGGTGGCTCATAATTTGTCCACCTTAAAATATTTTTGAAAAAAGTAAATTGCATAATTATAACATTAATTATCCATAAATATTCATTATTAACACCAAATTTTTTTTAAAAAAAACATATGAACAGTGAATTTAAACAGTGAAACCCACTTGTGAACAGTGAATTTTGGGTGAACAGACGTGAACAGTGAAAAAGGTGAACAGTGTTGACCGGGCAAGAAAAACAACGGGTGCAAACCCATGTCCAGTGGCAGTGAATAGTAACTTGACCGGTCGAATTCTTGACTTCTCGACTTTGCCTTTTCTTGACTACGGGTGAACTTGCTCTAAGTGAAAAATGTAGGGAGGGGAACAGATAAAGAACTACATCAGATAAGACCGCTGCCGCCTAGGCCTGGAATTTTGGGCCGAACTGAGCCAAGCCCCGAGCCAAACTTTTCGAACCGAACCATGTGACCCAACCCACCGAGCTTCGATAACTAATTTTTCGTTTCAGAAATACTGAACCGCACTATATACCTTGGTACAACATCGGTTTGACAGTATATGTCATGCCGAACCGTACCAATATTATATATAAATTATATTTTTATGTTATTTTTAATACATGGTGCACTAATAGCCCTTAGATTAAGATTATCGTGTGCCTTCACACATTGGATCACTAACGACGCTCTCAGATCTTCTGGAATTCCCTCATTTTGTCCCCAAACCTTCTCTCTCTCTCTCTCTCTCTCTCTCGATCTCGATCTCGATCTCGACTCTCCTAACTGAAACAAAGCAAATCTAGGCAATCTAAGCAAAATTATACCGATAAATCACTTGCAGGAACTCATATCCCAAATCCCCAGCCTCATTTCTCCACAATTTCAACAGATTCACCCAAAGCTTTAGAAACCCACAAATCTTAGCACCCCTAATTTTCAAAAACTCTTGTTTCCTTGATCCCTTCATCGAAAGCTATATATATTTTAATGTGAGGTCATCTTTATCCCTATTCTTATGTTGTTTTTCATTTTTTCTTGTCGATTACTTGATTTTGATAAACCAGAACCCGATTTCTAGCATAATATCTTCACCCATAATACCTATTGATTTGCTAAGCTTCTACATAAGTAAGATGATTAAATTCAGTGAATTGCGCGAATAGTGAATATTGAAGAACACAGAGTACAAAGTTACAAACACAAATTGTGCAAAATAATAGTTCAGAGGTCAGTAAGCTTTAGTTTTGTTGATTGAGTTTCTCTTTGTATGTGCTTTGTTTACTCTTTTACTGAGAGTATGTAAGAGCATTATGACCTGGAGGTTATAAGATGCCATTGAGTAGACTATTTTTCTGATAGATATTGTGAATGGGATTTGGTTATTTGTTATGACTTTCCTGGTATATGGTTGGAGCTTACTAAATTTTGACACAAATCACAAAAACATAAATGTTTTTGGTCTGCAATTGACACATACCACTGCCATTATTACAGCTTCCAATAAGAACTGGAAGTTCTCTTCCTAATTATAAATTTATGCACCCCCTTTAATCCTTTATAAAAGACAGTAGTCTAAAGTGGAGAGTTGTATGTAAGATATGGCAAAAGAAGTGGAACATAAAGCTTCTTTATTTCACTTTAGTTTTTCTTTATTTACATTATTGAAATCATCTCATCAGACAACAACTTCTTTTCTTAATTCATAAGAAAAATAAATTGACTAAACACCTTCCCCCTCCCTCACAACAATTCCAGACCACACCAGCACCAAAAACAGACAGAACTAGAAAAATATATGGTAGTTTTCTTTATGGATTACTTA
Source organism: Rosa chinensis (assembly GCF_002994745.2). Classification (NCBI taxonomy): domain Eukaryota; kingdom Viridiplantae; phylum Streptophyta; class Magnoliopsida; order Rosales; family Rosaceae; genus Rosa; species Rosa chinensis. Next base: position 15,524,920 of record NC_037088.1, on the reverse strand, counting down.
TGTTGTTATTTGATCAATATTAGTTGCAGTAGTTGATTTAATTATACTATGTTGACTTCTTGAAAAATGACAAGTTGATTTAATTATACTATGTTGATTTTTTTTTTTTAGGGGAATGAAACTAAATTCATTGACTTAATGGTCGTTACAATCAAGGTTTATAATCTCATCCACACTTGGAGGAGGGAAATGAAACAAATTCAGAGAAAATGAAGACTGCTTCACTTCTTGAGCTAACCTATGTGCCACCAAGTTTGCCTGGCGCCTCACATAGCAAACCTGAGTAGAAGACGCTGCATGTAGAAGCTCCCTAAGATCATGGATAAGAAAACCTAGATCAGATTGATCAAGGGCCTGGTTTGTCACTGCCTGTATTAGGACTTAACAGTCCGTCTCCACTATTAGAGGTACAAAGCCATTAGAAATGGCAAACTATAATCCCAAAAGCAAAGCTAGTAGTTCAGCATGCCTTGCTGAACTTGTGATCGGAATTGTATGACGAAAGCCCCCTAGACAAGTTACCTCAAAGTCCCGAAAAATACCTCCAAGCCCTGCCTTCCCATTTGCATTACAAAAGGCAGCATCCACATTTAATTTAACCATCCCCACTGGGGGTTTACTCCATCTCACATTCAACACTGTTGTTGAAGCCTGGGGTGAAAAATTTGCAGCTTTGTATTCTTCGTACCAACCTAAGGTCATGGGAACAACCTCCGAAGCCAATCTAGGAGCCCATACTTTGTCATTGCGGTTGCGCCAAGTAGCCCAAATCAACATCAATAAAGAAGCAAAGGTAGTAGGAGACTAAGAGTAAGAAGTCTCTAACCAGTCAACAACGGTTTATGTGGATGCTAAGCTAGGGAGATTCGCCAGTTGCAAAAAAGAATTGGCATGAGTGCAATCCCGTAATGCATGTAGAGGAGATTCAACTTCCTCATCACAGAATGGGCATTGGGTATCAAGATCAATACCACGCTCGCTAAGCCGACTCCATGTAGGTAGGATATTTGAAGCAGCCTTCCACACACAAATTTTTACCTTCCCAGGTACAGGAGCTTTCCAAATTTGATTCCAGAGCTTGGAAGTAGGATTGTGGTCAGTAGTAATCTTCCCCAATATTCTACCTCTCACAATATGGTAGGTGGATTTAACAGTAAACCTCCCTTTTTTATCACCACTCCAAATCCACCTATCTCCATGAGCTCTAGGGCTAAGTTGTATAGCTAATATTTTTTGAACAATGTGCATAGGGAATAACTTAGCAAGTACAGAGTAATTCCAAATACCTGGAGATGAGATGAGGTCCGAAACCAGATGAACACGTGGAGAATAGAATCGATGCAAATCCTCTCCCAACAACCAAGGATCATGTCAAATATTAGTGGAAGTCCCTGTACCTACAAGACGCTAAATGACTGCCTTGAGCACATCCCTACCATGCATGATACTTCTCCAAGCATAAGATGGAGAAGATCCTATATCAGCCTCCCAAAAGCTACAATGAGGAAAATAGATCGCCTTCAGAAGCCAACAAAACAAAGAATCTAGTTGTTGTATCAAACGCCATCCTTGTTTAGCTAACATGGCAAGATTGAACGCAAACAAGTGTTGAAAACTCACACCCCCCAAGTTCTTAGGTTTACATAGATCATCCCATGCTCACCAATGCATTCCTCTTTTTTCCTTTGTGCTTCCCCACCAAAACTTAGCACAAAGTTGATGGAGCTCTTGAATTAGATTTTGTGGAAGAAGGTAGCAATTCATGGTATACAACGACATAGCCTGTGCAACCACTTTAATGAGAATCTCTCTTCCTGCTGCACTAAGCAATTTTGTACGCCACCCTGTAAGCTTCTTTGACAAGTTGTCTTTGAGATAGGCAAAAGTTTCAGATTTTGATCTTCCAACCACCGTACACTACACCAAAAACTGCATCACACGACGGCACAAAACATTGTGTGATTTGGAGACTCACCGTCGTCTATCTCGATGTTGTCTGATGAAAAATCAGACGACGGTGAATTTACCGTTGTATGATATAAAGTTAGTCAACGGATATTCCTTAACACCGTTGTCCCAGAACTCGACAGATGTCGGACGCATCCATCCATAGCACTTGTGTGCAGCAGTTCACACAACAAAATTTACTTTTATGCCATTGTGGGTTAAGATTTTCACACAACAGTTTTGTAGTTTGTCTGTTGTGTGCTTTAGAGTAAGACAACTGTGTTCTAGTATTTTCTGTTGTATGAGCTTAAAACTAGACAACGTTACTTATTGAAATTCATTGTGTGATATCTAGAACTGTGTTGTGTGAATACAAAAATTTTGAATAGATATAAATTAACAGTGAACAATTGGAATACAAATTGAATGCAAACCATCAAATGATCAATATTTGTACCAAAAGCATTGTGGTACATCAATTCATCAAATATTGAATTTAAGGAACATTGTTAAAGCATTCATACATCTCATAGACTAAGAAGCTTTTAAGTTTTCTAGCTAAGTTTTACATGATGAAAGAAAATATAGCTTGCTGCATTGCCGGGTACTCCATGCTTGATCTTCCAATGACTCTTTATGCAACAGTCCACCATATAGTTCCTGACACAATTTACAAATGCAATGAAAAAACAAATGCAATGAAAACAAAAGGGATTATGCCTTACTACATAACAAGCTCTATAGTAATGTTCATTCTTGCATAGCACACTTAAAAGAAGACATATACTCCTCAAAGTTTGGTATTGCTTGTTTAAAAAAATTATGGAGTCAAGAGAAATTACCTGAAAAACCTACACGAAGTATGCATCAAAAATGAGATTCTCTGCGTTGAAAGTTTCCCAAAGCTAATAATTTCATAAAAAAACACACAAAAGGGAGAATCACTCAAAGTTACCTCCAATGGAGAAAGATCACAGTGGTACAACAGTTCCATCAAGCTACTGAACCCGAGTGCTTCTCTCCAACACATTTTCTATTACACCCTGCCATAATGTAGCACCTCATTTTAGAAGTGAAATCTTAAACATTATGGGGAAATTGAAAAGAAAAATGGAGTGAAAGAACATATGACTCACTACTACACAAGTAAGTGGAAGTGATGGAGAATAGCAACTGCTCTTGGCATTTATAGCATACTGTATGCACCATTTTTTCCTTGATGCAGACAAAGAAATGTTCTCACCCAGCAAGCTTGTTTCCCCCTGCATCCAAAATATATGGTCAAGGCAAGAAAGCGAACAAAGAAAACACACATTATTCACAACATACCTGCAGAAAGACATCAATTAATCGAATTACTACAAAAATTTTACTTATGAGAACCACTGCATTCTAAATGAGCAACAAACAAAATTGAAAAGAAAAATACTAGAGGGTCAGACATAATTGGAATACTAGTGGAGATACATGACAGGATGACAATGATGGCAATTACTAATCTCTATACCCTTATTTCTGTATATTGCAAAAAGAATAGAACTTCAACTTCAAGTACATTAGATTAAGCAAGAAACACATAGGGAGGTACATGAAAGCCATACATGAAGCAACAAATCGATATCCCCAGGCAAAGTGGGCTCTTGGCCAGGAAAGTAAGGATATTTACCAGCAGCTTAAAAACCCAAAAATCCATATTAATCATGCTGAAAAACATGAAAACAGAGAAACACGCACGTAACAAGCACATATACAAAGAGCTAATCTAAAGAATAACAAATAACATCTTTAGACAAAGAGGTTTATCAAACAAGATTGACATGATACTTCAGTAAGTAAAAATGAGCTTTATCAAACTAGACAAAGAACTTGATCCTTCCCAGTCCTAATCATCCTAATGGAGTCACTGGACAAAATTACCTTAAAATATGGTATACCCAAAACCAAAAATACTCAAAATCAAAACCTCTACAATCTGAAAATTGTCTGAACCTGGAACCCATCGAAATCCTTAATAGAATCACAGTTCGAAAATACCAAACGAGATATCAAATAGACCCAATCACATAGGGATTTTCAATGTGAAGAAAATGTGAGAAATCTTCAATCAAATAGACCCAATCACAGAAAATACTCAATAGGAATAAAACCCAAGAGATATTTTAGATTTAACCTGTGAAATTTTGACAGTGAGCTAGTCAGCCTCTTCTTCTTCTGCTTGATGCAAGAGAACAAGGACTTGACATGGGGATCGGCCTCGCTGTAACATCTTCAGGAAGCAAGAGACGATGGATTGAGACCGAGGATGAAACTCGAGTTTTTTCTGCTTCTTGCTCCAGATCGAGAAGAAAAGGGTTAAGGGAGGGAGAGACGGAGAGAGAACAGGATGAAACTCGAGTTGTTTCTCACCAAGATTGTCGTCATTGGACTTCGAGACCCCATCTAGGGTGAAAACTCGGTACCTGAAATCGGCCCAGAACCAAAAGCTCTGATTTCGCAGGTGTTGCGGGTCTTTGGCTCATGGATTGTCTCGGATTCGAGCGAAGACTTTGACCGGGTGCTCCGATGGAGATTCTTTTTAGGGTTGAGTTGGGGTTTGGTCAGAGACGGATAGACTTTCAAGAACTAGAGAAGACGATGGGATTATGTTTTGATTAGAGTTTGGTGGCTGTGATTGGATTTGGTGGAAGAAGGTGTCGGAGCCAAGGCATGATGTTGAAGCCTTGAAGAAGAGTTGAGGCTTCTGGGAGAGAAGAGAAGAAATACCCAGTGTGGAGCTTGCAAAGAATGAGATTTATCTTCTCTCTAGGGCAGAAGAAATACCCTAATCGAGTAGAACCCAACTCGATTGGTCAGAACCCAAATCCCCCATTAGCAGAATGAAAAACCCCTAAATCGAACCCCAATCGAGTAGAACCCAAATCGAACCCCAATCGAATAGAACCTAAATCCAGACTTTGAAGGATGGTGATTTGTGATGGCTAAGTGTTTTGAGAAGATGGTGAAGAAAAGCTCCAGATTTTGCTCGAAGTGAAGAAAAACTCAGGGTTTCTCTCTCAGACATGAAAAATGGCCAAGGCATTAGCTTTGTTTAAGTGTGCCCTCGATCGAGTTGGCTAAGGCAATAGGCATTACCCTTTTTTTTTTCTTTTTTTTTTCTTTTTTTTAACTTAGACAGACAACGTATAGATATGTTTACGTTGTCTGATTTGTTACATTGCTGAGGGAATAAAAGATGGAAATTTCCCGCCTCTGCAATCAAAATGTTAGGTTTCGCGCTTAGGCTAGTCATTGCTCATTCACACAACAGAAATAGTTCATTCTGTTGTTGGAACTTGTAAGCATAACAAACAATTGAAGCCAAATTTTCTTGTTTTGGGGGGAATGAATGTCATTTTGGAGCCATCTCCAAATTTTGGTACTCACTTGCACAACAGGACATTAAAAACCATTGTATGATGATTTCCAGGTATACTCCTACAACGGAAGTAACTAAACTGTTGTCCAATTTAATAGCATCTAGGGTACAATTTGGAGGGAAATATGCCGATCTTTTTCTTTCATTCAGACAACAGATAATCTCTCTTTCTGTTGTGCCATTACCTCCTAACTAGAAGTTTTATAATTTGAGCATCTTTATACAACGAAGATTCATTAAATGTGTTGTATGATTCAATTGTCGTTAACAGACAATAGATGATTTGTTCTCCGTTGTGTGATCACCGTTGTGTGATGCAGTTTTTGGTGTAGTGGTAGAAATACCCAAATACTTTTCATGCTTATCCACCACCTGAACACCTAAGATTGCAGCCATTTGTTGTCTCATATGAGCAGGTACATTACCACTAAAAACTACATTACTCTTTTGTAGGTTAATTTGTTGCCCAGAGGCTCTCTCGTACACATTTAAAATATCCCGAATACGAGAGCAGTCATGAGGAGAGGCATAAGAGTATAACATGCTGTCATCTGCAAAAAGAAAATGACTAATGACTAGAGCTCCATCACAAATACGCAAACCTTGCCATTGACCAATTCCCACGGATTGAGAAATAAGGGTCGATAACCCTTCAGCACATAATAAAAATAAATAGGGACTGATGGGATCACCTTGACGAAGTCCTCTGAGTGGAGTGACAAAACATTTTGGTATCCCATTGATAAGGAAAGAATTCCGTACAGTAGATAGGCAAAACATAATTAAGTCCATCCATTGATGGGCAAAACCCATTTTCAACATAACCTTCTTCAAAAAATCTCATTCCAACCTGTCGTAAGCTTTACTTATGTCCAACTTGAGAGCTAAGAAGCCTTCTTGACCTATACGTAACCTGTGCATGTAGTGTGCAAGTTTTGAAGCCACTAGAGTGTTGTCCAAAATCAAACATTCCGATACAAAAGCACTTTGGTTTCGCAAAAAAATCTTAAGTCTATTAGCCAAGACTTTAGAAAGCAATCTTGTAGAGTACATTGCATAATGCAATAGGTTGCTTTTGCGACATATTCTGAACCTCCTTCACCTTTGGAATTAGTGCCACATATGTAAAATTTAAGTCCTACGGCATTTCTTTAGTTGTTAACAAAGAAATAATTACTTTACATACCTCTGATCCCACTAAATCCCAGTATTTCTGGAAAAAGAAAGGTGACATTCCATCTGGTCCCGGAGTTTTAGATGGATGCATATGGAAAAGGGACTACTTGATCTCCTATGCATTATATGGAGCCAATAGCGCCTCATTCATTCCTTCTGTAACTCTAGCACTAATGGACTGCAGAACCACATCTTGAGCCTCAAGATTTGGTTCTTGGCTAGTGAAACATTGCTGGAAATAGGTAACTACCACCTCCTCAATAGATTTCGGGGACTCCTGCCAAATACTGTTGCTATTAAACAAGCCTTTAATCCTATTCTTCTGCTTTCAGTTAGAGGCACCGCTATGGAAAAACTTGGAATTCCTATCCCTCTCCTTAAGCCATATAGCCCTCGACCGCTGACGCCAATAAGTCTCATCAATAGACATCAATTCATTCAGACGTTTAAATAACTGGAGTTTCACAGCTTGGTCTTCCGGGACAAAAGGTTTCTGCAGCACGACATCCAACTGCATTCGAACTGATTCCAGTTCCTCCCTTCGGTCCTTGAAGGTGGTACGATCCCATGCCAATAGGTAATTCCCTGTATCTTTAACTTTCCTACATAGCCGTACCATTGGCCTTCCAATTTGTGGGACAACCCACACTTCTTCCGCAGCTTGAGAGAAGGATTCATGCGAACACCACATTTCTTCAAACTTAAATAGACGATGACCCTGACAATTCACAGCCTGTTCTTTGCAGACTTCTAGTAGTAAAGGGGTATGATCTGACCTACTAGGAGGCAGATTGAGGACCGAGCAACCGAACTCCGATAACCAAGCAGGAGAACAAACACCACAACCTAATCTCTCATTGGGACTAGAATCGCTCCAAGTAAACCTTCCTCCTGCCGCTCCCATATCTACAAGGTTGCAGTCCAGCAGAGCCTGACGAAAGGCATTCATCAGGTTTGAACTACGCAATTTTACCACTAGATTTCTCCCCCAGTTCGAGTATCTCATTGAAATCTCCGGCAACAACCCATTTCTCCAATGTATTCCCTGCTAGAGAGCGCAGTAGATCCCACGAAATTTGCCGCTATCCCGTTTCTGGATGGCCATAAAAGCCAGTAAACAGCCACTTCACCTCAGACGAATCCTTCACATCCACGTCAATATAGAAATAGTTAACATCTCTCACAGACACTGAGATCGAGTCATCATAGAGAAAAGCCAGCCCTCCAGCTCTGCCGACCCGATCAAATTGGACAATATGTGGGAGTCCCACTGATCGGGGAAGGGACTGGGGCTGTTCTTTGGTGCAATGGGTTTCACTCAAAAACACAGCGTGGACTTGGTGCTTCTGGATGAGAATCTTGAGCGCATGACGAGTTTTCCGATTCACAATCCCTTGAAAATTCCATATCAAGATATTCATATTTGATGAAGATGACAGATGCGTCCTCGACCTACTGACCGGAGATGGCGATGCAGAAACCTTAAACCTAAGGTGGCTAAACCCTAGGTTTCAAAAGTTTCCCCTACACAGCTCTGATTTTTGTGGAGTGGAAAAAAAAGTTGTATAAGTTTATACTATGTTGACTTCTTATTTATGTGGTTGATAATGATAATGGATGTTTTGCATCTTTTCTGTGTTTATTCTTTAGATATGGAACCGACATTTTCTGCTAGTCTCTCAAGTAGTTCAAGTACCTCCATAACCTCTACCTTGAATTAGTTGAATGTAAAGCAGAGCTCACCTATACTGTTGTACAAAATCAAACACCAAACTTAGGGTCAGGTTCAAGTGTAACTACTAAACCTGAAATAGCTGCATCTGTACCACCCAAATCAGGACAAAAAAGAAAAGCTACCTATGCTAGTCCTCAGTGGGATCATTTCACTAAATGTAAGATCCTTGGAACTGAAGATATTGATCCCAATTGGTGTACCTGCAACTATTGTCAAGAGAGGGTCCAGTGTTGTACTAATAAAAATGGTACAAGTTCCACGATATCCCATTCTAGGAAGTGTGCTAGCTGTCCTCTGTTTGAACCTTCTGACCCTAGGCAGAGTAAACTTAATAGAGACAATGTTTCTAGAGCTATTCAGTATCACTCATTCAGCCCGGCAAGATGTGATTAGAAATGTATCGGGTACATAATTAGGATGAGCTTCCTTTTAGGCATGTGGAGAAGGATGGGTTTAAGGCAGTTGCACATGAGCTGCAACCAAGATGGACACCTTTGAATAGAAAGCAAATAGCTAAATGAATTTGGGATAGATACCAGCTAGAAAAGGGAACACTTACGAGTTAGTTAGCCATTACTGAGACTAAAATTTCAATAACGATGAACACTTGGATGTCAATACAGAATATTGACCTGGTACTCACTGCCCATTTTATGGACTGTGAATGGGTTTTGTACAAAAGAATCATCAACTTTTATGTCATAACTAGTCATAAGGGGATAACCAAAGTGTTCATCATTACAGTGAACAATGCTAGTGCTAATGATTTGGCTATTGTCCACATGAAGAAGAGGTTGAAGAGTTACAAGACCCTAATGTTTGATGGGGAATATCTGCACTTGAGATGTTGCTGCCACATCATTGATTCAATAGTTAAGGATGATATTAATGAGCTAGAGGGAGGTATTGCAGCCATTTGGCACTGTGTCAAGTACATTAGGAGTTCTTCCGAAAGACTTGACAAGTTTAGGGAGTTCTCGGTGCTTGAACACTTGAGGGCAAATGCCAATGTTCCTTTGCATGTAATTACAAGGTGGCACAACACTTACTTGATGTTTAAGCAGCACTCAAGTATGAGGCTGTGTTTGGTAGAATGGTTGATGAAGATCCGCAATTTCAGGCTTACTTCAAAGAGAAGGACAAAGGTAGGCAATCAAGAGTAGTAGTACCTCCTCGTGAAGCAGATTGGAAAAATGTTGAAACCTTTGTGGTGTTCTTAAAGACGTTTTACGATGTCACCATTAAGCTCAATGCATGGAAATCAGTTACATCTTAGTGTTTGCTATTATGATAGGACTGAAATATGAGATGGACAAAAAAATGATGCACGAAGATCTTGTTTTAGTCTAGGTGGCAACTTCAATGAAGGCTAAGTTTAACAAGTACTATGGCAATTTTGAGTCGACAAACCAAATAATAATGATTGCCAATGTACTAGACCCTAGATACAAGCTACAATGGGCGAAGAAAAGCCTTGAAAAGGTCAAAGCAAGCGCTGTTGCAATACAATCTATTAATAATACACTAAGGAGAGTTCTAATGCAGATGTATCAAGAGTATAAAGGTCAAGACGGCAACCAAGCTACAGACATACCTACTAACTTTGAAGGAGATGATATGATGGATTTAACAGACATGGATGAAAGTCAAGTTGAGATTGCAAGGGACTGCATGCAAGAGAGGATGGCACAACACCATGATAGCATTTGTAATGAGGTTGATTAATATCTATCTGATAGATATGTTAGCCTTTTTATTAAAGATTTTGAAATTGTAGTTTGGTGGAAAGGGAATGAATCCACCTATCCAATCTTAGCTAAACTTGCTCAAGATATATTTTGATGTAGGACGAGATTTTAGCCAATTTCAACAAAAAATCTCGAAAAGAAAGAAGCGTTTTCACATCAAGAAGAATAATTTGAATATTGAAAACTGGTATTCAAATAGACTTCTTAATGATGGAATTAATTATAAATTACTATTTTGGATATATCGGGATTCTCGAACAAAATCTTGGTTGGGATTCCAATTATATATTTGCGTAATATTCTTTAGTATCTAAGATTTTATTTCTGATTTTTATTTAATGAGGTTTAATTAGGTTTTCTAGTTTTAGTCTATAATAAATTATTCTTTTTGTTTTCTAGTTGTATTAGGTTTATGCTATGTGCCCTATATATAAGGCACCTCTTAGATTGTAATTTTGATTCAAGTTATCAATAAACAACCAAATATTAGAGAATTTTCTCTATGTTTCTTACGGCTGTGCCCGTAATTGCTAGTGGATTCTAGCTCATCTCATATGGCTTTCGACGCTTGACGGAGCCTCTTACTATCGTGTTCACTCTTCCCGCATCATTTGGTATCAGAGCGGGTATCGCCCGCTCCTTAGCAGACCACAATCCAAGGGAGAAGTTCACTACCACCAACCTCAACGACGCTGGTCGTAGAGTATCTATCAAAGAAAGTTTTGTTGAAGAGGAACATGTCAAGGGATTCGCCCTAGGACAACCTCATCAATCCAAAAAAAAAAAAAAAAGGAGAAGAAGAAACATGGAACGTTGGATATTCACAACGCCGGATTACGACGACTTTCGAACTACATGTATCATCAACGACAAGGTATGCTCTGACAGTGGTCTACGAGAGAACTTTGTAGCAAACAAAGTTGTGGATTATTTTGAATTACTAACAATAAAGCTGAGTGATCCATACTGGATTCCATTTGGAGAGGATGAATATGCACAAGTAACAGAGGTTTGTAAAGTTCCTGTCTCTATGGGAAAATTTTATAAAGAAGAGATTACTTGTCATGTGATTGACATGGACGACACTAATGTGCTTTTTGGAAGACCATGGCATGAAAGCATCAAAGGTGGTTATTGCAAAGACAACACATATTTATTTGGGTGGGAATCGCACAAAATTAAAATCAAGCCTAGAAGGAAGAACGTCAAGAATGACCATCCTGAGGTGTGTGAAAAGGAACATCAAGAAGCAACTTTGAAGATTGAAGAGAAACTCATTAAGGATAAGGAAGCTAATTCATTCATCACATCGATATCCATGTCATGCATGCCTAATTGTGTTCAAGATCAACCCAAGGAGAAGTCATTACCCATTCCTTTTCAAGTGGAGGAGTTCAAGTTTCAAGATGCTTATTCTAAACTTGTCTACGGTATTGGATTCATGGTGATTCCTTTTAATTTCGAGAATATTGAAGTTGATGGCTTATCATGTTTTATTCCTACTAATGATCGAGCTGCATACAAGAGGAACTCGAGGTCGAGTTCTTTTCAAGTGGAGGAGACTGATGTAGGACGAGATTTTAGCCAATTTCAACAAAGAATCTCGAAAAGAAAGAAGCGTCTTCACATCAAGAAGAATAATTTGAATATTGAAAACTGGTATTCAAATAGACTTCTTAATGATGGAATTAATCATAAATTACTATTTTGGATATATCGGGATTCTCGAACAAAATCTTGGTTGGGATTCCAATTATATATTTGCGTAATATTTTTTAGTATCTAGGATTTTATTTTTGATTTTTATTTAATGAGGTTTAATTAGGTTTTCTAGTTTTAGTCTATAATAAATTATTCTTTTTGTTTTCTAGTTGTATTAGGTTTATGCTATGTGCCCTATATCTCTTAGATTGTAATTTTGATTCAAGTTATCAATAAACAACCAAATATTAGAGAATTTTCTCTATGTTTCTTACGGCTGTGCCCGTAATTGCTAGTGGATTCTAGCTCATCTCATATGGCTTTCGACGCTTGACGGAGTCTCTTACTATCGTGTTCACTCTTCTCGCATCATATTTGCAATCCCTTGCTCAATTGTAGCATCTTGCCTTCAGTTTGGGATCAATAATTGGATGAGAGGTGAACCACCAAAGTTCTACAAGGATCCCAGCCAAGATGAGATTGAACTGTATCAAGCCTTGGAGGAATTTGAGTGTGGTAAAAACCAATTTTGATTATAATTTTTTAATTCAATTTTGCAATCATGTTTTATGCTAATCTAGTGTTTTTATTATATATTGTAGTGAATGCTGTTTATCAAGACTTGGAGTCAGGATTCCCCATCCCTACTTCTGCCCAAGCAAGTTCCCAAACCAATTCAAGGACTGAAAACTGAAGACTGAATAAGACTGCTGTGCTTTGCAAAAATAGCCATTTTGTTCATGTAATGGTGCTGAAAAGTGAAAATTGCTTTGCTTCCTACTTTTCTAGTAACTTTGCTTTTCTATGCATTATGTATTGGTATAATTTATTTGGGACAATTTCTTTCTTTCTGTTTTTGTAACTCCTAAGTTCTATGCAGGAACTCATATTTCAACTTGTATGATTATAGCTTAATATTGTAATGGCTTTTTTTATTAAGAGATTGATAGATTAAGGTTTAAAATGGGTTTAGAAAAGAGATAAAAACACAATTCAAATGGTCTGGCCAATAATCAAATTTGGATGAAATCAGGCCAAATAAAATCTTGGTTTCAGGCACAAACCGACCAAGCCCAACCGACAAGTGCGGTATACCGAACTTTCGGTAACCAACTTTTAATGGTTGGTTTCGGTCCAAGATTTAGCTAATCGGCCAAACTTTGGTTGGTACTCGGCTCAGGCCCAATTAGCTTGGTTTTGTACCGAGTCTAGCCCTAGCCGCCGTAGCCACAAGGGAAGAAGATGTCATCCTTATAGAAGATTTGTCGCTGCTACTAACCGGGGGGGGGGGGCAAGGAGGTTTGTCACCCCTCACCAAAGAGGGAGAGAGGCGATATTTCTCTCTCACGAGTCTCAAGGCATATTGTTTTAAAAAAACTACAATTGGTTTAGTTATTAACATTAATTTTTTTTAATTACTAATATCATTCTCAAAGAATACCAACATGGTTGGTTTAAAAAATAAAAAAAAATTAAATAAATTGAGTATTATACCAAAAAGAAATTCCCAAATTTTGGGATTCCTCTCATATAATATAATCCTGGATTACGAAATTGCCCCCCTGGTTAACTTCGCGAGGCAGGCTCTCTCGGGAAACAGAGTAGAAGCGTCGCCTTCCATAAAAACCTTTGGAATATCGCGTTCTCCTTTTCTCGCAAGAAAACTAATCGTCGGCGCAGTCAGTATCCTATTCTTCTTCTTCCCAATTCCACAAACACTTTATCTTCCTCTCCGTTCCCAAAAACCCTAGATCTTCTCCTCCTCCCGATTGCCATGGACGATAGCTGTGCCGTGTGCGCCGACTCCCTCGAATGGGTTGCCTACGGCGCTTGCGGCCACAAGGAGGTCTGCTCCACCTGCGTCGCTCGCCTCCGTTTCATCTGCGACGATCGCCGCTGCTGCATCTGCAAGACCGACTGCGACGTCGTTTTCGTCACCAAGGTCGGTCACTCTCCCATTCCAATTTCACCTTCCAAAATTCCCCATTTTGTCCCCAAAGTTCCAATCTTTTATGTCAAAATTGAATCTTTATGGATTTCTGGTTTCTCAATCTAGTCCCAAATTGTGGGTGTTCCTGTTTTCGCTGCACTTTTGATACTATCTATCTGATTCTGTTGCCTTTTCGAGCTTCTTCGATCTTCGAAAGATGTGCCATTTTGTTCTGCCTCCTCTTATGCATGTGGCATTTTATTCATCAAATCTCTGACCTTTGAAATTGGGGTTGATATGGTGCTTGTTTTTCCTCTGCTTTTCGGCTCTTTATACACAAAGATTGAGACTTTTTTTATGTTTTGCAGGCTTTAGGAGACTATACAAAGATGATTAAGGACTTCTCGGTCTTGCCATCCCAAGGGAGGGAGGGTCGCTTGGGACCATACTGGTACCATGAAGACACACAAGCATTTTTCGATGATGTGGATCACTACAAGATGATCAAGGCAATGTGCAAGCTTTCCTGCAGTGAATGTGACAAGCTGGAAGAGCAATCAATTGATAACTCAAGGCGTCGCCCGAGGTTTCGGAACATTGAACAGCTAAAGGGCCATTTATACCACCAACATAGGTTGTCTATGTGCCCTCTATGTTTGGAAGCGAGGAAGGTAGAATGCATGTATATATGAGAGTGTTGGAGATGGTGTCTTGGGATTTTATCTATTATTTACATTTCAAGCAAAGATTTTTCTCTATGGTCTCCTTCTTTTCTACTTTGGTTTTTATCTTTGTGATCTAATTATCTTCTTTTGTTCATCTCAGGTATTTATTTGTGAACAAAAGCTATATAGTAAAGCACAGTTGAAGCAGCATATAGGTACAGGTGACTCTGAAGTTGATGGAAGTGAGAGTGAAAGAGGGGGCTTTATGGGGCATCCTATGTGTGAATTCTGCAGAACTCCATTCTATGGCGATAATGAACTATACGCCCACATGGGTACCGAGCACTACAAATGTCATTTATGCCATAGGTAACCAAGCTATATTTTTCTGAACAGAGTTCTAACTTTCCCATTACAATTCAAGATAATGTTAAGCTCACATGAGATCTGTTTTTGATAAATGCAGTCCTGGACAATATGAATATTATAGGAACTATGATGATCTCGAGGCAAGTTATCAGATCTACTGTTATTTGTATACTTGCTCTATATTGTTGGGCTGCCTTATAATTGTTGTGAATGCTTTCATTTTTTATTTAATAGATGCACTTCCGCCAAGGCCATTTCCTATGTGAAGATGAATCATGTCTTGCGAAAAAGTTTATTGTCTTCCAATCTGAGGCAGAAATGAAGGTGACCTCTTAGAGCCCGACAAACTTGTCGTTGTGTTCCTGTCTCTTACTCTCTTCTATATATGATTCACTTGCCTTGTTTATTCTACAGAGGCACAATACTATTGAACATGGGGGGCGTATGTCTCGTTCCAAGCGTAATGCTGCTCTCCAGGTAAGTATATTATTTTCCTCGGCTATATTTTGCATTGTTCAGCTAGGCTGGCTAGTCCATCTCTCAACTCACATTTTGTTTTGGTGAATTTCTGTACTGATTGTAATATTTTTGCTTATGTCTGTTGCAGATACCAACTAGCTTTCGATATCGACGAAGTAGTGAACAAGATAATAGGCGTGGAAGAGGTCGGTCATTTCGTCGTGAATCTCGTGATTCTTCTGATAATCAACTTTCTATGGCGATTCAAGCAAGTTTGGAGGCATCTACTGCAGATGATAGCACATTCCATGGTCCTTCCTCGTCCACTGGGCATGCTGCTTCAGATCTTGGAGATACAAGTGATATTGATCCAATCATTAATTCATTTGAATCCTTAAGTACAACAGATGCTGAAGCATCCTCAAGGTACCTTCAAGCCTTGGGGCAAAGTTCTGGGAAGGCGCCTTTGCAGGACTCTTCCTTTCCTCCCCTCGCACCTGGAAGCAGTCAATCAACACCTATCTCGGATGGTTTGCCTAATAACACCATGGCAGCACATCTCCGCCGTCAAAACAATCGCAAGGTGGCTGTTAGGCCTGTTATTAGTTCTGGTCAGGCCTGGCCAGCAGCAGGGCATGTACCTGTAGTACCGCCTACTAGTTCAGCTCAGGCGTGGCCTACAGCACAGGTTTCACCTTTAATATCACGTGGTTCTGGTCAGAACAAGATGGCCTTTGGGAATAGACCAGGACCTTCCAGTTATGCAAATTCTGCTCAGGCCCAAGTTGAGACTCGACAGACAACAGTTCCTGGATTCTCATCATCTGGTTCTTCGCGGGATTCATTCAACACCAACTCTGCTAGGATTAGCCATTCTGCATCTGCCCCTAATTTGGTCGAGAATGGATCTGTTAAACCTACCATCTCCGATTTCCCTCCAGTTTCTGCAGCACAAGTACGTAAGGTGCCCTCAATTAGCCAGCCAACTAGTCAGCCTGTATTGAAAGTGGATGTTCAAACTGCTAACAAGTCCTTGGTGGAAAAGATTCGTGCTGCCGTTGAGTTTGACGAAGAAAAATACAGTCTTTTTAAGGAGATATCTGGGCAGTATCGTCAGGGTTTAGTTGACACAGAAGTATATTTAGATTTTGTTCGGCAGTATGGCTTGTTGCATCTTGTCCTTGACTTGGCTAGACTCTGCCCTGATGCTCAGAAGCAGAGAGAGCTGATTGATGCCTACAATAAGAGTGTACGAAACAATGGTGCACAAGAGAATGGATGGTCTCAGGGAAGTGTCCGATTGAAAGATTCTAAGAAAGGTAAAGGGAAGAGTTCAGAAACGGAAAACAGTAAGGCTAAAGGGAAGAGTCATGAAGTGGAAAACAGTAGTTCAAAGGACACACTAGCAGATAGCATAATTAATTCTGTAAGGGAACTTCAATCAAACAACAGGCCTTCAGAAGAAGCGGTTGAGGTGTTGTCGAAGGATGGCTACCGTGCTGCCAAAGGCAAATCAAAGCTGATAGTTAATGAACGCCAGGAGGAATTGAATTCTCGCAATCAAGCCTTAACGGAGCCGAGGAGCCAAAAGGATTCGGTGCCAGCTGTTAGTGGATCTAATCCACATCTAGGAGATGGTGGTGGAGGAAACAAGCAGCGGAAGAAAACCTCAAAATTCCATAGAGTTCGCTTGGGTGATGGCTCTGCTGCATCTCTCTTGGATCTTAGAAATTCTGATCCTCAGCCAGATGACGGGGGTGAACAATTAGATGAGAGCAGTAACTCGGCCGGAGGGTTGCCTGTCCATGGTGTTTGGAGACACAAAGCCGCCAATAAACTTTTTAGTTAGAAAGCATGATCTATGCATTTGATTTTGCAAAGTGCGGCAGTTACAGAGTGAACTGGTAAGTTATGGAGAAGAGTTTGTTTTCGCATCCATTTTTGTGACCTATGAGTTCTCAACTCAACAGGAGTTTGATCCTTGGTTTATCCACTAGGTCGGGTGGTTTTGTGTTGCATGGTGATTTTGACGTGAGTTATATATGTCTGCTCACATCTTCGTTTGTATCCTCATCATGACAAGTGTGCATATATACACTCTTTGGAATGCGAATATACAAGTGCAAAGGTTTGAAATTTACAGTTGTTGAAATTTCTGATTCTTTAAAGTTTTGTTCTTGAACTAAAATAAACTGAATGGAGTTGAGGGCATAACCTTCAAATAGACTGGTTATTGATTCTGTTTTGTTTGGTTTGACCCCCTGTTTATCTGAGAAGTCTGTGATCCGTTACAAGTTCAAAGCTCCGATGACATCTGAAACAAGTATAAATTTGATATGAATTTCAATCCCCTTGCACCACAAGTTGATTTATTTATTTTATGGCAAAGCAATTTTGGTAGTTGCTACAGATCCAAGATTGAGGGGCAAATGAGAGATGACGCATTCATAGAGTTCTTGATTTGTTTCTTGTGTCAAATCCAATCGTTTTTTTTTTTCCTGCTGCTGCTCTTGCTCATAGAGGAAAATGCCCCCTAGATTGGGTAGTTAACCCTCTTTCCTCTCTGACAAGTGTTCTGTTGTATGATGGGCTCCCTTGCCCTCCTCAATCTCCTAGTCTGTTTAGCAGGGGTTAGCTTTGTTCAGCTGATTTCTTTTCCTCTGTTTCTTGTTTCTTTGTTGTAGAACAGATTTCTTTTCCTCTGTATCTTGTTTCTTTGTTGCATCCCTCCCGCCAAAAAAAAAATTAAAAAAAAAAGAATAATAATAATTAAATCCAATCGTTTTTCACAAGAGTAGTGCTAGAGACACCAAAATATTATATCAAATTTCAATCCCAAATGATGTGGCATTGCCACCTCATTCATAGTTATTTCCAACATGTAATTATGTCAATTAATTTTCATTTATATAGTTTCCATTATATATGCAATTACTTAATATTATATTAAATGAGAAAAATAATGTTTCCCTGCAATCCCAAAAATTGATCTTCAAATACCAGGGATATTCTCATATACCACCTATCATCATCATCCTCATCTCATGCTGCACCAAAATTTGGAACCCAGGAGACAAAAAATTATCTAGGATTTGAATAAATAAAAGGTCTTGTGTATGAAAATCCAAAATAAAGAAGATGATTATGAATATAGCTACCACAAGGCATAAATTGGTTTTGTAAATCATAATCACAAGAGATTATGATGAAAAATTGTGAGTTAGCTCTTAATAAAAGATTAAGAAAGTACATATCTTCGTTAGCAGATACAAATCAATACAAATGTTAATTTAGCCAACTTGTTTTGAATCCACGGGATCGGTTCAAGAAATTGAAAGAGAGAACAATAAATTTACTTCTCCTTCTTCTTCTTTTATTTATTTTTATTTTTTTAACAATAGAACAAAGAATTTACTGGTTGTGGATAGTTGGCTGCGATATATGGAGGATGAGTTTTATATTTTTTAGGGTTTCAAGACATGAGTTTGCGCTCTTATTGGATTGATTAACTTCACCGCATTTTTCTTCTTCTGTTTTTAATATCTTAGAGATAAATAAACTAATTTAAATACATATTCTAAATATATAAAAAAAAATAACAGCTTGAATATTTTGAGGTTCATTAAGGCTGATGTGGTCAATGCCATGTCATTTGAGATGGTTTTTTTGTATAGAATTTTGGGATCCAAAACATTTTCCTTTTCATAAAGAAAAGTTGAATACAGCTGAAAACCCTCACAACCAGAAGCTTCAAGATTAAGTAGACAAGCCCCTGCATAGCACTGAAGGGAAAAAACTTGCTGCCAAATCTGAACAATATGCACAGCTGAAAACATATTGCCCAGCAATATGCCCAATCAAAGCCATAGCATCCGCCACAGATCTAGTTTCCTCTACTGTGCATAATTGCTCTCTAACAATGCATCATTGTTTGGAAAGAGTCTTCTATGGACCAAGGTCCACCTGCACCAAGGCAAAAAATCAGCTATTTTACCACCCAAATGCCCCATTTTACCCTCCATTTTGCCTATGGTCCACCTACACCTTGGTCCATATTAGAATTTTTGCATTGTTTGTGCCACAAGAGTCCCTTATATTCAACTCATGAGCTCCCAAATCCCCCAACTCGTGAACTCCCGAGTGTAGAATACCAGGTTAGCTAAATACCCAGAATTCAGTTCACAAAATTCATACAAATTTACACGCACTATTGGGAATCTTGCTGATTTCTTTCTCAAGAACGTGGTTCCCTGGTTTGGAGAATATTGAGTTTTGGGAGACGGGAGAAGCTTAATTGGACCAAGGTATTTGAGTTTAGTGCCGATTTCAATCAGTTGAAGGAGGTACGGGATTTGGCATATTAAGACACTAGGATTGGAATGTGATATCGATCCTAATTTAGGATTGAAAATTGATCGACAAGACTGGAAACTGATATCAGTCTGAACTCAAGATCGAAACACTCCTGCAATCCTATCAGACAAGTGGCCAAACAGACGAGCATTGCAGAGGATGGAGCAGACAAAGGAAATTCTAGCTTTTCTATCATGGCACCCATCTTCTATACGGAGAGTGGTACATTTGTGGTGGACCATTGGGACAATAAGATGAATCAGTGCTTGATGAGGTTCGATTGCAAAAAGGAGGTGTAGATACCTCTACTAGCAAGACTAGTTTGCTATCTCACCAAGCATAAGTAACACGCTCTTTGGGACACACACAAGCCATGGTGAGGCCCAACCGCTACTTGCATCTTGTAGCCCTATGTTCAAGCTACGCTACGGTATCCGGAAGTTGCAAATCCGTCACCGGGAAGCCACCTTTCCGGCCTTGCCAACATGCCCTCACAAATAGACTTTCTAGACTAGAAGTGGTGGTTGCTTGTCCCACATCGAAAACCATGTAAAGGAGATGGCTTCCTTCACCTATAAAAGGAATGCCTCCTCCCACTTAAAGACGATCCAATCCCATTACATCTCTTGTAATCTTGTTAGGCCGCAAGGATCAACACACTAGTGTAACATTCAAGTGGACGTAGTTTCCCGCTAAGGCGGGAAACAAACCACTATACTTCGCTCGTGTCATCCTCTCTCTCTCTCTCTCTCTACTTATCGTTAATTAGATCCCCAACGGATCAAAGCCTTAACAGGAGGAGATGCTCGACACAAATGACAATGTCAAAGATGCGGTTTGCAGCAGATATGAGATGCGTGATATAGATGCAGGCGTTGTGGTTTGCAGCAGATACGAGCCCTTGCGGAGGAGTACGAGTTTTACATGATCAAATATGAAGAGAGTCTGCTTTCCTTACCTTTATGAAATTCAAGATTCAGAGATAACTAGATAAGCACTAAGAGAGCAACGGAGTTTGTGAATTTTTATGTTCATTTAAGCTGTTTTTTTTTTTTTTTTTTTTTTTTTTTTTTTTTCAAAATTTGGATTCTCCATAATTAATTGATATGAGCTTGAGCCTTGAGGCAATAAGGTGTATGTGTCTTTTATTTATATTTTGTTTTTCTTGTTATAATTTAGTCTTAATTAAGTTTCTAATTTGCTTGTTTAGCTAATGCTTGCACAACTTTTAGTGGAATTGAGGTCATGAGGTGTCTGATTTTATATATTTGAATCTATTCCCTCATGTATCGGTTACAGACAGCAACAATAATTATGACACTGAAACTGGTAAAGAATCCACTAGTTGCCATTGCATCCGACATTGTTTCATTGTAAGAGGTCTCAGCAATTAGGTATGTAGAACTAGAGACACTCTGCGCATTCACATGGTAACGAGTAGTTAAAGTTTCAATTACTCTATGCATTATATAATCAAGATTGTACGTTATGAGTACTCCTTTAGAAAAGATCTATCACTTTAAAAAACTATAGAACTGTGTTAGCCGGAAAGGTCATTGTAAACCAACACGAAATGCCAGGAGTGGCCGGAAGAACATCAGACGAGCCACAAATGACACAAAAAATTTGTAATTGATATAATTGAACAAAGGGCAATCTTGGTTTTATATTGGCCATTTGGCCCCATGGCACGATATGCCATCTCTTTACACCTTTCCCTGGGGGCAAAAGAACAACAACGATATGCTATCAAATTTGTAATTGATAATTGAACAAAGCATCTGTAGAAACTCTATTTCAGATGAATAGCATACCTACCATACTTTATTTCACAACAACAACCATACACCAACCATACTTTAGTTTAGAAACTTAAATTTCATCAGCCCCTGAACTTAGCCAAGCCAAAAGAACCTGCAGATGGTACCAAATACCAAAAGGTATAGTTAAAAACCAAATATTAAAGTTAGATTAAAAAAAACTTGAAGCAACATATAAGAACCAATAACAGTACGTCGGTACAAAAGGCAAATCTTATTAGAGCTTAACCCAGATTGGAGGCTGCTTTATCATCTTCAATAGAGTCATCGCATGTGTGGTGTAAGGCTTTGAAATATTTTGACTTATGACTTTATACACACCAAAATCATGAGGTCTGTAAGGTCCAATATCGCTCTTAATGCAATTATTGTATCCAATCATCTGCCCTAGCCATGTCGTGTACCTTCGTGCTGATCTTCTAACCTAGAAATAGCTTGATTTGGGTGTTTTTTTTAACCTGGGTTTTGAGAGGTTGAAGATGATGCGAGCAAGAGAGCGAGAGAGAGTGAGTGAGTGTTTAGAGATCGAGTTCGATTAAGGGTTCTGTAATCAGGCTGTAATTGAAAAAAAAAAAAAAATGTAATGGAGGAGATTTTAGACATTTCGTCAAAAATGAGGAGACAACCGTTAAAAGTTGACCCACAGCGCCAATGGCTATAGTGATGTCACATTTGGAGGCAAATTCAAAATTTAGACTTGAGTGATGTTCTTTGAGTGTACAAGAACAAACGTGATAAAAAAAATTAAGGACCAAATTTTATCCTTAGAATTCAGAGAATTAAACTGAATTTAATCTAAAAAATGAAACTTGAAATTCCATATTAGAGCCCACAAAAATAAAACCAATCTGGATCCCATATTTTAATACAAAAGCCACCGCAATCCCATATGCTAATCCAAAAGCATGCAAGCCCAAACATGGCCACAATCCAGTTAATAAGACCCAAACCCAAATGCTAAGAATCTATAAAGGCCCAACTCAATTGAATCTACACCCAACAACCAGGCCATAGCCGTAGGCTTGCAAACCATCCAACCACAAGCGTTGAAACTCATAATACACAAAACCTGCATTGAAACTTATTATTGCTCTGCTGTCACCATTGCGTGTATGCTTGTGTTTCATGATTTTCAATTTGGCGCTGAAAATTTACGTAAGTGATATATTTGAAGAGACCTAAAACATAAATGATTGATTTATCGAAATGCAATGGAAAATGAATAATGTTATGTGAACTACTTTTTTAAGTACCACTTGTATCTCACCTTACGTGACAATTGATGTGGCAGAGCCATGTTATTTAATGAAATTATGTAATAAGTTGGTCTTTCTACTACAACAGTTGTCATGTAAGATGAAATGCAAGTAATATTCAAAAAGGTAGTTCACCTAACATTACTCATTGAAAAGTGGGTTCTATAAGTAATCCCTTGGGAAGTCCTCTCTTGAAGGTAATATATCATATCAAAAACTGTAGAATTGTGGATAGAACTTACTACAACTGGTCACAACAAATTTACATACAGAGAAGGCTAGATAAGTCGATATTAACTCGCATCAAATATAATCTAAAATACCAATGAGTATAGTAAGACCTCATCAATCCCAGACAAGTTTACTTTGGACCCTTGAGCTCCTTAGGCCACGCTGACATCGTGAGGAAGCAGATTGTATACGATGTTTAGCTCTTCAAATATTCTCATCAATTCAATCACCAGCTCAGATCTCCGCTTATTTATTTCCCTAAATTCTTGAAAGTTCATAGTGTGATTAAAATAGAGTGCCATCTTTAACTTATTCACATTTTCAATCTCAATCACCACCACATTGTGATCTGGGTGCCAATACTGCGGGTTACTCTCCAAATAACTGAACAAATTACAAATTTACAGAGAAATTAAACAGTAAACAACAGAGGAGTGAGTGAGTGACAGTGTGACAGATACACACACAAGTAAAAATTTCAAAGAACTGACCTCTTTATTTTCGCTTTCAGCAGGTTAATCCTGTCAACTGGAATTAAATCGATTGAGAAATCCACGGTATCTCCCATGTCTGAACTTCTATAATAATTGCTAATGGTCTTTGTTGATAAAACTGAGTTTGGATAATATACCCTCTCATTATTTAGTTTCAAGAAAACTGTAGTAAGGATGTTCATCTCCTCAACCCTCAGCTGTCAGGTTACGAACCACGTATTAAAACACGGGTACAGGAAATATCAACATAACAAAATAAGTGTATAAGAGTTGTGTAAGTTACCGGAACGCCATCAACAAGACAGCGGTCACCAACATCAAACGGATGTATTACAAAGACAAATACGATAGCTTCAAATATGTTCTTGCAAGTGTTTCCAAAGATAAAGGCTGCTAATACGAGCTGTGATGAGATGAAAACAAGTACTTTCGTGGTTGCAACTTCCATTAATATAAGCCACACAACAATGATAATAACAATCAGGATGCCGGTCACAATTTCGTTCAATTGCTTTACAGCTGCTTTGGTGTCGGTTAGAGCATGATCTAATGCTTTGCGACCATTGTAGACCTTGACCTGGACAAGATCAGATTAAGGTAATACAGAATCATCTAAGTCATATAACTCATCATACAACTCAAATGCAGTACCAACTGAAAGCAATACATGACTAGTTCTTTCTTTAGTTTTTCATCTTGCAGATTTCCTTTTGCTCTGTTTATGCTTGCCTAAATGATGAAGGAAAAGAATGTAACCGAACAGAAGCAGGCTATCCTAGCCATAATAATGTTTTCCAATTGAAAGACATGCACGATGATATTAGTTCTCTATTTTGCATGACCATTAAGCACAAGTGCACAACTCCATGAATATTATAGAATCAATGGATGAAATACACAAGATAAAAGGTCTTACCACCCAATCTGTTAGAGCTCTTTTGTCAATTTTTCCCGTCTCTCCGACATCAATCAATCGAAACACAAGTTCCACGTCTTCATTAATCATGAACCTCCTGAGGTCGTCCTCCTCAATGTACCTACTCTCATATGCAAGACATCCAACAAAAGACTAAATTGTAAATATATATGATAAGAGGACACCAGGAATATCACAATTAAAGTAATAATTCAGTTGAGTTTGTTTTTTTCCTCACTCGTAATCACGCTGAGCAACATTGGTAAAAATATGGGAGGCAGCAGCAATTGCTTGAATCTCATTGACAATCTGCATTTCTTTCTGTTTAAGTCCTCGGTCTCGATCCAACGTATAAGAGAAAGTGGATAGCCCTGCTGAACTTGAAAGTGCATCCACCAACACCTCCATGGTAGAAGCTGAAACCTGCTTCATCTTTTGAAGCTTTCCCACATCAATGACCTTCCTGGTGCTTATGATACTCAGTTGGCCAGTGCTCGGTGATCTCCCGATCCTCTTGGCTTCCTCTATAACTGGATGCCCTGAAAGTGTCTGAAGAATGTACTGATGGAAGATCGACTCTTGAACTCTATCAAAGTAGGTGTGGCGCAGATGGAACTTAAGTGCTACGATCTTAAACAACAGAGTTTTCAACAACCACAGAAATGCCCCAATAACAGCCTAAGCAAGAGTCCAAGTAACATATTTCAAAATGTTGGTACGAGTCTTTGATCGCTTAATCTCATGACGACTAGGATTGAACAATAGTAACCACGTTAGAAGAACCAAAGCCAACCACATGAAAACCTGAACACTCTTCTTCACTCCATAAACATAGTACAACAGCTTTTTCCTGAGCAGTATGTTCCTCTTGGTGAAAAGGACTACGAAATGCGTGAAACAATATGTGAGCAGCGTGCCACCGAATACTACCATCAGAAGCACACACCATTTCCAAAACTCCAGCCCCCAAACCTTAAGCTTCTCGAGTTTCTCGACAGTCAAGCTAGCCACTAAAACACCCAAAATGCAAAGGAAAACAGTCCACTCAATCAATACCCTGATCACCTTGTAAAACTTTTCGTCCTCCTCTTCAGCTTTGGCCCTGCCTGGAGACGCCATTACTGGGTTCCATGCAGAGCTGATGGAGACAGTTCTAAAATCAGGGGAATTATTAGTGGGCCTATTGAATGAACCCATATTACTATTAGAAGGTGAATTTTCCACGCTAATGCTCTCTTCAAACAAATCAGAGTCAATGGGCACTGACGGTTCCCCAAATCTGGACTTGGGCTTGGAGAGAACTGACCTGTTGAACGACTTTCTGGACTTGGGTTTGGAGATAAGTGACCGATTGAATGACTTTCTGGTAGTTTGAGTCTCATTGGAAATTTCAGCTGGCAATTTGTTGGGAGAGTCCATTGAGCCTTGCTTTGGAGCTGAAGAAGAACCGTCTGCTGCTTCATTTCCCTCTTCGCTTTGCATGATCAATACAAGTTGACTTCCGTTTCGAGGTGAGTTCCGAAATGTTGGAAGAGTTTTTCAATTTTCATTTGCTTTCTCTGCGCCCCGACTCCTGAGCCACTAAAAAAATAAGAATAGTATATTCATGTGGGAGTTATCTTTGAAAAACTTGGTTCTATTCACGTGGGTGGCACCATCTGTAAAAAATTAAGAATAGTCACCATCTTTTAAAAACGTGGTTCTGCTAGCTCAGCTTTTGCGCTTTAACAATAATTCGACTCTTGAAAACGAATTCTATGCACTGTCGGTATACAGACGCGCGTGAACGAGACACGTCTATTAAAATATGGACAATTCTCAGGTTTATTCTTTCAGTGAACTCACCTCTATTGTCGATTAATATATTTTTACTTAATAAATTCATCATCCAACGGTCTACATCTTAAATTAGCATTTAAAGATCATCTTTGTAAAAAAATTAATCGAATAAAAAAATCGTTTAATTATCTAATTGAATCAAACAAATAGATAGTTCTAACAACATTTACTACTATTATGATGAACTGTCCATGTAATTCATAGAAATAAATAACTAAAAGATCTTCAATTTGATTGATTTTTTACAGAGCTAATGTTTGTATGATGTTATGCAACATGAATGATTAGATTAAAAATTATAAAGTTAAAATGCATTAATCACAATAGAGGGTGAATATGCTCATTCACCATAAGAGTGAACTTAAAAATTATTCTAAAATATTGTTTGTAAATGTGTATTGATGGTCAACGTTAACAGTTAAAACATATCTTCTTCTTCTGGGGCAGCCCTCACTTGAGTCTCCGGGAGTGCTTGTTTCGCTCGCGAATCTCGGCCATCCATATCCTTTTGTACAGCTTGTCGTTCTCGCCTCTCTTCCTATTGGCCGCCGCTTCTTCTTGACCCTCCATGACAAATAAAACAAATCTTCGCCTACCGTTCTGGATATGAGCTTTTGGGTATGAAAAAATGAACTAGAGAGGGATAGAGGTTGAAGATGAAGAAGATGGGGTGAATGGTTTTCGTGGAAGAGAGGGAAGGAAGGGGTTGCATGCTACTTGGCCATTGAGCTCGTCATCTGGGACTGCGCATCTTTGAAACTCGATCAAAGAGAGAAATTTGAAATTAATTAAGTACTTGTTTTAGGGAAACAATATTTGAGAGGGAATTGTTGTGTTCTCATTGATAATAGGGGCCTCTTTATATAGAGGATTACAATGCATAGAATATGAATTGTACAAGAAAATGTAATCATACAATGAATGGATATCTCTAAGATATTCTCTGATATTATCTCTAATTAAAAACTCTATTACCACTAGGACAAGTAACCTAGAGTTTGGGCCATACACAATTTGGATTTACCTAAACACTCCCCCTTGTATTGCCCAAATGCTGTGCTTCTCTCGTTGCCTTGTTAAAAACCTTGCCAGTTGTGGGACAAAAATAACCTCAGTCGAAGGGGGAAAAGAGCACAACACACCCTTCACGTTTCGAGACCATACATGTAGACATCTCCCCTTGATGTCTGCATCTCCCCTTAATGATTACGGTCATGGGAGTTCCGATAACTATCACAAATGATGCTACCAACATGTTTTTCGAAAGTGGAATTTAGGCAATGACTTAGTGAGCAAGTCTGCCACACTGCCCTCATATCGAACCTGGTTCACTTTGATCTTAAGGAGAGTCTGTTGTTTACTGATTATCCTTGGTGCTGTCACTTTTGATGTAGTCTTGCTTCATTTGTTTAAAACAAGCAGCATTATCCTAAATGCTTGTAGGCTCATCTGTGGTAGACTTCAAATCACAAGTGTCTGAACATGCGTAATTATGGATCTAATCCATAAACATTCACGAACTACTTCGTGAAGTGCAATAATCTCTGTATTGTTCGAAGATATAGTGATTAGGGTATGTTCTGTAGACCTCCAAAATATCACAGTCTTTACCCATGGTGAACACTTAACCAGTTTGGGAAGACTTTTGTGTGGGTTAAAGAGATACCCAACATCAGCAAAACCTTCCAAAACACATGTAGTTTTGGGATGGAGATAAGGATGTAGGCCAGTGTTGGCGGCGTTCCTGGTGTGTGATGGGTCTGAATACATCATCTCTCTGTATGGATAGAACAAGCCCATATCAATCGTACATCTTAAGTACCGAAAGATATCTTTTACACTAATCCAATGGAGTCGCGTTGGCACAAAGCTATATCTAGCTAACAAGTTCACTACAAATGAGATATCCGGTTTTGTGCATTGAGTTAACTACAATAATGCGCCTATTGTACTTAAGTAAGGCACTTCTGCTTCTAGCACATCTTCGTCATCATCCTTTAGATGAAGAGGATCATTTTCAGGATCAAGACTACGGATGATCATGGGGCTGCTTGAAGGTTTGACATTGTCAAAATGCCTAAGCATCTATCAACACGATGCTCAAATTCCAAACCGAGACATAATCATGTTCTCCCAAAATCCTTAATCTCAAACTCAGATTTCAAGTGTTCAACAGTTTTCCTTAACTCTTTAAGGGCTTCTAATGAAGATCATGTCCAACATGAACCGCGATAGAATCCAAAACTTGTTATGGAAACGCGCGGGCATATCCCTTCCCAATCAAGTAGTCATTTTAGTGAGCGTTTCAACCTTGTTGTAAACTCCATGGTCTAGAGCCACTTGACTTGGATAAATGAAGTTCACCATGAATCTTAATGTATATTCCATATCTAGATCCCCATATAGATATTAGTGACACTTTTGTAAGCTGCATGTTCAATTATTCGGAAACTACCAAACTGACAGGGTAGTGGAGTGCAATGACATCCATTACGAGAAAATATGTCTCAACGTAGTTGATTCCAGGGCGTTTTGTGAAAAGCCTTGAGCTATGAGGTGACATTGCCATATCTTTTTCTCATCACGCTTTCTAACGAAGACCTATTAGTTAATAGGTTTTATGTTAAGAGGTGTTGGCATCACTAGCTCAAAAACCTTCCTCTTCATTAGAGAATCCAACTTAACCTAGATCGCATCTTTCCATTTATACCAAATTTCTCTACGTTGGCATTCATTCATCAACGGAGCGTGGTCGGACTCAATAAACTCATGCGTAATGAAATGCGCAACTACATCATCAATTATGATGGAGTTTCTATCCCATGTCTCATGTACACTAGTGTAATTTTCAAAGAGCTCTATATTCTCAGGAATAGGTTCTGACGTTGAGGCGTCCCCTAACGGTAACCTTAATCCAGAAGATTCTCATGAGACGGATTTTGAGTCTTGATGATCAAAGGATTGGAATGTGCCAAAGTATCATTCGAACACACGGGCCTTCCACGCATCCTAGTTGGGGCCATGACCTGTAACACCAGAGTGCCACTTTCTTTGGTGTTGGCGCCATGCCTACCTCCGTGTAGGGTGGCGCTACATCCTCTCGTAGGGACGTCCATCTTTGCAGGCATGTTTGTAACATATTTGTGTGATCTTGTCACTTTAATAGAGATCGAGATGAGACATAGTGGGGACAGACCACGACAATTTTTGTCGTTCCTGTTGAACATTCGTGTTCTTATCTCCCCTAACGACGGGAATACTGTTTCATCAAAATGACATCCACAAATCTAGTTGTAAAGAGATCGTCTAGCAAGGGCATTAAGTGGCGGACGATTGTTGGAATCTCAAATCCAACACAGTTGCCCATTCGTCTGTAAGGACCCATCATAGAGAGTTGTGGTGGCACAATTGGCACATAAATGACACACTCAAATTTGCGTAAGTACAAAATACTTGACAAAACCCGCCCCGGATTTTACCCCAAAATCCGAAGTGGCCCTGCGGGGCCCAACTTAGAAGAAATTCAGCCAAAAATTTTGACAGAACTTCCCCTAAAAGTAGGCTACCCAAAACCTGTAGGAAAACATTTACACTTCTAATTCACCCATCCTTATTCTCCTGGAGCCACCCCGCTCCCCAAATCAACATCAACCAAAAATCACAATCCACAAACTCATCCTAAGACATGAATTTCACGGTCATCAGAGCAATTCTAAAATAGAAGGTGTAATGGAATAAAGAGTAAGGAGGATAAAGGATCGATAAATCCTACAATGCGGAAGCGGTGATAACTTTGCCTCAACTCCATGTACGCCCGACCTCGACTGATCTAGCCTGCAAACTGGGCATTTTAAACTGAAGGGCCCAGGGGAAAAGTATATGAAAACGTTAGCGTGAGTGGACAAAAATAAACAATTTTAAACCAAATGGATTTTATACTTTCCCACATTTATTTCCTTAAAACTCTCGATGCATGCAACGATTTAGAAAACAAATCACGAGAAGCCCCTCACAAGAAATGGGCTAGTCACAAATAACCACAAAGAAGAATTTAAATTCCGATGCTCGAGAAATAGGACCAGCCCCACTGGTTAACGTAAAACGGACTAGCCCCGCTAGTCAAAAACAACAACAAAAAAGGATACGGGGAAGAGAGTTCACCATACGGGAATGGAGCACCTCAGGCTCTACCTACCCTCGACTGCCACTCACACATAGATTGTGCGAGGAGGAGAATATGACCTCGACTACCACCCACGTGAGGAGGAGAATACGTCACCTCTACTGCCACTCACCAACACAAAGTAGGTGAGGAGGAGAATAAGCTACCTCAACTGCCACTCACCAACACAAAGTCGGTGAGGAGGAGACCTAATCACATGACCCGCGTATGGTGAGGAAGAAGATCGTCGAAATCCAATAAATCTGTATAGTTTCCCCACATATCTCACGAAATAAGAATCCAAGTGTATAAAGACGTGACCCCGCACGCCAAGATCATCTCAAGTTCCAATATAAATAGGGTATAAATAAGTATAAGGTTTTTCTTCCTCGAATTCTTATTTCGTGAATCTCATAATAAGCTCAATTAGCCGAATATAAATATAAAATAAATAGTATAAATTCTGAATCCGCATAAATCAAAATCCTCAAATCGAGCATAATGAAACTTAATTCAAAAGTTCAAACCAATAAATCAATCAATAATCCAAACCAAAATAAAATGCTCGATAATTAAGTTGATAAATCAATAAACTCAAAACTTGCGGAATTTAATTTGCATGCATCAATTAAAATCAAAAGTCCACTCACAGTGAATTGGCTAAGCCGCCGTCTAGTGGAATCCTCGTATTTTGGGATCTAATCATCTTACAGCTCCGAGTACTCCAGTTAGTTCCTTTAATGAGCATTAAAACCGATAAGAAATCGATTAATAATTCCAATGCTCAAATTCTTTAAAAGTCCTTCATTTAATCTTAAGTCGATAATTAATGAAAGCTATTCTCAAATAATTCGACTAGCGTAGTATAAGATCTTCGAGAAAACAAAGATCGCACTACTTCCCATATTCTAATTTGGGTCAACCAACTCGACCTTTTATTTAGCATTTCTTCTTTAAGTAATTAATCCACTTTTACCATCTTTGGATAATTCCGCTCGCTCAGTAAATCTGGAATATGGTAGCACAAAACTACCCAGTTATAATTTCTCCTTTGACCTTCATTGAAAATCTTACTTAAGTTTGACTAATAAAATATACCACTTTCATTACCGAGTCCTTTAAATCGTTCCAAATGCAAATTCCGTACAAATTCCTTATTAATTAAATTTGATTACATTTCCCTTAACAGAAACCAAAAGATAAATAGCGGGCGATTTCCTTAGGACTATATCACCATTATTAAACCAAACCACCAGTTGGTTAACCATGGCACCATATCACCATCACTACTCTTTTCCCTTCTTTTAACCATTAACAATCCCCCTTTCCACTACCATGCCAAAGTTCCAATATAATTCAAGCAACACAACTAATTCCAATTCAATAATTCCCAAAATTATATCTTCACTAGTACACTAACACAAAGCAAAACATATCCAACCCCGAGATTTTTTACCATTCTTCTTTTCCAAACTAAGACTCGATTAGCCAAAACAGCATTCCTCCACCATCGGTCACCCAATGTCCTGTGAAGTATGACAAGTTCAATAATCCAACTCTTAATAATATTTGAAGTCAAAACAGAATCTAAGCAACTCCTTACCATGGTCAGTTTCTGTCAAAACTGACCCAATCATCCTCTCCTTGTCCGAAACTCCCAACTCTCAAAATTCCACAAACCTCAAAAGCCAATTTAAACAACAATAGGTTAGGGTCCCTGGTCCAAAACGAGTTGGAGACTTCACCAAGGAATTGGTACAAAATTACCTACTTGAGCAGCGTAGAAATCCAGCGGCGGAGCTGCGGTGATCCAGGCACCAGCGGCGGTGCATGAGGCGCAAAGGGTGGTTTTGGCCAGAACCGAAGGTTGAAACCATGGGGTTTTGGTGGACAAGAACGAGCTAATTCCATCCTTGGAGGTGGTCTTGCCCAATTTAAACTAGAACTTGGAGATTGAATAAACCCAGAGCCGACGACTCCGGTGAGGGTGCATCTGGGGTATTCCGGTATCGGTGGGTGACGGGCTTGCAGTGTTGATACCAGCTTGCTCTGAGTTCGTGTGAGGCGGCAGCGAGCTGAAGAAATGGCCGGAACTCAAGAGGAAATGATGAACAGAGGTTCAAAATTTTAGAAATCAGATGTGAAGGTTGGGGTTGATACTTGGCTATAATTTCTCTTGGGTTTCGGTCGGGCTTGGGTCTAGAGTCGATTGGTGGTGGTGGTGTAGCTAAAAGGTGGCCAGACGCCATGAATTTCGGCGTTGCAGAGAGCGACAAGAGAGAGAAAATGACAAGGTCGTGCTGCCGAGGAGAAAGAGAGAGAAGGAGGAGGGAAAAAAAAAAAAAAGCAAGTGGCTAGGGTTTTTCCTCATATATAGTTGACTTTGTGAAAAGTCGATTTTACCCTTCACTGATTCTCAAAAAGCTCCGGCCTATAACTAAACTTCCGTAGATCGTAACTCTTTCATACCAAATTCGAATTAGGCATGCCACGTGTCCACAAACTCGGAGTAACGTGCTCTACGACTTTGTCAAGGGAGTTTCCTCGAAAACTGAATTAATTAACAAGTCAACTTTTAGTCCTCTTAAATGATCGAAATAAAGATAAAAGTACAATTCTTAAATCATTTACCGTCAAAATGACTGGTAAATAGGTAAGTTTCGGTACGGGGCATGACAATACTTGTACCTAGTCACTAGCTGTAATGCAAAGATACATTGAGTGGCGGTAGATCGTAGACGAAATAGCATAACTGCATATGATATTGCATCACCCCAAGTGGATATAAGGAGATTGGTGCGCATTACCAATGTCCTGACGACCATCGTAGTCGTTTCCACGAGACCATTTGGGTTTGTACATGGGAATATGTTGTCCAACATAAGTCCCATTGTAATAACCATCGAAAGTCTTCGATGTAAACTCTCTAGTATTTCAAGTCCAATTGACTGAATAGGATGATCCGGGGAGTGAGCTCGTTGTTATATGGTATGTGCTAGGAGTGTAGTATAAGCAGCATTTACAAGTGGATAGTGGCAAAACACGTGACCAGCGTGTTTGCTTGTCAACCAACATCATGAGATATTTAAACGTCCGCAAGTTGGTTGAACTAGTCCACAGAATCCCTACGGATTCTATGTAAGAACAAAATGAGTATTTTCATATCCTTTGCATAGGACTGGGCTTTGTAAAACGAGCGAGAGGCCTTAGAATCAACCAATGAAGATTTTGGTTGGGCCTAAGTGTCTGAAACGCTATTTGAAGCAAAGTTGGTGATTGCAACATCACCTGGGGCATCATCACCATGATGTACGCTATCCATGGCGTCATGGATAAGGACTACACAAGGACTATGCCAGCCCTAGGCTGGTGGTGGACGGCGGCGGCTCTGGAGGCAGAGGCGGCGGTCACACTTAGTCCAGGAATCAATTTTTGATTCATGCTTTGTTTCGCTCGAGAGAAAGGATGTCTAAGTGAAGTCTTTAGTAGACGGATCATCATATCATGACTAGGATGACCTATCATGTCGTTACAAAGTCAATATGTGTCTAAATCTAAGAGATCTTCTCTCATAACTTTATTGGATTTAATAGCTTGAATAGTGACATAGAGTCCACTAGAGGGACACATAAACTTCTTTAAGATGCGCATTTGTTCTCAATCACTAGAGGTATTGCAAAGGAACTCATTTCCGTTCTGTACATGCGTTTTCGCATGGAATCCGTTGGCTATTCATAGGTGCGATTTGCCCTAGAAGCGTACAGAGTTTCTGTGATAGTAATCAAGGTGCCATTTGGCAGGGGGAATTTGGGCGATTCCATGTCCTTGAATTAATACTGATGGCCCAGCCATTGTAGTCACAAAAATAATATGCTCAGAATCAAAATGGAATCATAATGAAAAGAACTCGAAATTTTATTTATAAGCCAACATAGTACATCATTGTCTGTTAACCATTAGGAGAATCTAATCCAAATGCTAGCTAATGCAAAACAAAGGTAGTCGTTTAACTTATTTCGGTAACTCCAAAATAAATATGACCAGGTGAGTAGAGAGATGTTGGTGGAGCAAAGCTCGCTTAAGTACCACTTATCTCAAAACCTTCCTAGACATCATACTTATTTTGGATGAGCCTATGTGAAGAAAAACTAAACCAATGACATTTACTACAAAGTATATGGCAATTGTCTATTACATCTCTTGGAAAAATAAAGACTTAAACAGAATTGGCGATTTATCAATCCCAGCCAGATTTGTAGTCTTCAACCCTTCACTCTAGATCATCTTGTTTCTCATAGTGAGCTTCTCTTGCTTCACAATATGCTTTGTAGGCGGTGACAATTTCTTCACGAGCTCTACAAATGTGTGCCCAATGACCGGATACTCCACATCGAGAACATACATCTCTTCGCTCAGACTCCATTGATTGAGGCGCTTTGAAAGCGTCATTTAGATGGCTCCTAGTGTTGGTGGCGCCAGCAACATGGCCAGAGGCATTGCCTTCTTCTCTCTTTTCACGTTGATCTCTTCGGTTCCTTGTTCGCCTATTTTGGCAGTTACCTTCCCAAGTAGAGCGATTATAAGGACCAGAACGTCCAGAAGTATCCCTAAGATTAGGGTTTCGCTCTTGGCGCCCTCTCTTAGGGGCGCGACTATAATTGGATTCCGGAATAAGCTCTGTTTCTACGGATCTCAAATTATAGTTCTTCACAAGGATGTTGTCATGCTTTTCAGCAACATTCATAGCTCCAATAAGCTCATGAAACCTTGTGATCCGTCCTGTAGTAACATCGATTCGATAATTCTTAGCAACCATCAATGCAGAGATAGGGAAGGTAGAGAGAGTCTTCTCAATCAACATCACATTTGTGATCTCTTTACCATAGAATTCCACTAACGATTTAATGCGAAGTGCTTTCGAGTTGTAGTCAAGAACTGACTTGAAATCA
This sequence comes from Rosa chinensis, assembly GCF_002994745.2. Taxonomy (NCBI): domain Eukaryota; kingdom Viridiplantae; phylum Streptophyta; class Magnoliopsida; order Rosales; family Rosaceae; genus Rosa; species Rosa chinensis. The sequence continues at coordinate 15,489,755 of NC_037088.1, read as the reverse complement.
CAGAAGTGGAGGTTATGCCATCTCACTTCTAGGTCAGGAAGCAGGGAGTCATGGACGTTGCCAAATCTTTCTTCGAGTGAGACCCACAGTCTTCTGGGGTCTTCTTCATTCATACACTCGTACTGGAGCGAATCATTCATATGACGAGTCATTAGGATGATGACTTTTGCCTTATTTGCCTCTAAGGCTGCTCTGTTTGCTTCCAAAGCTTGAGCTTGCTCAACAGTTAGCACGTCCTGGCTAGGCTTGAGAATCGTATCCAGGATTCCATCGGCCTTAAATGCTAGCGATCATCACTAACCCACCTATGATATCCAGAGCTAGTTGTTCCCAATGGAACAAAATCCAATTTGTTCAGGTTACTCATCCTGAAAGAGAACAAGAAAAAAAGTTAGTTTCGGAGCGGAAAAAGCTACCACGAAAACATATAAAATTTCTTAGCGTAATCGCTTCCAAGAAATTAAGATTTTCTTAGCGTAATCGCTTCCAAGAAATTCAATTCCAAGAGGTATTGGATTAGATCGAAACAATGAAGTAAGTGGTCGATCATAAATTCTCTACGAACTCTAAGTTTGGAGATCTCAACAAGCTCCAAGCTTGGAGTGAGCTAGAGTGAGCACGAACCCCCACAATTCGGCTTAATTAGGTCTCCCCTATCATGAAGAAAGGGGGGTAGAAGAAGGAATGTTGCAAGTCCCCGAGAAAAAGAAGAGAAATTGAATTAAAAAACTCTAAAAAAAAGGGAACTTTTAGAAAAAAATACCTTGAATTAGGTCGTCAGAAAATTTGACCGGAAAAGTCGTAGGAAAGTTGACCAGAAACTGTCAACCGGCGTTGACAGGTGCTGACGTGGCGGTGGGGTCTGATTGCTGAAGTGGCGGTGCGGTTCGGTTGCTGACGTGACAGCGGGTCCCCTGATGACGTGGCAATGGTCCCGGTGATGATGTGGCAGTGGGCCTCTGGGCTACATTCTTTTCCTTCTGTTTTTTTCTTTCTTCTACCGGTTTTTCCGCAGGCCAGTTTAGCAACTTTTAGACCATTTTTTCGAGTTCTATTTCTCGTTCCTGGATCCTGGAATCGAGGCGCTGCTGGTGGCACAATTTGGTAGCAATCGGAGGTCCGGAAGATGTTGAACCGGTGCAGGGATCCATTTTTTTCTTCTTGGGGGGGGGGGGGGCTGGTTCGATACTTCCGGTGGCCGGTTCAGTGGTTTTTTGGCCAGTTCTGGTGGTTTCGCCGTCGGTTCTGGAATCCTGGGATTGAGGGCTTTGATATATTAGGCAGTGGTTGCTAGGGTTAGAAGACTACGAATTTAGGGTTTCAGGGTTAGGGCTTCGTGCTGATAACGTGTTTTAGGGAAACGACATTTGAGAGAGAATTTTGTGTTCTCATTAATAATAGAGGCCTCTTTATATAGAGGATTACAATGCATAGAATATGAATTGTACAAGAAAAGGTAATCATACAATGAATAAATATCTCTAAAATATTCTCCGAGATTATCTCTAATTAAAAACCCTATTACCACTAGGTCAAGTAATCTAGAGTTTGGGCCAGATACAATTTGAATTTACTTAAATAGTACTCATTATATCCTTAATTCTTTTACTACATTTTCAATCAATTATAATTTTTTATTTTAATTGCACTTATCTATATATATGTTATATAATAATAAAGGGATTTTGTCCATTTACCCCATTTTTAGGGATTTTTTTCCCACTTACCCCATTAAGTTTTTTTAATTCTCTCTTACCCAATACACTCTAAGGGAGTCTTCCCTAATACCATTTTTTTTGTTTTTAATTTTTTTTTAATACCATTTTACCCTTACCCCTTTGTTACTTAGAGAGAGAGAGAAAATAGAAGAGAGAGAAACCATGGGAAACTTCGCCGGAGCCCGGTTCCGGCCGCCGGAATCCGGTCACCGGTCGCCGGAATCCGGCCAACTTTCGCCGGAATCCGGCCAACTTTCGCCGGAATCCGGCCAACTTTCGCCGGAATCCGGTCACCGGCTGCCGGAATCCGGTCACCGGCTGCCGCCCACCGGAATTTGCTGAAAATCTCACTGAAAAGTTTTTATGCCCCCAATAGACATCTATTGCCCCCAATAGACGACTATCAACCATGTATTGCCCCCCAATAGACGACTATCAGCCATGTATTGCCCCCCAATAGACGACTATCAGCCATGTATTGCCCCCCAATAGACGACTATCAGCAGATGACTATCAACCATGTATTGCCCCCCAATAGACGACTATCAGCCATGTATTGCCCCCCAATAGACGACCATCAGCCATGTATTGCCCCCCAATAGACGTCTATTACCCCCCAATAGGACTTCTATTGGGGAGATTACATCAATTCAAAACGTCTACTGCCCTCCAATAGACGTCTATTGCCTCCCAATAGATCTTTAAGAGGCCTCTATTGCCCCAATAGAACCTTTTTTTTTCCTTTTCTTTCTTTCTTTTCATTTTGGGCTTCTGAACCAATTTACAGCAAAAAAAAAAAAAAAAAAATTTGATTTGGGCACCCAGAGAAAAGCTCTGGGCACCAAATCGTGGTTCTCCTCCACCACCGGCATACCAGATCCATGTTCTCCTCTGCCACTGGCCTGTGTCGAGGCCGGAGAGCCTGGGTCGAGCACCAGAGGTCGAGCTCGAGCGCCAATTCCCGCCGGAGATGAGTTGCGGTTTTGATTTCGTGATCGGCGAAGCCAAGCAACCGGTGACTTCAGTGTTTAGCACGAACTCGCCGCCGGCAATGGATGGCGCGAACTCCGAGCTCGCTGCACGAACCGGAACTCCGACCTAGCTGCACGGAGGTGACGTAAAGGAACTCCGAGCTCGCTGCACGAACTCGCCGCCGGCTGTACGATCGATGGCGCCGGCTGCACGAACTCGCCGCCGTCTTCTGGGCTGCATAAACTCTTCACCAACTGCACGAGCTCCGGCTTCTGGGCTGCACGACTATTGCCGGATGAGAGAGAGAGAGAGAGAGAGAGAGAGAGAGAGAGAGAGAGAGAGAGAGAGAGAGAGAGAGAGAGAGAGAGAGAGAATCAGATCGAAGAGGGAGAGAGTCAGATCGAAGGGGAGAGAGGAGAGAGAGCTCGATGGCATATGGTGTAATTTATTAATTTGATTGAGGGTAAAATTGTCTTTTTAATTTAAATTGGGTAGTGGGGAATAAAAATTTGTTGCTGGGGTAAGTGGGATAACTTTGGCTCATTTTGGGGCTTTGGGTCAAGGACCCAAAAATAAAATTAAAATGAACATCTGCCATTCTGCCTAATTATCCGCCTAAGCTGTTAGGCACTAGGTCTCTCCTCTCCTCACCGCCTGCTACCACTGAGCAATGACATTGGAGACAAGTGTTTTCACATTATATTTATAGGTGATCCGAAAGTCATCGTAGACCTTGAAAAATAGGATAAGAAGAGTAGTCTTAATAGTCTTGCAGCTTTAAGATTACATGGTTGTAACTTGTACGCATTGTAATATTCCACCTCCATATGAAAGGGTCGCATGGAAATGGTCCAATAGATGAAAAACGAGATATTCTTGAACAAACGTGCCGCCATTAAAGTTTGGAGAGGAAAAGTCTCACCACAAATAAAGCCGGGACTGGAGAAGGACGCCTAAATGGATTGAAATGTCGTCAACTGCATCATCACCCTTCATATAATCATCCAACGATGAGCTCCCTACGACATTAGTAGCCGGCCAGTAGCTGTCACTTGCAAATGATGAACTCGCACAATTAAAATGATGTACCTTTATGACTTTGGGTGTCGATCGATGTCGGTTTTGAGCCCGTATAAAATCGAGTGTAACACAGAGATCTAAGAGAGCTAGCAGGGGGAATAGATGGAAGTTTCCATGCAGCGCTCAGTTGGACTCTTAGCATTCAAAAGCTTAAATCTGTGGGAAGACATTTCCACACCAAGAATTGGTCAGAGACGCGCAAACGAGTGGCACGAAATTTCCCGGCAAAGAGTAGTTAGAAGCATTAAGGGTGCTATTCACTTCATTCACGCAAATAATCAAAAGCTCATTTGGACTCTTCATATTTCCTCGCTGTGTTCATTTCTCAGCATTTCCGTTTCCTTGAACGTTCATCTAATATCCTTAACAAGAAAATATGAGCACCGAAGATGACTTCTTCAATAACAGTGTCAAAGATTTCAATTCCGTATTCAAAACGGCTGTTGTTGCTTCTGTTGGTAAGTTTTTATTTTATTTGCAATAAAATTATGGTCCATTTTTCAGAAGAAGCCCGTTTTTGCTGCATTTGTTTTTCATTCAATTATTTTTCGAAACTGGACTTTGTTACAAAAAAGTAGAGACATATTTGATAATGTTTTTTGGACAAACATATTTGATCAATTATTTTTCCATTTTCCTGTTTCAGTTTCTTCTGTGGTGATGATCATTGCTGTTACAGCCATTGTATATGCCATTATTAACTGCTTGAAAAATTATGGAAATCCTATTGCAAAATATGCCCGGGTAACAAGTACTAATGATACCGACAACGATTCCAACAGCGTAGAAGTGGACTTAAGAAGTGATCAATTTCCAGTAGCTTTTGGTTCCCAGGCTGAGTTTCCGACAATCAAAGAGTTCCTTAGCAACATGGCAAGAGAGAAGCCTATAACTTACTCAGCAAAGCAAATTGCAGAATTCACACATGACTATAGCCACTCCAACATTTTAGGTTCAGGTGCTTTTGGAATAGTATATAGAGGGCTTCTTGAAAATGGAGTACAAGTGGCTGTCAAGGTTCTTACCAACAACCATAGAGATAAAATAGTTGAAGAGCAGTTTATGGCAGAAGTTGGAACCTTGGGAAGAACTTACCATGTCAATCTGGTTAGACTCTACGGCTTCTGCTTCGCCTCTGAAATGAAAGCGCTTGTCTACGAGTACATGGAGAATGGTTCTCTTGACAAGTTATTGTTCGGTGACAATGGAGAAGCAGATTTAGAGAAGCTTCATGAAATTGCAGTCCAAACTGCAAAAGGTTTGGCTTATTTGCATGAGGAGTGTGAACAAAAAATCATTCACTATGATATTAAACCCGAAAACGTGCTTCTTGATGAGAACCTTAATCCCAAGGTTGCTGATTTTGGACTCGCCAAGCTTTGCAATAGAGGGAATAGTGAAATGCTCCTAACCAATGTCAGAGGAACAGTCGGATATGCAGCCCCAGAGATGTGGAAGCCTTATCCTGTGACTCACAAATGTGATGTTTACAGTTTTGGTATTCTTCTCTTTGAGATTGTTGGAAGAAGAAGACACTACGAAAATAATGTGAGCGAGTCCCGGGACTGGCTACCTAAGTGGACATGGAACATGTTTGAGAAAAATAACTTAGCAGCACTATTATTGCGCTGTGGGATCGAGGAGAGAGATAGGGGAAAAGCTGAGAGGATGTTACTGGTAGCTTTGTGGTGCATTCAGCATTCACCAGAAGCGAGACCTCTCATGAGCAATGTAGTGCAAATGTTGGAGGGGCATAGAGAAATTACTCCACCGCCTTGCCCTTTGAACATTTGCAATCTCCGCAACTAAATTTCAGTCAAAATAGTGGAACAGATGACGACACTTGTACTTCTGCATCAGGCACACTCACTGATCCACGCCGCATTTTAAGTGCTGCGCCTGAAATTGAGCTCATTGTTGTGCAATAGGTTAAAATCAAAATTGTTGTATTTTTTTTTTTTTAATAGAAGTTGAATATCAATAGATCAACAGCCAAAAGACTATAGTCCACATAGCTTACATAAGAAAGCCAGAACAGAAATAAAATGACTACCCTATCCAAGCAATAGCAAACTACTAGAGTCTCTGATGCGCTCACAAATTTGCAAGCCTATACAAAAGTGATCAAATCTCGCCTTCTACGGAAGAAATATTCAACTAACCCTTGCTTGCCTGGCACGCAATTGTGGTACAAACTCTGATTAGAAACGTCATAGAAGACATATAGAAGCTTCACCACCTTCACATAGACTTGAAGGAAATAAAGTTGCAATTAGAAAAGAGCTAGCTCCTTCCCTTTCAAATTGGGGCCTGATCCGCCACATGCCTTGTCAAGCTTGGGGAGAAGCTTTTTCTTTACCCTAGTCTCGTCCTCCTGCTTGGCTTTCTTCTTTTCCCCGTAGGATAATTTGTTCTTACTACCTGTAGGTCTCCCCCTCTTTCTCTTCACCTGGAGGGGCTGTTCCTCAGTTTGCAGCACCGATACCAACCTAGATGTTCTGGTTCCATATTCAAATTTCTTTTTCCAACGGCAAGGCTCAGTTTGAGCTTCTTAGGAGAGATAGTGATTATATCATCCTCCCTCAGTCTCCTCTTTCCTATGATGTTGTCAGGTACAGCCATCATCTTAGGTAGTTTTCGTATCTGAGCTTGACTCCGAGGTCAGTGCATCAGCAATGCAGGATTATGGAGCAGTCGCTCAGGCATAGAGTTGGGAAGCACAATACGGAAAACAACATCCTTGTCTCCCAAAGAAACCCTAGCCCGAACTCCTGCATTCACTGTGCTAGTCGAAGCCGAGCCCGAGGCCTAGATAAGGTGCCCAGCAAGAAGCATCTCCGGTGCAGCAAAGTTACTCGCCTGTGACGCACCCAGGACCGTGCGTTCTGACTCATCATTCTCTTCCAAAGGAGGCCCCGAGCATGGGAGGCCTACGTGAGTAACCAAACCACAAACCGAGCATCGACCAAAGAGTTTGTCAAACTTAAACTTGCAGAGAAACTCTACTTCATCCTCCATCCAATACCATCATTGGAAGGACAGTGGCCGGTTAAACGGAATCTCCACCCTAATTCGAAGCTTTCCAACCTTCTTGGCTTGTTTGTCAATTTCCTTAAAATCACCAAGAGTAAAGTTGATCATGGTCATCACCCTCTCGGAACATAACGCAGGGGGGATGCCTTGCAAAGTGATCTAGTACGACGACATGGTGAAGGGAGATCGATTCAATGTCAGCCACACCATTGTAGTAAGCTAGGGAAATTGGAGCGTGATTATAACCCCATGGACCTCCCTTCCAGATCTGATCCTGATCTGTAGTTACACCAATCTCTATAAAAGATTCTCTTGGTACGAAGACCAAAACATTTAAAGTATATTGTTACCCAAAATGTTTCACCACAACTCCAAGTACCTTTCAAAATAATATGAGTCAACATTCTCAAAGTATATTGTTTTCCCTAAAAAATCAGGTCACAAAACCATCAATGGAAGCCATAACAAAATTGTACTCTTTACAATAATCGGTTTTACAATTAAAACCAAATCAAAACAATAACATTGATTACCATAAAATATTGTTTTCATAACTCAAATCGAATCTCAAAAACAATATAGAAATAAATTTCATAATATTGTTTTCATATATACCTTAATACCCAGCACAAATTGACACACATAACTCATATATAACAAGTCAATAAAACAAATATTTCATTCACAACTCATTTATTTCCTCAGAAAATCAAATCACAAACCATAGCATGATCATAATCACAAAACAAACTATTTTTTACCTCACTACACAACCGCATCAAGATATATATCTCACATAAATAAATGTATATATATATATATATATATTTATGGATTAAATTCAGTTTACTCCCCTGAACTTTGGGACTAAAATCAGATTGGTCCCTCTTTTTGAAAATCAATTACGATGCTCCCTATACTCTCAAATGACATCACGGGAGTCCAAAATTTGAATTTGGCTCAAAACAAACATGACGTCAGTTGCTGAGTTTGAGCCGATATGGAGGCCTACAAGGAGGGCAAAATGGACATTTCTAATTTTTTTCTCTATAAGCTCTCTCTCTCTCTCTCTCTCTCTCTCTCTCTCTCTCTCTCTCTCTCTCTCTCTCTCTCTCTCTCTCTCGCGCTGTGAAGCTGCCATGGAAGGAAATAGAGCTTCCAATTGACCTCTGGGCATCCGCACTAGTAGCCAATCCTAGATCCTGCTCCACCGCACCCACTCGGGTCGGGTCATCAACAACTTCCTCACTAGCTCCGAGTCAGATCGGAAAAGACCCAGACCCATCAATTCTTCCAACAGCAACGAAGTCGTCTCCCCCGACACCTCCATGTCCGCCATGCCCTTCACCGACACCTCCATCTTCTAAGAACCCTTCAAGAAATTCCTTTGTCTTCTCTCACTCTCCTCCTCCCTCTCTCTCTCCACTGCCGCCTCTCCGTCCACTGCTTCGACGACTCGTCGTTTGCGACCAAACTAGATGAATAGATTGAAAACGACAGCGTTTCGGCCCCCGAGGCTAAAATCGATGCCGAGAATGCAAAGCTACGATGGACAAGGACTATCTGAGAGGCAAGTTTCAGTTTCAGGAGGTGAGCCTCTAGAAGAGCTTCGTCGTTAAGCTTCAGATGCTCTTTGCTCTTTGCTTATCCTTGGGAACGGGTCAAGAAGGGAAGCGTATTGACCATGACATTGCGCGGCAAGGTTTTAATCCATTCTCACATTTTGCTTTTGATTTTGTGTATTTACAATGTTCAATGTTGAATTTGAAAGAGCTGTGGTTTTTGGTTTTCCAGATAACTAATCAGTTAAAGAGTCGATTCTCTTGTGGATTATCGCTGCCTCAAATTTGTGAGAATTTTGTGAAAGCAACATATGATCCTCGAATTGCTGGTGTGTATCTTCAAATTGAGAGCTTGAATTGTGGTTGGGGTACAGTGGAAGAAATTCAAAGGCATATATTGAGCTTCTAGAAATCAGGTACTGACTAAATGTTGCGAATTGTGATTATGTGTTTTGAACTTCAATTTGTGTTTAAAGATGTGCATTTGAGCTTATATGGATTGTTACAGGTAATTTTGTTGTGGCATACGCAATTGGGTGTCGGTGGGTTTGTAATGCTGCTAGGCAGGTGATCACTCTGTGACATTTGCTTTTCTTTGTAATATGATATCCATGTTGTGTTTAGATGTGGAAATTGAGTGATACAGTTATGGGAATTGATAAGACTTCTTTGAGGATGGTTGGTTTTTGATGGGTTCAGAAGAAGAAGAAGGAGGAGGAGGAGGAGGAGGAAATGGAATTGGAGGTTCGGAAAAAGACGAAGGCATCCTTTTTTTTTTAATCATTTTATTGTGAAAATGTCTGTTTTGCCCTTCTTGTGGGTTGAAAAAAACTGAAAAGTGGGCCCCATGTCGACTCCAACTCTGTAGCTGACGTCATGTTTTGAGCCAAATTCAAATTTTGGACTCGGGTGATGTCATTTGAGAGTATAGGGACCATCGTAATCGATTTTCAGAAAGATTGACCAATATGATTTTAGGCCCAAAGTTCTGGGGAGTAAACTGAATTTAATCCTACACACACACACACGTAGTCATCCACTCAGGAATGCTACTAATACCAACTATAGTTCATAATTAGCAAAACCCATGAAAAATCATTTTTATAATAAAACTTCTTTTTTAACTTACCCATCAACCGTAGACAATCAAAGTTCATATAATTTAAAACAAATATTTATTTCCTAAAATGATTTCACAATTTAACAAATAATTTCGAATAATGAAGTAACTCAGTTCATAAATGAACCTCGTTAGATTTACTAACCTCTAAATCCGCTACATCTTCTCTCACAGTCGGGATAACACAATCACAACAATCCATTCAAAACAACTTCGTCATATACCTAGTCACATCAAGGTCACATTTTAATACCACTTAAGATACAAAAGCTTATAAGTTTGAAACATGACAACTAAAGCCCGAATACTATGTCAACCGAGACGAATCATTCTCCAAGACTGCCCAAAGTCTCCAGAACACTCCTTGGGTAAGATCGCCTGAACAAAAGGACGATCCAACGGCCGTATCCTCACAGATAGAAAACCGAGATAATTGAAACCACTAAAAACCCTAACATGCTCATACGATCTCCAAATGCTACAAATCATATATTAAAATGCTTGCATCGACGAGTAGATGATAACGGAGGAAACAGAAGCACAAAGAGTAGCCGGACACGCCGCTAGGTCAACCTCAAAATTAGGTGTTTGCCTCAAAATCGTCTCAGCCTAAATGAGAGCCGAGGGACCTATGGTTGAATCGTCCTTCTGAAATAGCTCGGGCGTGCCAACTCACGGCCGAATGGCTGACTGAGGTTCAAATCTGATTTGTGCTTGTATCTGACTACTTTCAAGTGATTCTAGGGTGAAGAAAGAACCCTCTTGACTGTTAGGTTCTAAGGCCTCTGTTGCAAGGACTTCGGTTGGGCGTCAATCCTGACCGGGATCTTGTATCACGTTCACCTCTTGGGTAAACTCAGAGGTTCAGGTGACAAGCGAGATATCTATCGGGTGAAGGGACTTGCAAATCACGGTGAAAACGAAGGTGAAGTGGACTCGGTTGTTAAAGCGTTGTGAGATGATATGTGTGTGAACAGCGAATCGCATCGATCCAATCTGGACTGGTCAAAAAAGATCAATGGACGATGATTCTACGTTACGAACTATTTCTAAGTGCGAAAAGTAAAATGCATATAAAATAAGTGAACAAGAAAGTAAGGTGCTTGAATGTAAAGTACTGAATTGAAATAAGAAACTAGAAATGAAAACAAGTTATAAAAGTTGAATCGAAGGCAAAGTACCTATGAGATAGTAAGAGAGAAGTTTGTGTAAAAGTTGTATGTGTGTGTATATATATATATATATATTGATTTGTTTGTGTGGTGTAGGACCTCTTACAATGAGTTACAAGGTGCTATATATACAAATCAGAAACCCTAGCTAACTTGTTCTACAAGACGTGGAATTTAAGTAGGATTCCCCTTCCTTTTAGGATTTATTTGTTTCGTAAAACTCTGACTTGGCTGATATCCGAAATCTTCACAATTAAAATCACATATTGACTTGAACTCCTTCCTTGTGAGGACTCTTCATCTGATATTGTTGCCTAAACTTGGCTGAACATTAATTTTCATTTCGGCCCACATGAGTAACCACCCTTTTGAACTTGGACTAAACCGAACATATGGCCGCATGGTCCAACTGTCTGATTTTTGGGTCGTCTGTTCCTAAAACCTCAAACCAAGTTAGGTGACTGAACGACACATTTTCCTCAGTCGTATGAGTTCACAAACTATTTATCTTGAATGGGTGCCAACTCAGCCCCGTTCCTTCTCAACATGGTCATATACAAGAGTGGCGAAATTTAGGTCCAAACATTGCCCTCCCCCTCTCTCCCCAATCTTATAAGCATTGGTTCTCAAGCCAAGTGGTTATGAGACTTAAATAAAAATGGAATATCTCAAAACATACCTGGTCGTGATACTTCGATCTGGTTGTGCAACTTAAACTCTCACAACTCGGCCTTGACATGCAAAACTTGAATGACTTGGCCTATATACCCCAAGTTTGAAGCTTGGTCAGGTTGTTTAGGGTAACAAAAATCACTTGGCCATGACATATTACTCGGTTCATGTTTACTACTCGGCCAAGACTTACTAATCGGTCATGTTCCATGGTACTTCGAAATTTGACCGAGGCGTCGTGAATTTAATAGTGCGAGACTCAGCCATGCATGTTTATCAAACTGTCCACCACTTGTGAGCTTGGCTTAGAAAATCAACATTTGAAACTTTTGACTGAAGCATTCAGAGGGGACAAGTGGGCCAAGATGTCTAAACTAATGACTTAGTCATGGTCAGTCGAACGTCTCAGTCAACCAAGGCAAAGAACTTTTTTTTTTAATAGTCCAAGGCAAAGAACTTGGCCATACAAAACAATTATGAGCATAATTATATATATGTGTAACCATGAGCATGCTCACGTGAACTCTGTACATGAACACATATAAGTATAATTATATAATAATAGGATGGTGTTCCATTAGATAAACTGAACATGTGGGGTCGAGCTCTATGCGAAGCCTTCTTGAAAAATGGAGCGCCGAAACCACGATCTCTCCCTTAAAACCCACCCACATTTTCCAGATCTAGCCTCTTCGAACCATTTCTGAAAATTTAACACTCCTTCTAAATCTAGATACCCAACAACCACTGCAAGTGGCATAGTGGTTCTTACCTAGTTGGGTGTGCTCCCCAACCTAGGTTCAAACCCCGAAGCTGTCAAAGTGGCCAGGCACTATGCTGCAATGCACAATTGTAGCATTTCACATGTGCTGAAGGGGTTTATTTTGGGCCTAGAAAGCTTTTGGGTTCCCATTGACAAAGTAAAAAAAAAAAAAAATATGGATACCCAACTCTGGATCTATGCCTGACGCCAGCAAACTGTGGAGAATTCAATATTCTAGGACTGCAACTAAACAATTTGATGACGGTGAGTTTCCAGGTGGGTCGCTAGTTTGGATTTGGCGTCGGCGAGCTGCGAGGTGGGTTGCCGTGATCTGGGCACGACGGCGGCGAGTTGCAAGGTGGGTCACCGTGGTCTGGGTATTTGTCTCAAGCCCGAATAAGTAAACGCCGTCTACCGTCTTCTTGTCAAGGTTGGTCGTTTTCCCCTTCCTTATCCGTTAGAACTGTAATTATTCTTGGATTTGAGACAACGAAACTTCGATTATGCTTCCAACTTATGATCTGTCATGCCCTATCTTTGTCTCATGTTTAATTAAAAGGTTTTAAACTTCAAAAACCCTTAATTAAGCAATCGCAATGTGAAGTTACTTGTTGCTCTTGTTGTTTATGCTAGTCGAAGAATATCCAATTATTGACCTCAAGCAATAATGTGTTGTTATGTCTTCTACCTCTTGATTGTGGTAGGGCTGGGCACGGGCCGAGTTCAATAAGAATTTTGTTGGGCCCGAGGCGGGCCTGTTTTTTACGGTTCGGGTCCAAAGCTCGTTTTGCACTCAACAGGGACCGACCCGTTTTATTTCTGGCCAGGCTTCTGGGTTTAAGGGCCCAAACAACCTTATTAAAAAAAAAAAAAAAGAGAGAGAGAGAGAGAGATTGACATCAGTTGCATTTTTTGGCCTCCACCATCAGTTGCATTTTTTGGCCAACATCAGTTGAATCATGAATCTGGGCTCACATGCTTTTATCCTCCCAGTAGAGCAAAATACTAAAAGCCCCCAAGACTCTTCTACTTTGCTTTGTAAATCCCCCAAGGCTCTTCTACTTTGCTTTTTGACGACCCCAGCAAGCATCTTCCTTACCCCAATGTTGATCTTGCCATCCAAGACGCAAAGCAAAACCCCAAGTTCCAGTTCTTCTTCCTGTACTGATTTTCATTGCAGACTTGCAGTCATCTTCTCTGGCTTTCCCCATCCAAGCTTGTTTTGTTTCTGAGTTGCTCCAAAACGGAAGGTCTTTCTTTTCTTTTTAGCTAAGTCTCTTGATTGATTTAATGGGTTTGTTGATGGAATTAGTGTTCCTGATCAATTCACTCTTGATTATTTAATGGGTTTGTTGATTGAAATAGTGTTTCTGATCAATTCTCTCTTGATTGGTTTAATGGGTTTGTTGTTGATTTCTTTTCTTTGCTGATCAATTCTTTTCTTTGGTTTAAGGTACGGTTATCTTTTCTTCAATTCTACATTGTGATTCGTCATTCCTTTTTCTTATTCAATGGCATGCCTTCTTTTTCTCTACTCTAGTAATCAATAAAATGGTCAATCTTTCTCTGGAAATCTGAGAATAAGGTAAATGTTTGAATGATGCAAGTATGTTTGTTTTGAGAAATTTGGTATCAAGATGGTCAGTTGGGGTCTTATTCCAAGTTTACCATACAACTTTGAGTTCAGTAATGCACTGTATCCATTACTTACTACTTCACATTGTCTTTTGAAAAAGGAAACCTGCGGAAAAAGTTGCTGCAGCTGGATTTTTCGTGGTGGTTCCTGATTTCTTTTATGGCGACCCTGTGAATCCTGATAATCCTCAATTCGACTGAGAGTCCTGGTTTAAAGCTCATAGCAAGGTTCGTGACTTTTCTTGAAAGGATTATATATTTACAATCTTTGGAATTGGTATGTAGGAACTAGAATCAAAGATGAATTAGGAGGGGAAACATAAATTTTCCCAGATTTTGAAGGCCAATACAATTATGTACTTGTTGCCTGCAAGTGAAGCAAGAGTAGAACAATCGGGGGTAAAAACCTATTGAAAGATTCTCAATTTGGACTGAACAATCAAACATGATTCCACCTAAAAAAAAAAAAAATTAGTGTACTTCTAATTAGCCTAGACAAGTCTCAGATCTTGGTTCTGCCACTATTCGCCCCCCAAATGGAAGCCCTCGTCTATGAGTACATGGAGAATGGTTTTCTTGACAAGTTATTGTTCAGTGACAATGGAGAAATAGATTTAGGGAAGCTTCATGTATTGCAGTCCAAACTGTAAAAGGGTTGGCTTATTTGCATGAGTGTGAACAAAAGATCATTCACTATGATATTAAGCCCAGAAATGTGCTTCTGGATGAGAACTTGAATCCCAAGGTTGTGGATTTTGGACTCGCCAGGCTTTGCAATAGAGGGAGTAGTTGAATGCTCCTAACCAATTTTAGAGGGACAGCCGGATATGCAGCCCTAGAGATGTGGAAGCCTTATCCTATGACTCACAAATGTGATGTTTACAGTTTTGGTATTTTTCTCTTTGAGATTGTTGGAAGAAGAAGACACTGCGATGATAATGTGAGCGAGTCCCGAGACTGGCTACCTAAGTGGACATGGAACATGTTTGAGAAAAATGACTTAGCAGCACTATTATTGCATTGTGGGATCGAAGAGAGACTAGAGAGACAGGGGAAAAGCAGAGAGGATGTTAATGATAGCTCTGTGGTGCATTCAGCATTCACCAGAAGCAAGACCTCTCATGAGCAATGTAGTGCAAATGTTGGAGGGGCATAAATAAATTACTCCACCTCCTTGCCCCTTTGAACATTTGCAATCTGCACAACTGAATTTCAGTCAAAATAGTGGAACAGATGACGACACTAGTACTTTGGCATCAGCCACAATGATTGATCCCCACCCTAGTGTTGCGCATGAAATTGAGCTTGTTGTTGTCCAATAGGATAAAATCAAGATTGTTCTATGTCCAATAGTCAAAAGTTCATATATTTTCTATTAGTTTCTCTTACTTAAATTGGTTCTAGTACTGTTGCAGAATGCAATTTATTTAGATATGTAAGATTTCATTTGTAAGATGTATATCGTAATTGTTATCTACGTACATCGTAAGACGACTGCCACTAAACCTGCTGAACTTCTGCTAGATTACCACATCAGAGTTTTTAGTATGCTTTATTCATCTGCAATAGGATTTTGGATGGGGTTTAAGGAGGTAAACTCAAGATTGCAATAAAAAAAAAAGTAATAAATCCTTGTTATGCTAGGATAAGTCAACTATACAGCATAATGAAGTAAATCATAGTCTAGACTCGTACTAGATTCTTCTTCAATTTGGTGCATAGATATTGTCAATTTCTAACTTGTTGAGTCAGTGAATACCCTGCTGGACGTGTCTTTGTAAGTAGATATACTTTTTCCTAAACTGTAATTTGCCTTTCAGGAATGATTTTCCTAGTTTTTGGTCTCAAGTTATTCCAGCTTATCATACTTGGACTGTGGATTTTGTGTAACATAAGTATTGGGATAGTCGATTCTTGATCCTCTTGTGTATGGAATTGCTACCATGTTTTGGAGTTTTTTGGGTATTATTGTTCACTGATAAGAGTAGTGAGTTTGAGAACTATGGGGTTACATTGGGGTTGGAGGTGTTAGGCTTCATGTGTTTGGTCATACATATGTTATATCATATGGAAATGCTTTTTATGTTTCGAGCACATATGGCTTAAATTACAATTGCCTTCAAACTGCTTGTCATATCAAAGCATCTAACACTGTCTCTTTTATTCGGTTAAGATGAGTGTTGTACATTGTTTTACTGAATCTAACATAAACACTTTGAATATCTCCTCAGTCCTCACACACCCCTGCCCATAAGTTCTAAATGGGGGATGATCAATTCTTTGTGGTATTATGTGTCTCCCCTCAACATTCTGAACAGAGGAATATTAATTCTTTGGTATTATCATGTTTTCTCCTTGAATACGAAGTGGTGTTAGCTCAGTGGTTAGAGCGTGTACTACCTAGGATCCAGGTCTTGGGTTCGAGTCACTATAGGGGTAAGAGTGAAATCCTTTGATCCTCTTTAAAAAATTTTTTTTTAAAAATACATTGTTGATTCTGACTCTCTCTCTCTCTCTTTCAGGCCAGTGGTGTTTGGTTTTTCTGCTGCTGCTCGTGTGGCTACATCACCCAACACCAATCTTGTCTTGCTATTCTCCACCAAGTGGCCAATTACTGATTCTTCTTCTTTGTCTTCTTTCACGGTATAGTTCAATCGCAATTTTCACCTTCTTCGTATCATTCATATATATACAAAGGAATATTGATTCTTTGGTGTATATATATGTGTGTGTGTGTGTGTGTGTAGAGGTGGCAAACGGACTACTAAGCACGATCACGGCAAGCTTAAAAGAGGCCCGGCACGGCCCAAGCCCGTTAGTGGCCCCGCACGACCCGAGCATGTTAGAATAACGGGTCGGGTTGGGCCTAGAAATATTAGCCCATTATTGTGGGCCAGCCCGTTATAAACACAAAATTTCATTTTGTTTTTAAAAATATTAAAAAACCACAATGATGAGATTTGAATATTAGACCTTTTTATTTAAAATCTCATGACAATTCCACCAATGCTATTTCTTTTATGTTATCAATATAGTGAAATAAAACATTATATCCTTGTTTTGACATAAAGTATTTTTTCTAAATATTAAATATATATTAATAAAGACTAATCTCATAATAATACAACTATAGAATGAAGGAAAGAATAATATGATACTAAATCTTCATTATATTAATAAAGATTAATCTCACAATAATATACTAAAAGCAATATATTTTGAGTTATTTTTTTCTTTCTTTCTTGTAGTGGAATATAAAAAAATTATTAGAAAACTAATCTTAAAAAGCTAAGATTGAGAAAAACATTGTAGAACTTAATTTATTTGAATTTTCTAAGTAGTTAAATAAAATTACTTTTTATTTATTCAAATTAAGATTTTAAAATCGTGCTTTATAGTGGGTAGGCACGAGCACGGCTCGTTTATTGGCCCGGCACGATATGGGCCGGACCGGGCTTAATATTTAAGTAAATAGGCCGGCACGATAATAAATTGGCCGGCCCAAGTACGGCATGAAGCACGACTAGGCCCGCTTAAAATGGGCTGGGCCGGCCCGTTTGCCACCTCTATATGTGTGTGTGTGTGTGTGTAATATCTCTATCTTTGTGGTGTACAGTCTGGCTCACTGAGGAACTCATCTCGGCGCGTGTGGCAGTCGACCGGTGTCGATTGGAGACAAGAATTCATGGCTAAGACAATTGGCTCGGTCTGAACTCGTTGATGGCGGTGGTGTCTTGAGAAAGTGGTGGTGGTGGTAGTGGTGGTAACTTCGAGTAATAGTACAGTCTTTTGAGGTCGCGTGTGGGGTGGTAAGAACTGGGTTTTGGTCATCTCTCTCACTGCTCTTAATGGTGGTGGCGATGTGAGATGCCGACTACCGTGGGTCGGCGTGGAAGCCAACAGAGACGGGGAGTTTATGAGGGAGAAAGATAGAGAAAGAGTAGCAAAGTGGGTTTGAAAGGAAAAGAAGGCCAAAAGGATATTAGATATTATTTTTATTATTATTATTATTATTATTTTTTAAACAGGGTTTGGAACCCAGCCTAGCTAGGAGGCTCATCCCCACGCCCAATATTATTATTAATAGGAATAGGAGAATACAACGGGGAGGACATTAGACCGTAGCCCCGTGAATTACAACAATAATCTTTATAGAGTCAGTCCCGAATGATAACAAGACTCTCTTCTAACCATAACATATCTAAGAAATCAGTACTAGCAAGGTGTGCCAATCTATGAGCAACACCATTTGCTTCCCTATATACATGACAAAGTTGAAAGAAAGGAAAGCTACTAACATACCTTTTACAATCTTCCACGATCCGCCCAATATCAAATAAATCTTCCTCCTCCCTATGCAGGGCATATACCAGAGTAGCACAATCAGTTTTGAATTCAACATCACTCCATTGTTGATGAATTGCCAACAACATACCGGCCCTTAATGCTTCGACCTCCATGTGGAGTGCAGATGAGGCAGAAGAGAAATGCCTTGCAAAGCTAGCAGAGCACCGACCTTCCGCATTACGACAAACGACTCCAACACCTTTATTACTTGTATTAGAATTGTATGAACCATCAATGTTAACCTTAAGACGGCTACTACTAGGTGGACATTGCCATCGAGCTCCAGATCTCTTTCGTTTCCCAGTCAAATTCGGTGTAGCCTTCTTATAATCTTCAAGAAACTTGCAAGCACCGTCTATCATATGCAATGGGTTGTAATCCCCATTCTTCCAAACTATGTTATTGCGCTCTGACCAAAGAACCCAAACCAAGACAAGAAACAATTCCAAATCATGACCAGTCAATCTTGTGAACATAATTATGATCCAATCAATCACAGTGCATGCTGCAAAGTCAGCCGTGTCAATGTGCAGTGGGGAAAGAGACCAAAAAAGCCTGACTGCCGTACAATCCAAAAACAAATGTTTCCCATTTTCCACTGAGTCCGAACAGAACACACACTCCAAGTCTGAGAGCTGAACTTTATTAGCCAAAGCAGCTCTTGTGGGTAAAATTACCCAAAGCAGCTCTTGTTGTAAGCCTAATTACTAGCTCCAATTACATGCAATCACTCATTGTTTCGAACCAAAGAACAAAAGTACATAAAAGATATCAATCAAACAAAATCATATCATCATTCCATAGTTTCGGCAACTAACAAAGATCAAGCACACATATATGAATCAAACATCTAAAAGAACATCAAAATTGCATCTAAAAATCAGATTGTTTACTCATGGTTTCAGTTTTACACAAAGAAAATCAAAAGCAGAAATTTTATCTAAAAGAACACTAAACCATGAAGAATACATAGGGAAGGTGGTATGAACAACCCTTAGTCACGTCCCAAAGATCCAAAGCAGCTCCAAGGTGGTGGCACAAGGTGGAATTCACTGCAAGGATGGAGGATGGCACGGCTAGGAACTTGAAGATGTGAAAACCTGAAACTCAAGAGCACACAAGTGAGGAATCTAATTTGTGGAGAAAGTATGGTCACCCCTTGACGTTGGAAAGATGATTCTTTATATAATGGAACGTCAAAGGCTCTCCCAATTCGTTCCTACTTGAGTTCTCTTAGTTTGTGTTGATTTGGGTTTTTCTTCTAATTTTTTGATTGGTTGACACATCCCTTGACCAATAAACTAATTCCACATCGTCAAGATTGCATCATCATCTCCAAACCGTGTCCTTCTTTCCTTTGTTGAAGAATTGACATCAAGAATCCTCTAGAAACTCCATGAATTTCACGATAAGACCAAATCCAATTCAAATCCGAAATCCAATCTTCATCTTGATTCCAAATCCAAATCCCATTGGTGTTTGCACGACACAAACTTTGCACATGACTTTCACGCTACTTTTAGATGCTTCATGAATGTTCCAAGACATCTCCTAGCTCCCACAGGCCTCCTAGTATGATCAGGACTCCATATACAATCAGGTTTCCTAGTCAAATACAAACTTCTTTCCCGAGATGCTTCTACACTCTTCCGGAACCTTCTTGAGTAATCCTTATCCAACAGGGACTCCTTGTCATACTAGGTTTCCTTATCTAAGTAGAATTTGGTTTCCTTGTTCAAGTAGGACTCCTAGTCCAAGTCAACTTCAGACTCCTACTCCAACTAGGATTCCTTTTCCTAGTCAAACTGGGAGAACTTCCATTTCTTCATTTCTGCTCCACTTGTAGCATTTTTGGTCTTTGAGACTCCATTTTACCTATAAAACACTAACTAAGTTAAATTGATCAAGTTAAAGGAAATAACCTAGCAGAATATGGGGTTTAGACATTATAAACGTCGCATTTTATGCTCCTATCAAATTCTCTTACACTTAGCTTTTGCTAGTCCCTTAGCAAAATCAACATGGCAAACACAACACAAAACAAAGACCAATGAAACTAACTAAGTATAGAAAACGAAAAACACAAAGACAAAAACCAAAAACGTAGAAGACACAAAACACAAAAACATTGACACCAAAAAATGACCTCTACGCCTTTTAACATATTGTCTCAGAAATCTCATACTTTCAAGGCACAAAGATTAACACTCAACCAAGAATCACATCATTTAAATATTCGAGAGTTAATCACAAAATATAATCCACATATAAGCATGTAAGACTTGGGGTAACAATGGTGATGGGTGGAGCTCAACATGTTTCAAACAAGTCATGATTCAAACCTCAGATGGATATATCACTCTTTCTTCTCTCAGATTCAAGGCTCATGCTTAAAAACTTATTCACTCAAGTATATGTGAAAGATAAACAAGTATATCACATATGTATAAGAAACAAAAGCACATATATTTTTTCAAAGATCTCATGCAGGATATCAATTACTCACACGAATGGACCCAAGCCATAAGTTCAACACTTATAACTCATCTCCACATATCAAAGGATGTCCCATCTTAAGGATCAAAAAGGTCTTATAATTAAGGTTGTAATGGGGCTAAGGCTTAAGGTTTAAAGAAACGAAGGGATAGAAAAAATCACAAAGTATCCTAAAAACCTAGTAGAGCACTTGTTGATGTAGAGAGACCACTTTCGAAATCCACCAAGTAAAGTTGACGCCATGTCCTTAATATGGGCTTTATAAAGGGCCAAATGTCATCATGTTGGGCCCAAGCTTCATTCTAACCTTCTTTCGAACAAGTGTGAATTGGAAAAAGACCAAATTTCTTCAACAATGGGCCTTCACTTCAAAGCAAACTCCAAATCCACAAAGTATAAGGGACTAAAATCCATATATAAAAACAATAATACACATTTTTCTTTATATTGCGGTAATATTATCTTTTTTTTTTTTTTACAATTTTTTTCTTCTTTCTTTCTTTATTTTCACGGCAATACTTATACAATATTACATATGGACAAGTTTACCCCCACACTTGAACTTCTTCATGTCTTCAAAAGTCTTCCTTGACACCAAAACTCCAAGCAAAGTCTCAAAATATAGCTCCACTAAGTCTTTAGAACAAAGGGTAGAGATGTAACTATACTAGGGTTAAGGGGTTAAGGAATTTTGAGGGTGATGAAAGACAAGGCTCAATGTAGGCTCAAAATGATTAAATTAAGGGGGTGCACAACATGTATACATAATTAGGGACACAGCCTTTATTTGGCTATGGTGGTAAAATCCTAAGTGCCTTTAATCCTTTCCAAAATCAGGGACATGTATTGATAAAAGTTTCAACAAGCATAAAAGTGAATTCTAACATTCTCTAGTCCATTAAAGAGCTATGGCAAGTAATCAATCAAGATGAAAGAATAATGAGATCAACAAAATCATCGCCAAGAAATTAAGAGTATAATTCATTTTTTTGATTAATCACTCAACAAAGAAAGGGCACATGGCTCAAATTCTCGCAAGGGTTTATTATGAATCATAACTTATCTTCCACATGTTCATATTCTGTACCAAAGTTAACGCATACACCATATCTACTAGACATTCATATGCTTTTCATAAATCATAATTAACCAAAGAATATCATCAAACATTATCCCAATCTTGTGATCCTCTTTTAGCCTTAATTTCAGAGATATAAACTCATCCTAGACGATTAAAAGAGCATCCTAAGACTCAAAACACAAAACAAAACAAAAAGAAAAATAAAGTGACGCAAAAATAAGACATAATCATTTTGGACTTAGGGGTATTTCTCTTCTCCTTTCGGTAACTCCTTTGAGACATAACTAGGTGAAGAGAGGAACGATTTTGGCGGAGCTCAGCTCACTTGATTAGCAGGGGATGAGACCCTTTGCTAGTACTTCTCATATCCAAACTAGACCTAGACATCACATCCTACTCAGATGAGCCTAGTTTGAAGAAGATATTTACCCAAAATTCATTTTGACACTTACAAAAATAAAACAAGACACGAAAAATATAGAACAAAACACACCAAAAACGTAAAACCTAAAAACAAAGTGAAACGTTAAACCCTTCTCCCACACTTAAATCATGCATTGTCCTCAATGTATAAACAAGTAGATAGCATGCAAAGCACAAATCAAGCATATAGGAATAGTTAACGCAAGAAATCCTAAAATAAAAACAAATCTAATGAAAAATAAAAGAAAGGGAAGAGTTCAAGAAAGCAAATCTGCGTTGATGGCTCCTCCACAGCTACGGTTGAAATGGGTTACCTCCCATGGAGCACTTAATGTTTAGAGTCTTTCAGCCTAGACTTGTACCTCCATTTAGTCCTTTGCTTGTGGTGCCTCTTGGAGGGGTACTTCCTCCAAGTTTTTCTCCACAAATGCCTCATAGTAAGGCTTAAGATGATGTCCATTCACCTTGAACTCACTTCCAGTTGCCTCACTCCTTATCTGTATAGCACCATGACGAAAAACATTAGTTACAATAAAAGGACCAACCCACCTAGAATGCAATTTACCAGGAAAAAGTCTTAATTTAGAATGAAACAATAAAACTTTTTGACCAATGACAAAGGTCTTTCCACGAATCATCTTATCATGAAAAGTCTTTGTCTTTTCCTTGTAAATTCTTGCACTATCATAGGCCTCATTTCGAATTTCCTCAAGCTCATTGATTTGCAACTTTCTATGTTTTCCAGCTTCATCCTTGTCCATGTGGAACGTCTTCACCGCCCACCAAGCTCTATGCTCCAACTCCACAGACAATTGACATGGCTTACTGTACATACTAGGGAAGTCTCCACCAGGTTTGGCATTATCAATTAAGATCTTTCGGTACTCCCCAGTACTATACCATGGGCCGGGTTCACGACCCACCATGGTATGACTCGTATGGGATGTCACCCCGACCACCCAGCGCCCGGGGCTAGGCTGGCACAACTCATCTAATTACACAAACAAGAGAGCTGATATGACATCAGAAGAACAATCTATGTCCCACATCGAAGATAAGGGAGACTCGTTCCCCATTCTCGAGTATAAGGGCATTAGCACAACTACCTTTGATGGGTAATAACTCCTTTATCCACTATTTACTTGATACTCTTATATATCAGTTTCTCACTCAGGCATCGGAGGGGTGTAAACAGTCCGGTACGGTTTAACCCTCTAATGCTGTATTCTTGATTCAGGATCTAGGAGTTGGATCGGTACCCTAGGCGGTATAGCATTCTGTGTGAGGTACCCGGAGAAAGCCACCAGAAACATTGGCGCGCCAGATAGGGATGTCTATCATGACCGAGCCGGAAGAAAAGACAGGAGAGGGTAGAAGTGTCGCCCAGGCACTGATATTCTCTCCGGGTACTTCATCAGCAGAAACGCATGGTCTCAGATTCTTGGACCGACAAAGCACGGGCAATCCACCAATCACCTAGCACCCGCAGGCCCCGGATCAGGTAGCTCCGGTATCGGAGTTGGAGTCTATGCGAGCGGAGATCGCAGCCTTCCGGGAACAAGCTAGGATTGATCAGGAACAACAAAGAACCGATAGGGAAACAAACCGCCTTTTGCAACAAAGACTGCAGGAGCTGGAAGATGAAAACACTGTGGTAGCCCAAGCACTAGACAGGAGGCACCAGTACAATGAGGCACTCACCCAAGCCCTGGATAGAGCATCCCAAGTAGCAACAGATGTAAATGCTGCTCTGGTAACGATAGGCCCTGGCCTCGCCCCAACCCCGTCTACGGAAAGCGGTCACCGGATGATCCAGGTACCAGTAGACTTGTTCCCGGAAAGCTTGAGGCATCTGCCACATCCACCGTTACCACAGCCAGTTCAAAGTGACCCACCGGTAACTGACCCAAACATGGCGTTGCTTTTATAAATGAGCAACTCTTTGAGTGCCCTACAAGCAAGGGTAGAGGCCACAGAGAACAGGGACACCCGGAGAGCCCTGACCACCTACGAGGACCGTCCGGGTCTTTTCACCCAAAAAGTTAGAGGCGCCATTCGATCAAATATATCAAAACCACTGAAGATTGACTATACGGGAGTTGGAGACCCATACCAGCACCTATAGGCCTTCCGATCACAAACAAGCGCCAAGGGATATACGGATGAGGTGTGCTGTAATATGTTCCAGGAGACCTTGTCAGGGGAGGCTTTGAGTTGGTTCTACAAGCTGCCGGCCGGTTCTGTAGGGAACTTCAAGGAACTAGCTGACAAGTTTGTAGCTCGATTCATCTTACGTACCGATGGGATACACAACCCAAAGGGCCTGCTAAAGGTCCAGCAGGGGGAGAATGAAACTTTGAAGTCTTTTGTTAATCGATGGCAGGCGGCTACTGCTAAGTGTCGGGACCATAATAAGGAACTGGTGGAGCTGGCTTTTAAGAGGGGCTTAAGGCGTGGAGAATTTCTCTACGGGATTAATCATAACCCTTCGGCTAACTATGACGAGCTGATGGCTACGGGCATCAGACACGCCCAGGCTGAATTCGAAACGTATAGGGACACCCCCAGACCCGAACTAAGGGTTTCTACCCCGGCCCCAGTGGTCAAGGATGAGCCACGAAAGAGGGAGTGGGTCCATAGTCAGGATCGATCACCCCATACCTCGAGCAAGAGAAGCAAAGAGTCCTCGTCCAGGTCCAACAGTTACAGGACCACTCAGCCTCACCAGGAGCAAAGGGCACAACAGGCCCTGCGAACACCACCACCACCCCGGTATGAGGTGTTCACTATCCTCAACGCTTCATACGAGACTATTTGGAATGAGAACAAGGATGAGATACCTAGACCACCACCGAGGAAGTTCCCAAAGAGTAAACTTACCCAGCATGATACCAGAAGGTTCTGTACATATCACGAGGATGTTTGGCATAATACCAATCTCTGTGTGGCTTTAAAAAATACTATCGAGTCGCTTATCCAAAGGGGCAAGCTTCAGCGGTACCTACCTGCAAAAGAGATAGGAGTTATAGACGTGTACGGCCAGATCTTCACGATCCACGGTGGGGGCCTAAAAGAGTTGCCACCCCAGAGGAAGAAGCGAAATTCTAGTTTCGGTCACCCAGAAGTTTTCAATTTCCACAAGGCCCCGCAACAAGAAGAAGGCACCGGGTGGAAATCTGTCACATTCCTGCAGCAGGAGGAAGCTGATCTGAAGATGCCTCATGATGATCCCTTCCTAATCATGCATCTCGGGTACTCGTGGATACCAAGGCCTCGGTTAGCGTATTATTTCACGATGCATACAAAGCTTTGAACAGAGGAAGGGCCAAGCTATCATAAGATAATAAGCCCCTCATTAGCATTTCAGGAGATATCGTCCAGCCACTCGGATCAGATTACCTATCGATCACGGTAGGGGAGAGGCCGAATTGTTCAACCATCAAAATAGAGTTCATTGTAGTTGAGTGTGCCTCATCCTATAATGCTATCCTGGGACGACCGGCACTCTGGCGTTTGAAAACCTTCATGGCAGGTCACATGCTAGTAATCAAGGTGCCAACCCCAGTTGGCATCGCCACCATCCGGGGTGATCAGGTTGCGGCGAGGCAATGCTATTTTTTGATTGTATCTCGTGGCAAGGGAAAGTTTGAGATGTTGCCCGTAGCTACTAACCCTCTGACAGACAGGTACGAAGATCCCAGAGATGGTACTGACTTTGACGAAGAACGGCCCGGTGCCGTGGAAGACATTGAAGAAGTAGTACTATCAGAGCAGTTCCCGAACAGGACTGTCAAGGTAGGCACCAAGCTGCCTCCGGTTATCAGGGAAGAGTTGATTTCGTTCCTCTGTTCTAACGCATCCACTTTCGCCTGGTCATATGAGGATATGCCCGGTATACAAACTGAGATAGCCACGCACAACCTTAGCATTATTCCTTCCTCGGCACCGGTAAGACAAAAGCGAAGAGCCTTCACAGATGACAAGTACCGAGCTATCTAGGTTTAAGTGAAGAAGTTGATGGCCATCAACTTTATCAGGGAAGTGACATACCCCCGATGGTTAGCCAACGTGGTCATGGTACCAAAGAAATCTCCGGGATCATGGCGCATGTGTGTAAACTACACAAATCTCAACCGAGCATGCCCTAAGGATAGCTTCCCGCTCCCACGAATCGACCAACTAATTGACTCCACTGCTGGATACCGGTTATTCAGTTTCATGGATGTGTTCAGTGGATACAACCAAATTCGAATGAACCCTGCAAATGAGGAGCACATTGCCTTTACCACAGACAAAGGTCTCTATTGCTACCAGGTCATGCCCTTCGGACTGAAGAATGCAGGCGCCACTTATCAGCGACTTGTCAACTCCATGTTTGAAGAAGTCATCGGTACTATCATGGAGGTATACGTGGACGATATGCTGGTAAAAAGTTTAACCTCAGAGGATCACGTAGGCAACTTGTCAATTGTCTTCGCCATCATATTACGTAACGGTATGCGACACCCACAGAAGTGCATCTTTGGGGTCGAGGTAGGAAAGTTCCTCAGGTACATCATTAGCCATAGGGGAATTGAGGCCAATCCAGAGAAGGTGCAAGCTATATTAGACATGGTATCCCCAACCTAACGGAACGAGGTTCAATCTCTTACAGGTAAAGTAGCCACCCTATCAAGATTCATCTCCAGGCTGACGGACAAGTGTACCCCTTTCTTCAGGCTACTAAAAACCCAACACGTCGAGGTAATAGCTTGGACTGCTGAGCACGAAGCTGCCTTTCTTGGCCTAAAGGCATACTTGGCAAAGGTACCTCTACTTTACAAACCTGTTCTAGGAGAAATGCTCTACATATATCTTGCGACATCTTCGACGGCCGTGAGCTCCGCTCTGATTAGGAAGGACTCCGATTGCGAGTACCCTGTGTACTACGCTGGAAAAGGTTACACTAGAGCAGAATCCAGATACCCGGACATTGAAAAATAGCATTGGCACTCATGGTATCGGCCCGGAAGCTTAGACATTACTTCCAGGCACACTCGATCACCGTTTTTACTAATCACCCATTAAGGCAGGTTTTACAGAAGCTAGAGACATCGGGCAGGATAATTAAATGGGCCATCGAATTGGGGGAATTTGATATCAAGTACCAACCTCGGACAACTATGAAGGGCCAGGCAGCGGCAGATTTTATTTCTAAGTCAATTCCCTCTCATAACCTACCCCCGGGATCACCTAGGTCACCAGCCCCGGATCCACCTTGGCGATTGTATTTTGATGGAGTGTCTAACAAAAGGACAAGTAGCTCCGGTATCCTGCTAATTAGCCCGGACGATCAAGTCTACGAGTACGCCCTCAAATTTGCCTTCAAGGCATCCAACAATGCCGCAGAATACGAGGCACTCATAGCAGGTCTACAGATCGCCCGGGAACTAGGTATCCAGCACCTTAGTATCTTCAGTGATTCTCAGTTAGTCGTGAACCAGGTCAGCGGTAACTTCAAGGCAAAGGAGCCCCACATGTCCTTTTACTAGGCCCTAGCTCGGGCACTGGTTCAGAGATTTACCTCCTACATTTTCACCCAAATACCGAGAGCAGAGGACGACAAGGCAGACGCCCTTGCTATGATTGCGGTAACTTCTCCAAGTCCAACCTACGGGGCCACCAAGGTCGAAATACTAGAAAGGTCTAGCACTTCTAAAAAGGTGTCAGAAATATTCACGGTGGACCACACAGCCTCTTGGATGGACCCAATCTTAAAGTACATGGTGGACGGTCTAGCACCAGACGATAAGGTTAAGGCCAGGAGACTCCAACTAAGGTCAGATTGATACACGATTTTGAACGGAAAATTATACAGAAGTGGTCACTGCTTCCCCAACCTGAAGTGTGTAACACCGGAGGATGGTCACAAAATAATGAAGGACATACACTCTGGTGTATGCGGTAACCATGCTGGAGCCCGGTCTCTTGCACACAAGACCCTAAGGGCAGGATATTTCTGGCCAACCATGTCGGCCCTAGCTCAAACAATATGTAGTTCTTGCCACAAGTGCCAAATGTATGCAGATATCCTAAATGCACCGCCCATTGCCCTTTCCATCCTCCTTGCACCTTGGCCATTATGCCAGTGGAGCCTGGACCTAATCGGTAAACTTCCCACAGCAGTGGGACAATTCAAATACTCCATTGTGGGTAGAAGCAGAACCTCTTGTCGCTATCACCACGGAAAAGGTAAAAAACTTCCTGTGGAAGAACATCTACTGCAGGTTAGGAGTCCTAGACACCATAGTCACGGACAATGGTTCCCAGTTTGACAATGATGAGTTGAGGGCTTACACCGAAAACCTAGGCACAAGAATCCTCTATGCATCCCCGGCTCACCCCTAGACCAATGGTCAGGTCGAGGCTGTCAACAAGATAATCAAGAAGATACTGAAGAAGAAGCTCGATGAAGCCAAGGGTCTTTGGGCTGCTAAACTCCCGGAGGTGTTATGGGCTATCAGGACCACGGTAACAGAGGCCACCGGGGAGACCCCTTGCGGCATAGCTTTCGAATCTGAGGCGGTTCTCCCCATTGGAACACAAATCCAGAGCCCCAGGATCGAATACTTCAATGCAGGTACCAACTCAGAGGGCCTACAACTCGATGCTGATTTACTCGAGGAATGAAGGAATGTGGCATACATGCATAACAAGCGGAGGATAGCTCGTTATTATGATGCCAAGGTACAATCCCGGACATTGAAGTTGGGGGACTGGGTCATGAAGCAGGTCTACCTAGAGCCCCACGGGCTGGATCCATCCTGGACAGGCCCTTACGAGATCGTTGAAGAAGTAGGCCCCACAACCTTTTACATCCGAGACAAGGAAGGAGTCGTTTCCTAGCATCCATGGAATACCCAGCGCCTACGGTACTATTACAAGTAGCTCCTAGAGCATCTTATCCTAGCTTTTGCTTTTTTGACCATACAGCTATGGCAAGCTACCCATTGGGTACTCATTCTACATTAACCACCATGTGGTACTTGAATGGAAAAATGAATTATTCAGACCATTTCTAACACTTTTTTACCTACACCGGGCATTCCAGGACATAGCTATTATCAGTTACTCTATTCTGGTAATAAGTGATGCAAGTAAATGCTCAAGGCAAGGTATAAAATCCTAGAAATTTTAATTCCTTTCCAATTCCCATTCAAGTTCAAAAAATTTCCATTCACAAAAAACCCGGACTACCAGGCAAAGGAATTAAGCCATTGTTCAGGGCAAGGATAATTTCTACTAAAAAAAAAGAAAAAAAAAAAGAGGTTATGGTTATATAAATCTGTTCCCTAAGGACTACTGCTCGCGAGCGGTACTCTGGGATCCACCGGCACCAGACTTGGTTGCCGCCTTCTGATCTTTCTTCTTCTTCTTCTCAAGAAGTCCCCGCCGGAATTTGGTTTCATCTAGGTACCTGGCTGCCACCCACTCCTTGAACTTCATGATCACGGCCTTGTCTTGAGCAGCAGCTAACATATCAATAAGCTGTTGAGAGCCCTTGTACTCCTCCATAGCCTCTTGCCTCTCCACGGGAAGGCGCTCCTCCAGATGATCTGCCCTCGCCTTCCATGACTTGGCAGACTTAGCAGCTTCTTTTTCAGAGTCCGGGGCACTTTTCACCTCATCCCTCGCCTCACACATTTCGCCCTCAAGCTCCGCGATTCGTCGCTTCGCCGTATCCAGTTCGGTAACCATCGGAGTCAAGGACTTGATCTTCTCTTTCAAGGACTCCCCCTCCTTCTCCAGCTTGGCCTTCTCCTCATGCAGATACTTCACCTGCCCGGAGAGACTGCTAACCTCCTCCTTCAGGTACGTATCTTCCTCGCTGGCATCAATTGCGTACACATTGAAAAGTGCCTGCAAACATACCGTTAGCAACACTGTAAAAAGTTGTTAGACAAGGGTAAAGCAGTCCCATACCCGCATCATTGTCTCCCGGGCAAGGCGACGATTCTCTTGCGGGGTATTGCCTCTGGCTCGCACCCGATCGAGGTCTATATCCTTCAAGTCGGCGAGCATGGACCGCACGAAATTTTCATCAGCAACCCCATACTCACTCAACAATTGTTTAATGGGCTTCTTGGGGATTACCGGTATGGCAGGAGACAACATGCCAAGCGAGAGCGGCGACTCTGGTCCCAGATGATCTTTCTTCTGCCTCTTCGCCATGGATTCTTTGACATCCCGGCCGGTATCGGTCACCTCCTACTTATCCTCACTTTGGTGCAGGTGCCTATGTGATCTCTTCTTCTCACCTGGAAGCAAGACTTCATCGCTTCCAGCGGACCGAGAAGAGAGAGATACAAGGACCGGCACCTTTTCCCTTCCGGATCAGCTATGGTGACAACATTCACGGCAGAAGGCTGCTCAACTTGGGTTATGGGAGCATCAGGGTCAGGCTTCCTGTATCCTCCATCAGTGATCTCCAGTAGGGTTTCTTCAACGGAGCAACTTGTAGCCTTCGACTCTAGGTCGGGGTCTTCTCCTTGGCTCATCAACATGTCCATCAACTGGTTGTCGTCCATTCTGTCGTCCTCCTTACCTTTTTGGGGTTTCCTTTTCGGCTCTTTCACTACAATCAATTCGAAAGTCGATCACTAAAGTAATAAGGAAACGGTGACATACACATGCATATATTAACAGAAATATAAGCCTCACCGGGGAGTCTCTCTAGCCCTAGCCTATCAGGTATGGAGTACCGGATGAATCTATAAGAGCTTCTTTCCTCCTCACTCCAAACAGCGTATACCCGGGCTATCCTTTTCCTTTCCAACTCGGATAATGAATAAGCCTGGTCCCCGATAGCTTGGAAAGTACCGGTCAAGTGCCACTTCTTATTCTTAATTTGCCACCGCCCTTCAGCAAGAAATACTTTATTCCTCTACCTTTTGCTCATTGAGGTAGGCATATCGGTAACTAAGGGCTCGTAATCCCTGGCG
The DNA here is from genome assembly GCF_002994745.2 of Rosa chinensis. Classification (NCBI taxonomy): domain Eukaryota; kingdom Viridiplantae; phylum Streptophyta; class Magnoliopsida; order Rosales; family Rosaceae; genus Rosa; species Rosa chinensis. The sequence goes on along the minus strand of NC_037088.1, from coordinate 15,458,700 downwards.
GCAAACGTCACGGTACCTATACATGATTGCTTCCTTGAGTACAGAACCTTGTGTACTGCGTGGAATTCATTTATGGAAGGCCACCCTTGCTGGCACAAGTCCCACATGACCATCATACTAAATATTTGTCAAACTGCATTCAGAGTCAACTGCCCCAGCGACAGGTTCAGCATCCGCAAAAGATACTGTAGTCACCGGGGCAGCGGTAGCGATAGCCCTTGGTAGAGCTGGTTCTTGTGCAGCGCCACCCCATCCTGGGGGAGGAATCGCAGCCATCTCTCCAGCCTTGAGAGGCCTAAGCTCTACCTCGTCCGGTATTCCCCACTTCAATCTTATAGCGATGATCTCCTTCATAGTAATACTTCTCCCAGGTTCGTCACATACAATCCCATGTACTAAGGTGTACCTAGGTTTCGGGATGCCCTTGGGAATAGCCAATGTGACTACCGGCGCCTCCGCAGATCCATCCTCACTCTCACCTGTCCCCTCACTACTCTCCGAGAACAACCCAGTCGAGGATCCAGTATTCTCCGCTAATTCCTTCTTGGTTCTACTTCGCTCCAAGTACCGGTCGATATCTGATTCAGCTTGCCTCGCAAAAGACTGATACGACGATCCCGCATCTCCGGCCTTGGTTTCTGATTCCATCCTAGAACTATGTCAACCGAGACCTCAAAATTTGCTATATCTGGAATCAGAAACACAAGGATTTCAGGATCTAGGACTTAGTGAAAGCGCGGATCACTCCCCACTTTCAGAACCCAGAAAGCCAAAACAGAACCTAGAAAATCGAACAAACCCAGAAATAAAAAATCAACAGAAAACCCTAGGAAAAGCCCAGTTTTCTCCAGATACTACCTATAGGCAACCTACACTAGCATCATTCCTGTTCTTTTTTTACACGACGCACAGAAAAGAAAATGCCCAACAGAAACCATCCATGGCAGAAACAGAAACGACAGAAGAAACAAAATCATACAAACAAGTCGAGAGAGATCTAACCTTTTCTTCAACAGACGATCGATCGATCACTCCGCAAGTATGCACGATACTTCTCCCTTAGCTCTTCCTTTTCCTTGCTGCAAATCTTCAGAGTTTTATGAGAGTGTTTTCTCGAAAGTAAGGGGAAACTGTCAGTTTCCCTCTTAAATTCAATCTCCAAAGCATTGCAGCCATTGAAGACAAAAGGCCTTCAACCACAGGATCACTACACGTGTCCCACGCATCTCCCCACGCCTCGAAACCGTCAGTTGATGGGACGGGCTTTTATTGCACAGCCCACTCTGCCCCACGTGGCTGACATGCATCACCAACTCCATCAGATACCAAGGGCCCAAGTCCTCATTCTACCCTTCCGGGTATCAGAGGCCCAAACCTTCATTTTACCCCATCGGGTACCAGAGGCTCAAGACTTTCATTTTATCCCATCGGGTACCAGAGGCTCAAAACCTCATTCTACTCCATCGAGTATCGGAGGCTCAAACCCTCATTCTACGCCATCGGGTACCAGAGGCTCAAGTCCTCATTCTACCCTTCCGGGTATCAGAGGCCCAAACCCTCATTCTACCCTTCTGGGTATCAGAGGCTTAAACCCTCATTCTACTCCATCGGTTACCGAAGGCTGAAACCTTCATTCTACCCCATTGGGTACCAGAGGTTCAAGTCCTCATTCTACCCTTTCGGGTATCAGAGGCCCAAACCCTCATTCTACCCCTTCGGGTATTAGAGGCCCAAACCCTTATTCTACCCTTCTGGGTATCAGAGGCCCAAAACCATCATTCTACCCTTCCGGGTATCAGAGGCCCAAGTCCTCATTCTACCCTTCCGGCTATCAGAGGCTCAAACCCTCATTCTACCCTTCCGGCTATCAGAGGCTCAAACCCTCATTCTACCCTTCTGGGTATCAAAGGCCCAAACCTTCATTTAACCCCATCGGGTAACAGAGGCTCAAGTCCTTATTCTACTCCATCGGGTATCGGAGGCTCAAACCCTCATTCTACCTCATCGGGTACCAGAGGCTCAAGTCCTCATTCTACCCTTCCGGGTATCAGAGGCCCAAACCCTCATTCTACCCTTTCGGGTATCAAAAGCCCAAGTCCTCATTCTACCCTTCTGGGTATCAGAGGCTCAAACCCTCATTCTACCCTTCCGGGTATCAAAGGCCTAAACTTTCATTTTACCCCATCGGGTACCAGAGGCTCAAGTCCTCATTCTATCCCATCTGGTACCAGAGGCTCAAGCCCTCAGAAAGCCCCACTTGATATCGGAGGCTCAAGACCTCCAACGGTACCCAAAGGTTTTCTTTAACCTTTATGGGTTAAATTGGGAGCACTGTAGATTTGCTACCTACAGCGTAACCTGCTCAAGACATCTCTTGCACGGGAACTTGGGGGACTCCCTATAGGCACACCAGTGCCAAACCTGGTGACTAAAATATTAAGTCCCCACCCAAGAAACATCTTGAACGGGAACTTAGGGGACTTGTACATATTAGGGAAGTCTCCACCAGGTTTGGCACTATCAATTAAGATCCTTCGATATTCCCCAGTACTATACCATGGGTCGGGTTCACGACCCACCATGGTATGACTCATATGGGATGTCACCCTGGCCACCCAGCGCCCGGGGCAAGGCTGGCACAACCCATCTAATTACACAAACAAGAGAGCTGATATGACATTAGAAGAACAACCTATGTCCCACATCGAAGATAGGGGAGACTCCTTCCCCATGCTCGAGTATAAGGGCATTAGCACGACTACCTTTGACGAGTAATAACTCCTTTATCCACTATTTACTTGATACTCTTATATATCAGTTTCTCACTCAGGCATCGGAGGGGTGTAAACCATCAGGTACGGTTTAACCCTCTAACGCTGTATTCTTGATTCAGGATCTAGAAGTTGGATCGGTACCTCGGGCGGTATAGCATTCTGTGTGAGGTACCCGGAGAAAGCCACCAGAAACACTTACCATACACCAAACGAAATGGAGACATCCTTATTGGTGTCTTGTAAACCGTCCTATATGCTCACAAGGCATCATCCAAACGTTGACTTCAATCTTTCCTTAATGGTCCCATAGTTTTCTCAAGTATATATCCTTTTGATCTCCCCATTTGAAACTTTAGCTTGTCCACTCGTTTGAGGATGAAAAGGCGTTGAAACCTTATGTGTCACATGATACTTCCTAAGCAAAGCTTCAATAGTCTTGTTGCAAAAGTGAGAACCTCCATCACTAATGATAGCGGCATTCCAAACCTACTAAATATGTTAGATTTTATAAATTCTGCAACAACCTTAGAGGCATTAGTTCTGGTGGCTTTCGCTTTCATCTATTTAGAAACATAATCAACAGCCAAAAGAATATAGAGAAAACCATTAGATGAAGGAAAATGTCCCATAAAATCAATACTCCATACATCAAAAATTTCGACAATTATAATAGAGGTTAAAGGCATTTGATCTTTAGGTCCTAAATTACCGGTTCTTTAGCATGTATCACATGTCATACAAAATTCATATGCATCTTTAAATAAAGTAGGCCAATAAAACCAGATTACAACACCTTCTTAGCAGTTCTATCAGAGCGAAAGTGACCACCACATTGTTTAGAATGACAAAACTCAAGAATAGCTTTTTGTTCATTATTAGGCACACATCTCCTTATTAATTGATCAAAACAATATTTCCACAGATAAGGATCATCCCAAACATATTGTCTAGCTACTTTCTTAAGTCTATCACGTTGTGCACTTAACATATCATTAGGAAACATTTTGGATACCAAGTAATTAACAATATCAGCATACCAAGGCTCACTTACATGGATTCCGAAGAGTTGTTCATCCGGAAACGTCTCCACTAAGGGTATGGCGTCCTCATCATGCACAAGTCTACTCAAATGATCAGTCACAACATTTTCTGAGCCCTTTTTGTCCTTGATCTCAACGTCAAACTCTTGTAGCAAGAGTATCCAATGAATTAGCCTAGGTTTTGCCTCCTTCTTTGACATCAGGTGCTTCAAAGCTGCATGATCAGAGTAAATAATAACTTTAGTACCCAACAAATATGATCGAAGTTTTTCTAAGGCAAAAACAACAGCTAATAATTCTTTTTCAGTTGTAGAGTAATTTAGTTGAGCATCATTTAGAGTTCTAGAAGCATAATAGATGGCGTATGGCTTCTTCTCCTTTCTTTGGCCAAGCATGGCTCCAACAGCATAGTTAGAGGCGTCACACATAATCTCAAAGGGAAGAGACCAATCCGGTGGTAGCATGATAGGGGCAGACGTTAGAAGCTTCTTCAGAGTGTTGAATGCCTTCTTGCAATCCTCATCAAACTCAAATGCCACATCCTTCTAAAGTAAACGACATAGGGGCCTAGAAATCTTGGAAAAGTCCTTAATAAAGCGCCAGTAGAAACTTGTATGTCCAAGCAAAGAGTGCACCTCCCTCACACTTGTAGGGAAAGGTAAGTATCTAACAAGATCTACCACTACTAGAAAAGATCTCATTTATAGCATTTCACCATAGCGTTTTTTTCACAAGTGCTATGTTATATAAGTTGGTTATAATTCAATAGCGTTTGTACTTTTTAAATGCTATCAAAATAAGACACCACCCCCAAAAATGAAACCGGCAATGATCAACAGAAGCGCGGGGTTTAAATTTAGTGAAAAAACATTCTTTCGCGGTCAACAAAAGGACGGTCTCATTTATATACTCTCAGCACATAGGCTTAGATCTAACCCCCTTTGGTGCACTTTCCTCTCTTCCCCTCCGATCCAATTTCTTGACGACAACCAAAATGTCACACTCCCACTCCCACAACGAAAGCGACACCGTTCCCCTCCACCCTTCCTCCCAATCCGACATCAACCAGATCAAAAACCAAATCAATGCCAGCGTCCAATCGAGCCCCACCACCGTCCTCCCCGCCAAGCCTCCCAGCCCCACCGCTCCTCCATCCCCGTCTCCTCCTCCCCCTTCATCCAATCTAACCTCCCCAACCGGCCCCTCCCTCCTCATCCAAGCCCAAGCAGCCGCCGTCTGTCCCCGCCCCTCCTCCCGTCCCCTCCGCCGCCAACAATAACGGCCCTATCAACATCGCCGCTTCTGGGTTCGGGTCCCCGCCCAACACCCTAACGGAGCCCATTTGGGATACCGTCAAGAGGGACTTGTGTCGGATTGTCATCAATTTGAAGCTCGTCGTCTTCCCAACCCCTACTATGAAGACCCCGGAAAGGCTCTCAAGGATTGGGGTCTCTGCGGTCCTTTCTTCTTCATTGTGTTCTTAGGTCCCACTCTGTCCTGGTTTGCATTTGTCAAGAAGGTGATGATCCATTCTTGCCTTCTCTTGATTTTGTTAAATTTTTTGACTGATTTGATTAGCATATAGGTAATCTGATGGGAAATGGAATTGATTTTTCAGTCTGAAGTTTTCACTGTTGCATATGCTATACTTGCTGATGGTGCTGTCATTTTGACATTGAATGTACTCCTACTGGAATGCATAAATACATGAATTCAAAGAAGAGATTCTTTCTATTCCAAAGATGAAGGTTAAAAAATCGCAACGTTGTTTCTACTCTTATTCCTTTGTGGTTTATTCTATTTCTATGTTGGAGCTGGAAATCTAATGGTTTAGTCCTACAGTGAGTCTCTGTTATCATTTTGGTAGTTCTTTAGAATCTTGCTGCAGCTATTTAAGTACTGTAGGCCACTGCTATTGTGAACTCGATCAGGATTAATCTTTTTTGCACATTAAATCCACCCCAAGTTTTGTCCAAAATTTCAAAGAAATTATGTGCTTTTCAATACCTCTTCTGTTGGGTATGTCAAGTAATTAAATTGTGTGTGTGGTAGAACTAAGTATGTTGCATCATTTTGTTGTCTATTTATGGTTTTCAGAGATGATAAAACTGATCAAGAGGAAATCGACTGAAAGCAGAGGAGGGGGGAAACTATAATTAAAACTCCAGTTCAGACTGTAAGTAAACAAATAATGGTATCTTCCTCAGATTTTATTTTACTGCTGTAAATACTGAAATATTGGCATTACTGTTATTAGCTAATACATATATACAACTTGCATACATATATATATATATATATATATATCATCACTTCTATATACTTTGGTTCTGTTTTTGGAAGATAGATATTGTTGATTTCTACAATGCAATTGGACTGTTATTTTACAAAACACCATAACTTGGGGTTTGTTTTCAATGAAATGAAGGAGAAATAGAGAAGATTCATAGTCTCTAAACCATGTAATTTTCATTTGCAGGTCCAAACCATCTTCCAAGAGTTGCAATTGTTAGAAGACCAAATGTTGGTAAATCAGCACTATTCAATTTACCTGTCTCAATACGTAATTGGAATCTGGTCTTCTACTTGCTATGAATTTACAATGAGGCCTAATGTTCAAGAAATTAGCATGTTATCAAGTACTGTGCTGTGTTTTATGTCGACAATCAAAAGAAAGCCAAAAACCATTATTTGTGGGTTAATTCTAGCAGAATTTGTATCATTAATATAAGAGAGAATTTTAAGAACAGTACATGAACTTAAGGCCACTCCGAATTTTGGTGCCCAACGTTTATATAACCCAAAATAAGTACATGAACTTTTAATCCCGACCCACCGTTAACATCTATGCCACGTGGCATATTAATAAGGCATAGGTGTTAACGGTGTTAGTGACGGCATGTATGAAAACTGGGTCAGGATTAAAAGTTCATGTACTTATTTTGGGTTATATAAACGTTGGGCACCAAAATTCGGAGTGGCCTTAAGTTCATGTACTGTTCTTAAAAATTTCCCTTAATATAAAGGGAGAAAATATTGATATGAAGTGCTCTTGTAATTTTAGGAATGTCACATTGAATCTAAGATTTGTATGTTATCTCTGTTTTTTTTTTACTTCTTTTTGTTTCTTCAATTTGGTACTTCTTGCAATTGAAGTGGAGAATAAAGTTAGTTTCAATGGTCTTACTTCAATTCCATCAGAGTAATTGATAGTTGTGGAGGCTTGGCTTGTTATGGTGGTTGTTGATTTTTAGGGACGCAATGTTGGTCTGGACTCTGGTGCAAAGCTTTAGATCTCCTAAAGTGACAAAGGATGGGATCACTGTAGCAAAGAGCTTTGGGTTCAGAAATACATGCTCAAATTCCTTGAGCTTTCAAATGAAAAAGAAACACAGATCAAGTGGACTTCTGATAGGGAATACAGGTTAAGTGGATTGGCGTCATTGAGTATCAATTTTTAGGTGAATATTTCTAGCTATTAAGCTCATTTGTATCTTTTGATGTTTGTAGGAGAAAGATCCTGAGGTTACTAACCATACTTGCCTTGAGAGATTCATACTTAATGAGGTAAGGTAGTAGTCTAGCTAGTTCGTAGCTAGTATCTGCTATTAATTTGCTTGTTTTTTCTTTTTTCTCTTTCTTTATCTTTATCTGTTCATGCAACTATTTTGATTTGCCTCCTTACATGGAGTAGCTTATGAGATTATAGTGTTTAATTACATGATGGAGACGCTTTAGGAGAAGGGTAGGCAAATTTGAGATGGTTCTCACAACTCTGCAATCCACGGTTCCTAATTGCAGGAGAGAATTATTTGTGTTGATCTAAGTAAGTTGATTTCTTTACATGATTTGTTATTGTTATGCTTTTTTATTATTTTTCTTTTTTCTTTTTTATAGTTGGTTTAGCACTAATGACAGATAGTAAGAATTGTTCAAAGTTTCTTATACTTTCTGCCTTGATAGATTAATTAAGTAGTGGCATTGTTATTCATGACCTTTCATTGAATGACTAAGCACCCAAGGGAATCATAGAATGAGTACTGGACTACTGGCATAATTGACATTGTAATTAGTTGAAGTATAAATTCTTATGGTCTGCTGCTTATGACAACCTTGGCTTTGGTTCCGTTTTCTTTGTCGTAATTAAAAAAGGGAAAGTGCACAAAATAAGAGAGGTAGTGAGAGATGAGACTTTGGCCATTAGTTACATTATTGTCATATATATATATATATATATATATATATATATATATATATTAGGCCTAATGCATGGAGACAATGAACTATGAACTTGGAGCTAGAGGGCAGCTCAAGAGGTGGAACAGTCAAGGAGTTGAAAAGTGAATGGTTCTTTCAAGGTAATCAAATTTGTTGTTAATATATATTTTCTCCTTGTTTAGATGCCACTTTCTATATTTGACGTAGAAACTTCGAAGCTCTAATAAAGCATGTTTGATTTTGGCTTGTCAATTCAATTCAATTCAATTGTGGGTCGTGTTTAATTCAGCAATGTAGTGGGCAATAACTTGTATTTGTTATGCCTCATTACCTGTTCAAGAATCTAATATTCAGCAATTATTCTTTCAAAGTTTCTTATTAGTTGCGATTGCTGCAAAATTTAATTAGCAGTTTTAATGGCTGTGAGAGGTCTAACAGACCTATGTGGACAACCACTGCATGTTTGCATTAGTAAAGCATTGTGGTCAGTCACTTTGTCATTACAGCTTCTTAATATTGTTCTAGTAATTGTCCTCATTTAATCTCTATAGTTGGCTAATCAATGGTACTTGTTTGTACAGTGTTCAAGAAATTAGCATGTTATCAACCAGTATGCTAAAGTTCATGTGGACAATCAAAAGAATGGCCAAGAACATTGCTACTGGGTTAATTCTAGCAAGTTTGTATACTTAATATTGAGGGGAAAAAAACCTTGTTGGCTGCACTACAAGAATACTGTTTATTGATAGCACAAGTTAATATCATGGCCAGCAGACAAGTGGTTATCTTTTAGAGCTCCGGTATGCATTTAAACTCTTATGTTTATATTTCTTCCCAAATAATTTGTAAACATTGACAAAATTTCTCTTCTTGGTTCTCAGTAAGTTGTAGGAATTTGAGTTAATGAAGATTGATTACTTGTTTGATTGCCTTTGCATTTGATTTCTTATTTTATGACAGTTCAGAGATGCTAAGAGAGCTATCTATGAAGGTTAAATTGGAGAAGCTAGTAATGGACTGATGCGGTCATGAATGCTAGGAGCTGCACACAAGTATTTTTTTGATTGAGATATTGTAGTTACTTGTTTATCTTTTCCTCAATAAACTGATCGGCTACTAGCTTTTGAGACAATTTTATTGAATTGTATTTGAAATTCATATATGAAGTTTGAATATTGATGAGACGATTGACATTTTTGTATCATCTTCACGCTTTATATAAAATTTTGTACTAGCTAGCGATAAAAATAATGTCTAGACAATGACAACGTTTCTTAAATGCTATGAAACAATTATGTAATGTCATTTGATAGCACTGGTAAGTGCTACTGAAAATTGAACGGTAGCGTTTATTAGGGGGGTGAAATTTGCACACCCCCTTTTACATTCTACACACCCTTCACCTTTTTTTAATATTTCTTATTATTCACTATATTTATCTTCCAAAACTACCCTTCTCTCTCTCTCTCTCTCTCTCTCTCTCTCTCTCTCTCTCTCTCTCTCTCTCTCTCTCTCTGTCTCTCTCCCTCTGATCCGAGTCTCAGACTCTCTCTCCAATTTGGGGCTTGAGAAACGATCATAGAACCTCGCTCCTCACATTCCTTCCTCAAGAACTGGAGCAGGTCCGCCCTCGCTAGCACATCAAGGTCCACCGTGATCTCATCAAGCAGAAGCACCTAAATTCATTCACACACATTTCATCAATGTCCAAAAATGAAAATTACATAACTGAGATGAATATGCAACCTCCATGAAAGATCAATATCCAACACCTTGATCAGCTCAGCTCTCCTTTGTGGGTCAATCCCAGCTACCCCGTTGATCAATTTATCAGCCCAAACATCCATCTGTATCGGAACGTCGAAACCAGCAAATGCCACGTCACGCCTCCACTCTGCCTAGGTACGATAGGTCGCCGAAGCCGGTGAGAGCGGTGTCGTGGAAAGCATAGCGACCCAGAACTCGGACCATGCTAGGGTCGACCATGTGCTTGCCTCTGAGAATCCTAAGGATCATGGTTTTGCCGGCGCCATTGGATCCAACGAGGAGGCATCGGTCGCCGACCTTGAGGGTGAGGGAGAAGTCGTCAATTAGAGGCTTGGCGTCGGCCGGAACACAGTCCCTTAGGGTTTTCCACGGTCACAATCGAATCCAACAGCTTCAAAGCTTTGAAATCGTAGACGAAGATCTTGTGGAGAACAACGACGACGATGCGGTCGTGGCGGAGCCTGACCGACTTGACCTCGGACTGGAACAAGAGCTCGCTGACGCAGCGGGACTGGCGATCGTCGTAGATCATGACCTTGTTGGGCGAGCAGAACGGGTCGGGTCCGCCGCTGAAGACGGCGAAGTAGTGGCAGTGGAAGAGCATTTGGACGAATCCAACGCCGCCGCGTAGACCGAAGGGGTCGCTGTGGAAGCGGCGGAAGGGGTCACAGGTGTAGACGCGGAAGCCGGAGTCCGTGGCGGAGAAGCAGGTGTGGTCTTGGTTGAAAGCGAGGTGGAGGAGGGTGGGGGGGGATTGGGTTGGGTTTGGACCTGGGGTTGGGGTTTCTGTAACGGACGGGTCGGGTTCGGAGGCGGAGGCCGGTTTGGGTGGAATGAGGGATTTGGGAGCTAGTTTTAGAGGATTGAAACTCGGAGGAGGAGGAGAGAGGGTGGTCATGGTTTTAGAAGTAGAGCCGTTACTGGTTTTTGGTGTAGAGCGGATCGGAGGGGGAGAGAGAGAGAGAGAGAGAAGGGTAGTTTTGGAAGATAAATATAGTGAATGATAAGAAATATTAAAAAAAGTGAAGGGTGTGTAGAATGTAAAAGGGGGTGTGCAAATTTCACCCCCCCCCCCCCCCCCCCCCCGGTTTATTATCACAAAAAGAGGTCAATTGATAGCACTTGAGAAATGCTATGGAAACCAAGACAATAGCATTTGTTAAATGCTATGATAGGCCAAACAACAACGCTTAGAAAATGCTATTGTTAACTCGCCTATAGCATTTTTCAAACGCTACTAGATGTTAGACAATAGCGCTTCAAAAATGCTATCAGTAGGAAACGTATTATAGCGTTTCCGAAAATGCTATGACTGACCCTGTACCTATTATAGCTCCGGCAGACATAGCGTTTACTAAAACGCTATTGAATCCTACCATAGCGTTTTTGAAACGCTATAAATGAGAATCTATGGTGTAGTGTACTTTAGCTTTATCTACTTCAATTCCACGTTTTGAAACAATATGCCCTAAGACTATCCCTTGTTTTACCATAAAATGACATTTTCCCCCACTTAAGACAAGGTTAGTTTCTTCACAACGTTGCAAGATCAATTCTAAGTTACTTAAGCAATTTTCGAAGTCTTACCAAAAACTGAAAAGTCATCCATAAAAACTTCAATAATTTTCATAATAAAATCAGAAAAGATACTTACCATGCACCTTTGAAACGTACCTGGGGTGTTGCAAAGTCCAAAATGCATCCTTCTATAAGCAAACACTCCAAAAGGGCAAGTGAAGGTCATTTTCTCTTGATCCTCATGAGCAATGGCGATTTGATTATAACCAGAATACCCATTGAAGAAGCAATAAAACTCATGGCCAGCCAACCTCTCGAGCATCTGATCAATGAATGGCAAAGGAAAGTGATCCTCCCTAGTAGTGGCGTTTAGCTTCCTATAATCAATACAAACACGATGTCCAGTTACAGTTCTCTGAGGCACCAACTCATTCTCTGCATTCTTAACCATGGTAATTCCAGACTTCTTTGGCACAACTTGAACCGGTGAAACCCATTTGGAGTCAGAGATAGGGTAAATGACGCCACAATCAAGGAGTTTGATTACGTCCTTCTTCACAACCTCCATCATGGGTGGATTCAAACGTCTCTGAGCCTCCCTAGTTGGCTTAGCTCCCTCCTCAAGCAAAATCCTTTGAACATAAGTGGTGGGGCTTATTCCCTTGATGTCAGCTAAAGTCTAACCAATAGCATTCTTGTGTTTCTTGAGCATATCCACTAGGTGTTGCTCTTGAGTTGACGTCAAAGATGATGATATGATACAGGTAACGTCTCCTTGTCTCCCAAATAACTATACTTCAAGTGATCTGGTAATTGCTTTAATTCTAAGGTAGGTTCCTGAATCACTGAAGGTAAAGGTTTATTAGTGGAAACCGGAATTGACAAAGGAGAAGGTGACCTACTCATAAATGGTGTTGCCTTAAGGAAAGCAACGTTTTCAATGTGGACGTCCCCAATGCAATCCATGAGTTCTTGCTTAGGTATGGTGGTGCCATCCACCTTAAAACCAACGCCATTTGCAATGGTTGAAGCCATAGCATCCTCCTCCATAATCTCCATGAATTTATGTGCAAGATCATCAAGTATATCAATAGAAAAACATGATTGAAAATCAACTAAAGGATACCTCATAGCTTCAAAGATGTTGAAGCCAACAACTTCTCCATCAAATTCCATTATCAAGGGACGACCAATCAATAGTGGCATTGATTTTAAGGATGGTTCCTCCATCTCCAAAACATAGAATTCAGCTGGGAAGATAAGCTCACCAACCTGCACAAGTACATCCTCAACGAACCCCTTAGGGTATGCATTAGATCGATCAGCCAATTAAATAATAACATTGTCATGTTTAAGTTCACCTAGACCTAGGGATTCATAAACAGAATAAGGCATGACATTTATAGAAACACCTAAGTCTAGCACGTCATTTTCGAATATAGTTGTTCCAATAAACCAAGGGATAGAAAAACTCCCTGGACACTTTTCAGGCATTCTGTATTGAAGCACAGTAGAGACACTCTCACGTACCTTGACAACCTCTTCTCACGTGTTTGTCTCCTTGTGGTACAAAGCTCCTTCAAAAATTTTGCATACCTTGGAATTTCCTTCATAACCTCAAGGGGAGGAATGTTCACTTGCACTTTCTTGAAAGTTTCCAAGATGGCTTTCTCAGCTTCATCCTTCTTGGACTTAGCAAATCTGCTTGGGAAAGGCAAGGGATGAGAAGATGGATTAGGAATAACCGAATTTGGAGAGTTAGAAATGTTACCTTGAATTTCCTGTTTTGCATTGGAAGGGTGAGATGTCTTCAATTCAACCTTAGCCGTGGCAGGGTCTTCTTCCTCCTCTAAGGTTGACGTTGGAATCTTCTTTGGAGGATTTGGAAGGTCTACAAGGATCTATTGTGTAAGCCCCCTTTAGGATCGTTGTGTTTCACTACCTAAGCAAAGTTAGAAAATAGATGAACTGAAAATAGAAACAACATAGCAGATTTTAGAGTGGTTCAGCCAAAACTTTAGCCTACATCCACTTCGTGATCTCTCTTGAGAGATTCACTAGCACTATGAAGAATTTAGGTGTTTACAAGTACTTATTGCAGATCCCTCAAACTAGTTCTTATCTCTCTATCACCTTGACTCTCAATTTTCTGCACTCTCTGTCTTCTTATTCCAGAAAACTGACTGCAGCTCCTATTTATAGGGTATAGAGGCTGCTGATACAACATGAGATTAGGATTCCTAACCCTAATAGACTAAGCTTTTCAAAGCCTATAATACAAATCCTAATAGAACTTGAAAGACTAACTTTCCTAGAACTTATAGAAAAGCTGCGCGCAAAACTTCTTTCCTTTCTAGACTTGGATTTGAATTATGCATCCTAATTTTCAGATTGTATCAACGAGCCAAAAAACACAACAATCTCCACCTTGGTGAGTTGATACCAAAACGATTGCTGCGACCTTCAGGATGTCTTGAACTTCTTGAAGTAATCCCTAACAAACCTTCAAGAACCTTCACCTTGGCAAGACTCTTCTTGCCTCAACGTAGCTCAAGTGAGGAGGTGCTCCACCACAACTCAGTATGTTGTGACACTGAGCAAGTTCAAGCAATGCTTAAACTTCTCTACAGCAACGGGCTTGGTAAGACAATTTGCAGCGTTGTCATTTGTGTGAACCTTATCCACGAAGATCTTTCCAGATTCTATCCAATCTCTGATCCTGTGATAGCGAACATCAATGTGTTTTGTCCTTACATGAAACACCTGATTCTTCACCAAGTGAATGACACTTTGACTGTCACACTTCACTACCACTCCTTCTTAGTGAATTCCAAGTTCACTTGCCAGCCCATTCAACCAAATAGCTTCCTTTGAAGCTTCTGTTAATGCCATATATTCTGCCTCAGTAGTAGATAGAGCTGTGACTGCTTGAAGAGTTGATTACAGGTCATCCTCCACAAGTAAAAACATAACCTGTTGTAGACCTCCTTCTATCTAAGTCTCCTGCATAATCCGCATCCACAAAACCAGCCACACATGCTACTTCTTGTTTTCTCTCAAACATGATTCCAAGCTGCCTAGTCCCTTTTAAATACCTCAAAATCCACTTCACTGCTTCCCAGTGGGGCTTACCTGGATTTGACATGTACTTAGAGACAACGCTCAATGCTTGAGCTAAATCTGGTCTTGTGCAGATCATTGCATACATGAGACACCCTACTGCACTTGCATATGGAACATCCTTCATCGCATCAATCTCTTTTTGACTTGATGGCCTTTGTTTTGCACTTAACTGATAATGTGTAGCTAATGGGATAGAAACAACCTTAGCTCCATCCATGTTGAAGCGTTCAAGTACCCTCAGAATGTACTTTTCTTGTGACAGCCAAATTTTACCAGCTTTTCTATCCCGCCTTATTTCAATTCCAAGGATCTTTTCTACAGCTCCTAATTTCTTCTTAAGCTCTTGAATTTTCGACATATCCTTGCATGCAATTAGCATGTCATCTACATACAAAAGTAGTAAAATGATCTCCCCATCTTCGAATACATGGTAGTAAACGCAGCAGTTGTTACGCCCCGAATTTTGAATAAATAAATTCAAATCTGAAACGTGAGAACAAACACAAGAAAAGCACATAGAAAATTTTTCATTTAAATTAAGCAACTAAACAACTGAGCTCACAATGTCAATACCGACTCATTCTTTAGAGTTGCATATTACATTACAAGAGTTTACAAATTAAACTGAACAACACTTCAATGAGTAAACGTACCCTCCACACTCACAACCTAGCAGAAGACTAGAACCAAAATACCATACCATGTCCAAGCTACGACAGCAACAAAACCTCAGTTTTGATGATGATTACACTGACCTGCACAATAACCCCTACACCATGGAATAGTGCACTGGGATTGCAAACAACAAACCCGGTAAGCTTTTTAAGCCCGTATGAGTAAACTCAATTAAAATGACTCACGTCACTCAGACTTATAATTTCTCAGCTCGTGAGATAATTAAAGCAACAACATTTAATCCACAAAGACAATCAAACATCCAATCACACTAGATAAAAATTAGTAATCTCTGCATATAAATTAGTTCAGGAGATCATCTAAAATCACACAATCCAAATCATAGCAACTCCTGCATATAACTTAGTTCAGGAGATTACATTAAAACAAACAATACAAAAGGCAGTAATCCCTGCATATAACTTAGTTCAGGAGATTACATTAAAACCAATCAATTTAGAAAACAGTAATCCCTGCATATAATTTAGTTCAGGAGATTACGAAAACAAACAATTAAATCAAACAATATAATTCATAATACTCCAAATCTCATGTATAAATTAAAGAAAGAACACCAGAAACATTCTTCAAAACTACGTACTCATGATGCAGTAACATAGTTACCACCATGATCGCACGCATACGACAGACTATGTACTCATGATGCAGTAACCCATTTACCACCATGAAGGTACGCATGCAATAGACTACGTACTCATACCACCATGACGGTATGCATGCAATAGACTAGAGCTATACTGAATCGTAACCTGTCACCTCGGCCGAGGTTCAGCCT
The DNA here is from genome assembly GCF_002994745.2 of Rosa chinensis. Classification (NCBI taxonomy): domain Eukaryota; kingdom Viridiplantae; phylum Streptophyta; class Magnoliopsida; order Rosales; family Rosaceae; genus Rosa; species Rosa chinensis. The sequence continues at coordinate 15,442,789 of NC_037088.1, read as the reverse complement.
TACGATATTTTGCACCAACTGAATCGTAACCTGTCACCTCCGTCAAGGTTCAAGTATACAATTTAATTGCCTCGATCACTGATATGACAAAAGGTCCTTAGACCTAAACATTCAAAAAGTCCACTTGACTCGAAATGTCACAATGAACTCAAAATACTCTTTTAATACAATTTCATCAATCGAGTCACATGATGAATCGTACACCATCACACTCAACTCAAAATATTCTTCAACACTATAAAATCAACACTTACATGATATATTGTATTCCCGTAAAGAGTAAATGCTCGAAATAATAATTCAATCAACTCTCAATCATTACTTCACCAATGTCACACCATCCAATATATATATATTCCACATAAATATATATATATATATATATATATATATATATACGTAGTCATTCACGCAGGAATGACCACTAATACCAACTATAGTTTTAACGCGTTAAAATCAAGAAATTCATTTTTATAATAAAACTTCATTTTACTTACCTATGAACCGTTGATGATCAAGTTCATATCATTTGAAAACAAATCTTTATTTTTGAAAACGATTTACAATTATGAATCAATTCTGACAATTAAATAACTCGGTTCGTAAATGAACCACGTGAGATTTACTCACCTCCAAATCCTGCTGCGTCTTCACACAAATACCAAGACAAGCACAAAATCATCCATACTCCGCTCACACAATTCCGTCAATCACCTAATCACATCAATGTCACACTCAATACGACACAAAAGCACAAAATTCACAAAACACAATTATACGACGATCCAATAGTCGGATCCTCTTCCGAGACCATCCAACAGCCTCGGAACACTTCTACGATCAATAAATCAAAACTACAAGTCGATCGAACGGCCGAATTCTCACGAATCGATAACCAAAACTATCGAAATCACAAAAACTCTAACATGCTCATGCGATCTCCAAAAATTACTAATTGTATATCGAAATGCTCGTATCGACGAGTAAATCGAAATCAGGAACAGAAACCATCCCTGAGGTGGCCGAAAACTGCCGGAAAACACCACCACAGTGGCGGCATCGCCACCAGCCTAAAGTCAGAATTTGACAAAACTCACAACATGAAAGTTCTTCCTCTCAACTCCAATTGAAACTTTCATAACTAGCATAAAGTCTGAATCAAAGCCATTTGGCCGGAATTTACCTCGCAAGTTTTGAAAACCGATGAACCCAAGAATCCCAATCTTCAAAATTCGACCTCCACACTTTGAATCATTGCAAGCCATCTTGGGAGAAGCATCTACGTCCTCTGGGCTAGAAAAGCTCTCTAGGATCAAGAGCTATGGTGGCCGGAGGAGGGAGAACCCACGGGGGTGATTTCAACGTCGGCAGCTCCACTTCTCGGCCTTGTACCACCGTGTACGGTGCTTCCCTTGACAAATCACCACCACAGACATGTAGAGGGGACTGAGGCGAGCAGGATTCCCTTTGGAATCAAGCCGATTGGTGGCAGGACGGTGAAGAAATCGGCCGGCAAAGGGAGAGGGCGAAACCGGGTCGGGAGAGAGGAGAGAGAAAAACTTTCCAAAAAGGGAAAATCTGATTTTTCTGATATTTTCTGGAAATTTCCCATATATATCAAAATGGAAACTTTTTCCAATGGCCATAACTTCTTCATACGAACTCAGATTTTCGCGTTCCACATGTCCACGAACTCGTATTGACGTGCTCTACAACTTTCGTAAAGGAAGTTTTCACATAATCCAAATGTATAAAAAGTCAACTCTTGAGACGAAGCATTCCAAGCGAATAATTGTTCAAAATGCTATTCGCTCCACCTTCGAACCACAAAATAGCTCAAACGAACACTTAATTAATTCCCGGAAATCATTAGAAATTAATAACGAATTTTCGGGGTGTTGCAACAATCATATAGACACCTTGTGTAGCCTATTTTCAGCATGTATGTGTCGAAACGCTTATACCACTGTCTCGGTGATTGCTTAAGTCCATATAGAGACGTCTTTAACTGACAAACCAAATCTTCTTTTCCTGTTTCAACAAAACCCTTCGGCTACGACATATAAATGTCTTCTTCGAGGTCCCCATGAAGAAACGCAGTTTTCACATCCATTTGCTCAATCTCCATATCATATTGAGCTGCTATAGACAACAATAACCGAATTGAAGTGTGTTTGACGACCGGAGAGAAAATCTCGTCATAATCCACTCCCTCTTTTTGCGAATACCCTTTTGCCACCAAACGTGCTTTGTACTTTATGGCATCAGCATCATGTACTCCTTCTTTCTTCCTAAACACCTAGTTGCAGCCAACAAGTTTTCTTTCTTTGGGTTTAGGAACCAACTCCCACACGGAATTCTTATACAAAGATTCCATCTCTTCTGTCATAGCACCAATCCAACCTGCCCGTTCTTCACTTTCTATGGCATCTTGATAAGTAGTTGGATCTCCTTGACTTATACTCAGAGCATGACTCACATCTTCTTCTGGTTCGAACCCAAACCTTTGTATCTTTCTTGGATTCCTCTTAGGTTTGTCAAGTGCTATGCTTCTTTTAAATGACTCAGGTGCTTGTGGGATAGGGGAATTTCGACCCCTCTGTGGGGGTTGCTCCACCTGAGCCCTAACTGGTGACTGTTGTTGTTGCTCTATTTCTTCAATAGCTCCTTGATCATTCCCTACTTGCTCAATTTGCTCCACCTGAGCTTGGGAATCTTCATCTGATGGTTTAGCTAATGAAATCTTGATTGCTTCTTCTTCAACAACAGCCATCTTCTCCTTCTTGCTATTAACCTCCTCATTCAATGGCATGGTCTTCTGATCAAAGATTACATCCCTGCTGATCACTCTTTTGTCGTTGACTATATCCCACAACTTATAACCTTTCACCCCTTTCTCAAAGCCGATGAATAAGCACTCATGGGACTTTGGTTTCAATTTCGTTCTTTCATCACTGGGAATATGTGCATAAGCACTACAACCAAACACTCTCAAGTTTGAATAATCAACTGGCTTTCCAGACCATACCTCCTCTGCACACTTGAAGTTAATAGCCCTAGAAGGTGATCGATTAATCAAATAACATGCATGATTAACCGCTTCTGCCCAAAAAGTTTCAGGCAACCCCGCATAAAGTCTCATGCTTCTTTCTCTCTCCATGAGAGTTCTGTTCATCCTTTCTACAACACCATTTTGTTGAGGAGTCTTCTTAACAGTAAAGTGTCTTGTGATGCCTGCATCCTTGCATAGCTGTAATAACTGATTATCTCTATATTCACCTCCATTGTCGCTTCTCAAACACTTGATTTTTCTGCCTGTTTGGTTTTCAACTTCAACTTTCCACTCCTTGAACTTAGTGAAAACCTGGTCTTTAGTTTTCATAAAGTATACCCAAACCTTCCTCGAAAAATCATCTATGAAAGAGACAAAATATCTGGCTACACCCTTTGACTTTGTTGGTGTAGGCCCCCAAACATCTATGTGAATATAGTCCAATACTCCTTTGGATTTGTTCTCACTGTTGCCCACATTGAACGTCACCTTGGTCTGCTTTCCGAGTGTGCAATATTTGCAGAATTCAAGTTTGTAGCTCATTACACCTTCCAACTGATCCCATTTGTGTAATTCTTGCAACCCTTTCTGACTCATGTGCCTTAACCGTTTATGCCAAAGCTCAGTCTTGTCTTCCTCCGTACAAACTACGGCTCCACCAACCACCGTAGAACCGGTAAGTTTATACATGTTATCTGGTTGCATCACACTCCTCATATAGACCATTTGTCCCTTTCCTACTTTGAGCTGTCCTTTTTCAGATTTATACCAAAATCCAGCCAGCCCTATCCAAAGTGCACAATGAAATCAGATTTCTGTTCAATTTTGGGACATGTCAGACGTTTCCCAGCCTTCGGACAATTCCTTACTGTTCCAATTCCCATAATTCTACAAGGTGAATCATCTCCCATCAACACTTCCCCGGTGTTCCTTTCTTCATATGTGTCGTACCAATCTCTGTGTGCACACATATGAAATGTGCAGGATGTATCTAAGGTCCAATATTTAAGCGCGCTGGAGCTAGTTGTTACTGCGAGAAGTTCTCGATCATCACTATAATTTCTAGCAACGACATTGGCTAACTTGGAGCTTTCTCCTAACATCTGCGCCTTTTTCTCCTTCCATTGTTTGCAATTCCTTTTCTAGTGGTCAAGTGAACCATATTCGAAGCAACCATTCTTCTTTTCTTTACCTTTTCCCTTGGATTTTGACCTGCCTCTTTCTTCAAATCCACCACCTCTAGTCCCCGTGTTTGAGAACTTTCTTCATCTTTGTCCATTTTGACATATGATTCCGAGTTCTCACACACTTTAGAAAGTGTGATAGTATCTTTGAATATCATAGTGGTTTTGAAGTGCCTGAATGAAGGTGGAAGTGAATGTAGTAACATGACAGCCATGTCTTCGTCATCCATCTTTGCTCCAACCTTGTCCCAGTTTGATATGCAATTCTGAAAATTGCATATGTGATCATTAAGATCATCCCCTTCCTCCATCTTGAGGCCAATGAGCTGTTCCTTCAAGAGTAGCTTGCTGCTGATAGTTTTACCTCGGTAGACACTTTCAAGTTTCTCCCATGCTTCCTTTGCAATCATATTCTCACCAATATGAAGCAAGACATTATCAGTAAGATGCAGCTCAATGGAGCTCTTTGCTTTCTTATTCTTCTTCGTATAATCTGCTTCAGTTATTGTTGCATGCTTATCTCCAATTTTCTCATCAACCTCTTGCTGAACCAGAATGTTCTTCATCTTCCTCTGCCAAAGCGTGAAGTTGTCCTTGCCATTAAAGGGCTTAATGGACAGTTTCACATCTCCTGCTTCGACAATAACTTTGCCGTTCACCATCGCAAAACACCTTGAGCCTAAGCTCTGATACCACTTATTGTGTAAGCCCCCTTTAGGATCATTGTGTTTTACTACCTAAGCAAAGTTAGAAAATAGATGAACTGAAAACAGAAACAACACAGCAGATTTTAGAGTAGTTCAGCCAAAACTTTAGCCTACGTCCACTTCATGATCTCTCTTGAGAGATTCACTAGCACTATGAAGAATTTAGGTGTTTACAAGTACTTATTGCAGATCCCTCAAACTAGTTCTTATCTCTCTATCACCTTGACTCTCAATTTTCTGCACTCTCTGTCTTCTTATTCCAAAAAACTGACTGCAGCTCCTATTTATAAGGCATAGAGGTTGTTGATACAACATGGGATTAAGATTCCTAACCCTAATAGACTAAGCTTTTCAAAGCCTATAATACAAATCCTAATAGAACTTGAAAGACTAACTTTCCTAGAACTTATAGAAAAGCTGCGCGCAAAACCTCTTTCCTTTCTAGACTTGGATTTGAATTATGCATCCTAATTTTCAGATTGTATCAACGAGCCAAAAAACACAACAGGATCTTACCACTCCTTGTAGTCACGGATTTGGCTTGTTCAAAGTGTGGATTAGGGATGGTGCCACTTGGAAGCTTACCTTGTTCATGAAACTTACCCATAAATTCCACAACTTAGCTCATTTGCTTCTTCATCTCAGCTACATTAGTTGATATGGCGTTGATCTGGTTCCCATGATGAGTTTGACCTGCAATTAAAGCTTGAGTAGATTTAGTTAGTGCCTTGATCAATTCATCATTAGAAGAAGAATTAGCATTTGAATTAACATTGGAATTAAAAGGAGTAGGGTTAGGAGCCTGAGGATTTTGATAGAAGCCTTGAGGTGCATTTTTAACGTTGTCATTGTCCTTCCAATGAAAATTAGGGTGGTCTCTCCATCCGGGGTTGTAGGTGTTTGAGAATGGATCATTCTTAGGACGTTGGTACCCTTGTTGAAAGCCTATTGCGTTGACACCTTCAAGTCCTCCTCCTTCTATGAGTTGAGGGCATTGGTCATGCATATGCCATTGCATAGAGCACACTCCACACGCTATGACTTGTCCTTTCATTCCCTGAGAAACAATAGAAGTAAGTTTGTTAATTTTATCTTCCAATTGAGCCAAAGTACTTACCTCATGGACCTTTTCACGTGTATGGGTGGACTTGGAGCTTCCATATTGTTGTTGATTCAAGGCCCTGCTTTCAATTAAAGTCATTCCAGCTGTAGGTTCTTTGTCAACAAATGATCCTCCAGAAGTAGCATCAAGCATATCGCTTTCCAAGTTAGTGAGCCCATCATAGAAACAAGTGAGCAAGGTCTCATCCTTCATGCCATGTTGAGGGCATTGAGTGACAAGAGACTTGAACCCTTCATAGTGCTCAGCGTAGGACTCATCTTGCCCTTATTGAATCCCACTTATCTTCTTCCTAAGCATGATGATGCGAGATGTAGGAAAATACTTCTCATGAAACGCTTTCATCATGTCTTCCCAAGATGCAATACATCTACTTGGCAACTCATAAAGTCATTGCTTAGCCTTGTCAGCCAACAAAAATGGGAAGACCTTCAGCTTCAAAATCTGCTCATCCTTGAGGCTTCATGCTAGTGCAAATGAACTAAAACTCCGTTAAGTGCTGGTTGGGATCTTCTATAGAGAGTCCATGGAATGTAGGAAGTCGATGAAGTAGCCCAGACTTCAACTCAAAATTAGTTGTTGCCCCCTCAGCTGCAGCAGGGTAGGTTATGCAGGTGGGGACACCACCAGGTAGAATGACGGAGGTGGAAAGTTATCTGATGGTGAGAGCCATTGGTGGTTGAGGTGGTGGTGGTAAAAGTAAAGTTGTAGGTGATGGGGGTGGCGTTTGGTGTGGTGATTGATCAAACGAAGTGTTGGATGCTTCTGATTCTCCTTCTACTCTATTTCCCTCACTATCTATTTGAAGTTCACGAAACTGAATGGGAGTGGGGATACGAACGTCAAACAGGTTTGAATTCTTCTTGAGTCATTCAATTCATTCCTAGATGAGATGGAGTGGCGTTTTAGGCACTTTGGGTGGTTCAGATGATTCGGACATTCATTGATCTGAAATAGAATGAAAAAGAATAAAGTTAGTAAAGAATAAAAGTGGCGTGGACCAAGGTACACATCAAAAACGTTGTATATACATGTATATACAAAACCAACGAAATCTTTTGGTTAGCTTACAATTTTTACAATTTCAAAAGTAATCAACTTCAATAAGAAATCGTTAATCAAAGTTTAGACTTTCGGCCCAAAAATTCTAATGTTAATACAAGTCTCCCCTCCTTCATCTTTTGGTAACTCTTTTGACACAGAGCCAGGTAGTAGAGGAACAATTTTGGCAGGGCTACTCCCACATGGTGGTTTCGGCCCTCTTGTAATGCACTTCTCATATCCAATCAACCTAGACACCCTGTGCTACTAAGGTGCGCCTACTTGATAAAAAAAGTTGCTTGACAAGTATTAATAAAAGAATCTTTCACCTGGTCCGTTATGATTTACAACCTCTTACCAAACCCAACCATTTTCAAAAATTGTCTAAGGAATTTACTTCAATAAGACATTATGAATCAAGGTTTAGTCATGCTGCTCAAGTACAATTGCCTACAAACAAACTTCCCTTCAAATCCTTTGGGCAACCTTACTGAAATGGTCTGGTGGGGAGGGCGAACACGAGAGGCAGAAACCATTTTGGCATGAGCTACTCCCACATAGTGGTTTAGGCTCATTTGAAATCACTTCTGGATTCATAACCTGTCATGAACGTTGTCCCCTTCCTAGACACCATTCCACATAGGCTATACTTACTTAGATAAGAAAAGTTATAAGTGAAAGATAATCCTTAAGTGTTAATAAAAGCAGCCCTCAACCTTAAGAGACCTGAAGCAGGTACTAATAAGGGGTTTAGGCTAATATTAACAAAAAAGACTTCACCTATTCCATTACGATCCATAATCCCTTACCAAAATCAACCCTTAGTGGCGTTTTAATCACATGAAGATTTTTCAATCCCCAGTAACGGCGCCAAAAATTGATACATTCAGAACGAGTGCCAATTTAAACCCTAAAAAGAAACGTAGTTAGTATAGAGCAAGCAGGGATCGTTTAAGCCGGGGATTGAGGGTACTAACATGTAACACGAAAATAGAGAAGAGAATATACAAAGTGTACGAAAATTATTGAGTATATATAGAGACATATGTTTCGAAAATCATAAAGAATCCAAGTTAGAATTAATTTGGGAATCCTACTCCTATTAGAATACATTTTACAACTCATAGTCAAATCAGGAATCCAAGTCAACATAGGAATACTAGTCATACACTAATTAGGAATACAAATCCAAGTAGAAAATAAATTCTAATCCTAGTCAAACAAGGAATCCAAATACAAACAAACTCTAACTAAAATCCCTAAAAAAACACCAAGCATATTCCTAAAAAACACCGAAGTAATTCCTAAGAAACACTAACCATGAAAACGTCACAAACACTTATTACACATATTATTTATGATTTCTAACACCGAAAATCAGATTATTTACAATTTAATTAATTATTTTCAGATTATATAATGTTTGATTTATGATTTACACGAACACTAAAAATGTAAAACGATTTACATATGTACAAAAACACATAAACGTAAGACAATAGGGGGTTTCAAAGATTGAAATCGAAATTTTCAGAAACTTAAAAACAAAAGAAAACGTTTTTATTTACAAAGGTGGGAAAAGAAGAATCTTTGGAAAACAATTCATCAATCACAAATCAATGCAAGCTTAATTCATTCATGCATCCTTTAATCTTATTAGTTACCATGGAACGTTATCAACCAAGAAACAAAGTTCAAAGCAAACAATTTCCCCTATTTTACTTCCCTTTACACAATTGATCAAGCAAAGCACTCAAACAATATATTTCGAAAACAGGTTTTACACAATCAAAGCAACCATGCAAACTCAAGTTTCAAATCATTAAGTTCATGTGAAAGTTTAGTTGATAATCATGCAAATCCAAGTACTCAAAGCAAGTTAATTCAATGCACAAACAATCTGATTTCAACTTATTTTCTAAGCCTTTACTACTCAATTGAATTAGAGTTACAAAGCATAAACCTAATTACTAGCTCCAATTACATGCAATCACTCATTGTTTCGAACCAAAGAACAAAAGCACACAAAAGATATCAATCAAACAAAATCAGATCATCATTCCATAGTTTCGGCAACTAACAAAGATCAAGCACACATATATGAATCAAACATCGAAAAGAACATCAAAATTTCATCCAAAAATCAGATTGTATACTCATGGTTTCGGTTTTACACAAAGAAAACCAAAAGTATAAATTTTATCTAAAAGAACACTAAACCGTGAAGAATACATAGGGAAGGTGGTATGAACAACCCTTAGTCACATCCCAAAAATCCAAAGCAACTCCAAGGTGGTGGCACAAGGTGGAATTCATGGCAAGGATGGAGGATGGCACGGCTAGGAACTTGAAGATGTGAAAATCTGAAACTCAAGAGCACACAAGTGAGGAATCGAATTTGTGGAGAAAGTATGGTCACCCCTTGACGTTGGAAAGATGATTCTTTATATAATGGAACGTCAAAGGCTCTCCCAATTCGTTCCTACTTGAGTTCTCCTAGTTTGTGTTGATTCAGGTTTTTCTTCTAATTTTCTGATTGGTTGACACATCCCTTGACCAATAAATTAATTCCACATCATCATCTCCAAACCGTGTCCTTCTTGCCTTTGTTGAAGAATTGACGTCAAGAATCCTCTAGAAACTCCATGAATTTCACGGCAAAACCAAATCCAATTCAAATCCGAAATCCAATCTTCATCTTGATTCCAAATCCAAATCCCATTGGTGTTTGCACGGCACACACTTTGCACATGACTTTCGTGCTACTTCTAGATACTTCATGAATGTTCCAAGATGTCTCCTAGTATGATCAAGACTCCATATACAATCAGGTTTCCTAGTCAAATACGAACTTCTTTCCTAAGATGCTTCTACACTCTTCTGAGACCTTCTTGAATAATCCTTATCTAACAGGGACTCCTTGTCACACTAGGTTTCCTTATCTGAGTGGAATTTGGTTTCCTTGTTCAAGTAGGACTCCTAGTCCAAGTCAACTTCAAACTCCTCCTCCAACTAGGATTCCTTTTCCTAGTCACAAAATGGGAGAACTTCCATTTCTTCATTTTTCTTCATTTATGCGCCACTTGTAGCATTTCTGGTCTTTGAGACTCCATTTTACCTATAAAACACTAAGTTAAATTGATCAAGTTAAAGAAAATAACTTACCAAAATATAGGGTGTAGACATTACAAACGTCACATTTTATGCTCCTATCACTGTGTTTTTCAATAAAAATAGGTAAAGATCAAATAACTCCAAGCACATTGATCTTAAGTATTACTGTGTGTGAGAGAAAGTTAAGCATGGTGAAATTTCAGTGTTCAGCATAAGCACAGACTCTCAGCTTGCAGATCCCTTGACCAAGGCATTGTCAGTTGCTGCCTTCAAGAAACACATAGAAAACATTGCTATTTTACCTAGTTTAGAATCTTGAGTTCACTAGGAGCTAGTTCAGCAGGAGAAAATTTTAAAGATTTGTGTTTTCTGAGTTCTTGTGATTTTGTAATTGTGATTTTCAGTTTATTGTCACAACTTTATGTATTATTGAAATTTGGATATCAATAAAAATTCTCGAGGTATGTCATTCAGATTATGTTGCTGCAGCTTTATTAAAATTTTGTATGAATTTTATTTTGTGTTATTAATTTACCTTGATATCAGATGGTCTTGTAATTTTTAGTCAACATGTTGATTCAGTTCAAAGTACAAGCATTAAGGCCATCAATGTTTTCAGTTTTGCTTGAGTTTCATTTTGAAACATTCAGTTGGACCATTAAGATATATGATCTTTGGTAATACACATTGTTCATATACTGCATTATTTTATTTGCAAAAGCATATATGGAATGCAGGAGCTGCTTGTGTCAGTGGTCTAGAAGTGCTGCATTTTTGTTAAAATGTATGCTTTTCCTTGCTCTGCATGAGTGATTGTGTTTTGACCATGCTGAATGGATTTTGAGATTTTTCCTTATTCTGGTGCACACTTCAGTTGGTTGTACACGGTTTGGTGTTATTCAATTATGATGATAGTCCAAGTGGGAGATTGTTAGATTAATTTGGACTTATCACGAGTTATCCTAGAGTAACTAGGAAATCATCAAATGTCAATTTGAGTACAACGTGGATCTGGAAAAGAACCTACCTAGATATCTAATGTGATAGTGTATTTAACATTGGATTAGGAATCCATTATTTGGACTACAAGAAAGTCCTAAACTGTGATGCATTAGGATTCTAATGTACAATACTTGATCCTGAAGGAAATCCTTTATGGGAGGATTCCTAGGACTTGTATAAATAAGAGGCTTGGGTCTTTGTTATCACCACTGTTTTACAAGCATTGTGTTCTGCCCATTCAGAAGCTTCAGTTGGTGAATAGCAGAAGACTACAGCCTCATCTTCAACCTTGTTCTTGCAGCTGCTTTAATGGCATCAACCATGGACATCAATGGTATGTATGTTTGATCCTCCAGAATTATAGTTGAACAATGTAATTGTGTGAGCTTGTTTTGTATTTGGTTTTACATTACAACTAACAGAAAAGTCTTCTGCCATGTAACAATCAAGCCCTATGCCAAATGGATGGTGAGGTTGCCACATCAGTCAGTGCAGCCAAGCTTGGCTTGAGGCAGGACGGCTTCAGCTGTTACTGCTTCTTCGGCTGCGGCCAGAAATGCAAAGAGAACCAGTACTGCCACTAGTATGAATTGCTTACTTAGTAACCTGCTTGCACCAATTGATTTAGTACTTAAATTGAGAGGTATAATGTATAAATTGTATTTCTTCCGAATGAAGTAGTGCTTGTAAGCCTCACTTTTTGTAGACAAATAGAAGGAAGACTTGGTAATGAAATGTCTTGTTTGGCCCTCTTAATTATTTCCTGAAGCCACTTCGTATGTATTTTAGGTATTAATTTAGATGCAAGCAGTAAGAGCAACTCCAACAGTTTCCCTATATTTTGATTTTACTCTATTTTAGGGAAAAATGAGTCTCTTTGGCTCCAATAGATTCCCTATAACTATCTCCATTTTAGAGATAGTGAGGAAAGAGAAAACCAAATTCCCTAAATTTACAGCAATCTCTAAAATTTTAAGGAATGATTATAGAGATTTTAGAGATTGCTGTAAAATAGAGATCTATTGGAGTTGGAGAAGAAAAAAAGGTTAAAGATTTGACTTTTACTTCTCTATAATACAAAAATTATAAGAAAGTTGTTGGAGTTGCTCTAAATATAGTAAGAGATATTATATCAATGAGTGATGGCGTACGTTCTCAAAGTCAAGCACAAGTGGGAAGAACAATCGGTCTCAAATTTTGACCACTTTTCTGAGCCAGAATAATTTCCATAGAGACCCTACTGCCTAAGTGTGATTTGTTTTCTGATTAGGCAAAAATTATTTTTATTCAAGTACGTTGATACGGTACATATCTTTCAATTTGAGCGGAAATTTGCACCTGCATGAGCCATAGGTGCATTAGCTCAACCTACTCGAGATGAGAGAGGCGTTGTGGTTAAGATGAAAAGACGAAATAATCTTATTTGTATGGTTTCCATCCAATATTAACAATAATTTTGTAAGACGCCGGAAATTCATTATTAATTTCTAATGGTTTCCGGGAATTAATTAAGTGTTTGTTGAGCTATTTCGTGGTTCGAGGGTGGAGCAGAAATTAGTTCGAGCAATTATTCTCTCAGAAAGCTTTGATTCAAGGGTTGACTATTTATACATTAGAATTCTGTGAAAACTTCCTTCACGGAAATCGTAGAGCGCATCGATACGAGTTCGTGGACATATGGAACCCGAAAATCGGAGTTCGTATGAAGAAGTTATGTTCATTGGAAAACGTTTCCATTTTGGTATATATGGGATTTTTCCGAAAAATTATCAGAAAATCAGAGTTTCCATTTTGGGAAACTTTTCTCTCTCTTCGGTCCCGACCCCCGTTTCGCCCTCTCACCTTCGCCGGCGTCGTTCTTCCTCCTCCGGCCACCTTTTGCTTCAATTCCAAAAGGAATCCTGCTCTCCTCAGTCCCCTCTACACGTCTGTGGTGGTGATTCATCGTGGGAAGCACCGTGCACGACGCTACAAGGCCGAGAAGTCACACGGTGGAGCTGCAGATTGCCCAGATCGGAGATCACGTCTCCGACCACCATAGCCAGTGATCTTAGGGGCTTTTGAAGCCCAGAGGACGTAGGTACTCTCCATAAAATGGCTTGCAACGATTCAACCTGTGGAGCTCGAATTTGGAAGATTGGGAATCTAGAGTTCATCGGTTTCAAAACTTGCGAGGTAAATTCCTACCAAATGGCTTTAATTCAGACTTTGTGCTAGTTATGAATGTTTCAATTGGAATTGAGATGAAGAACTTTCATGTTGTGAGTTTTGCCAAATTTTGACTTTGGGCCTGTGGCGGTGCCGCCAATGTGGTGGTGTTTTCCGGCAGTTTTTGGCCACCTCAAGGATGGTTTCTGTTCCTGATTTCGATCTACTCGTCGATACGAGCATTTCGATATACAATACGTAAATTTTGGAGATCATATGAGCATGTTAGGGTTTGTGTGATTTCGATAGTTTTGGTTATCGATCTGTGAGGATTTGGCCGTCCTATCAACTTTTAGTTTTGATTTATTGATCGTAGAAGTGTTCCGAAGACATTGGATTGTCTCGGATGACGATCCGACTGTTGGATCATCGTATAATTGTGTTTTGTGAATTGTGTGATTTGTGTTGTATTGAATGTGACCTTGATATGATTAGGTGATTGACGAAATTGTGTGAGCGGAGTATAGATGATATTGTGCTTGTCTTGGTTTATGTGAAGACACAGCAGGATTTGGAGGTGATGTTTCGGTTGATTATTAGTTATGTTTTATTTTAGTAGATTTAATTGTTAGTATGCAAAATCATAATTATCAAAATAAATTAATTGTTTTAAAATATATGAACTTGATCGACAACGGTTCATGGGTAAGTTAAAACTTGATTTTGATATAAAATGATTTTCGAGTAGTTAATTTGTAAACTATAGTTGGTATTAGTGGTCAATCCTGCGTGAATGACTACGTATATATATATATATATATATATATATTTACGTGGAATATATATATATATATATATATTGATTGGCGTGTTATCGAGTGATGAGATGAATGGAATGGATTGATTATTATTCAAGCTTTTATTTCCGCACGCAAGATGTTGAATAATGAATTGTTGAACATGTGGTGAGAAAGCTATCCTGTATGTTGCGAATTTGGATTTAGGGTCGACGCAGTGACCGGTATGAGGAAATCAGATGCTCTAATCTTAGGCTGATGATGGGCTACAATCAGTTTAGGGAATCAGATGCTCTAATCTTAGGCTGATGATGGGCTACGATTAGTTGAGGGAATCAGATGCTCTAACCTTAGACGGATGATGGGCTACGATTAGTTGAGGGAATCGGATGCTCTAACCTTAGACGAATGATGGGCTACGATTGGTTGAGGGAACCGGATGCTCTAATCTTAGGCGGATGACGGGCTACGATTGGTTGAGTGTATCGGCTGCCATAACCCTAGGCGATGACGGACTACGATTGAGGTGACGATGTCGAGTTTTGAAACGAGTTATTTTGTGAGATGGTGTAATTGGAGTTGAAGGGTGAAGTCTTGGTTTTAGCATGAGTTGTTGATTTCTTTAATTAATTTCCTTTTTCATTTCTATTGTTTGGTTTCTTTTCTCTTCTATGATTGATTTTTAAGTAATCTCCTGAACTAAATTTCTACGCAGGAATTACTGCATTTTGTATTGTTTGTTTTAATGTAATTTCCTGAACTAAACTATACGCAAGAATTGCTATGATTTGAATTGTGTGATTTTAGGTGATCTCCTGAACTAATTCTCTATGCAGGGATTACTAATTGTTTACCTAGTGTGATTGTATGTTTGGTTGTGCTTTGTGGAGTTAAATATTGTTGCTTTAATTTATCTCACGAGTTGAGAAATTATAAGCATGCGTGACATGAGTCACTTTATTTGAGTTTACTCATACGAGCTTAAAAAGCTTACCGGGATTGTTTTGTTTAACCCGGTGCACTATTCTATGGTGTAGGGTTTATTGTGCAGGTTAGAATATCGATTAATCGTCGTCCAAGCTGAGGGGTACGTTCGGTAGCGTGGACGTCGAAGGGTAATCTTAGTTTTAAGTCTTCCGCTGTGTAGTGAGTTGTGGTGGGTGTGTTTACTTATTGAATTGTCATTCAGTTTAATTTGTAAACTATCTGTAATGTAATATGTGACTCTAAAGAACGAGTCGGTATTGACATCGTGAGCTCAGTTTGTTTAGTTGCTTAATTTAAATGAAAATTTTTCTATGTGTTTTTCTTGTGCTTGTTAAGTTATCGTGTTCCAGATTTGAATTTATTTATTCAAAATTCGGAGCGTGACAAATTTGATCGAAATTGGTCTTTGAAATTTTTATTTATTTATTTATTATTTATTTTTTTAAACATATCACTATAGATGACTGGCGCGGATATTATAACGAATTAAAACCAAAAATTTCATCGATAATTTTATGCAACTAACTAATTATTCTATGTCAATTTGACAAGTCGTTTTCCGTTTGATGATCTTGGTGACAAGTTGAAGTAGTAGTTGTAACTTGTTTTGCTTTATTAATTTATGTCAATTTATAGACATTAAGATCATGTCAAGGTGCGACTAGATTTAAATTGTCTTAAACGAAATTTTCCTCTTGCAATACGCAGATGACTGTTGGAAATCTTCCTAGGGAGAACTAGTGGGCATGACAGCATGCGTAGTCAAGTTAATGTCGATATAATTGATTAATTGGCCCATTGGTAGTAATGTGTTGTAAAGAATATTTATTTCAATGTATACTGCTTTGCGTATTTTATGTAATTATCATTATGCATGTGTTCTTAATTTGCATATTTTTTCTTCCAGTTGAGTTGGCTACTAATCGAGGTTCGAAATTTAGTATTTCAGAAATTTCAAGTGTCGATAAAAATTTTAATATATTTTTGTCAATATTACTACTCAAAACTAATTTTGAAGATATTTTGAATATCACTCTAATATCTGTAAGACCCAATTATAAAAAAATTTATATAGTTTTAAAGAAATTTAAAGTCTTACGTTTTTAAGGTTGCACACAAAAACCCTAGTTTTAGGTCACCTCTTTTGTCTAAGACCTAGCAGCGATGACAAGTCACCGCCTCTTGACATTTGTATTCTCCAAGTCACATAGTATTCTCCAACAACTGAATATCTTTGAAATGTACCAACAAAAAAATATATATATCGTTTTGCAGCCTCAGATTTTTTTTTTTTCTCAGCAAGAATAGTTTGTAACAAGTTAATAATTTCTACCATCTGGCAATTAGCAGCGATGAAAAAACTTAATGATGTTTGAAGATTTGGGTACTTTGGATTGATCTTGAAAATTCACATTTATCTACATTTGACTCGAAAGAAAATACAAAACAAAAGAAAACAAACAAACAAATAAATAAATAATATATTTTTCCAATTAAATATAAATGAAGGCCCAGATCCCATATTGACGTATAGGCCCAGTGCCAATGGGAGCCCCTCTGAAATCTCCATTCTTTCTGTACCGAGAACGCAAGCGGGAGACCTCAAACGTCATCCTTAGAGAGGATTTTTACTATGTAAAAAATAAAACCTTGATATGGGCCTCTGTGAAAGCCGAGGACTTGGTATGAAACCGGAAATCTCTGTATATTATCGTTCTCGCTTCTGTTTCGATGGAAAATTCCCCAACTAGCTCTGACTGGATTGCAACATTATTTTTCTATTGAGTGGGTAAGAATTAATTCAAAGCTTTCCCATTAATGTCTTATCGTTGGTCCATTATGTCCATTGGAATTTCATGAAAGTGCAGTACTTTGGATTCTTCATTGGATATGAATGCAGGCTCAAAATGATGATATTCATATTGTTTGAAATTTACAAAGGGAGCTGTTCTCGCTGGAGGGGGCTGGTCCGACTTGTGTGTTTGCTTCCAATATGTATTCCTAGTTCAAATGGCTGCTACTTGATATCACTCTGTAGGTCCTTTCTCTGTCTGTAGAATGATCAAATATTAAGTCGATTGTTCAATAGGAATACCTGTTTATGATCATAGTCTAAGTCCTTTAACTAGGATGTTATTTTGTGGGAGGGGGGGTCTAGCTTTTTTGCTCCTCCGCTTATAAGCACCACATCGTGTAACGTTTGGTAACTCCTCCTTCAGCTGGCTTCTAATAGAAGCCATGGCTTTTTCCACTGAAAAGCAGAAGCAAGGAGACCCCTCCTTTGGACGATGAAATTTTGGTGGGTGTTTTGATTATAATAATGTTGGGGGATATCTCAAACTGATGGAGATTTGTCTTTGGGGTAACCTGTTGAAATAACAAATCAAAGAAATAAGGGAACTATTGGTTTGGTGGGTATCTAGATGACTACCACATTTTTTAACTTTTACTACCTATTGTGGGCTATGCATATAGCTAGCCATGTTGCAAACTTTGATTTTTAATTGCATATATACTGCATTCTCATATGCAGATTGTATTGTCAAGATTCAATGCTTGTCTGAGAGTTGTGTTGCCAGAATCCCTATATGAGGGATCAAGTAGTACGTTGTAGATCAATTAAACTATCATCAACAGATAGCAGTAGCTAGTCTTCCAATTTCTCTATTCCTTTGTTATGTTATTCTTGCTTCTTTTCTTTAAGTGTGAGTGAGAGTGTGCTGTGATTTGTTCTATAGTTTTCTTATGAACATTATCAATTTCTGACTACAAACTGTGCAAATGAGTCCATTAATGCGACTAAGTAGTGTTAGCTCAGTGGTTAGAGCACCCACTATCTAAGATCGAGGTCTTGGGTTCGAGTGACCATGGAGGTAGGAGTGAAATCCTTTGATCCTCTTAAATTATAAGGAAGAAGGAGGAGAGTCCATTAATGCTCAGTAAAGTGTTTGTTATAGTTGGTTCCATGTATCTAAGCCCTGCACTTGAGAAGGTGAGTGATGCTCCCCGATAACAATTGCAATAGTTGACATTTAAGTTATAAACTGGAAGCAAATTGCTCACTATCCCAGTGTTAGTTGATAAAAGAAACAAAAGTCAGACCTGTAATACCTGGAAGGTAAAGAATGTAAAGAGAAAAAAAATAGTGCATCAATTGAGCTTGAGGCACAGTATTCCCATAATCTTTACAAGAAAAATATTCTGAAATTTCTAAACTTTGACATTCAATGGAATGTGAGTTACACAGAAAGGGAATGTCATTTTAACTATCTGAAACTAGAATGAATTCATGGTTTATGCTCACAGTGTCCTTGTGATCATCAACAGGGAGGGCTCTGTTTCTGACGGTGTACCAAAACGAGACCAAACTAGTTGGGGATCAATGTCTGTGCGACAAAGAAGTAACAGAAAGGGAACCTGTAGTAGGAAGTGAGCAGAGAAAAAATCTTAAAGATCTCGGGTGAGGCCTCTCAATATGATCCTCTTCCATCTTACTATTTGCTATTACTGTTTGAAGTTGAACTTCCGTAGTTCTTTATATGCGCAAGGTTTTCAAATGTATACAAGTAAAATAATTGGAAGCCTTATATATTGGATAAACTATTTGATACAATCTTCTTTATGTTTTGGATAGGTTTGCATTCATGAGCATATACCAAGGAGCTTGAAGATGTGAGTGAAGTGCACTGCCTTGCTTGTGCAATATACCATGGAGCTTGCTTAATTATATGCTCAAAGTGTAGGTATGAATTACGAATACTGGTTTGACAAAAGCAATGGTTCAACGGTGTATAACATTTGATAGTAGGCCAATCCCATTTGGTGTTTATAGAAGGCTAATCCCATTTGATTTGACAAAGGCAAGCAGTTGCATGAATAGATAGCCTAGATTTCTTAAACATGGATGAATTGATTTCTTGTTTTTATTTTCTTAGGATAACTTCGTATCTTTCTGAAACAAGTCTTGTAGATGACGGCAGGGTATAAAATAAAGCTCCAAAAGTTATTAAAAAAAAAAAAAAAAAACCTTCTAGTGTTCTAGATAGATAGAAAGAGCATCTCCGTCATTTGCACATGCAGACATGCAATTGAACGAACAATAAGAAATAACATTATTCAACGTTTGATGAGTGTGCGTAATAATGTGGATGATTGAAAATGTTATGATATTTTTTGTGGTTACTTAATACTAATTAGAAACCAATTGTTATTAATGTTACAAATATATTTGATTAAGTTATTTTTTAAATTAATTTTTAATTTGACCTAGCGCTCTGCTAGGGTTACTCGGTAGCCTTCCATTGTCGACAAAACTCCCAAAATTCTCAAAACTTGATGGCCACGGTCATCTTTAGCCTTGTGGCTCTATGTTTCTTGCTATTTGCTGTTTTTGATTATTCAGATGGGAAGCCGCCTTGGTCTAAGGCTTCTATCTCTGCTTCTGTCGTCAACCAAGAGATCCGATTGGAGGTTGATGTTGTGGTGGACGGGTTGGTGGATGGTATTCCAGATGCTTTTGTTGGATTCCGGCGGGGATCGAAAAAGGGTACTGACGCTCATGGTGGATTTCGGAGGGACTGGCCTCGGGTCGAGGAATTGCTGCATATATGGCGAAGTCCGTATACTTGGCAGCTGGCCGGAGATTGGGATCGTCTTTTGAGATCAGGATCGGGATAGGAGTCGGCTGTCGACTTCGGGATTGGGAGTTGCTTCTGCTGCAGGCTGGTGGGGGAAGTGAAGATCCGTCTTGGTCGTCCAGGAATGATGTGGTGGGCTGGCGGCAGAGGTTGTGGGGTGTTCCCCTCAACTGGTATAGGCGACAGCGCATCTGGTGGTTGTTGGGTGGAAGAACACGTGTGGGCTCAAGGGGCTAGAGCTTTGGTGGACCCTACTCTTTAGGCCTCCTGGGCCTTGAACTGGTTTGTGACCCTTAGGTTTGGGCACACTGGTCTAGGGTTTCAAGTGAGCTGGATTACCCTTTTGCTAGGGGGTTGGATGGATTGGGTCTCTATGGCCCATACTGCTGTTTAATTTTTGTTTTGGGTCACAAAAATCAGTGCCTTAGTTGGAACCATTTTATGTAAGCTTCGAGGTTTCTAGGTTTTTGTTAGAATAAAAGTGCGTGAATTTACCAAAAGGTGGGTGTACTCGGGATTTTTTTGGGATTTTATTCTTCTAGAATAGAGCTTCAGAAGGTTCTAAAGAACAATTATTTCTGTCGACCTCATAGGGGTGTTTCGTTTTTGTACTGCTTGCTGAATTATAATGAAAGGGCTGACCTACTTCCTTAAAAAAAAAAAAAAAAAGAGTTATTTTTAAAATTGTCAACTATTAATCATATAGTCATCATGATTTATAAAAATTGAAAGTTAAGAAAAATTTATAAGGACACAAGAGCATTTGAACTACATTGTATTACCAAACAATCAAGGCAAAATAATCTTTCATGTCCAAATTGGTCATTCTACAAACATAAAGCAAAAGCTAGTTTTGAGTTTACCAAACACTTTGCCGCGGCTTTTGCCACTAACAATACTTATAAAAAGTCAGTTTACCAAACACTTAGCTGCTTTGCTTTTCAGCCACTTATTCTCAGAAATAAGTATAAGCCAGCTTTTCTTAAAGAACAGGTAATACGATACTCAACTTACATACTACATTAACTTAAAGAACAAGAAATAAGCAAAAGCCATACCAAACACATCCTAAGTTGCATGAAGCACAATAGCAGGAAAAGAACAAGTAATACGACACTTAACTTACATACTACATTTACAAAATGCTAAAATCTCACTTTTATTTTGTGACACATTAACATTCATATCAAACTGAATAAAGGATAAAAAACATCACAAGCGACACCAACCAACTACCGTCCACCACCGTATGGCATTAACTGCAGTTGGTTTTTCATGCTGTCATATGCATTGGTCGTACCAACGCTTAGACCACTAGAACTGCAGTCACCTCCTCCAACACCCACAACATAAGCGTCTGAATTAAGTGACCCAAGCAAGTATTCATTCTCTTCTCCGCAGAAATTAGCATTAAATCCCCACGGATGTTTTGCCGTGACACTCATTTCCTCTAACTCTTTCATGGTGGGCCTTTCCTCCCCCTTTACCCTCAAGCATCTTTTTGCGAGATTGGCCACTTTCTTTACCGTCTCAATGTTTCCCTCATTCACTATGTCATCATCAAGAATTTGATTCAACCAATCTTCTTCCATGGAAGCAAGAAAGATGCTTGTTAAGTATCTATCTTTAGAAACCGGCACTTTGCTTGTTAGTAGCTCCACTAGGACAACTCCAAAACTGTAAACATCACTTTTTTCTGTTAGTTGGTTTGATTGCAGATATTCAGGGTCTAAGTATCCAAATGTCCCGAGCACTAAAGTTTGTATATCAGTTTGAGCTGAAGGAACCAATCGGGAAGCTCCAAAATCTGACACTTTAGCTGTATAATCATAATCTAACAGAATATTTGCTGTTTTCACATCTCGATGTATTATTGGTGTGGAAATTGAGGAGTGTAAGTGGGATAGTGCTTCCGCGCTTTGAGTTGCTATCTTCATTCGTAATTCAAATGAGAGTGATGATCTTTTTTTATGAATGTGCTCATAAAGAGTGCCATGGGTAATGAATTCGTATACTAGTAAAGGTACTTCCGTTTCTAAACAACAACCCAATAGCTTTACCACATTTCTGTGGTTGATTTGGGAAAGAATAATCACCTCGTTAACAAATTGATCACTCTGGGTCAGGGCACCACCTTTCGACTTCTTTATGGCAACCACTATGTCATCTGATAGTATTCCTTTGTAAACTGTTCCATACCCTCCTTCTCCAAGGACTCTACTCTCATTGTAGTTGTTTGTTGCCTTCTCAAGTTCTTCAGCAGTAAAGATTTTTGTTGTCCTCATTGAGCTTCCATGACTAGAGAGTTGTTGCAGTAACAATAAGCCACCATTCTCTTTGAAGTGCTTTTCTTTGAGTTTAATGAACTCTCTTTTCTTCAGTCCCCAACATATCCACGAAATTCCAAGGAATAAAACCAAGAAGCCCACACTTACACCTGCAAATAATTGAAAATTCATGATCAAATTTGTTTTAATCAGTTTGCTTTTGCATATTTTATATGATATAGTTTAGAGGCATAGGATGGTTGTTTCTTTTCTGTCCTTTTATGTTTGCCTTTGATTCTAGTTGGGATTCCCCTTAGCTCATTATTGCACTTTCCTTTGATTCTAGCTAGCTGCATGCAATACCTTCTTTAGGAAAAAAAGAAAAGAAAAGAAGCTTCTATTTGCGCAATATGATTTCAAAAACTGACGGAGCCTCTTCTTTGTTCTCTCTTGTTTAACAAACACAATAGATAAAACGTCTTCCTTTATATATGGAAATGACTTGTGCATTCTCTTTTTGTTAGTTTTCTTTGAAGAAAGTATGAGAATACTAGATTAATTAGAATTTGTAGCGAAAGTAGCTGAAGATAAATAAATTTGAGTCCATCATTACTGTTCAATTAAAGTTTAGGCTATATGGTCATGGGATGCACATGCATGTTAATATCTAATTATACATACCCAATGAAACTATAAGCAGGAGAACGATCTTTGAGTGTCTTTTGGAATCGTCTTCGATGCAACTCTTGTCATTCATGCCGTCGTTTTTGTATCCTTTGTGACATGAACAAGAGTAGTTTCCTGGAGGGAAAGTATTTAAGCACTGTCCGTTCTGGCAGAGGTTTGAAGCCCTGCACTCATCAATATCTGAAAGGGAAATTAGGAAAGGAAAAGCCTATCAGATATCAATAAATTTGGTAAAATTGCAAATCCAATGGTGAGCTATAATTAATTTCTGTTTATATAAATCATATAATATAGCTGAAGGTAAATCAAAGATAATCATCATCACCTTGGCAACCATCGATCTGGGTGGTAAGGGTTTCCTTCATAACCAGGCAAGCACCGGCACAAGTAACCTACTGACCCATTGACGCACATGCTATTAGCCTTGCATGCGAAATTCGTCTTCTTGTGAGCTTCATCACAGGAGTCTGTTTCATTCCCAATAGCCCAATTAAGAACCGACGGAAGCTGGTAGTTGTTCTGTTTCTTTAAACTTGCAGCAGAGAAATTGAACTGTCCTTGCTCTGCAATGAAGGCGTAGCCGCAGGGGTTAAATTCCCATATACCAGCATGATTGTCAAGGCTGTCCAATAACACCGTCACATTTTTCAGTCCTCTGGGAATATTAGTCTGGCAACACCCAGCGCCAGAGCAAGAATATTGATCAACAATGTCAAGCCTGTTGCACATGGACATGCACCCCATCTCGAGCTCGTCTTCCCCTCGGAAGCCTTGGAAAATTGAAAGTGAGTCACAACCAACGGTGTAGAACTTATTTTTGGTATAGGAGATCGTATAAGGAAGAGGGAGGCTGAGCTCATAAGGGAAGTTGGACGTCACATTGCCCTGGGCGTTATAGCAATCTTCAGCTCCCATGTTCAATATTCGCAACTCACCATCATCAAGGGAAATGTTAGTAACAGTTAAATTGCTTGTCATCAAATATGCTGTTGGTGGTTGGGCGGTATTGCTACAATTGATAAAGAATTCTTCTCGCAGGTAACAATCCTTGTTCATGCCAAATGGATATGGAATTGTGAGATCGCCGCACTTGTCAGAGCAGCCAGGCAGGGCTTGAGCAGCAGCTGTTGTTTTCGTAGTTCTAGCCGCCGATAATAGGAGTAGGACTGCCGCCAATGGAAATTGCAAGGCCATGATCGACATGGCATGCAGCGCTAGCTTGTTTGTGGAGTGTGACTAAGAGGAGTATTGGTATCTAATAGTTGTATTATTGATAATGTGTAAAGCAGTATTCCCGAGTCGGCCTTTTATAGTCATGGCATGGGAAGTTTCTGGACAACTTCGTTCTATAAGTAGCTTTCTATTCCAGACTGGGTCGTCCCAGGTTATTTCCTGAAAATTAATAAACACAAACAGACATGGAAATGTGTAGTCATGTTGGATGGTGATATGATTGTCGGTCATTGACTATCAAATATCACCACGTTAGAAGTATCTTATAACGTACCATTACCCATGCATTAACTTCTGGCCAGAAGTGTGGATTGCGGAATAATGGAATATAAACCATAGAAACGACCGGTACCAGAGGTCTTCACAAGTTGTGGAAACTATTCCCGTAAGAAGAAGATAAACCATATTACTAGTTTCTATGTATTATATTTATGGGTTATTATCACAAGTAGTACCTGAACTTATCCTCTATTTTATCGATAGTACCTGAACTTCAATTTTGATCACAACCAGTAACTGAACTTTTCGATTCCATTTTAAATGGTACCTAAGGCCACCTTCGATCACTATTCCGGCAAAAAAAAACCAAATCTAAAAAAACAAAAAACAAAAAAACAAGTTCAAGACAAGTTTATTACCAAAAAATCATCACTATATATGTTCGCAACCCTCGAAATCATAAAAAATCATCACTATGATCGACTCCCATGCCGTTTTTAGTCAGAATAGTGATCGGAGGTGGCTCTAGGTACCATTTAAAATGAAATCGAAAAGTTCGGGTACTGGTTGTGATCAAAATTGAAGTTCAGGTACCATCGATAAGATTGAGGTATAATTCAGGTACCATTTGTGATAATAACCCTATATTTATAGGAAAATGATTTCTGGCCTCAATGATGTCTAAGATTTAAATAACACTCATGTTTAGATTTAAATAACAATTTTTTTCTCCAATTAAGAATAGAAAATTTTCATGTAATTTAGTCAGTGGATTTGCACATACATTCGATCACAATAGATAATTTGCATAACACATGTATATGAATTCAACATTTGTTGGGTTCTTGTAAATTTTGAAAATATAATGTGAAAAATACATATTCATACTATTATATATATTCTTTTGTTCATTTCTTTCTCTGTATGTAGCTAGGGTTTAAACATTATATTGAGTTTATTATTTTTTGTTTGTTTTTTCCCATATATTTATATTGTAGATGATAATTAATGGCTGCTATTTCTTCTTACCTCTTAATTTAGACATAAGTATTTTCCAAAATCAATTTATTAATGCTATTTTTTTGGATGAAATTAATCAATGTTTGGAAAGAAAACTTAATGCCTATTTCTTGACACCCAATTCAATATATTAATGCTATTTGGAAAGAAAAATTATAGGAAAGAATTTAATTAAATTAAGAAAAATATTGGTCAAAGAATTTGTAGACATATCTCTTAAATTAATACATAATTAATAGCTTATCTTTTTTTTTTTTCGTCACCTAATTAAATTCATTATTGTAATTGATTCACCCCCTAACATCTGAAATGAAGTATAAAAGGGTAAAGTTGGTGTTGCAATAGTATGATGTGGCAAGATATATCATGTGGAATTCGAAATAAAATTTGTATTTGATTACATAGCATGACACCTAAGATTTGAGGCCTCAAATCTTAGGCCTCATTGAGGCCCTATAACATTGCCCTATATTTATATATGCGTGTGATCGTCTTATTTATAGATGAGCCAAATTAATAATTATATACTCCATCTAAAGTGAGAAAACAATCTATTATTGTTTTTGTCATATTTTTTGTTAACAATAGATTATGTTTTTTTTTTTTCCCCGACAAACACAATAGATTATGTTAGATAAATTGAAAAGAAGTGAAGAAGCCAGAACTTGGAGATTATGGTACCCAATTGCTACGGTTAGTCTTTAACTATGATACCTAATAGTCTCTTAAACTTAAAAGCTCCAATTACGCCATGTCTCTTATCGTAACAATTACCCAATTGCGCCATATCAATCCTTTCATTCGTGTTGACTTAGTAATAGTGTTTTTCCAATTATCCTCTCGCATCATAACTTGTACACGTACAAGCGTTCTTTCCAATGTCTTAATAAAGACTAGTAGCTATGATACAGTCCACTCCTAGTCAATGCCGTGCAAAATGTGGCGAGAAAGATATTTGTTTTCTGTAATTGGAGTCCCACTTGGTCAGGCTGAAAATTAAATGAGAGGGCAGTAGGGGTGGGTTCGCGAAACCGAAAACCGAAAAAAACCGCACCGAAACCCGAACCGCAGCCGAAAAAAACCGCACCGAAAAAAACCGCACCGAACTGGAAAAAACCGCACCGCACTGAATCTGTTCGGTTCGGTTTTCGGTTTTGCCACTGAAGAAACCGAACCGAACCGAAAAACCGAACCGCAAACCGCACCGCAACCTCAAAACGTCGTCGTTTTTGAATAGGGTTTAACTTACCCTAAAGTCCTAAACCTAATCCTCTCGGTCTCGCACTCTCGCCTATTCCGCCTAACCCTCGATCCCTCGCAGTCTCACACTCTCGCCTATTCCGCCTAACCTCTCGCTCCGTCGCTCCGTCGCTCCTCAGTCTCGTTAGCGATCTCTGTCTCCGGCTCGCACTCTCAGTCTCCTCAGGCTCGCACTCTAACCCAGTCAACCCACCCTCTAACTCTCTCAGATCGGCGACCTCTCTCTCTCAGACCGACTCGGCGACTAACGACCTGTCTCTCAGACCGACTAACACCCATCGTTCTCCTCCACAGCAGCAAGCAAGCAAGCCACCTCCGGTCCTCCACCTCCGGTCCCCTCATCCGATTCTTTACGCCGGTAAGGTGACTGGGACACTCAGTTTGGGTTTTCAAAATTTGGGTTTTCAACATCATGCAGTTAGGCTGTTAATCATGAGTCGATTTGCTGATCTGCCTCGTTTAAGTTATATGTAGTCCATGATTTTAGCATCCATAGTTGCAGCTCGAAACCTTTGGAAGCAGATAGGATTGTGTTGTGTGTACATGAGTTCTTGTACTTTGTCATTCGGTGGTGTAATTGTTCAGTATCATCAGCTTCCATGTTACATGTGTTGTCTGTTTTAAGCTCCCATTTTGTTGGTTTTTTCCATCATGTTTAAAGAAAGTGCTTTGCTGGGTTTGCAGAACTATTCTATTCTATTTTCTCTTGGTAGCCACAGAATTACTCTATCAGTTAGGCTGTTAATCATGAGTTGAATGGAGGATAAAGAAAATGTGTTGTCTGTTTTCTTCTCTGTGATGTTCTGATGTGATTTTTCATAGTTTCATACTCTTATTCATGTTCTATAGTGATGTTCTGATGTGATTTTGCAATTTTTATACTAGACTATATATTACTGTTTATATATGCAGTAAGCTAATTGCAGTTTGCAACTCCTTGAATTTGAGTAGGAGTGATCAGTAGCAAACATTATGAAGAGGCAATCAAAATCTGCTGCTACTAGTTCCGGTGCTAATCCGAAATCAACTTCTTCATCTCAGGTACCAATCTAAATCTCTGCAGTTTGTTTTTCTGTAACTATCAACTATGTAGTGCTATTGGTTATGGTTATTTGTTTTTCTGGTGCGGTCTTGGTTTCAGGTACTTTGATTTGCAATGGTACTTCGAATCTATGACAACTCCAATAACAAATAACCATGACCCTTTTGCATTTTCTTGAACCTGTGACCAGTTCCTCTTATTCTGTTTATGTTTATACTTAAAAAACATAAGGGTTAATATGCGTGGAAGTAAAAAACTGATGTTAATATATTTGTTAATGAGTTGTACTTCTTGTGTGTTCTGCGAGTCACTGCAACCTTAACCTCCCTTCCTCACTGAACTAAACTTAGAACATAAACATTTCTGTGTTCTTTGATCTTCTCCCACTTATCACCATGTCTGTTGGTTTTCGATCAGTTTGTCACAGTTACTTTGGTAGTGCAAATATTTCATATATGTTGCTGTTGATGTTAATATATTTGTTAATGAGTTGTACTTCGATCTTTTCACTATATCCAGCAAATATTTCATATATGTTGCTGTTGATGATCCTGTTTTCATAATTCGATATCTTTTCAGTTTTAAGATGTCATGTTGTAATAGCTAGACTAGTCACTGTTTTTGCAGTATGTAAGCATGGGATATTAGTATCATGTATATATGTCTTGTTGGACTTGAGATTGCAAAGTAGAGTACTAGAGTAGTGCTATTGTTATTCACTTTTGATGTTATTCACTAGAGTAGTGCTATTGCTATTCACTAGAGTAGTGCTATTGCTATTGTTGTTCCTCTATATTTTTATTATTCTCTTATACTAATGTAGAGATGCTTAAGATGTCATGTGGAGCTGCAGTGGGGAGTAGTCGGAGCGGAATGTTACCTCCAAAGTCAAAGCCTTCAAAGTCGAAGACTTCATCTTTCCGAGCTTGAGATTATGCTGTTGCCCTCATTCATGTAATGATGGACTTTTATAAACTTTGGACTCTATATTTTTTGACAATTTCATATATTGATGTTAGAATTTGATGGACTATATGAATTGAATTATATGGACTATGGAGTATTGAATTAGAGATTATTGTCTAGTGAATTACAAAACATGCATTAGTAAACTTGTAAACTTTTTGTTATAGATTATAATTACAGGTTTGTAGAAACAAAAATTTCTTGAGTTACAATACCAAATGAGTATATTAGGTAAAAATCTGTAAAAAAAAAAAAAAAAAAAACCGAACCGGGCCGAACCGACCCGAACCGTTCAGTTCGGTTCGGTTTTCGGTGCCAACATTCCAAAACACAAAAACCGCACCGAACCGCACCGAATGTCATTTCGGTTCGGTTTTCGGTTTAGGCTCGGAACCGAACCAATCGGAACCGAACCCACCCCTAGAGGGCAGTGTCTTTAATAATTTGTTCCCTGTGTGAAGTCAACTAGTCAAGCAGATGGTGATATGACCAATTGTTTCCGCAGTGCTTAGTTAGCACCTAGCATGCCAAGAAAGATTTTTTTAAGGATTAATTTCAGTTTACCCCCCTAGGTTTTGGGGTGAAATCACCCCCTCTACTTTCAATTTTGAATTTTTACCCCCTAAACTTTTCAATTTCAATCAGTCTTGTCCAATTTTTACTGTTCCGTCCAAATTAGACGTTAAGTTTGACTTTTGAGGGCTAAAATGGTCATTTCAACATAAAAAATTAAAAAAAATTAATTTTTTTTTTCTTCTGTTTTTAAGTTTTTTTTTTTTTTTTTTTTTTTTTTTCTGTTTCTTAGTTTTTTTTTTCCTTTTTCTTTGTTTTTTTTTTTTTTGTTCTGTTTCTTTTTTTTTTTTTTTTTAATTTTATTTCCAACCTATACATCACAAGTTATAATAGGTTTATAAAAACAAAAAAATACTCTAGGTAGTTGAAAGTCGCTCGCTGGTCTACGATATTTGTGACATATCTCCGATAAAGTGAAGAATTTAGGATATATCCAAAATAAAGTGAAGAAATATTTATAAAAAGTAATTTTACACTTTATCTGTAAATAAATATCTGTATATCCCCAATAAAGTGAAGAAATATCTGTGTAAAATCATTTTTGGTTTACGATATTTGTGATATATATCCAATAAATTGAAGAATTTTATGATATATCCCCAATAAAGTGAAGAAATATCTGTAAAAAATGATTTTACACTTTATCCAGTAAATATCTGTATATCCCCAATAAAGTGAAGAAATATCTGTATAAAATCATTTTTTACAGATATTTATTTACAGATAAATATTGGATATATATCACAAATATCGCAGACCAAAAATGATTTTAGACAGATATTTCTTCACTTTATTGGGGATATATAGATATTTATTTACAGATAAGTGTAAAATTATTTTTTACAGATATTTCTTCACTTTATTGGGGATATATTCTAAAATTCTTCACTTTATCGGAGATATATTACAAATATCGTAGACCAGTTAGCGGCTTTCAACCACCTAAAATATTTTTTTGTTTTTATAAACCTATTATAATTTGTGGTGTATAGGTTGAAGACAAAAATAAATAAATAAATAAATAAAAAATAAAAAACTAAAAACCAGAAAAAAAAAAAAAATTTAATTTTTTTTTATTTTTTATGTTGAAATGACCATTTTAGCCCTCAAAAGTCAAACTTAACGTTCAATTTGGACGGAACAGTAAAAATTGGACAAGACTGATTGAAATTGAAAAGTTTAGGGGGTAAAAATTCAAAATTGAAAGTCGAGGGGGTGAAACATTTCACCCCCAAACCTCAGGGGGGTAAACTGAAATTAATCCTTTTTTTAATATTTTATTTTCAAGCTATTGACTTGAGAGTTTGTTGTAAAGCTACGTGAAAACCACAAGAGCTCCAATTACAAGCGATCACAAAAAGCTGGGGGAACCTTAATCTTCCATAGTCGCTTCCAAAAAGTATCAGACTGACCATGTTGACCCGTAGAAGATTGAGGTGGACGCCCAGTGATGCATCTGCTGCGTTACTCTAGCCACCTGATATCCTGACTTGACATTGTAGACCCCAAATCTATCAAAATGCCACTTTAAACGATCAACACCACCAGCTAAACTCAGGGGAATACTAGTAATAAGGTCAGCCTCGTAATCAGTGAAGAGATCATGAATAATGTCCTCCATCCAGCTCCCAAATTCTTCATCAATTAAATCAGCAACCCGTAAGTCTTCAGTTGAGGGAAAATTACACACAGTGAGCGTAAATGTCACCTAACATAATTTCACTCGTATTCATTTAGTGAATAAAGTTTTAATTATTTCGGGTTCAACCCATTCAAGACAGAATGTGTTTCTTAATTATATTCCCTTGTTACAGGGAAACACCCTTTGATTACATTTATAAATAAACCAATTGTGGATGTGTGTTTGTTTATTTGTTTTTGCGACTGCACTTGGATATTTGAATGGGTTGCCTACGTACCCTTGGAGAGGGATCAAGCCACTCGTAGTTCAAGAATTCCATTGGATGAATGGCCCATTGGAGGGTATTGCTTTGGGAATGTAAATAGTGTTTGGACGAATTTGATGTAAGTGAACCAGGGATTCGATTTGTTTTGGAAAGGCTGTGACGTTTCCTCGTGTTTGATGGAATTTGACTGATGAGGTCGGGGATTCGGATTGGATGAACCAGGGAGTCAGGGATTTTGTTTGGACTTGCGGTTGCATCTAGTGGGTTGCTAGATTGCCTACATACCCTCGAGGAGGGATCAAACCGTTGTAGTTCTTGAAAATTTGTATTTCTAGTGTTGGAAGAATTTGACTGGAGTCAGTGATTCAATTTAGTACCGGCTGAATTTGACTGGTAGAGTCAGGGATTCTGTTTAGACTTGTGGTTGCATCTAGTGGGTGTTGCTAGATTGCCTACGTACCCATTGTGGGATCAAACCGACCGTAGTTCATAAGATTGTATTTCTGGTGTTGGTGTTGACGGATGTACATATATTTATTTTTGAATCCGTCGGATGTATTTCTTCTGCGGACACCCGAATTTAATTTGGGTACCCGATGTGTTGAATTTTGTACTGGGCCGTGTGAATGGGCTTTTGTGTTGTCAACAAATGAATTTGGCCAGGCCCGAATATTGAGATAAACTGTTTAGAAATGGGCTTCAAGATTCGTGGATGGGCAATTTAGCAAGCCCATGGATTGGGCACTCATTAATTTATACCCACACCAATTTGAGCCCAATTTATGTCTTAGGCCATCTGGTAAAGGCCCTGCAGCAGGCATACTCCCCATCTCAGGTAACTCGATAACCTTTGTCTCTTTTTTTGGGGAATATCTCTAGCAGTCTAAGATGGAGATCGAACTGGAGACGGAAACCGGTTGTCAGAGTTCGAAACGGAGAAGGAGTTGTGCTATAGATGGATTGAACTCAATGTCCAGATTCTGCACTGGATTTTCTGCGTTTGAGATTGGGTAATAGCTTCGATCCTCTCACTTCTCCTATGTACCTCCAATTTCTTGTCTGTGTACTGACTGGCTTTGATTAATCATTGCTACCCAGATTTCCTGTTACTGGTTTGGAGCGATTCTTCGAGCAATTGGCGTGTACTTCCATAACTTGTATGAACCCATCTTGCTACTTCTTTTCTAATTATCAATTGCCTGGGTGTAGTTGAAATTCAAAGCTGGAACATCTTCTTTCTTTTAATTTTTTTCCTTTGATTGAGAGCTGAGCACGTAGCATCATGTTTCTTGGTCTGATTTGCATTCAAAACCAACTTGCTGCATACTTGCGAAAGTCTTGGCT
Source organism: Rosa chinensis (assembly GCF_002994745.2). NCBI lineage: Eukaryota > Viridiplantae > Streptophyta > Magnoliopsida > Rosales > Rosaceae > Rosa > Rosa chinensis. The sequence continues at coordinate 15,410,482 of NC_037088.1, read as the reverse complement.
TGCAGCTCGTTTTTGACAAGCTTTTATGTGATTGATTAAAGCTACTTGTCATTATCTACAGGTATCTACAACCAAAATCTCGGAAAGGTAAGCTCGTTTGCGCAGCATTTAAAGGCAAAACAATTGTTTAATTGAACCTTGTTGCTGCACTTGTGTTTGTTGTTGTCGTCAGTACTTCAAAAGATCAATTAATTAACATGCCATCTTTTTTGTTTACTAGCTATTGAATCAATTAATTGAATTATAGCTGCCACCATTTGACTTTTGCAAGTTCCAGATTGAACATCTGAGCCATGTTTCTTGTCTTTTTGTGTGGTAATGCTCCTTGAAACAAATAAGCTTTGTTTCTATCTTGTTGCTTCCTAGCTTTTATTGGCCTCTCATTGATCATGATCAAGGCCTCAAAGGATTAATTAACATAGCCATGATTTGTTATTCACCATGCCTGGAACTGCTGCAGCACACCACCATGACCGCACGCATACAAGAGACTATGTACTCATGATGCAGTAACCCAGTTACCACTATGACCGCACGCATACAACAGACTACATACTCATGATGCAGTAACTCAGTTACCACCAAGACCGCATGCATACAACAGACTACGTACTCATGATGCAGTAACCCAATTATCACCATGACCGCACGCTTGCAAACAGACTACAGCTAAACTGAATCGTAACCTGTCACCTCGGCTGAGGTTCAGCCTTACGATAATTTTGCACCTAGGTTACTACTGTAACCTACAGACTTCCGACCCTTCGACCCTCAGAACAAGACATTTAAAGAAATCTCACTCGACTCACAAATGTCACACCATAACCCCAAATCACTCTTCCAACAATATAAATCATCAAATATACCTTTGGCATAAGTAAATATTCAAATCAACATGTGAATGAAATCACCAACAGTCTACATATCACAATGCCACACCATCCAATATATATATTCCACATAAATATATGTATATATACACACACACACACACACGTAGTCATTCACGCATGAATGACCACTAATACCAACTATAGTTTTTATAAATTATACTTCTCGAAAATCATTTTATATCAAAACAGTGTTTTAACCTACCCATGAACCATTGTCGATCAAGTTCATATATTTTAAAACAAATAATTTGTTTCGAAAATGATTTAACAATTAAACAAGTAATTCTGAGTAATAAATAAATCTATTCGTAAATGAACCACGTGAGATTTACTCACCTCCAAATCCTGCTGCGTCTTCACACAAATACCAAGACAAGCACAAAATCATCCATACTCCGCTCACACAATTCCGTCAATCACCTAATCACATCAATGTCACACTTAATACGACACAAAAGCACACAATTCACAAAACACAATTATACGACGATCCAATAGTCGGATCCTCATCCGAGACCATCCAACAATCTCGGAACACTTCTACGATCAATAAATCAAAACTACAAGTCGATCGAACGGCCGAATCCTCACAGATCGATAACCAAAACTATCGAAATCACAAAAACCCTAATATGCTCATACGATCCCCAAAAATTACAAATTGTATATCGAAATGCTCGTCTCGACAAGTAAATCGAAATCAGGAATAGAAACCATCCCTGAGGTGGCCGAAAACAGCCGGAAAACACCACCACAGTGGCGGCACTGCCACCGGTCCAAAGTCAGAATTTGACAAAACTCACAACATGAAAGTTCTTCATCTCAACTCCAATTGAAACTTTCATAACTAGCATAAAGTTTGAATCAAAGCCATTTGGCCGGAATTTACCTCGCAAGTTTTGAAAACTGATGAACCCTAGAATCTCAATCTTCAAAATTCAACCTCTACACTTTTAATCGTTGCGAGCCATCTTGGGAGAAGCATCTACATCCTCTGGGCTAGAAAAGCCCTCAAGGATCAAGAGCTATGGTGGCCGGAGGAGGGAGAACCCATGGGGGTGATTTCAAGGTCGGCAGCTCCACTTCTCGGCCTTGTACCTCCTTGTACGGTGCTTCCCACGAAGAATTAATACCACAGACGTGTAGAGGGGGCTGAGGTGAGCAGTATTCCCTTTGTAATCGAGCCGATTGGTGGCCGGACGGTGAAGAAATCGGCCGGTGAAGGGAGAGGTCGAAACCGGGTTGGGAGAGAGGAGAGAGACAAACTTTCCAAAAAGGGAAAATCTGATTTTTCTGATATTTTTCTGGAAATTTCCCACATATACCAAAATGGAAACTTTTTCCAATTGTCATAACTTCTTCATACGAACTCCGATTTCCGCATTCCGCATGTCCACGAACTCGTATCGACGCGCTCTACAACTTTCGTGACGAAAGTTCTCACAAAATTTAAACGTATAAAAAGTCAAACTTCGTAACCCCTAAAACGTGCATTTCGAATAATTATTCGTCTGAAAATAATTGAACTCCACCCTCGGACCACGAAATGGTACGATGAACACTTTATTAATTTCCCAGAAATTCCAAGAAATTAGTAATGAATTTTTGAGGTATTACACTAGTCCAGGGAACAAACACCCCAAGTTCTAAGGGCACCCAAGCTCTTAGAAGTCTGCTACCGCCCGCCAGTCTTGAAGCGCTGACTTTTGCAGCACTTGGTATTTGCCAAGTTACAGGCCGAGCCACGATTGGGCCACCACTGCCCAGTCGTGCAACCTCTTTTAGCTTGACTGCAATACCGATGATGCCATAGCTCGGGACACGCTCTCATAATGAAACAACGCCAACTCGCCACCATTCAACTTCCTAACTCAAGTTGCAAGATACTTGTTTTCAAAATAGAGTTCGGGATATCCGAACTGCGACTTCAGTTCAAAGATCTGATTTGGAATTTCTTTAAACTAAATTCATTGAAATTTTTGTGTAGTTATTACTAATTAAAATCCAGTTCAACTCATTTTAATTAGATTTATCAATATATATTATTTAATTGAGAACCAAAGTTTTTTTTTTTTTTTTTTTTTAAACCATCTATATTGTAAATCAAAGGAAAAAGTTATGATTTAGATTAACAAAAAAAAAAAAAATCTTTTTTGTGTTTTTGTTTTGAAGGACAAAAAAATCTTTATAATTGTCTAGGGCTGGCATTTTCAGCCGATCCAAACCAACCAACCAATTACCACCCGAACCGAAAATGTCGGTAACCAACTATGTCGGTTATTGATATATTGGTACGGTAGTGCCGAACCGATTTCCAGATAATGGTACGGTACTGGTACTGATTTTTAGATAAATATAGTATACCGTACTGAACCGTATATTGTATATATTATTTATTTATTTAAATAAATTTTATATCTATCGATCTGAACCGTTGATCATTAATACTTTTATTTCATATTAAATTACAACCTTGATTAGACTTGAACTCTCCAAACCCTAAAGGGGTAATACGACTACAGAGTAATCCAGTTCCCACTTCCCACTTCCCACTTAGCCACTCTTTCCCTCAGCCCCCTGCCCCTCGAGGCCTCGAAGGCTCGAACCCAGAAATCTCCGCCTCTCCGTCCTCTCTCTGCCTCTCATTTCGATTCAAACCCAAAAATCTCCGCCTCTCCGCCCTCTCGACCTCTCTTTTGAAGTTCGATTCGATTCAAACCCATAACTCTCCTCCTCGGACCTCTCCTTTGAAGTTCGATTCTAATCAAACCCAGAAAATTTCGTATCAATTCATTCGATTCATGTCCTACGGCAGTGAGTTTTCTCTTTGTCTAATTTTTTGTTTAATTTTAGCTAGAAGCACTTGGATTCTAGATTGAGTCATGAATCGAATCAGTTTCATCAGGTGCTAATTTTCAATCTGGGTTTTCATGGTTTCCCTTTTGTGCTAATTTTCGTGGTTTCTTACTATAATTTTCAGGTGTTGCTCCAATCTCAACAATTCAAGGAATCTGCTAATCAAGGGAGGCTTAAACCTGGAGTAATTTAGGAGCACAACAGTTGGTCCGTTTGGAGGAAGAGGTCAGTCTTTTTGCAAATTTAGATGATGAAAATGTTATATGTTATATGATGAAAATGTTTTTGTGAACTGTTATATATATGTTTGATGTTTGTATGTTCTAGGTACTCAACTGAATTTGCAGAATCAACTAATCAAGGCCTCATTAAACCTGGAGCAACATAGGAGCACGGCAGTTGGTCGGTTTGGAGCAAGAGGTCAGTTTGTTTGCCAAGTTAGATGATGAAAATATGGTTGATATTTTAGTATATATATGTTATATGCTCTGTGCACTTTTGTTTGTAAGAATTAGTGAACTGTTATATCACTTATAATCTTATATAGTTATATGTGTTTACTGTTTTACACTTTTACTGTTATATGTTTAGCTTTGTGAATTGTTTCAGCAATGATTTCATTGATTTGTTTAGTTTTGATTTCATATATATATATGGTTGATGTTTGTATGTCTTATTATTTTCAACAAAACTGAATTTGCAGAAACATCCTATGAAGTGTGAATTTGCTGCAGAAACTGAGTATGAAGTATGAATTTGCAGAAACTGAATTTGAGGGAGCACAGCAACTCAGCAAGGCAGCAAGCAAATATGAAGTGATGAACTGATGATCAGATGAACTTTGAGTCCTTGAACACTTTGTTTTCAACTATTGCACTTAGTTATTGTATCATTTGATATTTTGATTCATTTGTGTGAAGTGTGAACTATGAATTATTGTCTTAAAATTTGTGTGTACTATGGAGTGATGAAGGGGATGAACTGAAGTGAATAAGTGATGAACTCAGGTAGTGAAGTTGATGTATGAGAGTTTTTAGCTTATTTTTCATTTCCAGGTTGTTCATTTCCAGGTTGGGCCTTTAAATTGATGTGAGGATTGCATTTTTTCATTTGCTGACAGGTTTGGGCTTTTAAAATTTTAGTTGGGCCTTAGCTGAAATCTGGCCCAATCTTAAACTCGGTACTAGGCCCAACCAACCGAAACCGAACCGAGATCTCGGTATACCGAGAAGTTTGTATACCGACTTCTGTGGCCGGTAATGGTAGGCTATTTTGTGTACCAACTTAGTTTGGTACGGTATGTGGTATTGGGCTTCAAGGTCCGATACCGTACCGAACCCACCCCTATAATTGTCAATTTGTGGCCCCTCCAAGAATCACTTTCTGGTTTTGCCACTGAAAGTACACCAAAAATGGAGGCAGCTCCCTCACAAAATTTTACCAGAGATAAAAAATAAAAATAAAAAGCAATAAATTGTTGAAGATATAAATTTAATTGTTTAAGGGTGTTTTGGTAAAATTAAAGAGGTGTACTTAGCTTTTTATGTATTCAAAAAAGTAAATTGGAGGTTGAATAAATAAGTGTCCAAATATCAAATTTGGAGATCCAACTAGAACCATCCTTTCTTTTTCAATTCAATTCTTTTTCAAAACTGGACCTTTTTACTACAAGAAAATTATCAAATATGTCCAAAAAAAGAACATATTTGATCAATTTTATTTTTTCATTTCTTGCTTGCGTTTTCTTTCTAGGTGATGTCGTTGACACACTCATTTTCTCTATTCACAATTTTTTTATATATATTATACCCTAATTACCCTCCCTTGGAATTACGATTTTTTTTCTTTTCTTTTTCCTATTTGGCAAATCAATCATCGATCCCTACCCTTTTTTCTCATCATCATTCTAGCCCACACCAAAATGAAGGAATAGATCACCCACATGCAAACCTCATCACTCTAGAAAACATTGTCACACTGATGACATAGAAATCAAGGTCGTGAATTTAAAGGATGACAACAACGAATTGGGAGACCTCTGGGATTCTAAACCTTAGGGTTAGATTTTAACCAGAGGAGGATCCATCATTGAGTCACCACCCAAATGAAAATTTTCAATCTTTTTTTCTGTGGCATTGTTGGCTTCTCTTTGCTAGTTTTGGCCTTTCGGTTTTTCTTATATAGGTGGTGAGGTTTTGAGGTGTGCTAGTAAAACATAGCGGAGAGGCGCTTTCCCCACTTTGAAACTCTGCAAATTGCATCGGATGATTGACTTGCTGAATAGAAAAAAGAAAAAGAAATATATATAATTACAAGGAGAGTAGTTAGGGTAATTTATAAAAAAAAATTTAAAAAAATGAATTACATTGTGCGAATAGAGAAAAAAAAACGTGTCAATAACACTACCCTTCTTTTTTTCTATTTCTGTTTCAGTTTCTACTGTGGTACTGATCATTGTTGTTAAAGCCATTGTAAGTGCCATTATTAACTGCGTGGAAAAGTCAGGAAGTTATATTTCAATTTTTGCCGAGATAATGAGTGGTAAAAATACTGACAACGATTCCAACAAGAAAGTAGCAGTGAACTTGAGACGTGATCAATTTCCTGTAGCTTTTGATTCCCTGGCTGGGTTTTCAACAATCAAAGGGTTCCTAAGCAACATGGCAAGAGAGAAGCCTATAGCTTACTCAGCAAAGCAAATTGCTGAATTCACACATAACCATAGCTGCTACAACATTTTAGGTTTAGGTGGTTTTGGAGCAGTATATAAAGGGCTTCTTCAAAATGGAGTACAAGGGGCTGTCAAGGTCCTTACGAACAACAATAGGGCTAAGATAGTTGAAGAGCAGTTTATGGCAGAAGTTGGAGCCTTGGGAAGATCTTACCATGTCAATTTGGTTAGACTCTATGGCTTTTTCTTCGCCCCCGAAATGAAAGCCCTCGTCTACGAGTACATGGAGAATGGTTCTCTTGACAAGTTATTGTTCAATGACAATGGAGAAGTAGATTTAGAGAAGCTTCATGTTATTGCAGTCCAAACTGCAAAAGGGTTGGCTTATTTGCATGAGTAGTCTGAACAAAAGATCATTCACTATGATATTAAGCCCAAAAATGTGCTTCTGGATGAGAACTTGAATCCCAAGGTTGCGGATTTTGGACTCACCAAGCTTTGCAATAGAGGGAGTAGTCGAATGCTCTTAACCAATTTCAGAGGGACAGCCGGATATGCAGCCCCAGAGATGTGGAAGCCTTATCCTGTGACTCACAAATGTGATGTTTACAGTTTTGGTATTCTTCTCTTTGAGATTGTTGGAAGAAGAAGACACTACGATGATAATGTGAGCGAGTCCCGGGACTGGCTACCTAAGTGGACATGGAACATGTTTGAGAAAAATAACTTAGCAGCACTATTATTGTGCTGTGGGATCGAGGAGAGAGACAGGGGAAAAGCTGAGAGGATGTTACTGATAGCTTTGTGGTGCATTCAGCATTCACCAGAAGCGAGACCTCTCATGAGCAATTTAGTGCAAATGTTGGAGGGGCGTAAAGAAATTACTCCACCTCCTTGCCCCTTTGAACATTTGCAATCTTCGCAACGAAATTTCAGTCAAAATAGTGGAACAGATGACGACAATAGTACTTGTTCATCAGGCACACTTACTGATCCACGCCCTTTTTTAAGTGCTGCACATGAAATTGAGCTAGTTATCGTGGAATAGGTTAACATCAAGAATTTCGTATGTCCAACAATAAAAAGTTCATATATTTGTTTTCCGGTACATAAATTGAGTTCTCCATTTTGATCCATTCAAGTGGCATTTTCCAAGTTAGTAAACATGCCATTAATTTTGACAAGTTTGCTCAAAAAATATCTTCTCTTTCATCTATTTCCAATGCAACGTTTTGAAGAGAAAATGTTTAGCATTTCTTTTTGTTGTATTAGAATTCAATTCACAAATACTTGATTTTTCAGCTGTAATTACAGAATGTCTATGTATATATTTCCCAACTAATGGAATTGAATCAATATGTCAACAACTTTAGGAATTTTTGTCGGAAAAAAAAAAAAAACAACTTTAAGAATTAGTCTTGGGAGTGCAATCTTGTTGGCATCCTAATACAAGATTTTAGTATAACTTGAATCCTAATCGAAACTGCAAATCTTTGACGATGTTATGATTTATTCAATTTACAGGATGTTCTTTATGAGGATAATTGTACTATGACTATGAACGCTCAGGGTTCAGGTATTACGTCACCCTTGATGCGGCAAAATATAATAAATAATAATATGGACGTGGGGATGAGCCTCCCAGCCTGATTGGGTTCTAAACCCCATTATTCAAAAAATAATAATAATAATACAAGATCTGTTGTTGCAGTAAAACCCTTCAAAGAGGTAAACAACTGCGGGCACTATATATGCCGGTGAACAATCCACTATATGAATAAGAAAGGACATAATTAAAGATCTTACACAACTCATCGACTAGAACCAATCTAGTGGGCAGCAGTGTCTCCTCATCCTTGCTACTTTCAGATTAGCAAACATGTTTTCCTTTGTCAATCTTGAGATGGCACAACTCTCACCTCGGCTGTCAATCACCTCAAGGCACAAATCATACATGAACTACCAACACAAATGAAGCATAAAACCAGAAAATTTTTAGCAAAAAAGTTTGGGATTTGATAAAACTTCAAGAGCTAAACAAGGAACATGAAGAATTCTCAAAAACAATTTTGGCTCAATACTTTCAGAGGATGAAAGATCAGAAAGCTCTTTATAAATGCAGTAGTGATATATTCTCTATTCTGGTGTGTCCCCTATGCAACGTGAAAAACACGTATATATAAGAGATGAATGAACTATGGTATGCTAGGGTTTTTGCTACTGAAAGGCTGTTTAAAACAAGGTTTATATCCATGGATTATAATAAGACTCTTAAAAAGAAAATTCCAAAAAATATTTTAAGAAAGCTTCAATTCTTTGGATAAAACCTTACGAAGAATCTCACAATTAGCACAATAGAACTGAAAAGATGTTCGCATCCTACAATAGGATTTAAAGACAAGTTCAGTCCTAAACACTTGACAAGCATGTACATGTATGCAAGACATACTTGATTGATGAGTGCTGTGCATGAAGCTTAAAGCATTTCATTCTTCTAAGGATCCAAGAGTAGAAAGCTATTACATGAATACAACTCTTGGTTATTGCGCTTAGAAAATGCCAATCAAATAAACATTGCATTAACAATCTCCCCCTTTCGAATTTCCTAGGCAAAACAACATATACATTTAACCATACACAATAGTTGATCCTATACTACCATGACCAAAGAAATATGAACTTCCAAGTTGTAATATGCACACAAGAAACATAACACCCGTGAAGAACATGTATGGTTAAAGTAGTGTAAGCATAAGCATATGAAATATCAAATTCCAATCTCTCCCTCTTTTTGCCTAGAAAGGACAAAGGGACCAAAGCATATTGTGCATAAGATTTCACTAGCCCTAAATTCAATACCCATGTATTGATAGCAGCGAAAACAAACATTAATCACAGGGCTAGGAATAAATTATCAAAATGATATTGCAATAGAATTGAACCTTCAAACACTTGAATATCAGTATGTTATGACAAATTTCAAAAGATCAAGAAGAACAGTGTATATGTTTGAGTCAAGGTAACCTGCACTTTGTAGCAATCACAAACAAAAAGAAAAAAGCAGATATGATGTATGAGATAAACTATTACCCATACATAGAGCAATCAAGCAGAGCTTTTCCAAGATAACATCAATATGAGCACGTCTTCAAGAAAATCAACCAGTATTTTTGAAAGAGAGTAGGTCTAAGTAATTAAAAAATATTTATTTCAAAAACCAAATTGAGTTAGCTAGGCAACTAAAAGTGTTATGCTGAGAAGTGAACCCAGATCATCAGAGGCTTTAGAGAGAGTATCACGAAGAGGCACAATATAATATATATATATATATATATATATATTTTAAATATAAATGGCGACAAGATCTTGGAGGGTAATTGGAGCTTTGAGCAACTGATATAATTTTTTGTTTTGTTGCTATCCTCCTTTATTTTTTTTTATTTTTTATTTTTTTTTTTAACACAAAGATCATAAGTCAAACCATCCCTATTTGGCCTTGAAACACACTAGCTTTACAAGGCAGATGTCCCATCTACATTTAGAGATAGCTTGACTTGCCTAGACCACCACAGTTTTGACCTGAAACATACTAGGTTTACAAGGCAGGTGTCCCATCTACATTTGGTGGTAGACTGGATGTCTCCTTAAAGAACAAATGGTGCCATTTCAATGATGAAAACTCTGTCTGCATACCTCACTCAACATCTAGGTGTGCAAGTGCAAGAGACAAAGTAAGGATTCAGTTTCCATAAATACAATAAAGGAGTGAAAAGAATAGGATTTAATTCTGGACCCTTAAACATTCAAAAAAGGCAAGAACATATCACTGTGAGAGAAGACGAAGTGATGTAACTAAATCTCAGTTCATGAGTTGCTCTTAAGGTGATAATGTACTATAATGTACATATTAGGATTGCAACAGAACACGCATCCTAAACTAGGATTGACATAAACCTGGAATCCTAATTGTAGAAATTGCAACAAATATGCAGACAGTCAAGTAACTGAAGTTAAATGAGGACAACAGTAATCAAATGTATACTACATGCAAACACATAGCTGCTACAAGCACAAGTTAAAAACTGAAAACCAACTTAGATAACAAATTCTAATGAATCTCTTGAGATTTTCAATACATACTTGATACAAGGGCATTGAAAGTTGCCATTGATTTATCATGAACTCAAGTGCGAGAGAACTTCTTTTAGCACTATTTAAAACACCACACGTGACAAGACCCACCCCGAATTCCACCCTGGAATCCGAAGTGGATCTGCGGGACCCACCTTTAAAGGAGATTTACCAAAAATTTCGGCATAACCTCCCTTAAAAATGGATAACCCAAAATCCTGCGGAAAACCAAAATTCACTTCTAATAAATCCAACCACAACACCTGGAGCCACCCTGCTCCCAAATTCAACCAATCCCATCTCAAAGCTAACAACATCATACATAATCTCCGAAAGGTACAAGTTACTACAATCACCAAAGTTAGATCATAGACCTCAAATATAATTCATACAAGTTTGGGTCACAAATCCCTTAGTAATCAGAGCATTCTAGGAATATAAGTTTAACATAGAGTACAGTAGGCTGAATAAATAACCTACAAAATATGATGACGGAAGCGGATGCGGTCACTATGGCTCACTTCAGAACGCCGAGCAGCAACACTGAAAAATGGGCATTTGAAACCGAAGGGCCCAGGGGAAAGTACATAAAAACGTTAGCGTGAGTGGAGAAAAATAAAAGATTTTTAAACTAAATGGATTTTATACTTTCCCTTATTTATTTCTTTAAAATTCCCGATGCATGCAATGTCTAACAAAAATAAAATAAGAGGAGTTCCGCTCTTGAAAGCCGACTAGCCCCGCTAGTCACAAACAAATAAAGAAAAGGTTGAAACTCCGATACTCAAAGAAATAGAACCAGCCCCGCTGGCTAAACGAAAATCGAGCTAGCCCCGCTAGTCGAAAATAGTATAAAGATTAGGGGAAGACGATAGCCATACGAGTGAGCCACCCAGGCTCGGGTGATAGCCTCCCAGACTAAAATACTCCCATTACTCCCGTAATATACCCTTACACCACTAAGTGTAGCGATAGGATACTGGGCTTCAGAATTACTGTCACAGAGACAGTAATCAGCGCCACAAAGGCGGAGGGCTTCGGTGATCCCATCACCTCGCCACAAAGGCGGAAGATCAATGCTAGCAATGATAATAGTCACCCTAAGTATGGCATAAGAAACCCGAAAACCAAGTAAAACCACAAATACATAAAGCTTCCCCATATCTTGTAAAAGAATTTCCCATGACGTGTCCCACACGCCAAGATAATCTCATCTTCAAAATAAATAGGATATAAATAAGTATAAAGATTAACTTCATCGAATTTCATAAAAATCTCAATCGCCGAATATAAGTATAATATAAATAGTATAAATCCGGAAAACATATTGGAAATAAATAAATAAAGGAAAAATAGGCATAAACCAATGACGTGACCCCGCACGCCATAAAACCTTCAAATAATCAAATAACCAAAACCCTTCCTGAAATTAACCATATACTCGGGAAATTAATACTATAAACAAATTATAAGCTCGGAATCAATTAAATAAATGCATGCATCATTCTTTGAAAATAAAAGTCCACTCACAATATATGCTCAATCCTGACGTCGCTCGGTATTTTCCTCGTATGGAGACTCCTCTCGTCCTGTACGAATAACATTCATAAATATATATAATTCACAGGACGGAATTTTAGCTTTACGATACTTATAATTGGAAATTCAAAACATCCCCCTTCCTAAAATCCGACTCCTCAACACTCTACAACATCCATCCTTAATACTCCAACATTAATCTTTCATCGGTGTAATATTTAAAGTGAACTCGAAAGGAATTCGGCGGTCGAATTCGCGAAAATCAATAATTAATCAATTAAACTCAATTCGTAATTCCTCCAATTTCCACCAAACTTCATGCATTACATTCTACAATCATTATAGAGTATATGGGATTAAAACTATAATTAAATCGCAGCTCTACGCGCCACCACGCGCCACCTACAGTGGCGGCGCGTGGGGTCCACGCGCCGGCGACCACTACCTCCGATGACCACCAAATTCCGGCACTAGCATCTACACAACAAGCCCAACAATTTTCCCAACTACAACATAATCCAATTTTACCTCGAACTGGCCGAATCAAACCGGTGAAGAAATGCCCGAAACTTCAAGAATCCTAGAAATGAAAAATTGTCAATTCGATCTCTACAATACAAATTGGAACGAACTACCTTAGGGGAAATGATCTCCATCAAAAACCAAACCTTCGATGCTAACCTGGTGGCCGGAGGTGGCCGGAAATCGGCGAAATCCAAAACTGCAGCCGGAGCAATCTATGCTTCGATCCGAACTTTCACGGCCAAAACTCCAAAATCCTAGGTCATTGGTGTCAAGAGCGGGTTGAGGCGCCCCTGAGGTGACCGGTTGCACCCCGGATGGTGGCCGGAAAGTGCAGAATCGGAGGGAGGAAGAAAACCCGAAGGGAAAGGGGGAAGAGGAGAGAGAAAGAGGGGTGGGTTTCCGGTTTTGGAAACCTACCCGGGTAACTTTCCATATTTATTCAAATCTTACCATGAACAGTAACTTTTGTATTTCACTCATAACTTTTGCATACGAACTCCGATTTTTACGTACCACATATGCACGCGCTCGGTTTAACGTTCTCTACAACTTTCATGAAGGAAATTTTCCCAAATTATTAACTCATAAAAAGTCAATTTTTTAACCACCCCCTAAACATTAAAATTATAACCGCGAACTGTAACCATAAAGAATTTCATGTAACTCAGTAAAAAAAGTATATCAGATGTGGGGTGTAACAACACGATATGTTCATATTAATAACCTTACCTGTCAACTTACCACATGATAGATTGGATTAATCTAATTCACACATTCAGTAACACATTGTGAAATTTTCCAAGGCATTGAGTTGTTAATGCCAAAGTTGCAAACTATTTTTTTTTTTGAACTTCGGCAACCTAGCTTTCTTTGGAGATCGAGCATCCAAACATTGATCCACTAATCATGCAACTCAACATTCTCAAACAGAAATACCCGTGAGGCATGGTATGGTATGGTATGGTATGGTATAAAATTAAAGCATACACTTCAATTTTTCCATCCTTTTTTATTTTTTATTTTTTGAATAAAGACCCTGCAAAAACAAAACCTAAAGAGAGAAAAGAACATCCTTATAGAAAAATGGAAAAATAAACACAAAACTACTAAGACCTTAGGATTGAAAAGCACATTCAGTCTTAACAAACCAGAACACACTAGCAATAAGAAAACTAATGTACACAGAACGACAGTTTTTTCCTTTGTAAAATTGATTAAAATAAAAAATGAATTTGGTAAGATAAAAGAAATAAAAGTTGAGACAAAAATAGATAGGCTAATAGATAATATATATATATATATATATATATATAAAAAAAGTGAGAAAACAAGCCTGGTATGGTGAAGCACGTCAAAAGACATTGTCCTAAAGCCTTTGTAGCCTCCTTACATGCAGATGCTGACGGTCTACAAGACTCCAAGATACGACCCTAATACAAGCAACCAAAGGTCCATTATGAGCAAGCTCATAGTCGGATAGAATCTCCAAGTCACAGAACCGTTGCCCAAAATAATAGTAAAATATAGAAGGTATTAATCAAAGTGGTAGTATGCAAATGAGGAGTAGAGATAATCCTTTTTGTTGAAAACAACTTGGGAAACATTGTTGCCTTTTATAGTTTCCAATTATCTCATGTAACCTCCATCATAAAACACACCATAAAATCAGAAAATTAAATCCAAAATGAAACTCCTATAACCCCCAAATAATTGTAGGATTAAAAGCATAAGTTACAAATTGAAAATTGAAAATCAAATTAAATTAAATTAAAGATTTAAAAATATTTTAAAATACCAACAATTACTCCCCCTATATGTGTGCTTATGATGAAAAATAAAGCTATTGGCATTCAAGAGTATATTTTTCACAAGCACATATTGGAAGAGTTCACTTACCTGTATGTGGAAGCTTAGAGAGATGAGGTTCATTTCGTGTCCAAACTTGCTTCATCTTCGGCACAGGTGAGAATGGAACTGAAACAAGTCTTGCTATCTTGTTTACTTCTTTCAAAAGAAATTCCATCTTTTCTTGAAGATATTCTTTCTTTTTGTTCATGAATGGCTTCTTGTCATTCAATTCTTTCTTAGTTGATTGCACCTCGGTCTTATATGTCCTCGATTTCCACAATGATGACACACATGCACAAAACTCTTCAACATTGGTTTAGGTTCTTCAAGCATAGGGAAAGTAGATTGTGACGAGGAATGATCAGAACCTTTTACAAACTTGGTGACATGCTCTTGTTTGGATGAACTTTCAGCATCACATCCTGGGCCATATTTATCTCCAAATTTTTTACCAATCATTAGAATATTTTCTAACTTTTCACCACTTGAAGAATCATATCCAGCCTTGGTTTTCATTTGCTCAAGCTCATATAATAGACAAGCTTTTTCAATTTTAAGCTCCTCAACTTTGTCACATCTCTCTTGGTACTTTTGTTGAAGGGATTGAAAGCCCTCCACAAGACACTTTCTTACTACATCACCTGCATCCAATTGGGATTGAAATCTAGCTTTAGTCCTACTGATATCAATCTTCAAGTTCTCAACTTCATTACCCAACTCTGAATTCATTTTCTTCAATTCTTTTGAAGCCTCAGACAACATGATATATTGTTGCATTACTTCCACAAGATGAAATTCTTCAACTACAGACTCATCACCAGTAGTCGTTAATCCTACCAAGGCCACCACTTCAGAAACACTATCAAGCACAGAGTTATCACCACTGTCACTCCGAGTAATATTCATTACTTTATTCCATTTATTCTTGGACTTCTTCAAGGTATTTGCACACTCAAATGCAATGTGACCAAACCCTTCACATGCAAAACACTTTGGAGCATTATTGGTTCTTTTTGCAGATGCTCTTTCAAACATTAAAACCTTATTACCAGGCTTTTCTCTTATTCTTGTATTCTTAGAGCTTAAGTTAGACCTTGATTCACGTCTTTTGGATTTCCTATCCTTGAGAGATTTTCTGAATTTTCTTGTGACTTGATCAATTTCATCTTCATCAACATCCTCTTCAGCTGTTGTCACATCTTTGATGCCTTTTTTCACTTTAAGAGCTATGGTTTTGCCCTTCATTTCATAAGGTAGTTCCATCTCATATGTGGTTAAGTTTCCAATCAGTTCTTGCAGATTGTAGGTATTCATGTCCTTTGACTCTTAAATAGCTATCTTCTTGGAATGATATTTCATAGGAAGAGACCTGAGTATTTTCTTGACTATCTTGTGCTGAGCTATAGGATCTCCTAAGTTGAAACAACCATTCACAACAACATTGAGTCTAGCATAGAAATCAGCAAACTTGTCATCATCACCCATCTTCATATTTTCAAATTGTTGGACAAGTTGCTGAAGCTTGGATTCTCGGATAGCTGTAGTGCCTTCATGAATAACTTGGAGAATATCTCATGCTTGCTTTGCAAAGTAACAATGAGAAATAAGCTGAAATTTATCAGAGGAGAACGCTGTGAAGATAGAGTTTAAGCTTTATGATTATTTGTACTCTTGGTGTTCTCATCTGCAGTCCATTCGCTCATCGGCTTCTTAGCTTTGACTTCAATAGTAGAACTACCCTCTCCAATCTCTTTTGTGTCTACTTTTTCAGCATTAGTTGGAAACTCCCAACCACTTTCGATAACAGCCCATATAGCTACATCCTTTGCCTACAAAAAAGCTTTCATTTTAGCCTTTCATGCTGCATAGTTTGTTTTGTCATCAAGAAACGGAGGGTGACTTGTTGACCTAGCTGCACGATCACTTATACCTTCCATTCTGTTTCCTTCGAGGATCTCACTAAGTTCGTCCAGTGACTTGCTCTGGTACCAATTGCAAGTACAAAATGTTTATGTATATATTTCCCAACTAATGGAATTGGGTCATTATGTCAATAACTTTAGGAATCAGTCTTAGGAATGCAGTCTTGTCCGCATCCTAATACAGGATTGTAGTATAACTTGAATCCCAATCGAAACTACAGATCTCTGACGATGTTATGATTTATTCAATTTGACAAACCATTCAAAATAAAATCATCACACATAACACAAGATTTGTTGATGCAGTAAAACCCTCCAAAGAGGTAAACAACTGCGGGCACTATGCCGGTGAACAATCCACTATATGAATAGGAAAGGACATAAAGATCTTACATAACTCATTGACTATGACCAATCTAGTGGGTAGCAGTGTCTCCTCGTCCTTGCTACTTTTAGATTTGCAAACTTGTTCTCTTTTGTCAATCTTGAGATGGCACAAATCATGCATGAACTACCAACACACATGAAGCATAAAACGAGAAAACTTTTTGACATTAAAAGTTTGGGATTTGATAAACCTTCAAGAGCTAAACAAGGAACATGAAGAATTCTCAACAACAATTTTGACTCAATACTTTCTGAGGATGAAAGATCAGAAAGCTTTTATAAATGTAGTAGTGATATATTCTCTATTCTGGTGTGTCCCCTATCAACGTGAAAAACATGTATATATAAGAGACAAATGAACTATGGTATGCTAGGGTTTCTGCTGCTAAAAGGCTTTTTAAAACAAGGTTTATATCCAAAAACTAATTTAAGAAAGTTTCAATTCTTTGGATAAAACCTTACGAAGAATCGCACAATTAGCACAATAGGACTGAAAAGATGTTTGCATCATACAATAGGATTTAAAGACAAGTTCAGTCCTAAACACTTGACAAGCATCTACATGTATGCAAGATATACCTGGTTGATGAGAGTTGTCCATGAATCTTGAAGCATTTCATTCTTCTAAGGATCCAAGAGTAGAAAGCTACTACATGAATACATGACTCTTGGTTATTGCGCTTAGGAAATGCCAATCAAATAAACATTGCACTAATATCAACGCATGCGTGTATGATGTGTTGAAATGTCAAAGAGTCCATGTAGGACTCTTATAATGCACTTAAATCTTTGATCTAGAGAGAAAAAGAATCCTTGAATAGGAACAACCATTAGAAAGAGATGTGCGCCTAGCCTTGACACTCCACCTCTTAGTTCTCGAATGGTCACCATATGATTGACTTGCCATCTGATGCGACAATTTTCCAACATATGAATATGTGATGGCCTCTACCTCCAAGGCACTAAGCCTCAATCCCCAAGTCCCAGGTCTTGATTCCTAAGCCACACAGATGTTGCAAAAAAAAAATAATAATAATAATAATTAAAACAAATTAATGGTCAAACTCTCACCAGCTATGTCATGTGTAATATTCTGACACTAAGTATGGCTCTTTAAGCAAGTCCATCTGTTGGATCTGTGGGGCAAGAGGTAGAACACTATTCACTTAGTTTTTAATTTTTAATTTTTAATTTTTAATTTTTAATTTTTAATTTTTAATTTTTAATTTTTAATTTTTAATTTTTAATTTTTAATTTTTAATTTTTTTTAAAACAAGCTATCAACTCTTTTATAATTCAACGGAATTACATAATGACCTGCCCCAGTGGGGCGGACAGGAAAATTGCATAAGCAATTCAACCTTTTAAATCCTATGAAGTGCATCGATCCAAAATATAATTATCACTACCATGGGGCATCAAATAGCAAAAATAATAAAATAATGTGACTTGCCAAGGCGACATCTCATCTAAGCAAGTAGAGAGGTCGCAAATTCCTCATCCATCATAATATATATATATATATATATATATATATATATATATATAAATTGCAAGCCAAACCCTTGCAAAGTTTAAAGCCAAACCCATAAAGGGGGTCCAAACCCACCAAGAGTAGTAGCTTTCACCATCACCACGTAGCCACCACCTCCCTTGTTTAAACCCCCAACAAAGTCACTGGACCCGTCCCAAACCAAAACCAAGCCATTACTAAAAAGCCAGCCATCACTAGCATCAATCACCTGTAGTAACACTACCTAACCTGCACCATGAACCCAGATCCAAAATCTGACCACGATCTCGATTGATTGGCTCCATCCCCCGCACAAGAAACCACCCGCAAAGCCAAAAGTCCAGGAGGCCCACCACCAAGAATGCCACCACTATTGCTAGACCACAACCACACCGAGCCTAAGCCCGCAATTTCACCAGTTTGGAACCTCCCCACCTCTTCCTTGAACTGCTGCCCAAAAGAAGAAGAACCCAAACTCCTCTATGCCAAAGATCCGGGATCAAACCCCAAGAAGGGGAAGGCATCCATTAAGATGGATGAAATTCTAGATTGAAAGGAGAAAATTTTTAATCTCAACCCTAGTAGAGCGGCTGCTAACTTAGTTTTTAATGTTTGCTTCCACCTGTTAGGTTAGGATCTTTGAGTAGGATATTATTCACTTACTTTTTTTATTAATTTATTTATTGTATAAGTGAAAGATATAGTGTAAATAAATAGTAGGGAAAAAAATGCAAACAGTACCTGACCTTTGGCCCATTAGTAACTTTAGTACCTGACAAAAAAAAAATATCACTTTGGTACCTGAAGTTCGGACCCCGACCCAACTTTAGTACCTAAAACACTGTTGGCCGTTACGGCGTCTGACAGGTGGCATATATTGAAGGGTAATTTTGTCCTTTCATATTTAATTCATTATTTATATATATATTTAATTCATTATATATATATATATTTAATTCATTTTATATATATATATATATATATATATTACATTATTACTTCTTCTTCCAGAGCTCTCTCTCTCTCTCTCTCTCTCTCTCTCTCTCTCTCTCTCTCTCGTCCCTTAACCATTATCAGCGACTACCCATCACAACCATCATTCCTCTCGCCGACACTTCTGCCCCACCACCTCCTCCACAATGACCACCCATCACAGCCGTCAATCTCCACCATCGCCTCTGCCGCCATGAGGTACCACATCTTCATGGCCGATCGGAACGATCCCAACAACAAAGGCCCCCTCCTCGTCATCCAGATCAAGACTCCGACGACAGCTTCACCGTCACGAGAGCCTTTCTGGGATTCGGGAAGGAAATCGTCAAGGTCGCCGTGGACGTCGAGAAGAACACTGTTAGCATCAAGCTCCGGGACTGGCGACGGCTGTGAAACCCTGGTTCCTCTGCCAGAGGGTTGTAAGAGCAGTGAGGCTATGGTGGAGGTTAAGCATGGTATGGTGACGATGGTTGTGCCGAAGCGGAAGAAAGGAGCAGAGTAGAGCTAGGTTGAGTTCCAATTGCAAAGTAGGTAGGTGGTTGCTAAGCGAAATCTGATCGGGATTTTGGAAGATTGGGAAAGAAAAAGCAAAATCAAAAACAAAATCAATATAAACTTCAAAAAATTTTGGTTTCACCATTTTGTTTTCTGGGTTTTGTTATAACCTATTTGGTTGTTAATCTCATATGTTGTTTTCTGGCTGTGACTTCATTTTGGGTTGTGGATGTGGTGGGGACGCCAGATCGGGTTTCATTCAGGCGTTATGAAGGCAGGTAAATCAGTAGCGTTCGCGAAAGCCAGTGGGGGAACACTCTGAATTGATGGGTCGTCACACAACTTTGCAAATCCATTTAAGGCAGGTAAATCAGTAGCTCGCGATAGAGACCTCTGACAAACTCTCTGACATAATGGCTCCTTTGATTTTGCTGCTTTATTTCCTGTCACTTTAAACTGTGCCTTTCCATCTTTACCGATCTCAAGTTCTTCTAAATCTGAATTCGGCAAATCCATAGGCTTTGGCAATGGAATCCCAGATAGACCATCATAAGATAGAACGCAGGCTATAACATAAATAGATGCCCCAAGATCAAGAGGTAAAACTTGCTTTGGATGAGTAACCTACAGACATTAATACGGAATTAGACAAAATGGTAACTCAGTGGGTTTCAGGATGTAAATGCATTATTGTGCATCACTGAAAATTTCAGTACGTCTTCTTCTTCTTATTCATTTGGGACTGTGGATGTGGTGGGGACGCCAGATTTTTTCTGGTCTGGAGAAGATGATGGGAGAGTTGGGAGGAAGAAGAAGAAGACGAAGAGAGCTCGAGGAAGAAGAAGAAATTTGGTGAAAGGACGAGAACACCCCTCATTGTTTGACAGTTGACTGACGCCGTAACGGCCAACAGTGTTTTAGGTACTAAAGTTGGGTCGGGGTCCGAACTTCAGGTACCAAAGTGATATTTTTTTTTGTCAGGTACTAAAGTTACTAATGGGCCAAAGGTCAGGTACTGTTTGCATTTTTTTCCCTAAATAGTAACAATGAAGATTTTGAAAAACATATAAAGTGATATTAATTTTAGGTAAAAAAAAAAAGCTCACCTTTTTTTTTGACAAATTATATAAGTATATTTATAAATGAAATAGACAATTAATTAATAAATATATGTGAAGAAGACTTTTGAAACGACTATAACACGAATATTCTACCATCATGAGTATTCAAGAACCTATACATGAAATTTTAATGAATTTGAAAGAAATTGTATTGAGAGGTAATTTGTATGGAACTCTTAATGCGTGTATTTGTGTCAAGGCTCATGGCCATGTAACTCCTCAAGACATCTCTGTTGAAATCGCTGATAACACACATCATATAACCCTTTTTTTTTTCTTTTTTTTTTTTAAGTTGAAAATATCATCCATTATGTAATTCAGCAAGCAGTACAATAATGGCTTGCCCTAGGGATGTCAAAAAAAGCACATAGAGCACACTATTCTAGTACACCCCTCACATAAGCGCATTACTCATCACACCCATTTTTTTTTAGTTAAGGGCAAAAACAAGAAACTAAGTAGCTCCAAGAATGAATGGTACCAAAAAACTACTATTATCTTGTGGATCTTTCCCACTCATAAAAAGAAAACAGACATTACATTCTTTAGTCCCAAATATAAAGCAAAAAAAATATAAAAAAATTGAGACTGAAAACACCCAAGAAAGGCCCAGAACCCTCAACCCAACAAAACCCTAGCAAGAATGGTATTCTTTGTCCAAGCATGACATAGATCTTCATTATGTCCATAAGAAACCTGAATTCAGATGTTGCTAGGTATACAAGTGTAACCTAATTCAAGAATGATATGAACTCTTAATTATTCAAGAAGGTGCTACACAGCATATATCTAACCTAGCAGTACCAATTAATTTGTGTATTAAATTACCCACTAAAATTTATTTTGTAACAAAGCTGATTTTTCTTTAAATTTAGTTCTAGCCTCTAAATGTGCTCGGCTGGCCTTTCTGGTATCTCTAATTACCCTCTATTCTCCGATAACCATGGGCGTAGGGAGTATAGGGCCAGAAGGTTCAGCTGACCCTTCTCAAATTTTCATTCTAAATGTTGATTGGTTGAACTTTCTATATAGATAGATGTTATAATACTTTAATGACCTCCTAAGAAATGAAAAGAATGCTTCTTCAGCTAATCAACTTTATCTTTGACCTAATTAAATACATAATCTTATCTCTTTAATTTTCATTTTTACTATTTGATGCTTTCCTCTTTCAAAGGGTCAGCTGCCCCTTCTCAAATTTTCATTCTAAATGTTGATTGGTTGAACTTTCTATATATTTTTTTTTTTGAAGGAAGGAAAATTCATTGAGTTAGCGATTGAAATCGCTCATGAGGGCATCCCAATAGGGAGCATACAAAGGCCAGAAATTGCTGAGCTAAGGTAGGACAAACCAGAAAGTGTACTACACCAACCAATTGCCCTTGTACAATAAAACAATGCTCTAAAACTTTCCTAGAGAACCTAGCATAAACTGAAGGTAAATCTCCAGCCTCCTCAAGATAATTACCAACAACAAAACTATTGTCACGACCTTGAGATTTGTAGATCCAACCATCAGAATCCACAATCTGGGCATGTAAAGGATCGGCAGACCAATCAATACTAGACTCATCCCAGCATAAAGAATACTGCTCTCCAAGGCACTCAATTGTGGTACTTACAATGTAATTATACTGAGACTTCTTGTAGAATTTAGGAATGAATAGCCTACCTGCGAGTAAGAACAGCACACCCAGAGGAATGAAAATGGCACAGTTCAACAAAAGACCCAGTAAAAGGACCCCGGGTCCCAAATCCACACCCATGGATAGAGTTGGCTTACCAAATCGGTGAGATGGCCCTGAAGATAGTCGGAAAGCCAGGTAGCCCAGAAAGATCTAGATACCCATCGCGACAGCCTCCCGCATGGCGCTATCTTCGATCTTCCCGACCGCCAACTCAGAGATCCACCACCTCCCTGAAACACCTTCGCCAGCCCCAGCGGTAGGAGACTAACGCCGCCCATCCCCATAGCTGTGAGCAATGCCAGCAGTCCCGAAACTGAGGCAAAGATCCACCCGATCCAGAACAAACTCACCAGAAAACGACGCCGCTGGAGACGCCCACTCTTAGGCCGTGGCCAGAAGTCGCCCTGCCCAATCATCATCTTCAACCACTGCAGCAGAAAATCCCTACATCAGAGAATAGATTGATTAAGGTGTGAAAATGGCTCGAAACCGGTAGACAGGATAGCGGCCTCCGCCGTGGCCGGCTGCTGGAGCGACCTCTGGTGGGAAGGTGCTGGGGAATCCCATTGGTGATGCCTGGTGCCGGCGACGCTTAGAAGTCGAGAGTTTTTGCTCTCGCTAGGGTTTTTCATTATTCCAAACTCTCTATGGTTGAACTTTCTATATAGATAGATGTTATAATACTTTAATGACCCTCCTAAGAAATGAAAACAATGCTTCTTCGACTAATCAGCTTCATCTTTGACCTAATTAAATACATAATCTTATCTCTTTAATTTTCATTTTTACTATTTGATGCTTTCCTCTCTCAATTTCTATTAATGCAAGGGAATTACAATTAATATTCTTCAATAAATCAATCTAATTGCCAAACAAATCAGTATCATTCGTCATGTACGTAATTTATCAAGGTATAAGGTAACTATGTAAAGATTTCATTACATGAGCAACTGTGTTAGTAAACGACTTTTTTTCAATGTAATAGCTTGTTTATTTTTTAACCCTCTTAGATGAAATTTTCTAGCTATGCCATTGCAGATACCCCTCCCAAGTTAAGGCAGAGGAGACGAGACCATGGATGATCAAAGCTATACAATGAACGACCTTTGCAAATCTCATGAAGAAAAACGCAGCTCACTTCAAGACAACAACTCCACGCTTTCTGGTTGACTTGGTTGATGCCAAATTTTGCATCAACACATCCAAATAGAGTTAAGAATACAAGCTCACAACCATCAAATGTCAAATACACTACTAAAATAATGTCATTAGACATCGCCACTATTAAATCGGTCAGGATTGCACTTGATGTTAAAAACCGTGCTAACATCAGTTTGTGAAAAAACCGATTTCTATGATTATTATGGACATCGGTTACTTTCGTAACCGATGAGAAAAGTTTCGTTCGAAAAATTTTAAAAAATGCGGAAGGACTAAGTTTTAAACTTTGAGAACCGCGGGGACCAATTATTTCATTCCCCCGACACTTACTATTTTTTCCCTCTTTCTCTCAAACTTTCGAACCCTAGCTAATAACTGTGAGACTCAGCAGCTCATTCACCTTGCCGACCTCATCATTCTCCAAGCTGACCTGCCTAGAGTTCCCGACATCCTTCTCCAACCTGACGTGCTCCAAGTCCCCGACTTCATTCTCCGACCTAAGCTGACTGGAGCCACCTCCGATCTGACCCAGAGTCCCTGACCTCGCTCTCTGACCCTGAGTTCCCGGCCTCGCTCTCTGACCCAACCTCCCTCTCCAGACCTCGAGCTTGAGATCCGTGGCTACTGTCTCTCCCTCATTTACCTCCTCCGTCCCCTCACCGACGCCATCGCCTCTGCCGACAAGCTCTCTTCCACCGCAAGCCAATGCTTCTCGTCCAACGACAGCACATCCTTGCTCTGAGATCCGAACCCCAACTAGTCCAAATGGCCTCCACACTTTGTTCTTTGTTTCTGGGTTTGCAGATTTCGGGTTCTTCCTGCTGTCTCTTTTTATTTTTATTTCTTTTTAGTCTCTGAAAGATTTTGTTCAAGATCTAAGAATTCACTTGTTTGTGATTGTTAGTGACACTGATATTGTTCTTTGTTTGATTTGACTGGGTTTACTTAGGACTCTTTGCTTTGGAGAAATGGAGGCCATAATGCCCATTTGCAAGACTGATACTCCAACTCCGGTGAGTGCCTATATTTCCGAAGCTTATTTTGATTTGGGTCTGGGTTTTGAATGTACGGTTGTGTTAAGATTCGTTGGAATTTGATGTGTATATAGAAGTTCACTATAGTTCTGTTAGCCTAACATTGGGAAAGCTTTCAACGGGTAGACCAGTAACCTGTTGAAAAGTGAAACCCAGTTTGGCCCCCTCTGATAATTCTGCGCCGCTCGTCGTCTGTAGCTCTCTCTCTCTCTCTCTCTCTCTCTCTCTCTCTCTCTCTCTCTCTCTATCTCTCTCTCTCTCTCTCTCTCTCTCTCTCTCTCTCTCTCTCTCTCTCTCTCTCTCTCTCTCTCTCTCTCTCTCTCTCTCTCTCTCTCTCTATCTCTGTGTGAAGCTTCAGAATTTAGCTAAAGATGAAGAAGCGGGGGACTCTGGGGTTCGCAGATTCCAAGGCCATGTGCACTGAAGAAGCTTCGGAATTTTGAGTGCTTAACCGCCTAAAGATCACTGGGAGAGTTAGCACTGAATTTCTAACTTCTCTGTTGTGTGCAATGTTGGGAGCATATTTTCATTATTTGTTGACTGATTTTGTACCTCCCATGTTTTATTTTTTATTCTGTTCAATCTTCGGTACCTACATGATAGCACAATGGAATTTGCTATATAAAGATCTAGGTTATGGTCTTTTGGTAGTTAGAAAAGTCTCAGTTAAATTGTGATTTTGTCATACTCATGTAGATTTTCCATTTGCATACCTGGCTCACACTTAAGTTCACAAATATCCTTCCATTTTTGTTTGTAGGTGATGGTGTGACAGAGTAAAAGCCTAATCCTTCAATATATTTGATAGCTGCAAAGGTAAATGATCTACATTCTTATTTCCTCCGTATGTATTTATATCTCAAGTATCTTGATTGTATTGGCTCTCTCTGTATAAAGTGCATATCCGTGGAGAATTAGGTGAATGCCATGTCTTAGCCAACGTTTAGGGTATTCTAAAATTAAGAATTAGGTGAGAGCCAATGAACCCAGCTCCTCCAGTAACCAAAATTCTCATGTTTGCCTTAAAGAATTTGGAATTTCTTACAGTAGAGGGGCTCGGAGGCTGTTTTGTACAAGTACGTTCACCATTAGTAGCCATTTGATGAACTCCTTAACTTTAAGAAAAATCCCCAAATTTCCTAAGCTGTTTTCAGATTAGTGCAATTGCAGTATGAGATAAAGGAGAGAGGTTTATGTACAAAATGCAATGGGGTCAGACCCCTTCTTTTCTCTTAGTCTGGATTAAGGATTCATTGTCCTTAACATAGAAGGACTAAGCTAATTAGTGCAGTGTTTGGATTGTTTTCTTTTGTTTCCAAATTTAATTAAGATTTCTCTTCCTTTTAGTCAAGTTATTTATAGTTTGGAATAAGGATTTATTCTCCTAATTTATTAGGGATGAGTTTAGTATTTCCCTTCTAACTTAGCTGTTACCTTCTTTATAGTTTATGAGTTAATGCTTATACCCCTTAGTTTGTATTCTTCATTCAAAGCCTTGATAGTTTGCCATTAGGTATCGAAATCTGAATTATTTCTGCTATCATCATGCGGTACTGAAAAGGAATAAAATCTTCCTCCACCAAAAGCAACAACGGTAGCAATCAATTGATATCTATTTATCCCAACAGGCTAAGCTTTATTGTTGACAAGCAAAGCTTTAGTAACATGCTTAATTCAGATAATTAAAAGCAATTCAAATAGTTGTTCATGATCAGGTTCATGTTGAGTTTTGATACATATAAAGGGCTTTTTACATCAGCTTTTCCACGTAAATTAAAGGGCCAGTATTGGTCAACAAGGTTAAAGGATGTGTGACATGTTTATAATTTTAGTGTTTACATTTTAAAACTGTTCACAATCGTGGAAGCATTGTTGCAATGGGTCAGATTCAATGTTATTTTGGGTAATAACCAGTGATCTAATTCGTCAATGTTCTTTCTATGTTTGTCATAATGTTCAGTGCAAAGACTAAGTTAGTTAAAACCAATAAACAATCTTATGTCTTGGAGCTGCAATCCATGAGCCGTCTCTACATGGTCTTAGTTTCGGTTCTGAGCAGATAACTGTTTTATGTAGTGGAGATATGAATGGTAAGGATGAAAGGTATAGATTAGTCTAGGTCATATGTGTTTATTAAATCAAAATCAGTGTGTAACTGTGTTCCAATTTTAAGTTCATTTCCAGTGAGTATAATTGCTTGACCTTTAGTTTGAAGTCAAGGCAATAATGATACTGATTAGTTAGATATTGACAAGGATTCTTATGGCTTTAGTTTAATCCTAGATCAATTGTACATCGTACATGATACAAATAAAAATTAGGTTACCTAAGTTAATGTTTTTTCTCTTTCAGCTCTCTCTTCTTCTTCTTTGTCTCTCTCTCCCTTTAAACTTTTAATTCCACTTGCTTTTCGTTTGCTGTAAAGGTTTTCGGAGCAGCTTGAAGCTCTGGAAAGATCTGCAGAGGCAATATCTTTTGGTGGAATTAACCACGCTTTCCTATTGTGTTCTGATACAGGTTAGCAAGCATATATATTGATTGGTTAGTCATCATTGTTTACATTTTCAAGTCTACCTCATTGCAGCATGCTCTATGAATTTTTGCATAATATCCGTAGCATGAAACTGTGGAAGTGTGATACACTTTTCAAATATATTTACAATATCCATATGTGGTTAGTTTATACGGTTGTTGTTTTGAAGGAAATCAAATATTGTTTCTTTGTTTCAGTTTTTTCTACTTTTTCAATTGAGTTGATAAATTGTAAACTATGAGCCCTGATATCTAGACCCTAAACCCTTGAAAATATTAATGTCAGTATCAGAAATTGTTTTCTGAGATCAAGTATATTCAGACTGGTCTTTCTGCCGTTGTCCAATATTGTGCTATTTGTGGTTGAGATTATTCATGCATCAGATATGTTGCATGGTCTGTTTGATTTTGCATTCAATCTTATGAGACTTCTCCCTCTTCTTCCTTTTCACTCTGCTTCTTTCAATTGATTTGCCCTTTATGTCTATTCTTCATGTTAACATACCACTTGTGTGCATTATATAGGACAATGAGTTGGTCCAGTTGAAGCATGAAGCAAGGCTGAAAGGAGGATTCTATGTCAAGCTAGAGTCTAAGCTTTTGTTTATATATTGAGATCTTTATAGTTATGGTTCATTTCCTTATACTTTTAATTATTGTATTTTCAGTATCAATGCCATTGATCCAAAGACAAAAAAGATCTTGCAGCTTTTGTGATTGAGACAGGTAATACTCGTACCTTTGGAAATATTGATGGTTACCTGCATTGTAGCCGTGTTGTTTGTTTGGTAATTAATTGAAATCTGCTATTCCTTCATGGTAGAAGTTGGAAATGCATCTAGGAGTACGAAAATAAGAATTTATAGGTGATGTTCATGGGTTTTGGATTGAATAGCTGGTAATGCTTTATAGAGTTAAGAAATTATGTAGATTGCTGAGAATTCCTCATGCTTGCACTAACTTGCAATGCTGCAATTACAAAACTTGGGCAAGCAAAAGTTTCCTGTCCTCAATTCTTTTTAACACTCCCAGATATAACCAGCAGATTGGATGGACGTGGACCTCCCATCTTCACTAATAAAGAGGTCTCAAGTCCCAATCCTTTGTTCTGTACTTCTGTTCATCCTTTTGCTTATTAATAAACTTCAATTCCTATAAATTAAAACAAAAATTGGGATTCCATCTTAACACAAAGTAGGTCACATAAATCGCTTATGTCCTGTTTTTAACTTTCTAGAAAAAGGAAGAATAGTCCCTATATGGCTATCCATTCCTCCATATATAGCACACAATGTATCTGTAATATATGCTGCATATCCTATCAATAACTAAGACAATAACATTGATATACTGAGAGCATGTCAGTTTATTGTAATAACTTGGTCCGGTGAAGGTTTCTTATGCCTTCGTGTTTGATTATGTTTTAGGTCAATGAAGCATCCAACTATACCCAAAGTTCCATATCCCCCAACATAAGAAGATCAAGTGCTGCTTGTCATGGAATTGTGATGAGCTCCTACTCTTGTCAAAGTGAAGCTTGAAGAAGACAAGCAAGACGCTTGCCTTATTTGTTTCCCACAACCATGTTTATTGGATCATTATGAATAATTGATCCATTCCATTTTGTAGCCAAATTATTTTGTAGTACGTGAATTGGGGTTTTATTTTGTCCATTTTGTAAACTGTTAAGGATGATGATTTCAAATAAAATACCACAATATTCAAATCACTCTTGTTAACGGTTGAAATTGCAATTTATAGCAGCAGCTACATATTTTGTGGACATCATCCTCTTTATAGAATCTGATGTCTAGATATAAAGTTGAAATCAGTTTTAACCATAAAAACGGATGTCTAGTAATACAGATACATCAGTTCCAAAATGAAAATCGATGTTATTGAAATATACAGACATCGATTTTTTGTCGAAAACGATATGTTACTGAGTACCAGACATCAGTTCCAAAATGGAAATCGATGTTACTAAAATATACAAACATCGATTTTTTGTCGAAAACGATATGTTACTGAGTACCAGACATCAGTTCCAAAATGGGAACCGATGTCTGTAACAGTATCAGTCATCGGTTCTTAAATCAATAACGATGTTAAAACGCAAACATGTGTTGTGTAATCTATATTTCTTTAAGCATGAAATACAATAAAATTCAGGTTTAACAATAGTAAAACATGTAAGTTTGTTATCATTTAAACCTATTTACATTGATTTATAATTAGGAACCGATGTCTACACGAATACTAGACATCGGCTAAAAACCGATGTCTGCATTTTCCGGATCTTTCTCATCACCCACAAAGACATCGGTCGGGTTTTTGTTTCTCATCAGTTTTTGGCCGATGTCTGGGGTCATAATTCTAGTAGTGATAGGTCCAATCTCCGAACTGAGGCTTTCCTTTTCATTACATTTTCTCTTTTTTACCATTTTTTTTTCAAATGTCTCTTCAAACTCTCCTTTTCCCGTATATATTCAGCCAATACCATGAAACTAATCTGCCTAATTCTTCTTCCTTGGGCCCCGGTGAAAGAGAAAGCAAAGACTTTCTTGCTGAAACCATTGTTTGTTTAATTTAAATCACTTGACCGGTCGAGCAGCTATTCAAGGAAATTGTAAGCAAGTTTCCATGAAAAACTTACATTGATTGATCCTTTATCATTATAAACTATGAATTTCTAAACCATGAATTGGTTCGAAGACTCTAAACCTAGCCATGCACCCGAAGCCAAGAACTCGCACCATTAAGGACGCAAAAATGAGTGGCATGCACTTAGAGAACATATATTTATATATCATTGCACGTTCATCTACCATGAACCAATATTGGTTCATTTCTTATCATTTCCAATTTCTTGAACGTCCATCCACCATCTTCATAAAGATCGAAAATATGAATACTACGAGCTCGCAAGATGACTTCAATAAGAGTGCCAATTCCGCAATCAATGGGGCTGTTGCTGCTTCTGTTGGTAAGTTTTTATGTTATTCACTTATTTTTTAAAAGTTAATAAATAACTAAGTGTTTTAGGAAATCAAAAATTAGGTGAGAATAAGCTGCGTCTTTCATTGATATTACTCTTTATATAGAAAATTACAACAAGAGAACATGAGTCTTACATGAAAACTGAATCATACAATGAATAGGATATCTCCGAGAATATCTATAAGATTAACCCTATTACAACTTGGACAAGTTCCTAGAGTATGGGTTAGACACATTAATCAGATGTCTTTAAACACTTCCCCTTGTGTCGCCCAAAAGTGGTGCTCCTCTCGTTGCCTCGTCAAAAACCTTTCTAAGTAACAAAGACCTAGTAGGACAAAAATAACCTCAGTTGAACGAGAAAAAGAATACAACACACCATTCACATTTGGATAACTTCCACAAACGATGCTACCAACATGTTTCTCGAAAGTGAATTTAGGCAATGACTTAATGAACAAATCTATCACATTGTCCTCAGATTCAACATAGTTCACTTTTTCAGAAATTTTTGGGGGCTAACTTGCACTTTTCCACCAGTACCAAGAAATACCGAGCATAGCAAAAAAGATCCTGCAGACTGCTGTGGCATATTCGGTTCTTTGCGATGGAACAGATTTTTGCAGTCAATTCATCTTCTTGACTGTTATGCAAAAGATCCAATAATTTATGTATGTTGGACTATTTGAGGCAATTATAGAACCTTGGGGGAAATTCTGCCTCGTGAAGGATCCTTGTAGAAATTTTGAGCAAGGACAATGTTCCCTTTATTTTTTCTGAACCCATGACTAAAACATGTTGTTGATATCGCCGTGGTAAGGGCAATCATTTAGATTGTCCGTCATGTTTGCCTGTACAAGTTTTCATTTAAAAAAATTAATTCTGTTTTATTAATTAATAAATTGAAAATGAAGACTCTACAGCTCTACTTAATCTAAGTTTGATTCAAAGGAAATCCGCCAACTTTTGACACAACCAGTAACCATAGGAGAGGGGGTTGAGAAGAGCTTGCAAAAACAAAAAGAAGTAAAATAAAATTTATTTTTTTTATTCTTCCAATTCCAATAAAATGCAACTAATTTGATGAGAGTCTGTTGTTGCTGATTATAGAAGAACTTAGGCGATATATGCTTTGTATTGTCGCTTTTGATGTAGCCTTGCTTCATTTGTTCAAAGCAATCAACATTATCCTCATAAATGCTCGTAGGCTCATCTATGGTAAATTTCAAACCACAATTGCTTCGAACATGCGTGGATGGAAGCAGAAAGAAAAGGTAGTCCAACCAAAGCTACATAGTTTCTCTTTACTTTCATGAAAAGGAATAGTGAAGAGTCTGTACGTGCTTGTAAATGGGTTGGGAGACTACAGCCATGATTCCATGAATCTGAAAATCCAATTGGATTTTGGGTTTTTCTTGCACTCATATTTGGGGTTCAATGGTTAATGTTTTGGCAACATCCTAAAGGAATGAAGACAAGAAGAATAAAAAGGATGATGATGAGGACACCAACAATCATCACAACTAGACCAACCAGTAACATCTAGTAATGGTTATTGACTAGCTAGATTAGCTCGAATATGTTTGTATAATGGATCCTTGTATAAATTAACAATATATTTGAATTTTTATTTATTTAGGGTAGTGTTATTGACATACATTTTTTCTCAATTCACACACTCTCTATTTTTTTATTATGTCAAGTTTGATGTTCGGACCTCCATCTTTTTTCAATTATCAATAGATTTTGTCAACTCATATGAAAAGACAAATAAGGACAAAGAGAGAGAAAAACAAACAAATTACCCTAGCTACCCTCCCTTGTAATTATATTACAAATTACCCTAGCTACCCTCCCTTGTAATTTTTATTACAAATTACCCTAACTATCTTCCCTTGTAATTATATTTCTTTTTCTTTTTTCTATTTTCTATTTTCTATTCAGCAAGTCAAACATCTGAAACCTGCGGAGTTTCCAGGTGGGGATAGCGTCACTCCTCCATGTGTCGCCTCGCCAGCCCACCTCAAAACCTCACTACCCATATAAGAAAAATTGAAAAGCTAAAACCAGCAAAGAGAAGCAAACAAAGCCATAGAAATAAAGTTTGAAAAATTGATTTCTATGTCATCAATGTGGCATTGTTTTCCAGAGTGAAGATGTTTGCATGTGGGTGATCTATTCTTTCATTTTGGTATAGGCTCGTTATCCATGGTGGTTAAGAAGGCGTGCAAGTTCTTCTCAAAGAGCTTGATTGATAAGGTTTAGAGATGAAGGTGTGAAATAGACGGGTACGAGTTTGAGGTAAATAATAGAGTTGGGGTCCAAGACTACGTTGAGGATCCGAGATAGAATGATGATGAGAAAAGAGGATAAGGATGATTGATTTGTCAAATAAAAAAATTAAAAAAAATAATGGGTCATTGATCCAAAGCACCAAAATGAGGGAAAATTATCCCACTTACCCCAGCAAGAGATTTTTATTCCCATTAACACAATTTAAAGAAAAATGACAAATATACCCTCAACTTAATTAATAAACTACAACACTGCCATGCAATTCTCTCTCCCCTCTCTCCAGTCACGATTCACAGCTCTCTCTCTCTCTCTCTCTCTCTCTCTCTCTCTCCTGCAGAAAGGGCCGACCCGTGGAACTCCATCATTGCCGGCGCAGCCACCGGCTGCTTCCTCCATATGCGACCTCTGATCTGGTCTCTCTCTCTCTCTCTCTCTCCTGCAGAAAGGGCCGACCCGTGGAACTCCATCATTGCCGGCGCAGCCACCGGCTGCTTCCTCCAGATGCGACCTCTGATCTGGTCTCTCTCTCTCTCTAAGCTTCGATACACCCTGAAATACCTAGACTCCGGCATCGACTCCAACGCCGATTTGTGCCGGAGCGATAGACCTGCCTCCGCCATCAAAACCTCCAAAACTCTCCTCTTTAAGCTCGAATCTGTCAGGATTCATCACCTTATCTCCGACTATTTGACTGGCCGATCCTTGAAAGCTAGATGACAAACTTGCCTCCGAATTGTTTCATATTTACAAGCTCTGCCTTGACGCCATGTCTTCACAATTTTTCGGCAAGCCCTATAAGTTTCAGAAGGTGAGGAAGGCAACGGAAGGGAGATGAAGGCAGAGATCGAGCCCACCTAACGCATGGCGTGCTTGACAAGCAGTTTCTTCAGAATTTCGTGCCACTACTCTGCTTCTGCAACAGATCCCAGATTCTCGGGTCTACAACCGGCAAAGGGAGAAGAGGGAGAAGACATGGGTGCCCAGATCATTTTAAAAAAAAAAATTTCATAAGTAATGGGACAGAAGGAAAGAAAAAAAAAAGTTTTGAATGTTTATTGGGGGACAATAGATGTCTATTGGAGGAGGGCAATAGATGTTTTTAATTGAGTAATCTCCTTGTTTTTTTTTTTTTTTTTTTTTTTTTTCTGTAATCAAAGTTTTATTTGTCTAAATTTAGGGAGATTAGTTCCTATTCTAGCGACTGAAGGTCCTATTAGGGGGCAACAGACGTCTATTGGGGGGCAATAAAAGTCTATTAGGGGGTAATAGAAGTCTATTGGGAGGCAATAGATGTCTATTGGGGGCAAAAAAACTTGCCGGTGAGATTTTCAACAAATTCTAGTGGGCAGTAACCGGTGACCGGATTCTGGCGGCTGGTGACGGGATTCCGGCCGCCATTGACTGGATTCCTGTGAAAGTTGGCCGGATTCCGTGTGCCGGTGATGGGGCTCCGGTGAAGTCTCCTATGGTTTCTCTCTCTTCTATTCTCTCTCTCTCTCTAATTAACAAAGGAGTGATGGTAAAATGGTATTTAAAAAAAAAAAAAAAAAACTTAATGGGGTATTAGGGAAGACCTCCTTAAAGTGTTTCGGATAAAAAGAAATTAAAAAAATTAATGGGGTAGGTGGGAAAAAAAATCTAAAAATGGGGTAAATGGACAAAAACTCAAAAATAAAATATAAACATAATTGCAAGGACATAAGTAGTAATGAAACAAAAAAAAAAAAGGAACAAAAGGTGTTAATACAAAAAGAAACCAGGAAAAACAGACAGCTAATTTGGCTCAATTTCGGGTGGCTTAGAAGTTGGAAGGCCACATAATTCACTTTCCGCTGAACTAGAGTGGCCTCCAATAATGCAAATCGCAAAGAACAAAGATAAGTCGCTCGGTGGCCTGAGGTGGCCACCTCAGGCTGCAACCCTCAGGGCCAACCCTAGTGTACAGGCCCTCAAGCTAGCTGTAGATCTTCCTTCCATCAAACCTCATGTAGACTCCTATGGCAAGCAGCCACCTCAGGCTGCAACCCTCAGGGCCAACCCTAGTGTACAGGTCTTCAAGCTAGCTGTAGATCTTCCTTCCATCAAACCTCATGTAGACTCCTATGGCAAGCATTCAAAAGCGTAAATTTGTCTGGAGAAATTTCCGCCATACTAAATTACTAATAGCACTGACCTCACGCATATATTCTGTCGCATTGTGGTCAATTTGGAATGAAATCAGTGCTGGGATATCCAGTACTGACTACTGAGTGTGGGGGAGTAAAAATCTTGTGTCAATAATAAAGGGCAAGGTCGACTGGAGGACATGGCTGGATCCCTGGAGCACACTAGGAGAAATGGCACGTCCTACGAACCAACTTGTTGCTTAATTAAGGAAAACGATAGGTGAAGCCAATATTCTGTTCACTTTTTTTTTTTTTTTTTTGGTTTACAGAGTCATGCTGTATCCCAAAGCTATCAACCAAGAACTAATCGGTCCTTAGCCACAAACAACTAGTCAACAACTGCATGGGTCTAACACGAGTTGTGAGTTTTCCAACTGGATGCTCAACCACCGGGCTACATGTTGTGGTTTGTATTCACCTTGTTAAAACAGCGTGAGTGTCCATTCAGACGTCCTTCTCCGGATTCGGCCGGTCTCATTTGTGTTCCAACTTGTTGCGTAAGTTACAAACATTATATGTCAAAGGTCCAAGACCTTAATCAAGGGTTCAAGACTACTCTTCCTCATCCTTTTTTTCTAGGTCTACGGTCAAAGAGAAAGCAACGACTTTTTTGATCACTCTCATAATGTGATGACAACCTTGTCCCCTATATACGTCGATCTGAAAACCCCAATCTAAATAATTGAATGGGGTTACATGATTTAGCCGATAAGGCACGCATATCGTAAGGAAGTTTCCATGAAAAACTCATTTATTGACCCTTCAGCATATTTATAGTCCAAGACTCAAAACCCAGCTAGTAGCTCTCACTTCATAAATTTATATATTTTATTGTTATGTCCCTTGATAAAGCGCGTGAAGGGGAGATGAAGCCAAAACGCTCAAACAAATATGGAATATCAATTTTCCAAATAAAGATGGAAGTTTCCGTGCAGAACTCAGTTGGACTCTTAGCATTCAATAGCTTAAAGTCTGTGGGAAGACATTTCCATACCAAGAATTGGTCAGAGACATAAAAAGTTAAAAACGAGTAGCATTGAATTTCCCAGCAAAGAGGCAGTTAGCACTTAGCAGCATCAAGGGTGCTGACTTCATGGACGCAAATAATCAGAAGCTCATGTGGTGGCTTTATATATATCGTTACTATCTTCGTTTCTTATCATTTCCATTTTCATGAACATTCATTCTACCATCTTTAACAAGAAAGAATGAGCTCCCAATTTGACACCACTGTCGACAGTGACCAGAAATCTTTCAATTCCGCAATCAACGGGGCTGTTGCTGCTTCTGTTAGTAAGTTTTTATTTTATTTATTTCATTCTAGAAACGTCAATAAGCAATTAATAATATTAATATTATTATAACTAAAAATATACAACTAGTTTGTGAGTCGAACTCATTACACATTTACACAGTCTAGGCACTTTTGTGCATTTAGTTTTTTGCATTTGGTCTAGTCTTGTCGAATTAACTCTTAGTGGATCTAGGTGTACACCAATTGAGGTCTCTAGGCAGCTAGGTTTATTGGTTAAAGAGTTAGGTTTCTAGCGCCTCCGGCGTAGTACCAAAGGGGGATCCCCGCTATGTCTACGTATTGATTATACAATGAGTGGGTCTAGTTTCTATGTACCGCTGTGGGTACTACCACTTACTTCTTGTCTGTTAATGGCAGCGGAAGAGTATGTAATGGCCTATTCTGGCTTTCGATGAATATATTTTCGTCTACTGGCTCCATTCTCAAAAAACTCATTACACATTTACAATAAAATTATGGTTCAATATTTCTCAAAAGAAGCATGTTTTTTTGCTTCATTTTGTTTTCAATTCAATTCTTTTTTAAAACTGACTTTGTTACATAAATTTGATACTTTGTCCAAAAAATTTCAATTCTATTTTCATTTCTCACTTTTGTTTTCTTTTCTTCTGTTTCAGTTTCTACTGTGGTACTGATCATTGCTGTTACAGCCATTATATGTGCCATTATTAACTGCGTGCAAAAGTCTGGAAGTTCTATTCCAATTTCTGCCAAGATAAGTAGTAGCAATACCGACAACGATTCCAACAACAAAGTAGCAGTGGACTTGAGACGTGTTCAATTTCCAGTAGCTTTTGATTCCCAGGCTGAGTTTCCGACAATCAAAGGGTTTCTAAGCAACATGGCAAGAGAGAAGCCTATAACTTACTCAGCGAAGCAAATTGCAGAATTCACACATAACTATAGCTACTCTAACATATTAGGTTCAGGCGGTTTTGGAGTAGTATATAAAGGGCTTCTCGAAAATGGAGTACAAGTGGCTGTCAAGGTCCTTACGAACAACAATAGGGCTAAGATAGTTGAAGAGCAGTTTATGGCAGAAGTTGGAGCCTTGGGAAGAACTTACCACGTCAATTTGGTTAGACTCTATGGCTTCTGCTTCGCCCCCGAAATGAAAGCCCTTGTCTATGAGTACATGGAGAATGGTTCTCTTGACAAGTTATTGTTCAGTGACAATGGAGAAGTAGATTTAGAGAAGCTTCATGTTATTGCAGTCCAAACTGCAAAAGGGTTGGCTTATTTGCATGAGGAGTGTGAACAAAAGATCATTCACTATGATATTAAGCCCGAAAATGTGCTTCTGGATGAGAACTTGAATCCCAAGGTTGCGGATTTTGGACTCGCCAAGCTTTGCAATAGAGGGAGTAGTCGAATGCTCCTAACCAATTTCAGAGGGACAGCTGGATATGCAGCGCCAGAGATGTGGAAGCCTTATCCTGTGACTCACAAATGTGATGTTTACAGTTTTGGTATTCTTCTCTTTGAGATTGTTGGAAGAAGAAGACACTGCGACGATAATGTGAGCGAGTCTCGAGACTGGCTACCTAAGTGGACATGGAACATGTTTGAGAAAAATGACTTAGCAACACTGTTATTGCGCTGTGGGATCGAAGAGAGAGACAGGGGAAAAGCAGAGAGGATGTTAATGATAGCTCTGTGGTGCATTCAGCATTCACCAGAAGCAAGACCTCTCATGAGCAATGTAGTGCAAATGTTGGAGGGGCATAAAGAAATTACTCCACCTCCTTGCCCCTTTGAACATGTGCAATCTCCGCAACTAAATTTCAGTCAAAATAGTGGAACAGATGACAACACTAGTACTTCGGCATCAGCTACAATGATTGATCCACACCCTAGTGTGACGCATGAAATTGAGCTAGTTGTCGAATAGGTTACAATCAAGATTGTTGTATGTCCAACAGTCAAAATTTCATATATTTTCTGTTGCTCGGTTGTTAAATTGATTTCAGTACCAATGCAGAATGTAATGTATTTGATATATATGTAAATTTCATTTGTTAGATGTATCCCTTCTTGTTATATATGTACTTATGTCGTAAGATAAGGACTGCCATAGAACCTACTGAATTTCGGCTAAATTACCATATCAGAGTTTTTAGTATGCTCTATTCATCTGTAATAGGATTTCAGATGGGGTTTAAGGAGGTAAAATCAAGATTGCAATAAAGAAAGTAATAAATCCTCGTTACACTAGGATAAGTCAAACTATACAGAATAATTAAAAAATGGTCTTTCTAAATGTACTCGGCAAATATCTAAATATATCTAGCGAGATTATAAAAATTCTAAATATACACAGCAAGTTTTGCCAATAATACCCTTTTTAATAAACCCAGCAAAACCTATATCGGGAAAATTTTTAGATTCGAGTGCTGCCAGTTGAAGCATCTGATTTGTGAACCATATAAGATGCCTCACCAAGTACATCAGTCAGAGGGCGCCATGTATCTTGTATTTTGCAAGCAAGAAAGATGCTTACAGTTGCAATTATCTTCCAACATCCTTACCATTAGATTGACGCATGTAAAATCGGTGGCCACTACAAGAAAAATGGTCTTTTGCAAGAATTTTTTCCTTGTAAAAAACTAGAAATTCCTTGCATTAACCCAAATATTCCTTGCATTTGAGTCCTTGCAAAGAGGCTCTTGCAAAAGAGCAAATACAACGACTTGAAAATTCCTTGCATTTGAATTCACAAATGCAAGGAATTGTTCATCTCAAATGCAAGGAATTTAACACCTGAGATTAACTACAGTTAACTGATATACAAGGACAATTCCTTGCATTTGGTATTAAAAAAATTTTAAAAAAATTAAAACTAAATAAAAAAATTACCACAAATGTCATTCTGGAATTTTTTTATTCCTTGAATTAAAAATAAGGACAAAATACTGTTTACTCCCTATACTTATAGGGTCTCGACATTTCAATCCCTAACGTTTCAATTTTACCTAAAAAGTCCCTGAACTTTCCAATTTCATCTAAAAAGTCTCTGCCGTCAATTTCCCGTTAAAAAATCTGTTATCTTGCTGACGTGGCACTATTTCAACAGTAAAATGACTATTTTACCCTTATTGACGCCAAAAAAAAAATTTACTCTTTTTTTTTTTAATTCTTTTTTTAACTCTTTTTTCTCTATTTTTTTAATTTGTTCTTTTTTATTCCTACTTTTTTTTTTAACTCTTTTTTCTCTATTTTTTAAATTTGTTCTTTTTTATTCCTACTTTTTTTTTTTAACTCTTTTTTCTCTATTTTTTAAATTTGTTCTTTTTTTTAAAACTTTTTTTTCTCTATTTTTTTTAATTTGTTCTCTTTTTTTTAACTCTCTTTTCTCTTTTATTTATTTATTTTTTCTCTCTTTTTTTTTTAACCCTCTTTTCTCTTTTTTTTTCCTACTCTTTTTTCTTTAACTCTTTTTTCTCTTTTTTTTTTAAAAAACTTTTTTCCACTTTTTTTTATTTGTTCTCTCTCTTTTGTTTGTTTTTTTATATTTCTTTCTCTTTTCTGTTTACCTCTTCTTCCTCTTTCTCCTCTCTGCTCTTAGGCCTTTTTTTCCTCCTCCCTGATCGCAGCTCCATTTTTCGGCGAGCATCACCACCTCTCTTAATCACCGTTGGCGTGCCCGCCACTCCAAGCAAGTGCTGGCCATTCCACCATCCATCCATCATCCCCGTCATGCCAGCAAGCATCACCACCTCTCCTAATCACCCCTCTCCATATAGCGGTTCCAAACCAAATCGGAGCACACCCAAATCAAATCAATTCACGTTCCACCTCCCTTTATTTGGTGCCAAAACAGTTCAAACATTTCTCTCTAAAGTTACGATCAGAAACAGCCAAATAGACCAAAACATGGAAACTCACAGGAAAACTCAAATATCTTATCCTCTTCGAATCTCTACTGGCTCATCATCTCAGCAAACCAACACCAAAGAAACGTTATGGACGTCGAGAGAAAGTTTCTGATATAGCTACGACACCACGAAGGGGCCGGAATCTGAAGGGAAGAGAACCCGACCATTCCGGCTTCCAAGCGTGGCCGAAAACTGGAGCTGTGATCAGGGAGGAAGAAAATAAGGCCGAAGAGCAGAGAGGAGGAAGAGGAAGAAGAGGTAAATAGAAAAGAGAAAGAAATATATATAAAAAAAAAAAGAGAGAACAAATAAAAAAAAAGAGAAAAGAGAGTTAAAAAAAGAGAGAAAAAAGGGTAGGAAAAAAACAGAGAACAAATTAAAAAATAGAGAAAAAAGAGTTAAAAAAAAAGTAGGAATAAAAAAGAACAAATTAAAAAATAGAGAAAAAAGAGTAGGAAAAAAAAAAAACAAATTAAAAAAAATAGAGAAAAAAGAGTTAAAAAAAAGGTATGAATAAAAAAGAACAAATTAAAAAATAGAGAAAAAAGAGAAAAGAGAGTAATTTTTTTTTTTGGGGTCAGTAAGGGTAAAATAGTCATTTTACTGTTGAAATAGTGCCACGTCAGCAAGATAACAGACTTTTTAACGGAATATTGACGACAGGGACTTTTTAGGTGAAATTGGAAAGTTCAGGGACGTTTTAGGTGAAATTGAAACGTCAGAGACTGAAACGTCGAGACCCTATAAGTATAGGGAGTAAACAGTATTTTGTCCTAAAAACAATTAGTTCAACTGTATATACAGACCAAAAAAAGAAAAGTGTACATAAAAAATTGATGCTACTAAGCTATAACAAGATTAACAAAATCAAGATACATATACACAAGTAGAGACACTAGAACAAAAATTAGTAAAAATGCAAATCACTGAAGCTTGGGATGAGTGTATTTTGGTGTGGGGAGAATCGTCCAAACTCATCTAATCCCAAGATCCCCTCAAAAACTTTCTATTTGAGCCTTCAAGTGCCATTTCCTTGCTTCATTATGAGAATATTGGAAAAGCCAATCATTAGAGTTCAGCGCTTATGTAACTTAGAATTACTAACTGTTTTAAACAACAAGCCATAGAGAAAACTCCAACTTGATGATCATATAATCTAATTAAGAAAGATAAAGATGCTTAGTCACATGAAAAGAGTCGATTGTACCTAAACTAACAAATCTTCAGTGTTTGATGTCCAATCATGTAAATAAAATTAAGTGGCTCCATGAAGGAACACCTATTTAGGTACTTTACAGATATATTTAAGCCAAAATATGAAGTACAATTACAATGTTTCATTTAAGCGCAGCTAGAGAACCTTGGCATATGACTTAAGGAACCAACACTACAAGAAAAACAGGCATTCTCACACAGATGAAATATGTGTGAATACATACAAATTCACACGGATTTCTGTGTGTATTCGTCTTTTCACAAAGTACAGTCACGGATTTGTAATTTGTACGTGTTGCGAGCGTTGCTAATGCCCTCTCACACAGAAAAGGCTGTCCCTGTGTAATATTTGTGCTGACCCCACTTTAATTTCAGCAACTACACTTATGTCTCTATTTATATATTCATTGAATTTTAATTAATTTAACTTCATTTAGCTTTTTTTTTTTTGGTTCCTCCATTTACTGTATTGTCCTTCATGTGATTTTCCAGAATTGGAGTCTTTCAATTGTCTTGAGAGCTTCTATGATACACCAGACGCAACTGATCATCTCAGGTTGCTTGATTTCAACCTGATTGAAGCGCAACTCCATGACCAATAGTAACCCTAACAAGAAGCCAAGCCCTTTGTCATTCCTCACATCTAATAACAGATGCCTTGGGATAATCCTGTTCTTCTTGTTGCCCCGAGCTGCATTTCCAGACAACTCCAGCGCCTGAACTAAAACCCACAGAAAAAATTAGGTCAAAATCTCAGGGCAAAATTGAATAAACCCTAAACTTCAAATTCAAATATGAAACCCTTACTAACAAAATTGAACTGAAACTCTAAATTTAGAAATGCAAGAGAGAGAGAGAGAGATGAGCGCAATTTCAGCTGCGAGGTACTCAAGCACGGGGCCAAGTAGACCGGAGCCGACACGCTGAGCATACCTTCCCTTCTTCAAGTAGCGACCAATCCTACCGACCGGAAATTGCTGACCGGCTTTGACGGAGTGAGTCACCGCCTTCTTCTTGGGGCCATCACCCTACCTTCCTCCGGCTTGCACTTCAGACGCCTCTGGAACCTATCAACAACACAAAACCCAAACCAACCCCATCAAAAAAAAAATCTCAGATCCACAAATAATAGATCTTACACCCATAGATCTACAATAAAGAATCACAAAAATAGCAAGAAAATTACATAGAATAACAAAGACAATGGTAGAGAGAAAAAACTGAAAACCAGATGTAAAGCTTAGTACTTCATAGATAGATCTGGAGAGAGAGAGAGAGAGAGAGAGAGAGGTGGGTGGTTCTGACTTGAGGGACCTGAAAAACTTGAATGAAGAGATATTATCTATCTCTCTCTCTGCGTCTCTCTTTCTTTGAGTCTACGAGTGTCTGAAAATGGGGGCTTAACCTCAGTAGTCAAAACAGCGAGCAATGATTTTCAACCGCAGTCAATTTCTAACCATTCTAAAAGCAAGACCCGAAATCACCGGTGACCTAGTCCTTTGTTACCGGCTACAGCCAGCTGGCCCAGTCACCAAGCCCCATACAGCGACAACCCTGATTAATAATGAAGGCGGAATGACTTAGACGGACCCGTTGGAATTTTACAGTAAGCTATTGAAAAGATTTCACACGGATATCTGTGTGAAACCTAGAAATAGTGAGCCAAATAAAATTACACTATTAAAATTATGTACTGAAATTTTTTCTTTCAATTTATTTTGATATAAAACTCACACGGATGGTCGTGTCAGTTCCAAATATTAACATT
The DNA here is from genome assembly GCF_002994745.2 of Rosa chinensis. Lineage (NCBI taxonomy): Eukaryota > Viridiplantae > Streptophyta > Magnoliopsida > Rosales > Rosaceae > Rosa > Rosa chinensis. Next base: position 15,367,540 of record NC_037088.1, on the reverse strand, counting down.
TTTTTTTTTGGCTACATAAATATTAACACCTATTCATATATAATTATGTTTACTAGAATCTTATTATTCATATTTTTACACAGATATCTGTGTGAATAAATATTTCACACGGAAAACCGTGTGAATTTTTAATTTACCTATGACAAATTTACAGAATTCTCTGAATTTTACTTTATTTCACACGGACTCCATGTGTAAATTGACTTGAAAAATATTAGGTCCCAGTTTGAACCTTATGTAGTCACAATAGTCTGTGTAGGAAATGTATACATACAGATTTCAGTGTGTACTATAACACTTTATACACGGATAATTGTCCGTTTGAAGCTCTGTGACAACATCATCCTTATGAAAAGACATATTTTTCTAGTAGTGCAACCCATACCATAACAAAATCAGTTAATTACAATAGAAGAACTAATTTCATAACAATCAAAGTAAAAGTGCAGCAATAACAACAACCACAAATTGATGTAAAGTAGAGAACCAAGTTAATCTAGATATTGTCCAACAACAAGTTCTATCGATTTCTTAAATTTCAATTAAGGCTTATGTATACACATGTACACACACACGCACACAAAACTTAAGTATGATTTCTCATCACCTAACTACATCAAACAAAATAGTCCAACACACACAAATTTAGTGTCACAAAGAAATTGAATCCTAAAAGAAGGAAAAAAAAAAGGATACCTTTCCAATACGAGCCAATCCAGGATGGCAAGAATGAGATGTTCAAAGGTCAATCATAGATTGGGATTTGCAACCCAAAATTTCTACCACATGTTTTGCATCTGTCATGAACAAAAACTCACTCAAACCCAATTAAATAAACTCAATCTTCAATCACTGCTCTAGATATCAATATCCAGCAAGTTACTTTGTAGACATTTTGCTGAAAGTTTACTGATTACTTCCAAAACATTATCCATTTTATAGTTAGTCCTCTAGATGACATAAATTAATTAATCCAACACTTTACACACTGTATTTGCTTGACTAGAACGTGCTCGTTGTTTGAAAGCAATGGCTTGGCAGCCATGAATTCAATTAAAATTAAGTAGTAGCACAATGCTTAATGGAAATGCCATGAATTAAATTTAGGATTAAATACTTGTTACTCCCTGTACTTTTCACCGAAAAACAGTTCTGTCCCTCACCTTTTAAATTAAACAATTTAGTCCTTATTCTCTCTAATTCTCACACAACAGGTCCCAAAATGACCATTATACCCCTCACTTTCTTTTTTTATATTTTAAATTTATTTTCTCTCTTTATTATTTTTATTTTTCCTGCTACTCTCTCTCTCTCTCTCTCTCTCTCTCTCTCTCTCTCTCTCTCTCTCCAAATTTGTCTCCAACCTCGAGTTCATCTACATTGACGGCGACCCATTTTCTGGTCAGGGTTTAGGGTTGATAGGACCCCCACCTCTTTGACCCGAAATCTCCGATGGCAGAGCTCAAAAACAGTGACATAAAACGCACTTAATTAAACGAAGATAACAGAGAACTCAAAAACTGTCACAAAGGAAATGGCAGCAAATTGTACCATGATCGGCGAACAGGGTTATGATCGAGTTGAGGAAGTAAAGCAATTCGACGACTCCAAGCTCGGAGTCAAAGGCCTCGTCGACTCGGGTCTCTCCTCCATCCCCTGAATCTTTATCCACCCACCCATAATATCACACCAATTCCAGCCCACGACCCAACCCGACGCCGAATCAATCCCACCATCAACCTCTCCGACTTCCACTTTGATCGTCACTCTGCCATCGTCGACCCATTTAATTTTAACCATCACACAGTGTTAGATTTGAACAATTCAAGATATAAGCAGGTTCAGACAACACCAGACACAACAAACGATGTCCCCGCTGCCTCCTTGCTCTTCACGACATCGCTCAGGATGTCAATGTAGAGAAACTCAACCAGACTGCCGGAGTAGGAGGTCCACTGGGCGGAGGAGATGTTGAGGTCGAGGGAGAGATCTCCTCTATCAACGGCGTCAGGAAGCTGGTCTTGGCCTTGTTGCGGTGGAGAGACCTGGCGGGGCCGTTGTAGGCTAGAGGTACTCCTTTGGAGTGTCAAATGAGCCACACCCTCTTCTTCTTCCACGGTCCAGCCCATAGATTTGTTTTTCTTTCTTTGAATTGTACTAATTGAATTGAGAAGATGAATTTGACGTTTTGATGAGTTTGATGATGAATTGAATACCCAAAATACGAATTAAGGGTTTTGTTTTGTTTTGAGAGAGAGAGAGAGAGAGAGAGAGAGAGAGAGAGAGAGAGAGAGAGAGAGAGAAGCAGGAAAAATAAAAATAAAAAAGAGAGAAAAATATATAAAAAGAAAGCGAGGGGTATAATGGTCATTTTGGGACCTATTGTGTGAGAATTAGAGAGAATAAGGACTAAATTGTTTAATTTAAAAGGTGAGGGACTGAACTGTTTTTCGGTGCAAAATACAGGGAGTAACAAGTATTTAACCCTTAAATTTAACTTATTTTCTATTGAATGCCTTAGTTAACCGTGCAAATTCTATATCCATTCTAAACTTGACATATGACTTAAATATAAACAACTTGACAGTAAATCTACTAACATAGGATGCCAACTTTCTATGTCTTAGGACATTCTCCACGAAAGGAACTGCATAAGAAACATAAACAAATCAAGTTATTGTCCTACCACTCAAATATTTGTGCAACTACCAAATTTGGGCAACCAACCATATAGGAAATGCAAGGAGTAGTAAGTATCGGGAATAGAAGCAGGACAAGACGCTTTGAAATATCCTTGGGGAACTTCTCCAAACAAGCCACTTGAGTTGGAATAAATGAATTATACACAATTACTATAAAATTTAAAAGGCGAGTACTATTCTTGGTATTTCCAACTTCATGAACATAGTTACTTGTTTGCTATCAGCAGGATCGTCAAATTTTTATTCTCATACAAGCAAGATCCACCAAACACAGATAGCGTGATATATACATGATGAACTTGCTATGACAATCACAATTAGATTCAACCTCATGAACATTAAGAACAGAAAGCAACAAAATAGACAGCATTTAAGATGTAGAAAGTTTAGAACTTCATTGCTTTGCTATTTTTCAATTTCCCAACCCATATTGAAGGGACATAAAGTTCAAATGCCTACCCAAAAAAGCATCCGATTGTACTTCCTCGGAAACAATTAAATCCAAGGAAACTAGGCTCAGTATTATTTCCCCAAAGAGCAAAACTTGATGAAGTGGTTGAAGTGCAAACAAATTAAACAAGTAAAAGAACCATTGACAAAGAACAAACCATACCCACTTCATGTCTATAGGAAATCAAACAAAAATAAATAACTATGCATATGTCCATAGACATTGAAACTATGGAGGGATGAACAGAAAATTGATTACAATTTGGATAGAAACAATGCGAAAACAAAATATACCCAACACCAAGTATGGATTGAAGTTTTTGTTTTAGAAAAACCCACAATGATTTGAACTTCAGATAGTTCAAAAAACTAAGACCAGAAGTACATACCAGTAACAAAGTTGAAAGTCCTCAAAAACTTGGTTTCTCGGCAAGTGTTTAGTCCAACAAACATGTAAAATTAAAGAAAATTCCAACCCCAAGTAAAGTAATGTAAAGAATTGAACTTTGAAATTGGGATTGATCAATTGGAAGAGAAATTGCATACCCAAAAAAAAAAGAAATGGGAGCGAAAAAGTAAAGCCCTTTTGTGTATTGTGTTCTTCTTCATCGTCTCTGCAAAACAATAAGAATTTCAGTTGTTTTTAGTGAATCAAAATATATATTAATTGAATGGCTGCCAGGTTAAAATGTGTTTTGGGCCTATTACCATGGCACAAACACTTTGAATATGTTAAAGTAGTGAAAGAAGAACTCAGAAATGAGTAGAGAGATGATGTGGGTTTTACTCGGTCAATAGATTTTTAGAGATAAAGCTATAAAGCAAATGAAAGAGTTTTACCATCAGCTATTCAGAAATTAAATCCAGAAGTGAAATTGAAACCCTAATTCAGAAATTAAACCCATTAAAAGCTCTTGGAAGAAAAATTGAATCCATGAGAAGAGAGACCTTAAAAGTTTTCGGCAATGAGAGACCAGATGAAGGTGGCGGTGATGACGGCGACGCTTGAAATTGAGAAACTAGCTTTAGTTTGGGAATGGGTATTCATGTGCAGTACCAGATCCACACAAAGAAGGTAGACATGTGCGGTTGGGGTATTCAGGGATATGGGGATCTTCTTCAACCTGGAGTAACCGAGAGATTTATATTAGTTTTCTCCAATGGCAAAGTGATAGACCCGAGGTGTCAATAGTGAAGGGTCGGGCAAGGAATCAACTCGAAGTCCTTGCATTTAGATTTTCAATGCAACGATTATGAAGGTATATACAACGACCTTTACCACTTTTTGAATTTCAAAATATTAAATACAAGGAGTTGTTACATTCTTTGTAAATGCCAAGACCCAAAAGCAAGGACTTGCAGTATTCTTTGGATAATGCCATTAAATGCAAGGAATTTAGTCTCCTTGTATTACAACCCGTTGCATATGCCAAAATTTGTTGTAGTGGGCACAACATCATTGCTCATGCTATTGTCACCTGAGGCCTTAGACGCTATCAACACAAATATGAGCTAAACTTAGAATTCAAGCCTCATTCCAAGCTCTTTAAGATAACTCACGCAATTCTCCGTCTTTCTTCGACCAAAAAGAGACTAACTTTTTGGGAAAAGATTTGGAAAAATGAACCACCTGCTAAGAGGTTTTAAAGCAAAAGAGTATCATGGATGGAGATTAGAATGGGTGTAGGGTGTAGACCACGATGAATTCAGGGAGGAGATTGTTGGGTACGTTTTGGACGTGAGATCTGCTGGGTGTGGGTTTTGGGCATGAGATTTGCTGGGTTTAATTAATAATTAGAGTATTACTGGAAAAGTTTCTAGGTGTAATTAGAAATTCTATAATTTTGCTGGGTGTAAAAAACTTGCTGTGGATCTACACAAAAATTTATTAGGTACATTTAGAAAGACCCTTAAAAAAATACTCGAGACTCATACTAAATTCCTCTTCAACTTGGTACATAGATCTTGTCAATTTCCAACTTGTCGAGTGAGTAATGTGTTGGAGAGGAAAGATCCCATATTGGAAAAGTGACAAATAAAATATAACTTATAAGTGGGTGGATCACACCCAATTAGACCAAGGCCTTTTGTGATTAAAACCCAACACTTAACGGGTGGTTAAGTTTGAATAATATCGGTACAATGATGGACCATGGGCCACGCTTGTCGTTGTTTAACATGATATCAGAGCAGGTTCCTCTTCAATTGTGTCCCCAATTACCATGGATCCGAATTTGGGTTCCCTATATTGCCATCGGAAAAATTCCGATTGGATTGTTACCATGTGTCCGATGTGGGCCTTGGATTGTTATATTGACCAAGTCACATCTTGTGTCCCAATTTCCAATGTGCAAATTGGTTTGTTAATTAATTTCATGTGCAGACCTAGAGCTAGGTTGCAAGTGAGGGAGCGTGTCGGAGAGGAAATATCCCACATTGGAAAAGTGACAAATAAAATATAACTTATAAGTGGGTGGATCACACCCAATTGGACCGAGCCCTTTTGTGATTAAAACTTAACACCTAACGGGTGGTTAAGTTGGGACAATATCAGTACAATGGTGGACCACGGACCACGCTTGTTGCCATTTAACGTAATGGAATACACTGTCGGACATATTTTTGTAAGTAGATAGATTAGTTGATCCTCCTTCTTCACAAAGGCAAAGCAACTAATCTTAATTGGCAATATCGATCCTCCACTTGGTAGCCATCCTCCCACTCTGGCATCATTTCAAACTTTAGCACCTCCAAAGATTGAAATCGTTTAATTACACAAGATCCATTTCTAGTTTTCCATAGAACTCGGGACTAATAACTGCAATCACTAAAATGCATGAGTTGTACAACACATAAGGAAGAGTGTCCCAACCAATTTGGAAAGCTGGTATTTGGTGTTGCATGCTTAGTTTATGCAGATTTATTGAAGGTTTGAGCTTAACAAGCACGTCTCCCTTGTTTTGGGAATTGTTAGCATCTCATTACCCCATTTCAACTCTAACTCCTACATATCTTTCTTACCGTTATCCTTCACATTGGCTTGCATGGCATCCATACTGTTAACTACTCTTTGCAAGCTCAAACCAGAAAGTTTTCCCTGAATATGTGAAATATTTTAGTATTGATCTCAACAATTTGTTTGCCATTTCAAGGACAATCTCTTTAACTTTATTCAGCCATTCTCTCACAGCAGGGTATGATATTTTCTTTTGCTCGATGTGCATCATTGACCACTGCAATGAGGGCTAGTAAAGTCAATCTAAATTTCCTGAGTGAATAGTCACCATTTTACTTTCCTCTAAATAATATGTGAACTCCGGTCAAATAATCCTATCACACAATACCTGGATGGAAGCAGAGAGAAAAGGTAGTGCAACCAAAGCTACAACGTTTCTCTTTACTTTCATGAAAAGGAATAGCGAAGAGCCTGTGTTTGTAAATGGGTTGGGAGACTATAGCCATGATTCCATGAATCTGGAAATCCAATTGGATTTTGGGTTGTTCTTGCAAACATATTTGGTGTTCAATAGTTAATGTCTTGGCATCATCTTAAAGGAATGAAGACAAGAAGAATAAAAAGGATGATGATGAGGACAACAACAATCATCACAACCAAACCAACCAGTAACATCTTGAAAATACAAGGATGAAATGTTTTTTTGGAAAATGGGGATTGCAAGGCACGTATCAATCCTTACTGGGCAGAAACTAAAAATAATAAACAGAACACCAAATTTTTTGTTACGCAGTGAAAACCTCAAACATGAGATTAAAAATACTGCAGGGCTCTTACTCTTGAGAACCCAAAATAAGAATTAACTTATGATGAATGATATGTTCTTTACAAACACATATAGCTCTCTACGCGGCTACAATCTCTAGACTCACAAGAGTGGTGCTTGTCTTCAATCTTGACCTTCTTCTTCACTTGAACGATCACCAAATATCGCTCTTCTTTCTCCACAGCCTCTCTACTGATCTCAAGAGAATCTAAGCATATGAGGAACACGAAAAAGAACACTTAAGCAAGGAACAAGTGTCTTTGATTCTTATGGCAAAACTGATATTAAGCAAGCAAGACTCCAAACTAATTCTTGCGTCCAAGGTCATCCTTCTGACCATGCATCTGCAGCATATTATAATAGACCAACGCAATCTTTTCAATACACAAAGATTCTACCCTAATTGGATTCTTATTAGGAAAAGATCTTTTAATTAAAGATATCCAATTAAAGTCAATAAATTCTAAATCACCTAGGATTTTGATAACACGTTTTGACAATCAGAAAATATCTTTATATAAAAGATGATAAACCCAAAAGATACTTTCCTAACACACATGACTAACTCAAAAGGATACTTCAATGTTTTGTATGGGAATGCCAATACACCAAGTTCAGCAAAACTTGTACCTACAATCTCCCCGTTTGGCATTCCTATACAAAACAAAAATTAGGACAAACTCTCCCCCTCAACAAATACAGGAGGAGCATCACAACTCTTCATCCATTCATTCCTGAAACATTTCTTACACATTGGTAAAATGCATAAGAAAGAATAACGTTATCACAGTCATGCCAAAGATAGAATAATGTTATCATAGTCACACATCTAATTTCTCCCCCTTTTTGAATAGGAATGACAAAGGTAACTTACGTAGCGGAAGCTATGTAGAAGAGAATCACCATTAGATGTTGTGCAATAGACACCAGCCCAAGAAGAATCAATTAGAGAAAGATAGTCCAAGTATCAATACTCCCCCTAGGTGTGTTCATGTGATGAGAGATGCAAGAATGAAATGCAAACATATGGGTTGTATCCAAATGCTAAGAACATATTTAATTCGCATAGTTTTTCCAACAAGAGCAATACCACTTAACCATAAACAAGAGTGCAATAAAATAAGTTCACACGAGTGAATTGATTCCGACAATCACAAGGTAAGATAGAGGATGATCGAGTATTCTATACCTTTTGTTGTGTAGAGTGAACATATCTCAAGATGTGGTGTATAATATTTGTGGAAACTTGAAAAGCAACACTCACATATGAAACAATTTAAAACACATAATCTTTATTCCCCTTATAACATCGTGTGGGCATGATTTTGAATTTTTTCTTTTTACCTTTCACAGAGTAAGCAAGGATCATTCGATGCCAGAGATTGAGGGTAACCAATTTATCACACAAAATAAAAACTAACTAATTTAAACTAACTAAAACACAAATCAAACAAACAAAATCTGAAACTAAACAAAACAAAACGTCAGACACTAGAAAAAAGAGAAAAAGATGGCAGGAAATAGAGGGGGATAGAAAGTGGCTCTGCAATCCTAAACAAGAACAATATTTTGGGGGTTTTGGTTTTTAACGAAAATAAAAGAGAATACAAAAGGAAAATGATTTTGATTCTAGGTTTTGAGAAAATAAGATGGAGAACATGTTAGAGACTCGGAAATCCACCACCAATTACTTTCAAACAATGTTAAGTTAACCTAGTTTCGATTACTAAGGTGTGAACAGAAACCAACCAAGAAACAAGTCGGAGCAGATCATGTCCCTTATTAATGTTTCCCTAATTACTTAGTCTACGTGAACGCACAATAGCTAAGCCTATCAAACATGCATGCAATCAAGGTATAGAATGCTATCCTATCAACAACACATATAGTGTCAACATATTTGAAGCATTAAGATCTCATGGAAACGATTGGTTATAGAGTTGCAGTCTAGTGTGGAACGCCTACGTAGCATGCTCTTCTAGTTGTTTAAAACATCAGCTTTTGTCCAAAGTCTTGCATACTTGTGGATTAGAAAACAAGACGATTAGGTGAATTATTTTCTAAACCTAGCTCCAATTACATGCATAAATCCTATGTTCGCGACCATAAAACATACACATGCAAAAGTTTTCAATCAATCAGAATTAAACAACCAATTCACACCAAAGATCAAGAAACTAAATTAAACCAAACATATGTTCTACATAATTGGGGCTTCAAACCTCGCCCCCTAACAAAAGATAGTTAGTTACACATTGTTTTGAAAACCAAAATAAAACAAATAGAGAAAAAGAAGATAAGATGATGGCGGACGAATGAGAAAGAGAGATAGAAGAGAAGGTGAAAGGCGTGGTCCTTTTTCAAAGGTGCTGCAGTGGCTCTTTATATAGGGGATACAACCCTAGTTTCCTTCTCCAATTCTGCTTTGCAAACCTTCCTTAGTTGCTTGAGGTTTCCTTCGATTGGTGTACAATTTAATTACTTTCAAGCCAATAAATAATTCCATGTCATCAAGATTGAGTCATGATCTCCAATTTGTATCCAAGTATAATTGGGGATGCTTTTGGACGTCATAGACTCTAGAATCTTCATGTAAATATAAATTCCGTCAAAAACCAGATTCACGCTCCGCTTGACCTTCCTATATTAAATCGGGCATAACTTCTTCTAGAAAAATGATATAGACGAACCGTAAAAATCTGTGGAAACTAAACATCCGAGGCTTTTCAACAATATAAAGATCATTATCTGGTTCATTCTGAGTTGCTCTCAGTGCTCTGTCGAAGTTGACTGATCTGCACAGGAAGATTTCCTGATTTCGCCTTTCATGCGTCTTTTCTCCTATACTCCACAAGAATCCTAAAACAATAAAACAAACATTAATACTTTCTATTAAGAGAGATAGCGTGATAAAATGCAAGGAAATATTAATATAAATGTCGAACATTATGCTCTATCAATGGAGCAGAATCACTTTCTTCATTCTGTCGAAAATTGATTTCTTGTCTGAGGCATGGAACGTCAATTACAGGCAACTGATGAGATGTGGAGGAGCCACACATAGCCGCCGAACAAACGGATATGGGTTTGAAGGGAAGATTTGTGGGTTTCCATAGTAGAGAGTTGCGCTATGTTTTCTCCTCCATTTTTTTTTTTTTTGTTTTTTTTTTTAATGGTGGATATCACTGAGAAACCGAGAGTGGGGAAGAGAGGTTAAGCGTCTGCCGTGCTTGTGTCGGTGTGAGTGTAATAGATGCGATTTGAGGGCATTAATGGGTATCGGAGATTGCGCAGCCAAGGTATGTCGACAGGTTGCAATACCGAGAAGAGTGAAAGAGCTGCCCGATAGGGGGACGTCTTACAGAGCTACCGATACCGAAGGTTCTCAGCTGAAGGGGTGAGGCCCGAGTTGCGACGTCGAGATGTTGAGAGTCGAAAGTTTGCATAACTGTCAGTGGTCAGCTGAAACAGAGTTGCGATACCGAGTTGGGGTTGTGAGATCGAGTTGATGAAGTCTCTCTCTATTTTTGTTTTTTGTTTTTTTTTGAATCGGTACTTTGTCAAGTTAAATTTTGGCTTCGAGACCGAGATGAATCTAGGCACCTAGTGAGATGGGTCACCGAGACCGATACGGAGTGAGGGAGATGAGGGATATCGAGGATGATAGTGTTGAGAGATGAGAGATACCAAGAATGTTGCAATGCCGAGAGTTGCGGAACCCAAAGAGATTGAGCATACAGTGGGTGTCGGTGAGGGTCACCGAGAGAGGTGCCTTGTTGCGATACCGAGATGAGTAAATATCGCCAGGAGCAATTGAACTGTACTAGGCAGCTGGTTTTGGCGACTGGGTGCAGAAGGCTCGAAGTCATACTGTATTCTTCGCATTTGGGACTGACTCCATAATTTTGATTGAAATTTGGTGGTGACAAGCCATAGAGATGGTCGGACATCCCCGACGGAGGAAAGAGGGGATCTGAGATTAGTCTCTTGTTCACCAATGTCTGAGAGATAGGTGTCAGAAGGATTTGAGTATCTAAATGTGTTTCTGGGTATTACTATGCCGGAGAGACTGGGTTTAGCTCATTTGAGCTTGGTGAGTTTCACAGTAGTGGAGGTGAGGCGGGAAGGGGCCTTGAGAGTTGAGATCCCTTGACAGAGGAGAGAGAAAATCCCAGATCTATTCCCTCTCCTCAAAATTTTCTGAAAGCAGAAACCCATAAACTGAAGAAAGACTTGATTTTGATAATCAGTTGTTTCCTGAGCTTGATTTTTAGGACCTAGAACCCTTTGATGCTGGGTTCAGAGGGTGTGAAGGAGGTGGTCTGCATAGTGATGCGGGAAACCAGTCATGGAGGAGGGAGAAAATTCCAGATCTACTTTCTCTCTCCAAGAGCTGAACGACTTGAACTTCATGTGAAAGAGATGAGAATTCCAGGAGGATATGTAAATATATGGGCTTTTTGGTGCATTAGCAGAGGGAGATCCAAGAGGAGAGAAAAAGTTGGGTGGTTGGAGAAAATTTTCCGGCGAAGTAATGAAATTGCTCGTGGTGAGCTAGTAGCACCACCGGAGGGCTCCTTCTTCGATATCCGTACCTGTAGAGGTCAGAGAGAAGACCGGGCTAGCCGGCCTTTGACCCTCCGATGTCTAAGTCAAATACATGTAAGAATGCAGACTAGGTAGGAGTAAATAGAGAGTAGTGGCTTACCTTGAATGGGTGGAGAGACATGTATTTATAGTGTGGGGATGAGCTTGTCACCCCTTTATTTCCAATGTGGGACTTGGTGTGGTCCACCCGATACCACTAGTGTATGGTATCGGCATCGTGTCAAGGCGTTATCGGCATCATTTCATGTGGCTAATGAGTCTTGTGTTTCCGATATTTGTGCCTAGGCGGTATATATACCAACAATAACAACTATAAAAGTGATGTGCCATCCTTTGACTAGCTTATTCTAGGCTCATTCAATCCTTTTTGATATTGTGTTCGCTTATGTAAAATATTTTGTAAAGGTAAAATTCGCTCGATAAATTCAGATATTTTATTGTTACTCTTATTTATGGCATTAATATGATGTTGTGATTGCTATCCTTTTCTCTCTTTGTTTTCTCAATCACTCCACATATCATTAAAACCATATGATTGGGTTCCCAAAACCCCAAATGACATCTCATATTTACAGATGCCAAGGACTCCATCTCCATCATTGCATATGGGAATATAGAAAGTAAAGAGGAAAAGGCATGATCAGAAGAATTGTGTGAAATAAGTGAATTTATCCAGTAAATATATATATATATATATATATATATTTATTCACAGTTGAGGCATTCTTGATTGACAAACAATAATACCCCCCAAAAAAAGCAAGTTCTTCTTACCTTCCCGTACGAGTAGTGAAGAACTATAGAAAGGTGTAGTTGGGTGTTGCCCAACGGAAAACATGGGATAGAAGTACGAAACATTAGCCCAGTTTGAAAAGTCCAAAGAGCGCAGACTTGCCGCGGCTTCTATTTTAGTTCTTGCAAGCTTGTACTATTTGGCTCTTGGATACTTTAATGACAAAATTGAAGACAAAAATCTACTCATTATGCATGGACCAGAGCTACATCTTTGGGCAGACCTTGTTGTTAGTTTAGTTCAATGCACATTTGATTCAAGTTGCATCACTGTACGACAAACGTAACTTTGAATCCTATACTAAAACTCATTCTCCATACAACTTAGGAAGATTTCACCACAGATGCTACAAACCATATCCAACAGAAAGCTACAATCCCAATCACCTGGTCAGCAACTGACCAGGGATCATTTGCTCACTTACCATCCGATTGAAATCGGACGGTTGACAGATATTTGAATTTTGGGGGGAGGAGATCTGTCAACCGTCCGATTGAAATCGGACGGTAAGTGAGCAAATGATCCCTGGTCAGTTGTTGACCAGGTGATCGGGATTGCAGAATGCTATAGCCTCCAAGGCGACCGAGATCTGCACCATATACAATTTTCATCAAAACCAAAATTTTGAGAAGGCCGGCAAGGGATGAGTCCAACAATTACAATCAAGAAGCCAAAAAAAAATAGAAAAGGGCGTAGCAGGGAAGAAACCTAAGTTCATTGATAGACACCAGGAAACCGCTATGAGAGTGCTACCTATTTTTTAGTAAAAAAATAATAATAATAACAATAGAAAATTACACACAAGTGATCTTTTGAAACTTTAATTAGTCATAAGGCCACCTTATTTTTTTTGTATACATAAGGCCACTTGTAGCTTTAAATTATTTTCAACCTGACAATTTTACCCTCTCACTTAAGAAACCCAATTCCATCAGCCTTACATCACAAATCTCTCTCTCTCTACTCGATCACAGTGTCTCTCTCTCCTCGACCATAGATTTTCACGTCTTTGGTCTCCGCCTCCAATTCCAACAACCACCGGCACGACGCTGTCTCTCTCTCCCTCTCTTTCCTCGATCACAGATCACGTCTTGATCTCCGCCTCTGATTCCGGAGACCACCGGCACGGCGCTCTCTCTCTTTCCTTGATCACAGATCACCTCGTGATCTCCACCTCCGATTTCAGCAACCACCGGCACCGCGCCCTCCTTAATCTCACTCGCTCTCTCAGCAAACCCTATCTCCCTCTGCCAGGCTTCGTCGTCTCCGCGATGCTGAAGTTTTTGCAGACTACTGTGAACTAGATTCAATCAGTTCCTCCTGCAAAGCCTCAACGATGCCAACTCGGACTCTGTTCACTGAGAGCTGACTCAGGTAGTACCTCTCTCCTTCTCGCTTTTTCTTCAATTCCGGCTCTGTTTGCTTCTGATTCTCATTTCAAAGCCCTAGAATCCTCTGTTTTGGTTTCGGATTATTCGGAATTTGGACGGAACTTCATTTTTGTTAGAACTCAAAACGGGGTTTTGTTTGTCGTTTTGGCTTGCTCAGTGAGCTTCTAAATTGCTTTCTCAGTGTAGATTCGAACGCCGTCAATGTTGCCTTGCTTTCTCAGTGTCGTTTTGGCTTGCTCAATGAGCTTCTGAATCATTCGTGTTTTTCATTTGATTTGATTTGAATTTGAATTTGCAGGTGCAAATTATTTAAAAAATCTCGATTTTGATTGCTGAATTTTCACGCAGGGTCTGTTTGGATGATGGCGATGAGTCTTTGATGGTGAGATTAGGCGTAGGGAAGAGCGAGATCACTAATTCCAGAGATCAAATCTTTGTTACACGTTCAAAACCTGGAATTATGTATTGTTACAGTTTTTGGATTAGGTAGAAACTCATTTGTTGATATTTGTCAATTTGATAGCATTGGTTTGATTTTGGTAATTCCTATGGATTTTGCAGTTACTCTAGTGAATGATGCTCATGGATACAGGTTATGTTGATCGATTATGATATGTGCAATACATGCAAGATTGAGCATTGCAAGCTTTTGACATTGTAAATTTATAGTTATTTTAATGTTTCATAGTAGTTTTTGTGTAGGTTGGTAATAGTTTTCTCAGTTGGTGATAGTAGCTTTGTTAGTCTTTGGTAAGAGTAACTTTTGGTGGTGATGATTGTAGCTTTTTGTGATGGTCATAGTAGTTTTTAACGTTGGTGAGAGTAGTTTTTGTCGGTGGTAAAAGTAGTTTTTTACGGTGGTGATAGTAGTTTTCTGCGTTGGTGAGAGTAGCTTTTGTTGATGGTGAGAGTAGTTTTTGATACAAGAGTAACTCTCTAATGTGAGTGAGAGTAGCTCGTTGGTGTGAGTGACAGTAACTTTTGTTGTTGGTGAGAGTAGTTTTTGATGTTGGTGAAAGCAGCTTTTGCTGTTGGTGAGAGTAGTTTTCTAGTGTTGGTGAGAATAACATTTGTTGCTGATGAGAGTAGCTTTTGGTATTGGTGATAATAGCTTTTGTTGGTGGGGATAGTAGATTTTCGTTTTGGGGAGCATAGGTTATTTGGTAAGCAGTAGCTTTTATTGTTAGTGATAGTAGCTTTTGTGACCTCGCCGGAAATTGCCAGAAATTTCATCATAGTAGTTTTTGTTGCTAGCTACAGTAGCTTTTGATGTCAGTGACAGTAGTTTTTGTGGTCGCCGGAGTTTGCAGGAAACCAGCCTGAAGTTAGCCGGAGGTCGGCCGGAGACCCACCGGAGTTGACCGGAGGCCTCGCCGGAGAGGAGAGAGAGTGTGAATGTTGATTTTGTACTCTAGTGACATTTATGTAAATATATTGATTTTTAATATCCAAAATATAACATCTTTTTTAATCTAGTGGCCTTATGCAGGAAAAAACTAATTAATGGCCTTATGGCTAAAAAAACATTCTAAGATGCACTTATATATAATTAACCCTAACAACAAAGGTAATTGACTTGGGTCACAAATGTGTTAGCCTTGGTGATGAAAATAACCTGAAAACCTTCGGATAACAAATTGTCAAATGTAACAAGAACAACAATAGTTGAAAAAATAAAAGTGTTGTCAGTGAAAATAAAAGACGAGTAAAACTACTGTCAGCTCGATTGCATTTCTTTCATCTTATAGACCAAAAAATATCCACTGCTCCTTTTTATTTAATTTTCTTTTCACTTTCTGGTAAAATGGGATTTTTTTTTTTTTTTTTGGGTCGAGAAATGGGAGATAAAAAGTCCAATCATAGCAAGCAAACAAATGAAATCAGTTGGTTAGACCAAGAATATATCACTAATTTCAAACTCTTTAAACTGATAAAGAAAAAGTCATCACCTCCTAATAGCGGCTCCAATCAGCAGATCATCAGTTCCATCCTAGAGCAAGTTCCCCAACACACCAGAACCAGACTCCATGATTATCTTGCTAACACTATTTAGCAATGACCGTCTTTAGACCCAACAACACTAGACCCTAGACTTCTGCATCCAAGACTTAACCAATTCCAAGGTTGGCCCTAAAGCCCAGAATCCATCTCTATTGCTACCATCACCACCAATTTTGCTGGAATGACCAATCCTATCTCCATCCACAGGAAGTTTCCTGGCTCCTTAACACTGTTCTGC
The DNA here is from genome assembly GCF_002994745.2 of Rosa chinensis. Lineage (NCBI taxonomy): Eukaryota > Viridiplantae > Streptophyta > Magnoliopsida > Rosales > Rosaceae > Rosa > Rosa chinensis. The sequence continues at coordinate 15,351,575 of NC_037088.1, read as the reverse complement.
ATTTAGTAGTAACAACTTCAGCAGTTAACCATTCATCAGCAGCATATACTATGATTTCAAACAGGATTACGAGGCAAGGAAATCATGCTAAAAATCAGCTTGATCACTTTCATATATACCAGCCATTCCCATTAGCATTTAGGGCATGACTGATTATCAACACAAAGAAGTCCAAATACCGGAGGCTCCTTGAACAGTGTCTAAGCAAATGAGTAGAGTATCATTTTTCATCAGGGCAAGAAACACAGCTTCGTTCCACAGTGAGCCTCCTTGCAGCTCTCTACAGTGAATCCTAGCTACATTTGATGATACAGGAAAACTCAAAGAATGAACTGAAACCTTCAGCTACACAAAAATACAAAGAGAAAATGACCAACAGAAATAAATGAGAACAAAAATTCAAGGAACAGAGTAACAAAAATTCAGTTTAAGACTGGTTTCTTCATTCATTAATAGTTGATGTTGTATTATTGTTTCTATTAGCTTGTTAGCATATGAGGTATACATGTTCCACTCATTTTCTTTGTACTCTACCTCTATTTATGTTTATTATAAACATGAAAAGAAAATAAAAAGAAACTCTGATGATGAAAAGTGGGCTGGGATTCTAAGACCAATTCATAAATATAGCCCCTAGTTTTTGGAGCTTGTTAGACTAAGGCACATGATTCATTATTCAGTAGCATCACTTCAAGCTAATCTAGATGTTTGACAAGAAAACAAAAATCCTAATTATATGAACAAATACATAATTATTTGGGTATGCAGTGACTACACACGTCTCTTCATACCTATTTTTAAATAAAACAGCATTTGACAGCAAAAAACTAAGCAAAAGGAAATTTTCAAGATATGATGGAAATACTTTGATATGCAGAACATATACCATAAGAATTCCAATGTATACAAGAGGAATCAACTGTATATTGCAAATTGCAATTACTTGTAATTTGATCCAATTGTGTTCTTCATGAGGAAAAGGGGGTTTGGCAACATTTTTCCCTCAAAAATTGATTTGTTAAGAAAACAAGTAAAACAGAGTTCCCCAAGAAAGAATGGAAGCTTAGTGTATGAACCGGCAGATGAACTTGTCATGAACTTCAAAAAGTGATAGAGGAAGGTTGGTATCCTTCATCCTTCATATGCTTGATTAACCTTCGGATCTCAACACCTATACTATCAATCTGTGGATGCATCAAATCACCAACAACAAACACATGAACCTGACTCTTCAACTCAATCCAGCTACAGCCAGGCTTCTTACTCACCCCTCGAAGTTTCATCATCCTCCTTACCCGCTTAACATCTTCCTGCCTACCCAGGGAAGTATAGATGCTTGACAATAGCACATAAGCCTGTGATTCTAGTGAACCTAACTCCATTAGCTTCTCTCCGGCATATGCTCCCAATTCATAATTCTGAAAGTTTCGACAAGCACTTAATAAAATACGCCATAAACGGATGCCATGATCAATAGTTGCTGACTCTATGAAATCTTTGGCTTCATCTAACTTCCCAGCACGGCTCAGGACATCAACCATGCAAGCATAATGCTCCACCCTTGGGGCAATGCCAAATTCATTAGACATCATCTTGAAATAAATCCATCCTCTCTCCACAGATCCCATATGGCTGCAAGCAGAGAGAACATTCACAAATGTAACGTAATCCGGCGCTGTGCCACCCAATCGCATCTCCTCAAAGAGCTCTAGAGCTTCGTTACCCTGCCCATTTTGTGAAAGCCCAGATATCATTGCATTCCAAGACACTACATCTCTCGTAGGCATTCTCCTAAACACTAACTTCCCATCTTCCAAATTCCCACACTTTGCATACATAGTGAAAAGAGAACTTCCAATTGGAAATTCAAGACTGAATCCATAATGGTATGCGCATGGATTTGCTTTCCTTGTTCAAAAGCACATAGGCTTGAACATGCTTTCAGGAGACTGGCGGCAAAAATCCCTCCCTCTGCATTCTACAGTATAAACTCAAAGCAGCTTCATTCTCCCCATTTTGTACATACCCTCCGATCATAGAACTCCAAAGAATAATATCAGGCTCTTTTATACAATCAAACCCTTCTGAGCATCACTAAGGCTACCACATTTGCCATACATGTCAAGCAAAGCTGAAATTATATATAATTGGAATTCAAATCCCAACTTGAGCAGATAACTATGCACTTGCTTTCCTTGTTCAAGAGCATTGATGTCACTACAGGCACTGATGACCCCACCAAACGCAAACTCGGTCGGCACTATCCCAGAAAAATGCATGTCTGAAAACAAGTCCAAAGCCTTCTGTGAATCCCCACTCTGCGCAAAACCAGATATCATTGCAGACCATGTGATAGAATTCTTATCACCAGAGAGCTCAAAAGTTCTAAGCTAAGCTCCCACATTTCGCATACATCGTGACAAGCGCATTCCCAACAGAAACATTACACATCAGCCCATTTTTCACCGCAAGACAATGAATCTGCTTGCCTGTCTCAACAAATTCAGGACCCGCCAAACCACTAAGAACCGCGGTCAAAACAAACTCATTCTCTTCTTCCCTCTCCTCACTCCTACGCATCAGTATAAAAACCTCTAATCCATCTGCACCCAACTGTTGCATTGCATACCCAGAAATCATAGTAGCCCAAGTAACCGAATTCCTCTCAAGCATTTCATCGAACACCTTACGTGCATCCCCTACAAGACCCATCTTACAATACATATTAACAAGAGAGCTTCCAACAAACACATCAAAACAGCCCACAGCCTTAACAGCAACCGTGTGAACTTGCCCGCCACCCAAAACATCCTTTACATATGAAGCAACATTACAAACTCTAGCAAAAGTGTGCGAATCCGGGGAGGTATTCTCACCCCGCATGCGTCGAAAAAGGTCCAACACAAACGAGGAGTATCTGAAGCCCTGTTGAGAGTAGCCGTTGATGAGGGTGTTCCATGAGACCACGTCTTTGTGAGGTTTGGTTTCGAATACGAGGTGGGCTGTGTGTAAGTGTCCGGATTTGACGTAGAGGTTGATGAGGGCATTGGCAATGTAGACGCGGGTTGTGATGATGTGAGCGTGGAGAGGCTTGCCTCTTTGGAGGTCCTTTAGACGAGTGTAGTGTTGGAGCGTGGAGAACAAGGATCGGGAGTGACAAGAAAGACTCATAAAGAGTTAAACCGCGACCGGCTGTGCCTCGAGAGGACATTCGAATTTCGACTCAGCTCGTAAATATCCTTATATTGCATTTTTGTCCCTATTTCTATTTTATTTTGGTATAGTAGATTTTTTGGTAACAAATTACCAATTTACCAATACATACGATCTCAGCTCATTTACTACCAATAGCAGGTTTTTTTTTTTTCATTTCTCTTGTGGTACTATAGCTGAACCTTGTGCAAGGTCCAAAACAATGCGGCCAATTTCCTCTTCTTTTTCTGAATTGATTCCGTTAACTAGTAAATTATCAAAATAATCTCTACAGACTTAATGTACTGGGCTTCACTATCATTATGAGGGATTGCAAATTTAATGTAGTGAGCTTCATTATCATTCTGACATAAGCGACTTGCATTTCTTTCCAATTTCTAGAGGCAATTCTGAATGATTAACCAATTGAATTGTTTGTATACACATAAAAGAGCCAAAGTTATTTGACCTTGCACCATTTTTTTTTGTTTGAAACTTAGTAATTAAATCGATCTATTAACATTAACTAATAAAGAAGACTTCAAAAAGCCTGCATCTATGTTAATTTACTTTTGTCAAAATTCTATCAACTCATAAACACAAATCCACATCTGTTAAATATCAACCTTTCGCTATTAATCTCATTCAACAAAACAAAACGATTTAGATTGATCAAATGCAAATCCTAATCCTAATACAATCCAACCTAATATGGTCTTTGCTTGCCTTCAATCACACCTACCTTACCAGCTTTCGTCATGGTGATGAAGAAATCTATCCACCATGGTTCTTCTCATGTTCTTCAATCGGTACATGTTTGTCTATTGCAGCAGCCTTCCTTTTTGCCATTTGCGATTAATCTGTATATATGATAAATGCAAATATATGAGTACTAAGCCTCAGTAGTTTACTGACCCTCAATAGCGTACTGACCCTTAGTTTGATTAAGAAACCATTGTAGCTTATAAAAATGCAACAAACCTAATCAAAAGTTCCTCACAGTTGCAGCAGATCAATTAATGACCAGAATTTCAAGTAGAGAAAAAAAGACTAATAGCAATAATAAGATCAAATATCCACAGAGCCTATAGGTAGACATAATTTCAATGACCCTTCCCATAAAGTAAAGCTAAGAAATATGTCAAAAAGTCCAAGCTCAGCCGAACCGATAATAGATTTGAGTTGAATACCTCATGCAATCAAGAGAATGCAATCATGAAGCTAAAGCTGTTCAGCCTCATAAATAAACATAAAAATGAGGTTGCAATACAAATAAAATCAGTTAAAGCTACTGACCCTTAGAAATAAACATAAAAATGAGCTTGCAATAAGTATAGGGTTAGTGAAATCGTAAGGCTAAGGCTACTAACCTTTCGAAACTACAGCTCATACAGTTCATCTTATACTATTGTTAGTCACAGAACTCATCATTTTTCATCAGGACAAAGAAATCTCATAAACTAACCTTAGAAACTAAAGTTAGAGGGTCCATATAATCATAGATTGCACATATTGCGGCATTTTAATGCTACTGACTATCAATAAGCTCAGACAATTCATTTTTGTACTATTATCAGCCACATAACATCAATTTTCGCCGCCTAGCTACACATAAAAATGAGGTCACAATGCACATAGGTTTTCTAACGCTCTATAGAATACTGACGTTAATTTCTTTTTAAAGTTACTGACCCTCAGAATTTTTCGACCATTGAGAATAATCAAAATTTCTCAACTAAAATCATTTACCTAAGGGATAGACTGTGACAAAAAGAGGCTGAAGGTACTGACCCTCATAATTTCTTTACCAAAATTTCTCAACCAAAGCATAAGCATAATCAAATTTCAACAGTATTGAACGCATAGCACAAAAATCAGACTATAGCTACTGACCTTCAGTAAGTACAAATTTGAAATTTCTCTACTGACCTTCAAGACTATACCTACTGACTCGCAGGTGTAGCGCCTTTGCTTCACCGCCAGGGTCAAGCGCTTCCTCGCTGCTGGGGTTGTGAGCTTGGTTCACTATCGGGGTTGCGTCCTTAATTCTCCGCCGGGTCACGCCCTTGCTTCGCCGAAGCCCTAGATGTCAATTTAGAAAGGATTTTGATTTTCAAATGGTTTTGAATTTGGGATCGCTTTGATTTTGGGAGAACTAGATTTGACGGATTTAGTTTGAGAGAAAATTGAAATAACAGTTGTGGCAATTGTCGTAATTAACTAGAAATTGTTGTGCCCTTTTGTTTTTGTGAAAATGGGCTGCTACTGTTACTCGTCCTAAAAATGACCGCATGGGCAGCGAAATATAAATCCTGCATGTGGGAAGAATTAATGGCCCATTGTAGTTAATGGTCATCATCCCTTTTTTTTACCTCCTGTAAAGTCTTTTCTATGTAAAAGGAAAAATCTTCTAAACAGTGTCTGAACTTTTTCGGATCATTAGTAACTTTCATACCTATGTTTTGGAAAATATTAAAATGGTACATCACGATTTAAGCCTGACCCAATTTCCTTACCTAGCAACAGTAAAAACATTAACCCTGTTAACTTTTCAAGGGTATTTTCATTATTTCAATATTCATCTCTCTTATCTTTTTGCAACTTCAAGCTTTGTTCTCTTTTTTTCTTTTTCTTTTTCTTTTTTTGGTATGAAACAATGCATAAAAAATCATAGAGAAAGTGATTCAAATGAAATCAGACTGGCACTTTGTTCCAAGCTGGTATCATCCAAAACATATAATGCTCACAGTTTTGGGATATAGAACATTGTTTAGAGCCATATCAAATATGTAAAATGCACAAAAACACATTCGAAACAACAATTACCACACAATTAGAAGAAGCCCAATACCCCTCTATGGTTCTTCGCCGTGCTCCACTCGTAGATTCTCATATGGGTACACTTTTAGGGACAACGGAATTTTGGATGCCTTCTCATTTCACATGACCAACAAGCCCAGCCCAACGAAGCAGCTCAGACCTCCAGTTAGCCAAGCTAAAGCTTCGTACTTTCCGACAATGTTGGCGATGCGTTCGATAAAGGGTTTGGGAAACAGCGGGCTGCTGTCCCAGACGAGCTTGTCGTTGACTGGGAGAGGTATTTCAGGGACAATGTGTTTGCTGACGAGGAGGCTCATGCTGGTGCGAAGCCGAAGAAAGGAGGTCTGAGCCACGTTGCTCAATCTTCCTGCCATTTTTCTTGTTTCTTGATTCGCAATGTGAAGCCTCGCTTCCCTTTCAGCAATGGCCACTAGAAGAAGGTCTGGTTCGGAGAGCTTGGAAGATGACCGGATTCGCAGCTAGATAATCAGAGTCATTGTGGTTAAGTGGTTGGGGAGTCCCAATCCTAGGCTGCAGGGGACAGCTGGGCAATTGGGACAAAGCTGAGCCGAGCAAGAAGAGGAATCCAGTATTGGCCAGCGATTCGGAGCCCGAGGCTGTGATGAAAGAGCTATTTAGGCGGATTCAGAGCATGAAAGACTTAATGTTGAGACCCGAATGACGAGTTCAAATTGGGGAGCTATGATTCTTGATTTGAGCAATTTGAAATGGCTCTTGGAGTAGCCTATTAGCTTGGAAGTGGTTCCGCCTGACTTCCGATGGTCAACAGTGGTTTCAGAGGAGGCGGGGCGGGCGGTGGCAGAAATTGGGAAGGTGTAGGGAAGGTTTGGAGAAGATGGTGTTAATAGTTCTGCTTGTCACAGCTGAAGTACACATTTACCCCTCAAAAGTTAACGGGGTTAGCGTTTTTACTGTTGCTAGCTGGTCTGCAAATTAGGTCGGGTTTAAATCGTGAGGTACCATTTTGATATTTTCCAAAACATAGGTATGAAATTTAATTGTCCGGAAAAGTTCAGATACTGTTTGGACGATTTTTCCGGGGTTTAATTCTCTGTATTACAAACACGGCTCAGATGAATAGTCATGCAGATCCAAGTCCCAATTGTGAGTTGCACTGAGTGTAGATAGGAGTAGCACTGAATGATAATTTGAAATAACAATAAAATTACATCAAATTTCCCTTTTCAATTCCCCTGTGAACTTAGTATGAAACTACATAAAACTGAGAAAAGAACAAAAACCCTGTATAATCCACATGAAGTTCCATTTCTTAAGGAGTATAGTAACCCAATACTTGTTTTTGCAATCCCCATTTGAACACAAAAATCGAAAGAAAAAAAATTACAACAGAGCAATATATGATTTGAATGTACAATTATCACAATCCCAACAGAGAAAAACATATCTATATCGATGAGATTCGTAAAACAGAAAGTAGATCAGTAAGGCTTATCTAACCAAGAAATTTGACGGAATAGAAAAAGAATAAAAATTGCCAATTATCGCTAGGAAGAACATGAAAAAGAATCATACCCAGAAATAAGCAGTGGGAGTTCTTGAAATTGTGCAATCTCACTGAGAGTTCACCTGGAACTAGCAGTGGATATCGGGTATTCTTCTACAAAACCCTAGATTCACCGCTGTTCTTGAGCAATCTTCTGCAAACCATCTTCCACGTCCCATTCTCGCCTTTTCGGGAGCCTTAATAATCAGCTCGTTTTCTGGCAACTCGCCTAAATCTTGCCATCGGAGGATGGCCGATGGCGCTGCTTGTTCTTCATCAAGTTCCTGGCCCATGGCTGTGCGGTGTAAATCCGGCTAATTGTGGAGACGAGAGTTAGGTCAATGAAATTTGGGTTTCAGATTGAGGGTTCGACCAATAGAGATTTGGTTGATTTCAGGGAATCTGAGATTGGGGTTTCCCTATTTGGGATTTCAGAATGAAAGGGAGAGGAAGACTATGATTTCTAGGTAAAGAAGAGAGCGAGAGAAGACTGAGAGTGAGACAGGGAGAGGAGTGATCTGGAGAGAGAGAGAGAGAGAGAGAGAGAGAGAGAGAGAGAGAGAGAGAGAGAGAGAGAGAGAGAGAGAGAGAGAGAGAGAGAGTGAGAGTATAACGTGAGAGTTCAGCGATGAAGAGGACATAGATTTCGCGAGAGAGATGGGGAGATGCAAGTGTTGGGCATCTTGAGAGAAGAGATCGAGAGGTTATGAAAAACAGCTAAGGCACTAACTTTGTTTAAATGTGCCCGCAGTTGTCTAAGGCATTAAGCAATAGCCTTGTTTTTAGTTACTCGGACAACGTATAGATATATTTACGTTATCTGAATTGCTACATAGCTGAGGAAATAAAAGATGAAAATGTCGCGCTTGTGCAATCAAAATGCCAGTTTTGGCGCTTAGGCTAGGCATTTTTCATTCACACAACAGAAATAGTTCATTATGTTGTAGGAAGTTGCAAGCATGACAAACCATTGAAGCCAAATTTGCTTGTTTTAGGGGGGAATGAATGTCATTTTGGAGACTTTCTCCAAATTCTGCCACTCACTTGCACAACAGCACATTAAAAACCATTGTATGATGATTTGCAAGTATACTCCTACAACACAATTAACTAAACTGTTGTACAATTTAGTGGCATCTGGGGTACAATTTGGAGCAAAATTTGAGTCCATCTAGGAGGGAAATCTGCCTCAATTTTTTTTTGATTCACACAACAGATTATTCTTGTAACCGTTGTCCAATGACCTTCTAAACAAAAACTTCAGAATTTTAACTACCTTATACAACCTAAGTTTACTAAACATGTCGCGTGATTCACTTTTCTTCATCACACAACACTTTTTTTTTTCCCGTTGTGCAAAAAGTGTTGTGTGTTAACGTTTTTGGTGTAGTGCATCAGATATCTCATAGAAGATTTAGGAACTTTATTGACCCCCAATAAAAGTTTATTGTCCCAAAAAAAAAAACTATTATGTTGTTATTGCCCCCAATGTAATCAGTTGAAAATGAAGATGTTCTTGATTTGAAAGTTTTAAGAGGTTTGTTGACCCCCAATAAAATCTTTATTGACCCCATTCAATTTACAAACCAGTGAAAAAATCACAATTACACAATTTGTCAGCATAAGAAGAAACGAAACTTTTTATGAGAGCAAAAGGGCGTGGACTGATAGGCTTGGCCATAGTTCAATAATACCAAAGTACACAAATTTGTTTTCAGTGGGTGCTAGAATACCACTTTCATCAACATTTCTTTCATGGTTGGTCATGCCATAATATAAGTAATCATGATAGACCATAAGAATGCCATTGAGATAAATCTCCGCTTACCTAGTTATCCCAAAAAACTACCAGCAATCTCAAGGTCTCTGCCATTTCATAATCCTATAAGCTGAAGGAAATTGATGAACTGGGTACCCTCCTCTTATAACACCCTCCAAAATGTTAATAAAGTCTCTCGCATTTGTTATCTTTTTATCAACAAGAAGCAACTGCAAAAAGAATTTTGTGTTAGGATGCAAAACTATAATAACAAAATAACATCCAGACATAAACAAAACAGTAGCTGATTATATTATCTTGCAGTTCTCATATTCAACAGCCATTATTTCGCTATCAGTGACGAAGTAAGGTGAGATATAACCATCTCTGTTAACAACCCCAGACATTTTCACCTTGTGAGTTTCTACTTTAATACTCATCTCCTTACTATTTTGCCTCCCTCTCGCACTACCTCCTCCACAATTGTAGCCGAATCAAGACCTAAATACAACATCTCTTCCTCGATTCTCGACCTCTCCTCTTAGCCCCTAGCTCTAGCCAAATGAGTTCAACACACAATCTTCACCTTCCTCATCAACAAAAACTTAATAAGCCACTACACCAATTTCGGAATCAGACAACACATATCAGACGACAGCAAATATTTTAACTGTCGTCTGAATTAATCAGACAACAACAAGAAATATTCTGTCGTCTAAGTTTTTGAATCCAACAACAGTTTTTTCTTGGCTCTTGTGTAATAGCATTTCAGACAATGGTTGATTTTTTTGATGTTGTCTGAATGATTAATTCAGACAACAGTTAGTATGTGATGTTGTCCAAGGTTGATTAACACAATGGTTGACAGGGTCCGCCCCGGATTCCACCCTGGAATCCGAAGTGGCCCCGCGGGACCCACCTTTAAAGAAGGTTTACCAAAAATTTTGGCATAACCTCCCTTAAAAATGGGTAACCCAAAACCTGTAGAATTTCAACTTCACTTCTAAACAACCCTCCCAAAAACTCCTGGAGCCACCCTGCTCCCAAAACCGCACAACTTCACAATTTAGAGTACCAAATTATCCAAATAACTCAAATTACAACCAAGTCATAGGTTACAATATTAGTACAAAATACTCAAGGTTATCAGAGCAATCTAGAACCAAAAGAAATAACGATACACAAAGTAGGTTAGCAAGTAACCTACGAGGGATAGATGACAGCGGTGGTGCTAAGCCTCAACTCCTAAAGCCGAACAGCTACACTGTGAACTGGGCATTTGAAACCGAAGGGCCTAGGGGAAAGTACAAGAAAAACGTTAGCGTGAGTGGACAAAAATAAACAATTTCAAATAAAAGGGATTTTATACTTTCCCACATTTATTTCTCTAAAAACTTCCGATGCATGCAATGATTAATGACAAATAAACAAGAGGAGTTCCACTCATGAAAACCGACTAGCCCCGCTAGTCACATACGATTTAAAAGAAAAAGTTGGAACTCCGATACTTACGGAAAATAAGACCAGCCCCGCTGGTTAAACAAAAATCGAGCTAGCCCCGCTAGCTAAGTAGTAAAGTGAGTAGGGGAAGGTGATAGCCATACGAGTGAGCCTCCCAGGCTCGGGTGATAGCCTCCCAGGCTAAAGTACTCCCATTACTCCCGTAATATACCCTTACGCCACTAAGTGTAGCAATAGGATACTGGGCTTCAGAATTACTGTCACAGAGACAGTAACCAGCGCCACAAAGGCGGAGGGCTTCGGTGATCCCATCACCTCGCCACAAAGGCGGAAGATCAAAGCTAGCAATGATAAGTCACCCGAAGTATGGCAAAAGAAAATCCGAAAACCACAGTAAAATCATAAAACTTCCCCAACTCTCGTAAATGAATTTCCAAAGACGTGTCCCACACGCCAAGATAATCTCAACTTCACAATAAATAGGATATAAACAAGTATAAAGATTAATTTCATCGCATTTCATAAAAATCTCAAATCGCCGAATATAAATATAATATATATAGTATAAATCTGGAAATCACATCGGAGATAAATAAATAAAAGAAGATAAGCGTAATCCAACGACGTGACCCCGCACGCCATAAAATCTCCAAGTAAATCAATTAACCAAAACCGTTTCCGAAAATAACCGTATGCTCAAGAAGGTAAATGGATAAATAAAATAATCAACTCGGAAGCAAATAAATATATATGCATGCCTCAATCTTTAAAAAATAAAAGTCCACTCACGATATACGGCTAACGTGGTATCCAAGCGCAAGGATCCTCGTCGAGCGATAGGTCGGTATCCCGTCCTGTACACAATTAAAATCCGTAAACAACAATTTGATAACTATTTACGATAATCAATAATTAATCTCAAAACCCAATCTCAACTTCTCCAATCCTCTTCCACACCCAATCAAACTTCACCAATCCTTACCAAACTTCACCATTAATATTCATCCGTCGATTAATGTACTCCATATCGGAACAAGGGAAATCCGAAGGTCGGATTCCCACAATTCAACAACCGAAACTCCCAAACTTCGGAAATTCATAATCCATGTCAAACTTCTCCCAAACTTAACCAAAATCACATATTTAACCTCTACAGCAATTATACAATTTAAAGGGCTAAAACTGAAATTAAAACACTGCCCACACACGCCTCCACGCGCCGCCACAGTGGCAGCGCGTGCGGCCACTACCTCCGATGGCCACCATATTTTGACAGTAGCACCTACTCAACACACTGATCGATTTTCTCAACTACAACATAACCCAATTTTACCTCGAAGTGGTCGAATCAAGCCGGTGAAAATTTTCCAGAAAAGCTCAAGAACCCTAGAAATGGAAAATTGTCAATTCGATATCTACACTGCAAATTGGAATGAAAGACCTTAGGGGAAATGATCTATGTCAAAAACCGAACCTTCGACGCCGGTTTGGTGGCCGGAGACGACCGGAATCGCCGGAAATCGTCAAAACCCGCAAGTTTCTATAGTAACCTTCCCAGCAAGAAATCGAGCTCCTCCGGCCAAATCTCCCCAAAATACCACCACAGATGCGTCAAGGGGGAGGAGACGAGCTTGGGGATGGCCGGATTTCGCTGTGGGTCGGCTGGAGGAGGGAGAAATCGAAGGAGGAAGAATCGGGCCGAAGAGGAAGGAAATGTCGGGGGAGGAGAGAGACAGAGCCGGGTAGGTTTCCAAAAATGGAAACTTACCACAGTAACTCGGCTATTTATAGAAACTTACCATGAACAGTAACCGTAAACAGTAACTTTAATCTTTCGCTTATAACTTTCACATACGAACTCCAATTTTTACGCACCACATATGCACGCGCTCGGTTTAACGTCCTCTACGACTTTCATGAAGGAAGTTTCCTCAAATTTTGACCCGAACGAAAAGTCAACTTTTAGGGCCACTAAAAGTATCTAAAGAAGTAAAAAAAAATGAAAGTAATTGTCGTTCCCGTCCAAATGACTAGTAAACAGTAAAATTTAGGTCCGGGACGTTACAATGGTGGATAAAAGATGTTGTCTGATTGTTTTTAATCACACAACAGTTATTATTCTTTGTTGTGCAATTACTATTAATACAATTGTTGAAAAATATGTCGTCTGATTGTTTTGATTCACACAATAGTTTTTTAGTTGTCTATTGTGCCACTCTTTTTCAGACAATATATTGAAATTGATGTTGTCTGAGTTTTAGGGTTTAATTAACCTGCTAGCGCATGAACACTTAGCCAAATTTTTAATTTTCACTCTTTCCCTCCATTAATTTGACAAAATTTTACTTTGATGTCGACTAGTATTTAAAGAAACTAACCCTAGAAACCTAACACTTTCGCTCTCTTCCTCGGCCGCACGCCCAATTCTCTGTTCTCTCTCCCTTCCATTTCTCCCTGCCATCGCTGGAGACCACCACTTCTGGCCCTCAATTCACGACACCGCCACCCCTAATCGAACCAGCACCTCAATACGATCAAAACCCAATCCCAGCACCGCCATGCACCGACTCTTACCTCCAAGCCGCAACGCTGCTGCTCCCTTACCTTCATCGATTTCCGGCCGCCATCTCGCAACACCTCCACCACTGCTTTGATTCAGTAAGTTTTGAACTCTCATTTTTGTCAAAATCGAAGCTTCAGTTCTAAAGATTATGGATTTTGATTTGCATTTTATGAATTTGGAGGTCCTGTGGGTCTTAAATGGAAAAGTTTGAGTACTGAAGCAGAGGAGAGTGGTTATGAATACGTGATGGTTCAGAGGAAGAGAAAGGTACGAACTCTAGTTTCATTTTGGAGATTGATTAGTTGATTTGGATTATATGGATTTCTAACCTTGAGATTTCTGGACTTGCAGGAAACAACTGAATTCAGTGGAAGGAGAGCTCTTGATTCGGACTTTGTTGAGCTCTTCTTCTATGTTTCCTTACATATTGTACGTCTTGTTCGCCTTCTTCACACATTTGGGTTCATAGTTCAGTAATTTAATTTCTGTTTCTACCCAGATATACTTGTTTATATCTTCTCAGATTGCTTTTCTTTCTGGGCATCTTGTGCTTGAAATTATTTAAGTACTTGAAGATTACTACTTTTCTGGGTGTTAAACTGTCTCAATGTGAGCCCCTGAAAATTTTCTTTAATTTTTAGAAGTTAATTTTTCGCCAATAAGATTTTCACAGGATGATTTAGGTGAAGAAATCGATATCAGAAATTGTTTTGGGTGTCGAGACCCCCTATTGGGCCTTATAATTTAAGTTTGGGCCAGAGTTCTTTGTTTTGGGCCTAGAAGGTTACTAAAGTTCATTGAAGCAAAAGACTGTTGGGATTATTATGAAAAGATACAAATTGAATTCTTAGTAATTCAAGTTTTGGGCATACGACGGAGTCGACTAAGAACATTAGTGACGAAAAAAGAATAAAGAAGCGTGCTCAAAACCCGACTCAATTATTGGTCGAATTCGTCGCATGGGTAGACTTGTCATTTCACATGTACAAGTATAAATACGAACAAAAAGCCCTAAAGTCCCAAAAACACTCTCCCTCACTCTCGGCCGCGTCCTCTCTCTCCCCAACCTCTCTTTCTCTCACACTCTCTCCTTCTCTGTGCCTTCACCAGAAAGCATGCCTCCAACCACCATCTCGCAAAACCGCTACCACCAATCAACACAGCTCCTGAATCCGACCTAAACCCAAGAAAAATCTGAACCATGCATTAACCTCCCTCTCTTCTTCTTTCCTCTGACACTACCGAAGACTTGCTCCGGCCACCATCTCAACACACCACCTCCACCAATTGACCCAGAGTACAAATCCGCCCAAAGCCCAACCGAAATCACCACCAAGCATCGTCGTTAACCTCCACCGACGACCACCACAGTCCCGCCGTGTTGCCCGGAAACAGAGCTTCCATTTCTGACCATCATTTCAACACACCGTCAACACCAACGTACTCAGACCAAGCCAAACATTGAAGCCCCAAAGCTTTGCTGATGATCGACGCCGGAAAACGTCGCACGAGCTCGCCAGAAACCGTAGCTTTGCATGTCTTCGTTTTTTGACCTCCCGTTTGAAACGAACGAAGTTACCTCCAAGGATAGAATCAGGACCTCATGATCGACCAAAGCCCCTAGTTTCAACCTCTAACTCGACCAGAGCCACCTCGTCCGCTTCACGCGCCACCGCACGCGCGTGAGAAATTTCTAGCTCCGCCACTCACGGCTGTTGGAGCTTCAGACCGCCTCTATTAGGTAATCTTCGTGTTTCCCTTTGATTAGAGCTTCTAGGTTGACGTGAAATGAAATCCCTAACTCTGTCATTTAATTGGGATTGTGTGAGGTTTTGTGGAATCTGCATTTTTGAAGAATTTGGAGAAGAAGGAATTGTTTGGTCAGTTTCGATTTGAATAGGAAATGGTAAGGTTCACAAGCAGACTCTGATTTGATTACAAGATTGGTCGGTGGTGGGTTGTTAATCCTTTGGTGCCTTAGGTGTTAAAACAATTGTGGTGGTGAATTGCTACATCGGCGAATTGGTCTCAGCAGAACTGAAAATGGGTAAGGGAATACAGGCCTTTGAGTTATGAGTTTGATTGTTGTTTGGACGTTGGGATTAATTAATTAAGTTGTTGTTCTGTTGTGGAGGTGGAGGCCTGAGGTTTGGATGAAGGATAGTAAATCGAAACCACCGCTGCACCAAGTCGAGGAATTCTCTTTTAAGGAACATGGTAAGGGTCTGGGTCATTAGCTACCCGAGTAATATTGGTGTAGTGCTGTTCAAATTGTTGTAGTGTGGTTTATCGATTGAAAGTATTGAGTTTGAATCATTGTTGATTGAATGGCTGGAAACTGAATACAAATGAAATTTGACTTGAGAATATATTTTCTTCTAGTCAAATACTTGTGAAAAGTGGTGAATAAAAATCTACAAGCTATGACAAGTAAATTAGTGGTGAATGACATTATTGAGAATGGGTCAAAAGTTTGAATTAAGTATTTTATAGCGCTATCATATCCCGAAACGAGTTTGAGAAACGAATTGTTCGGGAATGGCAATTATTTACTTGCTTTAAGGTTAAGGAGTAAGTAAAAAGGTGAAACCGGTTGACACGAATTACATAAAGACACGAAGTATGATCTCCATATCCCGGATAAGCTTACAACGTTAAGTGGATTATTCGGGAATGGTAATTGTCGTTTGTTTTCTTAAAGTAGAAATGTTAAACAAATTTTGGTGAAAGTGCAACTATAATTACCATATCCTAAATGATTCAAATGCTACATTATTTGGATTTTTTGGGAATGGATAATAGAATTTATCAACTAAAGGAGAATTCTACAAACACAAGGCACCTAGCTCATTGTTCGATTAAAGAATAATATGTTGGACTTTAAGGAAATTAAGTAAATATTTTGGTTGCTCGATTAGTTGAGTTATAATGAAGTCAAGTTACTTATTGGTTTAATTTTATTATAAAGGACTCGAGCGTGTGCACTTGGATTTGAACAAATGATCGTAAGTCGAGAACGAACCCGAATGTGGACGAGCACTCCAATTCCAGGTAGGGTGAGCTGTCCCTTCCTTGTTAGAGGCTTTTCTATATGTGGAATGCTCTACTATGATAGTATGTTGCTTGCAAGTACGTTTTTGGTTGTTCATTAGTCGATGCCTCGTGATATCCATGTTTTCATAATTGATAATTGCTCATTTCGAAAACCGAGGCTAGACTTGCATGTTGAGATATTGTACCCATCGTATGTTTGTACTTGTGACCTGAAAGTGAATGGGACCTAGATGCGTAGATTCCTAGGGATCCCACGGTGTCGATAACCGTGAACCTCCGGAGGGGGCTGCGCTCCTATGTTTGTCGAGGAAAGGTGGTAAGTACAGACAGTGAACCAATCATAGGAGACTCAGGGCTAGGAAATGGACAATTTCGCTACTTGTAGTCACGGGGACTATAAAGTAGTTGGCCGGTTCTCGAAGGATGACGAATCAGGTCGGTCACCGATTTGTTTTATTTTAGCCGGCAGATAAGTATCTCGGAGCTCCAAGTTGTGTGAAGCATACGGCATATGTTTTTATAAAAGAAAACAAATGTTTGTAGTTGCCTATTTTCTTAAAGTATTTTTCGATAAACGTGCACAATATTATGTAGTACATATTTTCGATTATTATTATTATTATTATTTTCAAACCTAGTATGGTTGGGTCGGCCCCTACTGGACATGCGAGGACGAAAGCTCACCCCTACAACAGTGTGCAGGTTTCGAGCGTGTGGTCGGTGAGCGTGCAGGGGAGGCACTTGGTCCTGCTTGGCGTACTTTTCTTTGACTTTCTTAAATTAAGATCTTAGTCCTTTACCGGGCTTTGAAGTCTCTTATTTATTTACTTTTATTTGTTTTCTACTCGTTTATTTACAAAATCTCGGGAGACCCGTAACCCTGGGGCGCGTCTCTCATACTTGTATTTACTTAGTGATTTGTCATTTTCCGAATTGGGCTCCTATTGCAAGTGCAAAACTCTTAGCCCATTTCAAATTCCGCTTTTGAAAATGCATTGTTTGGTTGCTAGAACGACTTGTCCAAGAAAGTGTTTTGTAAACCAACAGTTTGAACCCAAAAGGCCTTGCGATTTCGGGGTGATGAGTTATCGGGATGTCATTCATGACATGTCGGTTTCTCATTGGCTCGGGGTCGCGGCGCTGCGGGACCCCTCACTCGACTGCACTCAATTTCTTGGAAAATAGAACACTGGGTTTCTGCTCAATTAAATTAATGTCTTGGTTGTGAAGAATTACAGTCGTCTAGTACATTAGCTTAGAAAATTAAACATGAAGTTGCCATATATAGATATATGTTGATTTTCTGTGGATTACTCTTTTCTTTTTGCTCTAAATGTTGGTATTAGCTTCAATTTTGTTTCAGTGCTTCATTTCAGGCTATGTGGACCTGGGAAATGTGCAAAAAATTAAACTGAGTTTTCTGTATGCTCTAAGTGATTTAGGGTATGGATTTAGTGTTAGTAGATACTTGAATGAGGATGAGCTGTTTAGTGTATGTCGATTATTAGATTACATTAACCGGGTGGATTTATATATAAATATATATATATATATATCATCTGTTTGTTATGTATTTCTGTTTTCTTGAATTGGCGTTTTTTGGTGATATAAATGACTTCTATTGATATGTTGTAGTGACTTATGCTTCCTTTTGTGGGAAGAAAATAGGTTGGTTCTGATAGTTATTGTTGGTATTCTTTCCCCTTTTTCTTCTAATCGGGTTGATATTGAGTATAAAACCATTAGATTGATTGAATTTGGGGGTAGTGCTCTTGATAGTTGTCATGGCTCTATGACTTCTATCTAATACCTTGTGCTTTTGCCAAAGAAAGACAAGTCTATTGTCCTTATCTTGTTCTCATTTTCAGTTTTCTGCATTTATCTGATGGTTGTCTCTTCCTGATCAATGTCTTTTTGTTTCAGCTAGAGACTACATCACCTCCTTAAGCTTGCTAGATTTCAATACCTTGGGGACCAGTGAGTCGACTCCCCCTCTCTCTCCTCCTCCCTTCCCAACCAAAATGGTCCTAGTATCAATACTAAATAAATAGTACGTTCTTATTATATGTTCTGGATTATAAGTAAGTGCTGTGACAGTTTTAGCTTATTCACAGTGCAAATTATATTTGACTAACTGGTAGTGTCAAACAGTTAAACTGAATGTAATTGAGTCAAAAATGTGTTAATTTATTCATTCTTAGTAATGTTTGTTTTGAATCTTTTCTTAATAAAGTATTGTAATGTTCTTTGTCATAGTACTTTTAATGGGAAATTGACCATATAATCATACATAAAGCATCATAAAGAAGAAAAAATGAACTGTTTTTACAGTTTCTAGGACTATTGAACTTGTGTGCTGGGTTTTGGACCATATATGTGTTTATTATAGTAGTTTCATAATATTTCTAGTTTTAACAACTTCAGGGACAGAGATAGATATGTACAAGGGGACCGCCGATACAAAAAGGGATACTGCAAGCACAACCCCAGGGAAATGGTGAAGGTATGGGCTGTGAAAGAAAAGAGGAATCTAGACAGGTAAGACAGACAACAATCTTAACTTATTTCTTGATAAGTAGATGATGGTGATATCATATACAAAGAACTGCTTGGTTTTTGCTTAAACCATCATTACGAAGCTGGGATCTTCCTACTAATTGATGATAGATGGGTTGGTGTACATATGCAGGATGGTGAAAAATGGAATTACATGCCCAAATGCAATTGATATAAAAGATCATGTTCTGGTCATGGAATTCATAGGTATATATTACCTATTTCTTGAACAAATATTGTGATGGGTATAGCAAGTGCTACTTGAGTTTGTTCTCAACCTCTCTGGTATCTGTTAAACATTAGTTAATGTTATTTAATTATAGGTATGTATGTCAAGATCAAGTTGGATTTCTTTGTACATGTCTCTCTCAAGGAATAAGGATCATGTGCAGTTGTATATGTAGGGACTAGATGCTATAGAGTAAATTGATAAATCATAGAATTGTCAATGGAGTCTAAAGATATAGGTTCTTAGAGATAATGTATGATGACTACCACATCTCATATTTTAATGCAATTTTCCTGGAGTTCTTGGACATATTTTAGACATCATCACCATTGACTTTCCATATGCAGTTAATTTTGGAACTTGATCCGTACATTGAGGAGCTCACAAAAATAGGAGGTGCCATAAAGGAGTTTGTTAACCCAAAGTAAATCTTCTCTTTATTACAACCTTAAATAGTTTCAGCCACTGGGGCATGTATTTTGGTTCATTAAATTTAGTTTATTTGCATGTTATCAAGAAATTAGGGATTCCATGTAACTTTCAATATTCCTTATTTCAGTTTGTTCTCATTTACTTCTCCAAATCATTTAATCAATTTAGTCTAAAATGTTGACTTAGAGTACTTGTGCTACCTACTCTTCATTCTCTTATTCTTAGTGCATGCTAGACTGGTGGTAGATGAGATAATGGGCTTGGGATTTCCTTTGCATTTTAGCATACATCACCTGATCTAGTATTTTTCATCTTACAGCAGATACAAAGATGCTAGTAAGACTTCATTCAAGCCCTCAACTCGGTTAGTGTATGATGCAAGACTACCCAAAAACATGGGAAGATGAGCAATGCTCAAGCTTCAATCAAATTTTGTACTAGTGCTTTCACCTTTTGGTATACTAGTCTGTAGTACTTAAATGCAGATATGAAACTATCTAAACAATGGATGTGTTAATTCCTCTGGTGGGATGAAATAGTTTTGGGAATTAATGGATGTGCTTCTGGCGTCAAGGACGTGTTGTGGATGTGTTGTTTTTATTATCCAGAATGTATTTTTTTCTCTTCTATAGCAGACAATTCAATACCAACAGCGAACCATTGTCTAATAAATGAACATAATGAGAACAGAAACAAAAAACTGTTGTCTGAAGTTAAGGAAGACCATAGAGAATAGGAAGGCTACTATTGTATGACTTGATTTCAGACAACAGTTTATTATAAGATGCTATATTATGAAACAATGATACACAATGGCTACAGGCTTATTCTATCGTCTTGTTTGAATTCAATAAATAGTAACCAGCTAGTCAGATGATGTACAAGCTTCATTAAGACAACAGTTTATTTACAAGTCAATGTTTTCTGACTGTTCTTCACAAGTTTCTCTCTTCTAGCAGCTGTTGTCTGAAATTGACTCGCACAAGAGTTAAGATATTTGTCACTGTTGTTCTTTCTGGTGTTCAAACAATAGTCATGTAAGTCGCTGCTGTTGTGCGAAATTTCCTCAGACGACAGTTTTGTCCTATTGTCTGATTCACCCATCAGACGGCATTGAGATAGACAACAACAACTTGCATTAGCAGACGACAGTTTTTCACTGTCGTCTGATTCATTTTTTGGCTTTGTGAGCCCAAACTTCTCGAACTGGATCTTCTCCGAAAGCCTGGATTGCACATCCCTAACATCATCTCCACCGAGTATATCAACCACCTCTTCAACTAGTACGCATCATCGCGCCATCATCAGCAAAGCCGTTGTTGAAACCGACGCTGAGCTGATCGATGCACTAGATCTTCAAGCCATCGGACCCAACCAATGACGGTAAACTGGTTGCAGATGAAGGCTAGGATGGGGGGAGAGAGAGAGAGAGAGAGAGAGAGAGTCGTCGTGGATGAAAATTCGCAGAAGAGAGAAAGATTGATTATGACTGAGGGGTAATTTAATTATTGGGTTGAGGCTAAGAGTGACATTTTGTCATTAAATGGGGTGAGTGGGAACACAAATCTGTTAATGGGGTAAGTGGGTTCATATTTGTCCAAATTTGGGCATTGGGTCAGATACCTATAGATAAATTGGGAAAATCATTCGTACGTTACCTTACGTTTCTCACCTTATAAATTGTGGTACCTTAAGTTCAAAAGAATATCAAAACGGTACATGAGGTTCTGACCTCGACTGAAGATTAGTATCTACCGTCGTTAGGTCCGTTACGGAAGCTGCAGCTAGTAATTTTTTAAGGGTATTTTCATCATTTTATGTCTTAATCCTCACTAATCCGAGTCATGTTCCCACTCCACTCATTAACACCACCAGCAAGCTCTCTCCTCCTCCTCCTCCACCTCTACTACCAGACATAGAAGACGATGATGAGGAAGAAGCAGTCAAGTATAATGAATGATAAGAGCAATATTTGCTATGTTTTTGATGTTATTCTCTCTATATTTTACTTAGTTATTTCCTTAACATTATCATTTCTAGCTTAATTTTGTGTTTTTAGGTAGTTTTGATTCAAAAATGAAGGCAAGGAGGAAATGAGGCGCATAAATGACAAGAAATAGAGAGATGAAGTTTTCCTAGTTCTATTAGGAGAAGGAATTCCAGTTGAAATAGGAATCATGAGTCAACTAGGAGTCAAACTCGGAAAAATGATGAGAAATGGCAAAAATGCAAGTGTCCTAATTGGACTAGGAAACCTGTTGGCATTAGGAGTCTTGATGATACAATGACACCTGAGTGGGCTAGGAGAGCACAAAGAACATTCATGAAGTTTCTAGATGATGTCATAAACGACATGTGCAAGGCATGTAGCCGAAAAGCAATCAAGATTAGACAAGGAATTCTAATTGGAAGCAAGATACGCATCAAAGTCAAACTCGATTCAAATTAGGATATCTACCTACGTAGATCAACCGACTTTGACAAAGTCCTTATATGATTAGAAAATTACGGATGTCTAGTTTCTAAAACTTTTTACGGTTCGTCAATATCAATTTTCTAAAATAAGTTATGGCTGATTTAGTACGTGAAGGTTAATCTGCCCGAGAATCTGTTTTGCGCAAATAATGAGAGTTTTGGACGTGAGTATCTTTTGGACAAGTTTGGGAAGGTCTCTATTCCATATTTGATTTGATTTTGAGAACATATTGCAGACACGATGATGATGATGTCGAATTCAAGAGGAAATCTACATCAACACAAAAGAAGGAAGTTGAATCAGATTTGAAGAAGGAGATTTAGGGTTGACGTCTAAAACTTCTCTATAGGGCTAAATACTGATTACTACCCTGCAGTTTGGGTCCAAAATCAATTTAGTCCCTAAACTTCTAATTTCATCAAAAACACCCCTGCACTTTCAATTTTGATATAATAGGTCTAATTTGTTAGTTTTCCAATAATTGAAGTTATTTAACTTGTTAATGTGGCTCATATATGACCTATGTTTTATGATGTGGTGTCGAGGTGGCCTGCATAGTCAATTTAGGAGTGAGTCCCACTATAAAATAAATAGTTTTTTCACAAATAATCCAATTATAACTTGAACTCATAACATAATATTAACGAATTGGACCTATTATATCAAAATTGAAAGTGCAGGGGTGTTTTTGATGAAATTAGAAGTCCACGGACTGAATTGATTTTGGACCTAAACCACAGAGTAGTAACTAGTATTTAGCCCTTCTCTATATATATACACACTTATGTTGGATGTCCTACACATCTTCCTTCACCCCATTCAGCCATCTTTCTCTCTCCATATACATCCACCCATTCCATAACTCTGAAATCTCTCAAATCCTGAATCAAATTTCGTAATCCTCCCCTTTTCTCTCTCAAAATTCGACCAACATCCTCTCAAGAAGCCATGATCAAACTCCATGAACATCTCCTTGCCATAGTCCTCACCTTGCCTCCACCACCTTTGAAGCTTTCTTGCATCTTTGAGATCTTCAAAAGTGTAACCATGTCTTTTTCTAGTTTAATTTCAATTTTCTTCTCTTGTAATTCAAAACAGATTTTTGTTTTGTTATTTTGGATGCTTCGAATTCTTGTGAGATTAAAGTTTGGATGTTAAAGATTGATTTCCAATAGCCATGAAGCATGTTTTGTTTTAGGTTTTTCATATTACAATTTTCTATTTCAAATATGTCATGATTGTTTGTTGATTTTGTGCTTCAATCCCACCCTTTATGTGTTTATGTTCTTTGGTGCGCAACTTAGAATTATAAGCATGTAATTGCATCTAGATTAAGATATGCTAGCATTCTAGGTCTTAGTTGCTGAATGTACCTATAATTCCTTAGGTAAATCAACAATGAGCTTTGCATAATAAGATTAGCATTCTAACTTGTTGTCTTTGCTTAAATCAATCAAACTTTCACATATGCTTAATGCGTTAATTGTGTTTTTATAGGGAATTGATCACTCACTATGCTTGGCATGATTAATAGGGTTTATTATGGTGCGTTCATCTAATTAATCTAATTAAGGGAAGTAATAAGGACTTTGTATGTGTTCATCTCTGTTCTTGACTATTTCTTTCTATGACATGTTTGATTCGAAATTTATGTTTGATAATCTGCTTAACGTGTTAATAGTTGTTAATTATATCTCTACTTCCTCCATTCATCTACTTCTATTGTGATTCAGATTTGTGTGATCACTTGCATCATATTTAGTAGTTAGATTTAAATACAAACTCTTATAAACCCCCTTATCTTGCGATTTTTGTAATTATATACTTTGTTTTATTTTTGTTTTATACTTTCTGAATAATACTAATTTATTTAACGTTTTTGATAGGAAGTATAACCCAATCCTGGGCTTAGAAAGATACCCTACTTACTTATACAACAATTCGATGCAGGGTTTTAAATTGGCACTCACTTTGAGCGTACCAATGAACCGAAAAAGAAATCGGAGCTGCCCAAAGTCGAGCTCCGCCGAGAGGGTAAGAGTTTTATGGGGAATTTACCTAACTAGGTGTCAAGAATAACAAGATCTCCAAGTTTTTCTAGCAAACCCATCTTTTCATCTTCTTCCTCCTTAAACTCATTCACGTCTCGCCTTTAATCCTAGCGAATCTTGAGTTCAAGCCTCCGCTGCCGAACCACTGCTGCCAAAGCACCTACCAGCCCTAATTCTGCTTCGCCACCCATATCAAGAAACAGCAATAGGTCATGGTCTGCCCAATTTGCAACTCCACGTACCTAGAAGGAACTACCTTTGCTTGTCTTCTAGAATAAATCAAGATGACGGTGAAGAGTGTCCATAGACGACGTTTATCAGTTGTTCAACTGCTTCAAGTGCAGCATCTCATTTCCACGTAAGCTCTGTCTATCATCTTCTTCAAAATAGTAGAATTAGGGATTTAAAATTCGAAGACTTGGATTGAGAATTTCATATTGCTAATGAAAATTTATTTACTATCTAAGTAGTTAGGTTCATTGCTGATTTTAGGTTTGGCTTTGATTCTTAGTTTTTTCCAAAAAGTTACGATCTTTTGTTGAGTTTCAGAATCTTCTTTGAGAGAGAGAAAGAGTATCAAAAGCAAATCGAGTCATAAGAGTAAAGCCTAGGAAGTCACTGCTCCGCTGTCGCTGGAGCAAATTAAGAAAATTGCATTAGACTTGCAGCTTTCTGTAGAAAAAGTATATACACTTAATTTGCTTCATCTCCTGGTTTAATGGTTGTTCATTTTGGATAGTAGTGAGGTTTCTGCAGTTGAAATTAAAATGAATTGTGATCCTTAGGTCACCAAAACAACCAAGTTTTAGATAAAACGTGGAGATGAGCTTAGAGAAAAAAAAATAGAGATTGAATAACAAAAATACCCTTAAAAATATGCCAGCTAGCAGCCCCTGTAATGGAGCTAACGGAGCCAGATACTATTCTTCAGTTGAGGTCAGAACCTCAGGTACCACTTTGATATTTTTTTGAATTTGAGGTACCAAAATATATTATAGAAAATTACATATAAGTGTCATTTTGAAACTTTAATTAGTCAAAAAGCCACCCAAATCTTTTTGTACACATAAGGCCACTTTAAGCCACAAAAACATCAGTTTCTTTTTATGCTATACCTATTTTGCCCTCAACCTTCTCTCTCTCTCTCTTTCGATAAACTAATATGCTTTCAAAACAGATCTCATTCTCATCTCTCTCTCTCTCTTCTCGGCGCACCATCTAATCTCTTCCGGCGTCCAATTTCTGGTAACACCTCGTGTGTTCGATGAGCCTTGCCTTCACTGGATCTTCGTTTGCCTCTGCGAGTGAGTCAACCTTTGTTTTCACTGCTACGCCTTCTACGGTTTTTCTACTCGTTTGTCTCAGTAATTTTTCAAATTTCGTTTGAGAAATTGAAGTATTCGCTACTGGAGAGGACCTCTGGCATCGCCTGCCATCCTCGCGGCCGAACTGGAGCGTCGATCTCCGACGTCGAGGACTGCTATACCAAAATTGGACCAAATTGGATTGCTTCGATTTCAGAAATGGCTATCGCTGTTACTTCTTCTTCGTCTTGTACTGCAATCTCTGCTCGAACCTTCTCCTCTAACCTCAAAGGTACATGTATTTTTTTTGCTAATGAGATTTTTTGATTCACTTTGAAAATTTGAATTGGAGTCGATTGAGTTAGGGTTTTTGATTCACAATTAAGATCGAGTGACCTGTTTTTGTAAACTGATTACCTATAATTGTAGTTAACAATAAAAATGTTAGATCTCTCGCATTTGCGAAGCATAATTTACTTAATCTACCTACATGTTTTCCTGGAAGAACTGTGCCTTTTGAGTCACTTCAAGCACTTGGATGCCATGTTGATGCAGTTTGCCCCAAAGAGAAAAGCTAGCGATGTATGTGCAACTGCAGTCCATGATTTTGGAGGTGACCAAACCTACTGTGAGTAATGAAGACAGAATCAATACAAGTTCCTTATTTGAAATAATTCTCATATACATGCTCTCTATCAATTCCAATGTAAACCATTCACATAATAAATCAATTATGCGGGTTGTTGTTTTGTATTAGCAGAATTCATATAAATTTATATAGGCATTGATTCAGTACTTATGGTATAAGAGTACTGATTTTCTTTATTTATATATTTGTAAACAGCAGTCATCATTTGCAGATGTTTCTAAAGCTTTGCTTAAACTTTATGCTGGTGCTTAATTTGATAGTTATATTTATTTACCATGCATGGCTTTAGGAACATATAGATATAGATACAGGATCTCCACCTAATGAATCTTGTGCTCAACTTCCGTGGCAAACATATTTAGTAATGGACCTGCAGTTCAGCTTAGTTCAAAATTTATCGATTGAGGAGGCAAGTGAATGCGAACCGTTCTCGATGATTGGGTGACAACGGAGGCAGTTGGCTCTCAAGCTCGTGCTATTCTAAATCAAGGTCTTCTCCAATCTTATATGTTGCTCTTATTGTCGTGGTAATTTAACACTCATTTCAGTCATTTCCTTCTTTTTTTCTTTTTCTGGTTTGAAAGAAATGATGCATGGTTTCTTGGAATAATGGTGATTATTGCTTTTCAGGGAGCATTGCTTATTCTTGCCTATTCACACAGTGGCAAAGGTCTGTGCTTTTTAGCATTTTTTTTGTTTCAATTTGAATTGTTTTGCTTTATGCTTGGTGGAATTGAATTGTTTATTTGTGATTGAATGTAGGTGGACTTGGTAACATTAGAAGGGCTACTAGCAGGGTTCAAGGCAAGTTTGGTGTGCTTTTTATGTGACCATGTGTACTTTTAAGATTCTCGCTTATGTGAAATTGATAAAGAGAAAGATGTTGTTGCAGTGGAAATTATGTTGTAGATGTTTGTGAAATTAAATCTCTTTTGGTTTATGGGAGCGAATTTTTGGTTGTCTTTGAATTTGTCCTCAAGTGATCTAATATGAAAATTGTACTTGCAGGTGATTACTCATGCACAACAGAGGTCCAGCAAACAATTCATGTTTTGAAGAAAGCATATGGTGACAGCATGCATAAGGTTTTACATGTTGGCCCTAATACTTATACTATGCATTTTTGGTAGTTACTATATGTATTTTCATTCATGTCAAAACTAGAAGCTAATGGTCTAGTTGATAGAGTTCTAGATTCATGTGTTTTCATTTACGCCTATCTACTGATTTTTGTCATATCTTTATTCTTCCAAAATTCTTTCATTTTTTATTACTGTCAGTAGCTCTCTATAACTGTTGTAGTAGCTTTGCAACATAGTGATAGTAGTTTTCTATGCTTATGTTAATATCTTTTGAAGCTAATGTCAGTAGCTTTCTATTTTCATTTTGATTGATTTCAAATCAGTAGCTCTCTATAACTATTATAGTGGTTTTTCAACATAGTGATAGTACCTTTCTATGCCTATGTTAGTATCTTTTCAAGCTGATTTTAGTAGCTTTTATGTTTTCATTTTGATTGATTTCAAGTTGCCTTCTGTCAATAGCTTATTGGAAAATCAAGATTATGGATGAAATTCAGTTTTCTTTTTGTTTTGATTTCGTTTCTCTAGCATTTCTTGTTTGAGATTTTTGTTAGACTATCAACATGGATAATTAGTTGGTTTTGTTGCAATTAGTATCTATGTCAGCAGCTTTTTATTACTGGTCCAATAGCTTTGTACATGTGTTATAGTAGTTTTTTTGTACCTATGTCAGTAGCTTTGTATTACTGGTCCAGCAGCTTTGTGCATATGTTATATTAGCTTTATGTACCTATGTCAGTAGTTTTTCATTACTGGTCCAATAGCTTTATACATGTGTTATAATAGCATTAGCTTTTTATTATTGGTCTAGTAGCTTTGTACATGTTTTATAGTAGCTTTTTGTGCCTCTGTCAATAGCTTTTTAGATTGTTTGTTTTTGATTATCTAGTTGATAAAGAGTGCCACGTTTGCGGCGTTGAGGTACATTATTGTTTTTTAGTTTTCATTTCAAATACTAATATTTTGTTGTATCTTTGTTTTTGCAGAACTCTTCGCTTTTCATTTGTACTAGTAGATTTTGAAAATCATGTGAATTTGGATATTGAAGCCTTCATGGAGCAAGAGATCATTTAGCCAACCAAGAAATGTTGAAATGAAGTCTCGTGGTGAAGGTGGCAAAATTATGCCTATGGGTTTAGAGCGTCACCATTGAAAAATGACAGTAGCATTACAACATTGGCAGTAGCTTTATACAATTATTGTAATAGATTTTCATAACTATGGCAGTGGTTTTTGACAACTATGGAAGTTGCTTTTCACTTAGTTATATTACTATTGAACCATGCATACTTTTTATACCATTGAATATGTTTTCTTTTCTTGATTGTAGTAGCATTTTTATTTTGGTTGTATCATTTACATTTTCATAGTTTTGTTAGTCTCTGAGAATAGTTTTCTCAATCTCTAGGAGTAGTTTTTGTTCTGCTGGTTATAACTTTTGGCATTGATAAGAGTAGCTTTCGGTGATTGTGAGAGTAGCTTTTGTTACTGGTGAGAGTAGTTTTCTGTTGTTGATGACAGTAACTTTAGGTGTTTGTAACAGTAGCTTTTGTTTTTTTTTTGGGGGGGGGGGTTAATACCTTTTGGTTTTGAGGAGTGTAGCTTTTGTTGCTAGTGAAAGCAGTTTTTATTGGTAACAGTAGCTTTTGTTGCTGGTGACAGTAGTTTTTGTAACCTCGTCGGAGGTTGCCGGAAATCTCACCAGAGTAGCTTTTGTTGCTAACGACAGTAGCTTTTGGTGTTAGTGACAGTAGCTTTTGTGGTGGCCGGAGTTTGCCGGAAACTCGTCGGAGTTGGCCGGAGTTGACCGGAGACCTCGCAGGAGAGGAGAGAGAGAATAGTTGTTGACTTTTTACTCTAGTGGCATTTATGTAAATATGTTGGTTTTTATATCCAAAATATAACACCATTTTTAATCTAGTGGCCTTATGAGGGAAAAAGTTAGTTGGTGGCCTTATGGCTACAAAAACATTCAAATATGCACTTATATGTAATTAACTCAATATATTAGGTGAGAATCGTGAGGTACCGTGCGGATGATTTTTCCTAAATTTCGACCATAAAGTACCTAATCTTTTC
Source organism: Rosa chinensis (assembly GCF_002994745.2). Taxonomy (NCBI): domain Eukaryota; kingdom Viridiplantae; phylum Streptophyta; class Magnoliopsida; order Rosales; family Rosaceae; genus Rosa; species Rosa chinensis. The sequence goes on along the minus strand of NC_037088.1, from coordinate 15,322,343 downwards.
GCCATTCTAAATTTTTGTATCTTAAGTTTCAAAAATATCAGAAAAGTACATGAGGTTCTAACCCTGACCGAATAATCATACATGGAGCCGTTAGCTCCGTCAAGGAGATTGTCGAGCGGCATATTTTGAAGGGCATTTTCGTCTCGTCATGTCTTAATCCATTTTTTTTATCTGAGCATCTTTTCCTTTTTTTTTTTTTTTTTTTCTTTTTCCCTACTGTTCTTCCTCTACTCTTTTTCTCATAGACCCAACTGAAAAATTTTGTTTTTGGTTATGACCAAATCCAGCTTGATTATTCAAAGTAACAAACTCAGAGTTAGATCTAATTCTAATAGCACCAGTTATGCTTATCCAAATCATTGCATGAAATTTTTTGACAAAAGTAAAGAATCATAAATTTTATTATTCTGTAATTAGATACAAGTTATGAGTGTTGTTACATAAAAAGTACCCTTGAAATTTGTATACAAATTAATCTGTGAATCTCATAAACAATATTTATTACAACTTAAAGAAAAGACGACCTAAACTTGCTAGAACCATGTTGAGGAAGGAACCATGAGCTTCAAGGATTAGTGATCAGATTTCCGCCAGAGGGTGGCAGTGGAGCTTTCTGCTGTCTTTGGCAGATAATAGAAGGAATGTAGATGCCCTGATCAAAAACATAGTGCATGTAGAATATTTTGTAAATATTTACTTTCCTAGTACGTGTAGATTACATATTCTGTATAGTTGTAGGAGATTCTTTCCTAGTGGGACTACTCTTGTACCTCTTTACAAACCTCCTTTTTTGGAGATGAATAACATCGAAGTATTCCAAACACATCAAATTCTTATTTTCTACTTGGTATCAGAGCAGGTTTAATCTTTTGAACTTGCACCGTACTCTTTTTGAAACCCAAAATCCGAATACCGCAGAACGTACCTAAATCTCGAAAGTCTACACAATTCTTGAATCATTAATCAATCTGTCCATCACCATAGGATGACATCACTACACCGAAGTTGCTGCTACACTTAACTGATTGAGTACTAGCTGACAAGCATTGCTTCACACCTTTTTTGTTTGATTAAGTACACTAGCCGACAAGGCCTTGTTTGATTAAGTACTAGCCAACTTTGATTAAAGTACTAGCCAGCAAAGCTTTGCTGCATACCTCTTTTTGGTCACGTATAGGTTGTTAGTTTTACTCAATGGAAGATGACTCTGCCACTCTTGCACTCCACAACATACCTCCAATCATCAATCATTATCATACCACTGCTCAAGACAATTTGGCGTTTCCAACTGGCATTGCCTTGAATGAATCTAACTATACCATATGGGCACCTCTTATGAAGATGAGGATTGGAGCAAGAGGAAAGGTCAGCTACCTCACTGGAGCCAAAGCTGCATCAGAGGAGAGAACTTAGCTGAATTTGAAGGTTGGGCTACGGACAATGAAAAAGTGAAGAGTTGGCTTATTGATTCCATGGAGCCATCACTCATGAATTGGTATATCCGACTCCCAACAGCTAAAGATGTTTGGGAAGCTGTTGAGAAGACCTTCTATGATGATTATGATGAAACTAGGATTTTTGAATTAAACAAAAAATGCTTTGGAGGGAAACAAAATGGCCGGACTCTTCCTATCTACTACAATGAATTGGTGGGAATGTTTCAGGAGATTGATCAGCGTATGGCTTCTCAAAATAACACGGTCATTGCAATTATTCAAGAAACTGCTGCCATGGCACCAATGCGAGTTCACATGTATCTTAGCGGACTCGATTCAGAGTATGATCAAGTCCGTGGTGAGATTCTACGCAAAGACCCAAAATTTGAGTTGGAGCAAAGTTATGCATATGTTCGGAAGGTGCATTCTGAGAGGCAGGCAATGGGACACGCCTCTGAATCCTCTATCATGGCTGTCCAACGCAAACATGGTCCTCCCCCGGGCTTCTCAATTCCTCAACGCCGCCCTCTGGGTATAACAAATCCATATGGAAATACTAAGTGTCCAATTTGGGGAGATTTGGGTCATAGAAAGCAACAGTGCTATGAAGTAATTAGCTACCCCGATTGGTGGGATTTCACCAAGAAACCGCGGAAGAACCTTGGAAAGGTTGTTGTGGCTATTACAGAGGAAGAGCAACCATCTATTACCGGAGAAGGATCTGTTGTCCTGTCTGAAACAATAACCCTTGATTCTGTGTTGGTTGTTCCTTCATTGGCATATAATCTCTTATCTGTTGGCCAAATTATTCTAGCACTAGCATGTATTGTAACCTTTTATCCCTCTTTCTGTGTGTTTCAGGACATTCTGACTCGGCGGATTCTTGGTTATGGTGTTAGAAAAGGGAAACTCTACTACTTGGATCTGACAGAAAGTGGAGAGCAACAATTGTTAGGACAAGTGAATCAGGTCAATGGAGTAGAGAATGCTAAGGAAACAGTGTGGTTGTGGCATCGTTTCTTGGGTCATCTATCTTTTAGTTATCTTAAGAAATTGCAACCTCATTTGTTTTCTGTTGTTAGTGATTTAGAGTTTCGTTGTGATGTATGTGAACTGGCTAAGACTCATCGAATTTCATATTCACCTAGTTTTAATAAAAGTCCTATTCCATTTATGAAAATTCACTCTGATGTCTGGGGTCCTACCAAGATCCCTTCTCTCTCTGGAGCTCGATATTATGTAAATTTTATTGATGATTGTACTCGTATGACTTGGGTGTCTCTATTGAAGAACATGAGTGATGTGTGTTCCATGTTCAAAGACTTTCACAAGATGGTATCTGCCCAGTACCAACAGGCTATCCGTGTCTTCCAATCTGACAATGGTGGAGAGTATGTTAATGGCCCTATGTAGAAGTTTATGCAATCTCATGGAATTCGACATCAGACTTCGAATTTGTATACTCCTCAACAGAATGGATTGGCAGAAAGAAAGAATCGGCAATTACTTGAAGTTGTACGTTCTTCTTTGTTTGGCATGCATGTACCTCGTGAATATTGGGGAGAAGCTATGAAGTCCGCTGCCTACCTCATTAATCATACTCCTTCTCAGGTAATTGAATTTCCAAACCCTCAGCAGCAACTTCATAAACTTCTTTCACTTCCATCGTTACCTAACCTGGAGCCTCGTGTGTTTGGATGCGTAGCCTATGTTCATATTCCCAAGCCTCAACGTAGCAAGCTTGATCCCCGTGCCTGTAAGTGTATATTTATTGGTTATGCTGAATTTCAGAAGGGTTATCAATGTTATGATCCTCTTACTGGAACTATACATGTCTATCTTGATGTTGCGTTTCGTGAATCGAGCCTTATTATTCAGGGGGAAATTCAGAGTCTTCCCTTCAGGGGGAGAAAGGCTGTAAAGGAAATCCTGGATATTTATTTGCATTTGAAGAATTTGAAGAATTAGAAGCTTTGGAATCGAGGTTTGGAGTTGGGAATTCTCCAACATCGGCTAAAAACGAAACAGGGGCAGTAGGAAACAAAAAGAAGATGAGCTAGTTGACAGTGGACCAATGAATGGTGATGCCGTGGAGCCTTCCACCTGCGAAATAGAAACATAAAATAGGACAGCATATGGTGATGCTGTGAGGTCTTCCAATGGATTAGAAAAAGGTGATGCTGTGGGGACCTCCAATGGGACAAAACATGGAGATGCCGTGAGGTTTTCAAATGGGATAGAAAAAGGTGTTGCTGTGGGGACCTCCAATGGGATAGAAAAGGCCGAAAACAATGGGACATAAAAGGCTGAAAAGGCTACTGTTGTGGGCCCCTCTTCTTGTGAGATTAGTAAGGATACTGCCAACAGACCATTATTTAGTTCTAGCGGTGGACTTTTGGGTAGACCAGTTGGGTCCACCACCTGCGAGAACACAAAAATGATGCCAGCCAACACCATGACATCTGTGATTCCCAAAGTGAAGCCGCCATGTGCCTTGAGGATGACATTGACGCTTCAATGAGTCCTCATCCATCAGAGTTCTTTCCCCTCTCTACATTGTCAACTGAAGAATCTGCTACGAATGTTCCTCCTCAGGAACCTTTAAATTAATCATCTGGGGTAGATAATATTGTGCCTAGAAAATCACAGAGGGTTACCAAGGGTATTCTTAAGAAACAATATGAACCAGACATCAAAACCAAATCTAAGTATCCTATAGCTAATTACATGTCTAACCATAGGTTGTCTAGGTCACATGCACTTGTTGTTGATCAATTATCCACTGTATCTATTCCTAGTAGTGTACAGGATGCTTTGGCGGATCCTAAGTGGACTCAAGTAATGAATGAAGAACTAGAGGCTTTGCAGAAAAACTTGACTTGGGATGTTGTGACTATGTTGACTGGAAAGAAGACTGTTAGATGTCGATGGGTGTTTACTACGAAACTTAAAGCGGATGGGAGCATTGATAGGTACAAAGCAAGATTAGCTGCCAAAGGATGCACCTAGTGCTATGGAATTGATTATGAAGAGACGTTTGCCCCTGTAGCAAAGATCAATATTGTTCGAGTCTTAATTTCACTTGTAGCAACTAAAGATTGGCCTCTACATCAATTTGACGTGAAGAATGCTTTCCTCAATGGAAACTTGGAGGAAGAAGTGTTTATGGACATGCCGCCAGGAATCAGAAATATGTCTTGTGATATTGGCAAGGTTTGTAAGTTGAAGAAGTCTCGATCTGTATGGTTTGAAGCAGTCTCCTAGAGTGTGGTTTGGAAGGTTCTCCAAGTCTATGAGGGCGTTCGGATATAGACAAAGTAATTCGGATCATACCTTGTTCATCAAGCGTAGTCAAGGTAAGATTACCGCACTGATAGTATATGTTGATGATATGATTGTCACAGGAGATGATCTAAAAGAGATTGAGGCTCTACAGAAATATTTGTCTAATGAATTTGAGATGAAGGACCTTGGGCAGTTGAAGTACTTTCTTGGAATTGAAGTTGCAAGGTCTAAGAAGGGGATTTCTTTGTCTCAACGTAAGTATGTACTTGACCTGTTAGCTGAGACCGGGATGCTTGACTGCAACCCCATTGAGACACTAATCGAAATGAACCACAACCTCGCCATCCATCTGGATCAGGTTCCAACGGATAAAGGAAGTTACCAACGTCTAGTAGGGAGACTTATTTATCTTTCTCATACTAGACCTGATATTGCTTATGCTGTGAGTGTGGTTAGTCAATTTATGCATTGTCCCAGTGAAGAGCATATGGATGCAGTCTATTGCATTATGAGATACCTTAAGATGGCACCTGGAAGAGGTTTGTTGTTTGAGAAAAAGGGTGAGTTGGAAGTTGTGGGGTACACTGATGCAGATTAGGCTGGTAATAAGACGGACAGGCTGTCCACATCTGGGTATTTTGCGTTTGTTGGAGGAAACCTTGTGACTTGGCGTAGTAAGAAACAGAAGGTTGTTGCTAGGTCAAGTGCTGAACCTGAGTTTCGAGGTATGGCCCACGGAGTTTGTGAGATGTTGTGGATTCGTAATGTGTTGAAAGATTTGGGTTTTAAACTTAAGAAGCCTATGGACTTACACTGTGATAGCACGTCTGCTATTGAAATTAATCGTAATCCTGTACAGCATGACCAGACTAAGTATGTGGAAGTGGATCAACATTTCATTAAGGAAAACCTAGATAGAAAAATTATCTGTTTCCCTTTTGTGTATACAGAAGATCAGTTAGCAAATGTTCTTACGAATGGAGTGTCAAGGAAAGTGTTTGACAACTCAATTGATAAGTTGGGCATGATTAACATCTATGCACCCCAACTTGAGGGGGAGTGTAGAATATTCTGTAAATATTTACTTTCCTAGTACGTGTAGATTACATATTCTGTATAGTTGTAGGAGATTCTTTCCTAGTGGGACTACTCTTCTACCTCTTTATAAACCTCCTTTTTTGGAGATGAATAACATCGAAGTATTCCAAACACATCAAATTCTTATTTTCTACTGTGCACTCTTTGATTGCTAGTTGAAGAGATTAATTTCGTCTCCTCAAAAGGGCCTCCGGTATTGGATGGTAGGATTATAGTCCTCTGCACAATTTGCTTGATAACCACAGGGAAATGGGGATGATTAATAACACTTTGCATGATATTGTTGTTGTTTAAGACTCTGCACGCCTCATTTGAACCCAAGTTCAAAAGGACAACCACCACTGCAGCCACCAGCACCATTTTCATGAACAACTTCACTTCGTTATTTTGGACAAACAAGAACTCTACTGTTTTGCCTTTTGCTTTTGTTTTTGTGCTTCTCTATATGCAAGAAAAGATGAAAGATCGAATGAATGAACAAGAGATGAGGGGTAGAGGATTAGAGGGCTCTTTATATGCATCAAGATAGACTGGTATGACTTAAAATTTTCAAATATATGTCTAGCGCGCTATTCGTTGTTTTGATTATTGACAATTTTGTTTAATGGGTCAGAAGTTATGAATGAGTCACATGTACCGCGAGAAACTGGGATTGTCTCAATTCTCAAAATGTGTCTTGAGCTTGCAGATCACATACTTTGCCATTGTTATGTATTTCATTTTTCACATCCTGATTTCTTCTTTCTCGAGTCTTTTTTTTTTGCATAGAATCATGCATGAGACTTGGTAATTATCCTGCTTAATTAATTTATTTTTCCTCGAGTCAAAGTGAAATATACATAGCATCTTTTTGTTAACATATATACCTGTTTTACCGATTCACCTATTCCCACTACTAGAAATTTCCCCATTCCACACTGACTTCAATTAGTCCCTATTGGGACAAAGCACACTGAAAACAGTTGCTAACAGAATTAGCCACTATGCAGCCACTATTGAGGAATCAGTCCCCTCTATAGCAGGTCCCATCGGGGCAATAGGCACTGATACAACAATAGTGGAATCACGGAATCCAAGGTAAAGTCAGCATCTAAATTCACACTGATATTAGTGGTTTTGGAATGCCACTGATATTAGTGGCAAATTTATGAGGTTGTATTAAAAAAAATAAGGTGCCAGATGGCACCTTTACATTCTTGTACTATATATTGTATTTTAAATTGTATAATACAATAAATGTAGTAACTATAAATTTACAAATGCACCCATCAATATATAAACATCAAGACTTCATCCCACAACTGCAACTCTTCTTTTGACACGGACAACATGCACATTATATCAGGTCAATTAGTTCTTATTCTAACAATTACACAGACCAACTTAACATATACAAAACATTAGAGTGAAGTTAGAGGTGTCTCTTTGGTTCTGAACATGTAGTATACAAGGATATAATATATAAGCTATTATAGAAATTTAGCATTCAAATAAACATAACTACAGAACAATAGGTATAAAAAACTGATGGACATGATACTGAAATAGAAGTGCACATCTGCATATACACTCAATTTCAAACCCTTTTGGTCATGAAAACAATCTGTAGAAAACATAGGAAAATACCTCAGAGCCACACGATATTTCTGACCCAACTTTTGAAGCTCTGCCATTACATAATCTGTGATACCAGGAGTACCTGTATATTTAAAAGACAGATAAACAATTAGAGAAAAATAAACAAGAGAAATGGAACATTACCATGCATTAACTATCAAAACTTTTGGTCACTATCATAAGTTAACCAATTTCTCTTAATCATTCTTGTTATATATAAAACTGAACATTCAAACCCAATTCCTAAGAAACACTAAACATTAATACAAGTGAATAACTCTAAGACTCACACTTTGCATATGGGAAGTCCATCATTCTCTTCTCCAAATCCAACTGCAGAAAGTGAACAAAAACAATTATATTATCTAATACAGAAAACTTGAACAAGCTGTAGCTTATACATGAAGCAATTAGCACTAAACACTCACCTTATTCTGGATAGAGAAATTGATAAAGTTGGCATCTACCAAAACCTGGTAAGGCGGCCCCCAAAGCAGTGTTGTATTGAAAGAACAACGCCATAGAAACATTTGGCCTAAATATAATTTGTGTCTTCACATTTTCCTAAACATCGGAAACATGGTTGTTAGCTATATATGCTCTAGAAAAACTATCACTTACGAGGAAATACAATTTCAAGCAGTTTTTATAATCAACCCAATTCATTAGACAAAACAGAGCAGTGATAAAAATGGTAACTAAACCAATCCAACACATCACAGACAAAAGTTCATAGAACACATAGAAACAGAGACTGATCTGCTAAAAGGTCTTTAGTAGGTTAGAAGTTAGAGTTCCAAAGTGCAGTACATATCTAATTATCTCAGAAGGTGATAGTTTGGAAAGTGAAGAGGGATTTGACTAAAATTAATTGGGACGAATTCCCTTCACTAGAAGGCCAAGGTCATCCCTGGTAAATATGAATTCAGAACAATGCTAAGAGGACTCACTGTGAACTATAATGGCCTGTGACAATTTGAAATGTTTTAGACAAAAAAGGAAAACAGGAAAAGAAATAAACACCAATAACATTTACATAAGTACTTACGCATAGGTTTTCAAATTAAGCTGCAACCGCTTGTGGTCTTCAACCATCATGCCAAGTAACTCAGCAACATCTTGCACTCTACGTATCATTTTAAAACTTTCAGGGAATGACCAGTATCATAATAGAAACCAAAAAAAATTGAATCTTGAACTTGAAACAACAACTAATTTGTCAAAAATCCACATTATCAGATAAGAAAAATTGAAAGAACACAGGATAAAATGTAAAATTTCCAAATTTGATCTCTCAAAGAATGAACTTTGCTTTGCAACGACAACTATGAGTCAGCAGTACATTGTCACTTGAGCAATACGACAAAGCCAAGAGGCTAATCCGTGTCTTATATACTATCATTATCACCATTATCATACTTATATCCATGAAAATTAAGAAATGCTTGGACTAGTAAATAAATTAATCCATATGACACCAAGCTGACTGCTAAATTAATTCGTTGCATGCAAGTCTAACATGTTCATTTCATAACTTGAGATTGCTTTATACAAAATGCTACAGGTTACAAATATTCATAACTCATAAAGAGACACAGCAGGAATAAAGTTTAAAAGACAAGAAAAAATAGTAATAGAAACAAACCTTCTCCATAATGCATGTTCTCAAACACGACGAAAGCTATTTCACTTCAACACACCAAAAATTTCTTCTGCCGGAAAGTAGATGGTTGCACGGCCTTATCAACCGCTTGCTCCACCAGATTATTCAACTGCACCGACGCCGAGTCCTCTTCCGCCACCAAAAAAATCAAAGGGATTTGTCTCCCCATCTCTGTTTCCACCGATCCCAATCAGCCCTCAAAATTGTAATTAGATTCAAAATTAAGGACTAATTAGCAAAATTACCCAAACTGATCAGTGCCTGGTTGCTGAAATCGGTGACGGTGACCGGAGACTTATCGTCTTCTTGAGAATCCCTCCTTGGCCTTGATGATAACGCCGTTTGGAACTCAACGCAAAGCACGGAAGCATGTCAATGGTGGCTTCGAGTTCTTTGTAGTGCTGAGATTGAAAACGGATGACAATTGTGATGGGTTGCAACAGTTACTTAGAAGAAAACAGTAGAGAGGGAGAGATGGAAAATTAGGAGGAGATGAGAAAAACTAGATCTTGTTTAGGTATGGAGAGAGAGACAGAGAGAGAGAGATGAGGGGAGAAACCTCCAGATCTAGATCTAAATTAGGTTTGAACTCTGAAGGGGGTATATTAAAGGAAGTTTTATCTCATCGTTAGATCAACTCTTCATCACTAATCCGACGGCTATAATTAGAATTGGCTATGGCATAGCCATGTGAAAAATTATTGAAGTCCTACTTTTTCATTCTGTCATTATTGAATCACATAAACAATGCTTTATAGTATTCTTACTGTTCCTTGTTGACACCGTTATCAGTGACGTAGGGATTAAACAATTAATTGCTTGTATGTACTGTATACATTAGACACTGATGATCAGTGACAGAAAAAAAAAACCACTGATTTTTTATATCAGTGTGAAACTATTCATTTTTGACACTGAAGATTTTTAGTGGCAAAGAAAGAGGTGCTAATGGGGAAATTTCTAGTAGTGTCCTCACGTGTGTTATCCGCTATTGTATTTTCCTCACGTGTGTTATCTTGACAATTGTCATACAACTAGGGCCGGTCCCGAGCTTTTTTATGCCCAGGGCGAAATTTTGTGTGTGTGCCCAACTAGCCTAAATAGACATGTAGTGATTCTTACAAAAGTCATACTCTAAATCTTTTTTTTTACGGGTTTGGAACCCAGTCAAGCTAGGCGGCTCATCCCCACGCCGATTTTATTACATAAAACGGACATAAAACCAAAATCTCATATAAAAATAATACAAATTTTTTCTTGCCACAGAAAACTCCTAGCTAGCTAATCCAAAAGATCACACATAATGTAGCACTTCGACACAATCACACAAATAAGAGACTTGATAACGCGTGTCTTGGTAAAACTTATGAAGAATTTCTGAATCAAAAAAGAAAAACCGTATTCAAAAGTTGAACAAACAAATAGAAAATGACTTGGAAAAAAATAGAAATTATCAAATATACACTTAATTATGGCTGTCCGCTATGAATAGCATTATAGTCCCAAGCCAAATATGATATCTTGCTGAAGCTTCAAACTGAAAGTTGGCAAGCCAAAACACTAAACTTTGAATGATAAACACTTTAGCATAGAATAATAAAACCTGCAAATCTAGAATCAGCTTTTTTTCTTCTTGTTTTTTCTTTTCTGATCGGGATTGACTTGCAAATCCAACGTCTAATTGCACCTAATATTGAAAATTGAAAACCGATGAATGAGCAGGTTGTTAGAATTCACTTTGAATGATAATTGATAAACACTGGAGCATAGAACAATACCTGGAAATCTGGAACTTGCTTTTTTCCTTCTTGCTCTTTCTTTTCTGATCGAGATTGACTTGCAACTCCAACTTCCAATTGCACCTAATATTGAAAATTGAAAACCAATGAATGAGCAAGTTGTTAGAAATCAACATAACTCAAAACACAAGTAACAAGACTTTTGATATCCAAATTTTCATGGGATATCAAAATTGAAGAATACCCAATACCTATTTTGATTTGTACCTCAGCCTACATCGATGGAAAGCTGAAAAATTTGTATGATTACCGTAGAATAACATAAACATGGAGAGGAGAAAGATTGGGTGATGGATGAGAATGAACTGAATAATTGAGTAACCATTGAAACCAATTTAATAAAAAAAATTGCTGGGTTTCAAGGTTTGGGACTTGGGAGAGAGCAAGAGATGCTTGGATAATCAATTTTGTGCCTGCCGTTGTGCGTTGGAAGAAGAAGAAGTAAAGATGCGATCTGCATCTAGAAATCTGATTTTTTTTTTTTTTTACATTCCACTCTCTATACATATATAATTATATATAATTAAATATATATGTTATATAAATATATATATATATATATATTAAATTTTATTGATAAAATCTGGTGCCCCCCTCTATGTTGGGCCCTAGGCTGTCGCCAACGATGCCCATAGGCAAGGCCGGCCCTGCATACAACTTATGGTTACATGGATTAGTTAGGAAGCATTGTTAGTTAGCGTGGTTAGCATGCTAATTAAGTCAGTAAGCTATTTACTATAAATACCAAACCCTAAGCTCTTTGTAACTAATCATTCCATTTTATACAAGCTCAGTTTCTATTTTTCTAGTTCTCTCTGGTTTTCTCTCAAGCTTACCTTGAAGCTTTCATGGTATCAGAGCTAGGTTGAGAACTAATATCAATGAAGCCTTCAGTTTCATCAAAGTGGATGACAGTGTGTGTGGCAGATGCATGAGAGGGAGAGCTCATATTAGAGCATCTCCAATGGAGTAGTTAAAATGCTTGTGTCAAATTCAAATTTGAAGGTTGGCGTGGCAGTGTTATATTTGCTACACTCCTTCTCCAATGGATTGGTCAAATAATAAGAGTATTTTTTTTTTTAAATTGTTTTAATTACTTGTTCAAAAAAAAAAAATTTGTATTATTTACAAACACATAACATGCTCTCTCTCTCTCTCCTCAACTTCTCTTTCTTCTCGACTTCTCTTCTGATTTTTTTTTCTTTCTGTCTTTTCTACAAGAACAACATCAGATACCCATAATCAATAGATTCCAAGATTCAAAACCCATGAAAACTAAAACACAGCAAGAGCAGATCCAAGCAACATCGTTGATCAAGCTTTCTGTTTCAGTCTCTCTGTCCAAAACAAGCTTCGCAACAGATCTCGACCATCATCTCAATTTTTTCTCTCTATTTCTATCTTCCTCTCCTGTTTGGACTGTTTCTCTCCATGTTCGTCACTTCTTCTTTTTTCAATTACTAATCAATTACTACTAGAATAATGTCATTAGACATCGCCACTATTAAATCGGTCAGGATTGCACCTGATGTTAAAAAACATGTTAACATCAGTTTGTGAAAAAACTGATTTCTATTGTTATTATAGACATCAGTCACCAAATAAAACGATGAGAAAATTTTCGTTCGAAAAATTTTCAAAAACGCGGAGGGACTAAGTTTGAAACTTTTGAGAAACGCGGGGACCAATTATTTCATTCCCCCATTTAGTTTTTTTTCCCTCTTTGTCTGAAACTATCGAACCCTAATAACTCTCACTTTTCTGAAAACTCTCGAACCTTGTCCACCTCGTTCTCTCTCCAACCTGACCTGCCCCGATTCCCCGACCTCGTTCTCCAACCTGGCCTGAGCTCGTTGTCCGATCCGAGCTGCTCGAGCTCCTTCTCCGACCCGAGCAGCTCGAGCAGCTCCTTCTCCGACCTTACCTCGAGTTCATTCTCCAACATGAGCTCGTCAATCTCCGACATGAACTCCCTACAAGATTTGGTTCTGCAACTCTTAGGATACTTCTTGAAGGCTTACTTGAAGGCTTGAAGGCTGGGTTCAATCGATACTTTGATTTCAGTTTTTGGTTGAAGGCTGGGTTCGATTTCGGATTTCTAGGTAAGTTGCTTGGTTACTCACTTTACTTACAGACTTGAGGGTTCGATTTCGGATTTGGATTTCTGGGTAAGGCTGGGTTCAGTGACTTCATTCGATACTTCTAGTCTTCCATTTCTGGGTTTTTTGTTTGAACTTCACTGCATTTGCAGGGATACAGGGCAGCCTTGCTATTAAAACTGTGGAACTTCAGGACTCGGGTTCGTTCTGCTATATTGGGTTACCTACTCATATTCAGAGTTAATTATTAATTACTCTGGCGTTGGTTTTGATCTTATACTCTGTTCGTCAGTTTTCTTGCTCTAAATTTGTTCCTTGTTTTGGCATTTGATCATATTAATCTTGCATTTTGTGGTTATAAGTGGATGATTCAGTTTGTTGTTGGTTTTGAGTTTGGGTTTGTATGCTACATATTCACAATTCAAACAAACAGATTTGAAATTTTCATGCTTGCAACTAAGATGCATGACCTATGTTTATGTAGGCACAAGTGGGAGGTGAGTGCACACATACATGTAGTGGGAAGTTAAATTTAATTTAACTGGAGAAGGGTATAAAAGCAGAGGTACTATTATGAATCATAGTGTGTGTGTGTGCGCGCGCGCATGCACACACATTATATATTTAAACAACTTCAATATAGCTTAGAGCCTGGTTACAGTTTTGAGTTTTTGATTAAAGTTAATTTAGCTGGAGAAGGGTATAAAAGCAGACGTACTATTATGAATCATAGTGTAAGGTTTGATTCTCATATTTGTCATTCAGATAAGCCCTCTGAAAACATTTTGCAGTTAAGTCATAGTATTATAATTCGTTGTTTTAATTCATTCCTTTTTTGTAACTAAAGGAAAGCAGTGACATCGTTTTTTGCTGCCTTTGATGCCTTGTGTGAAGAAGGAACTGCAACAACTATGTGCAGAGCTCTTGATGAAGTTGTAGATATATCTATACCAGGTAACCTTTCAAATGTATTATTTAACTATCTTTGTCATCTTCTGCTTTATAATTGGCTCCGCATGCATCACAGATTCTCATTCATTTGGTGTTTCTATTTCTGTGTTAGCAACAGTTGAAAACTTGTGAGATGCAGAACTAAATTATCCTTTAATATGCAGGTTCAAAAGACCATATCAAGGAGCAGGGTGAAATCTTAGAGGGTATTGTTGCTCGTATTGTAAGCCATGAGAGCTCAAAGCATATGGTGGAAGTCTTAAAAGATTTCCCTCCTCCTCCAATGGAAGGAGGTATGATGGTTCATTCTGTCATTTATGATGTTTTGATTATAGGTCAAATTAAACTGAAGAAGTTTTTAATTGAGTCCACCTTAAAATGTGGTCCCATTATCTAACTGTTCATTGCCAGGTCATCAAATCAGCCAAATCGGTAAATATGTACTGACCATTTATAATTAGTATAAAACAATTACTGATTTGGCCGACTTTCGGTAAGGGTGATCTTTGAAGGTGAGCTAAATGTGGACTCTTTGAGTGCTTAACCCCTTGTTGGATGAAGTCCAACACTGTAGTCATCTTTTCATAAATAGAGGCTATCCTCTTTAAAAACTGTGTTCCAAATTTGGAATGTTAGTGATATTATAAGCACCAGTCAAACTATTTAATATGAAATTTTAGCTGGTAAATAGCCCAACAGTGTGTACAATTATTAAACACCAGAGTTTTCTGTATATTTCAGCTGGTCATGATTTGGGACCAAGCCTAAGGGAGATTTGTGCTGCAAATAGGTCGGATGAAACACAGGTAATGATTAATTCTTCGAATATGAGAATTACTATTCTATACTATAAATGAAGCACTCAGGCTTCACCAAAATATGAATTGCCAAATAGAAATATAAAATTTATAATAAAGTTCTCGAAAATAGTTACTATAGTAAAATGAAAAAAAGGGAAAAAATATAAATATAAAGAGCTTTCACCAATCACACGTGCATTGCACATGTATGAGGCTAGTAAAAGTAAAAAAGCGGATCAAATATTTTTATGAGTAATTTGCTTTTTGATAATCCTTTTGCAGCAAATAAAAGCTCTTCTCAAGCGTGTTGGCTCCTCTTTTTGCCCTGACCATTCAGACTGGCTTGGGGGAGCTGGTGATACCCAATCTAGAAATGCAGATAAAGCTGTGGTTTCAAAATTTTTACAATCTCACCCTGCTGATTTTTCTACCACCAAATTGCAGGTCAGACTCCGTTCCATTTCAAGCTAATTTTGATACATTGTCGTACATCACATTATACTTCTGGAAGTCTTAAGATGTGTTTGTAAAAGAATCTTATTCTCTCTGTATCGGTCCTTTTAAGAGCGACTTCTCAAAATTATGAATGGCTTATGGAAAGTTCAATTTTTTATCACTTTGATGTTTTTGAGAATGTCTATTCAAGCCATCCACTGTTCAAGCTTTCTTAATTTTGGGTTGGGCTCTTCCCCTTGGCAATAATATTTATTACTGAATCAGGAAACGATAGTAACGCGGTCTATCCCCAGTTGATTTAGGAAACTTTGCTGCTGTATATGTACCTCTTGCATAGCAATGGTTAGCTACTCAATTTCCATGGCTGATGACATCTGCTAATTAATCTTCATTAATCGTCACAAGGAATTATATGTTGTATAATCCAAGTCAAGACTCAAGTTTTTGAAAGAGATATATTCCTCAATATATATATTGTTGCTCTGTATTTGTTGATTGCTGGATGATAATAACTGATGCTTACCTTGACAAGCAGTTGCCTCTTTCTGATCACAAGTACAAAACCTACTTCTTGAAGCCAACAATGGGTGCTTGGATTATGCTGCCAGGTCAAAATCCACCTTTGAAATTTGCGTTTATCTTCTTTTCTATATAGTATTGCAGTTTGTTCAAATATTCATGTGGTGGATATAAGCTTAATTCATTTAATTTGTTTCATGGAATAGGAATACACCTTGGAGAGAATGTTTGCAAACCAGCTACTCGAATGTGCAAAAGATCAGTTATCATTTAGGGCCGTGGTTAGGGACCGTGCAAACCAGCTTAATATTTCAGCTCTTTATATGTTTTAATGAGTAGAATGAAATATGCAATACACATCCCAATGTTTGTTGTCTTCTTAATCATCTACAGTTAAGTATATGTTGCTTGAATTGGTTATAGGTGTATTCATTTGAGAGGTAACTTCTATCCTTGAAGAACAAGTGAACAACCAAGTGGTAAGCCACGAAGCTGCTTGAGTAGGTCTTACACTTTTGTTTTCTTTTGTTGTGCATTTTCAGGTTTGTGGTCAAATGGTTTGGAGGGTGATCAAGTATTTTCTGAGTTTATGGTTGGTTTTCGTTGTTTTTGTTAGATTAGAATTAGCCTACAAACTTTACTGTAAATTGGAAGACTATGCAATTAGTAATTGGCTTGGAAAATCAGGTGTTTGCTTCATATTGGAGGTGTTTTTGGAAATTTATTAGTGGTCATTTAGTTCAGAAATCGGAGGTGTTTTTGTAATTGGAAGATTGTATTTTTAGTGATATACAGTGATTGATTTTTGTTATGTTTGTTTTGTCATGAATTGATCATTGATCATTGATTTTTGAATTTTGTAAGAATTAGAGAGAGTTTGTAAGAGTTAGTGAAAAAGTTTGTGAACCAGCTTTTATGATATATAAAACGATAGCATATTCAGCAAACATTATAAGATTGTGATTACTACTCTTATCACCTAAACCCACAGCATCGCGTGGACGTATTTTCTAGTATGATGTCTAGATATAAAGTTGAAATCAGTTTTAACCATAAAAACTGATGTCTAGTAATACAGATACATCAGTTCCAAAATGAAAATCGATGTTACTGAAATATACAGACATCGATTTTTTGTCGAAAACAATATGTTACTGAGTACCAGACATCAGTTCCAAAATGGAAATTGATGTTACTAAAATATACAGACATCGATTTTTTGTCAAAAACGATATGTTACTAAGTACCAGACATCAGTTCCAAAATGGAAATCGATGTTACTAAAATATACAGACATTGATTTTTGTCGAAAACGATATGTTACTGAGTACCAGACATCAGTTCCAAAATGGGAACCGATGTCTGTAACAGTATCAGTCATCGGTTCTTAAATCAATAACGATGTTAAAACGCAAACTTGTGTTGTGTAATCTATATTTCTTTAAGCATTAAATATAATAAAATGTGGGTTTAACAATAGTAAAACATGTAAGTTTGTTATCATTTAAACCTATTTACATCGATTTATAATTAGGAACCGATGTCTACACGAATACCAGACATCGGCTAAAAACCGATGTCTGCATTTTCCGAATCTTTCTCATCACCCACAAAGACATCGGTCTGGTTTTTGTTTCTCATAGGTTTTTGGCCGATGTCTGGGGCCATAATTCTAGTAGTATATATTGCAATCATCCTAGCGACCTCTTGATCCACCTAGTCTCTTTTCAGAGACCATTTTATACCCAGCGATTTCCGGATTCGCTGCACTTTTCAAAAACCCAAATCCCATTATCAAAAACAAACATCTATCTTCTCATCATTTTGTTTCCATCTTCTTTCATTAGAAACAAGGCAAAGGCTTAGAAGCTTAGAATTATAGAAAGGAAATAAGATCAAAACTGGAAAGGAAATAAGATCTGATATTTGGTTTCATGCATAGTTGGGTAAATAGAGAGAGAGAGAGAGAGAGAGAGAGAGAGAGAGAGAGAGAGAGAGAGAGAGAGAGAGAGAGAGAGAGAGAGAGAGAGAGAGAGAGAGAGAGAGAGAGAGAGAGATGAGAACGTAGAAGGGAAGAGAGTGAGGGGAGAAGAAAGAAATTAAAAAAAAAAAAAGACAGGGGGAGCTGCGTCTGTCAAATTTGACAGTGGAGGGCTCTATGTCAAATCCACGTGTGTATGACATATGGGTTGGAGGAGTGTTTCATCAATCAATTATTACCGTTAGGCACGCCAAGTGGATTTGACATCTCCGTTGGAGATGGTCTTAGAGGTTGACGTGAAAGTAGTGGGAGGATGTGAAGGAATAGTAGCATTAGGACATGTAGTAGATGTTGACATGAAATTGGGGAGAGAGAGAGAGAGAGAGAGAGAGAGAGAGAGAGAGAGAGAGAGAGAGAGATGAGAACGCAGAAGGGAAGAGAGTGAGGGAGAAGAAAGAAATAATAAAAAAATAAAAGACAGGGGGAGCTGCGTCTGTTAAATTTGACAGTAGAGGGCTCTATGTCAAATCCATGTGTGTATGACATATGGGTTGGAGGAGTGTTTCATCAATCAATTATTACCGTTGGGCACGCCACGTGGATTTGACATCTCCAACGGTCTCAAAGGTTGACATGAAAGTAGTGGAGGATGTGAAGGAATAGTAGCATTAGGACACGTAGTAGATGTTGACATGAAATTGGTAGGAGCATGTGAAGGAATAGTATCATGAAGACATTGGGTAGAAGTTGACGTGAAATGGGTAGGAGCATGTGCATGAATAGGAACATTAGGAGATGTAGTAGTTGTTGACATGAAATTGGTAGGAGCATGTGAAGGAATAGTATCATTAGGACATGTAAGAGAATTTGACATGAAATTGGTAGGAGCATGTGCATGAATAGTAATATTAGGAGGTGTGGTAGATGTTAACATGAAATTGGTAGGAGCATGTGAGGGAATAGTATCATTAAGACATGTAGGAGAAAAGATAGGAGGCTGAGAGCAAGTCCACCCGTTGAGCTTGACCGGTCAAGACTATTAATTACTTTTTTGTCTTGTATTTCTACTATTGAGGTTGACAGGTCAGATACTGTTTACAAAATGTCAAGAATGGTCACTTTCGTGGACTTGCTCTGACCTGACAAGGGAGGAGTAGTAGCATGCGTTGTTGAGTGCAGGACAGGTGCTGGGATAGGTGAATTGGTAAACCAGGTATATATGTTAACACTTTTTCACATATTAATTGTAACACTATATAGCTAGAATTTGTTCTCTTACCAGCTAGCTATATATAATATGTATATATTGACCATCTCATGCTGAGTTTTATTTTCTTCACACGGTTTGTTGCAACTCGATCAGGTTCAGAGCTTTGGCATTATGGCTAAGCATGTAGGAGGGTCTGAACGTTGAATGTTTTGAAGTGTTTAGTGTGTGCTAACCTTTTACACGACAAGAGCATACTATTTTGACAAAAAGAAATTCAATTTTGTTTATTTATACGAACTACATATTTCACACAAAAAAAAAAATGAACTGCATATATTATGGTGATAACAAAATTTGACTGGATGGATGGAAGTTTAACTGTGTCGCAAATTTCACTTTCCCACTCTTTTACCTTAAAACCTAAAATATCAATGACTTATGAGATTTACCCAGTTCTAATATAAAAATACATGAAATAATTATTATAACAATTGCATGGAATCCATACATATTTGCTAGCGGGTTGCTTAAGATTACCCTGTCGATTATAAGCTCCGGAAGCAAGTCATACATGAAGCCCGCTGAAAGATTTGCTTAATTAAAGACCAGTAAGTCTTTATTTATTTATTTTTTACAAAAAAGGACCAATAAGTCAAAAGACTAAATTAGTATACCCAGGGTCGCTCTTCTAGCTAGATATGTATGGGTCAAACAACCTTATACCCAAGTATCTTAAGCTTCCTATGCATTTGGGCATTTGGTCCATCAATGTATGGAGTTATTGATTACTTATTTTTGATATATTAGCACAATTAAGATCGACAAATAATTCATAAAAGTCATTAGTTTGATTTCTTCTGCCTGAAATGCATGCAATTGTAGAAATACGTTTGCATAAGCTGGAATCCTTTGGTGTGCCTTCTTCTGTTGACACTCCCACAAAACTCAGTCCACAGATTTTGGCAGCACTAGAAAATTTTTAGTCTCAAGTACTATTCTCTATCTAAACGTTTGCCATACTCCTAGACCCTTGATCTATAGTTTCTACTATAGTGGAATATAGACCATGTTTGGCGTATGAAAGAAGGTTAAAATACATGTGTGTATGTGTGTATGTGTCTATATATATATATATATATATATTATATATATATTGGTGATTATAAATACACTCATGCACTTCACTTGTTCTCCATAGAACGAACCTTATTGTAGATCAATTATACCCTCCCGTACCCAGATATTCATCCTAGTTATTAGTACAATTTCATCAATCATCATGGGTTTTCGTAATGTTTGCATCGCAGTTACAGCAGTGCTGTTGCCATTTTTCATGACTGTGCACCTGTCCGAGGCTGACAGCTGGGTGTTACTTGCAGGGGAAGAAAACTCCACCAAGAACAAACTTTTCGTTTTAAGGGAATCTTTGCAGAGGGTTCATGTCCCCGCCGAGGGACCTAGTCCGGTCCCCAACGTCCTTGGCCCTAGGAGTCCTGCCCATCCTCCAATCAACGGGGCCGTCCCTTGTCCTAGGGGTCGTGCCCATCCTGCAATCAATGGGGTCGTTGCTGCTTTTGTTAGTAAGTTCTTATGTTATTTACTTATTTTACAATATTATTTAAAAAAAATCAATAAATAATTGACAATAGTATCTCCAACGGTGATAGCTATTCTTGTAGCTAAAAGTAGCTAAAACTGGAATAGAACTAGTTAAACATTGAGTCAAATTTAGCAGACTACTTAAATCCCAAGTTAAATTTACAGCATCTTCAACAATGAAGGTAACTTCATAGCTAAAAATAGAATATAAGTACACTACCACAAAACTGACCTAAACACACCATTATTAATGGTGTTTATTGGATCTATAGACACCAATGATTGGTGTAGTAGACCAATAGCCACCCTCCTAGTTACTATTGTGGGGATGGTGCCCATTGCTGCCGTGACATATACCCAAAAAACCAGTATCACTTTTTTGGTGACTTTCGAACTGTGGGCCCCATCAACAGAAAGCAATCTCATATCTTTATTGGTGACTTGATTTTTGCATTGTTTTAATATTCATCCAAGAACCTCAACATTAGTGACTGCCAATTTTTCAAATTAAAAATAAAATAAAAATTAATATACAATAACAATAATTCTTATTAAACTACTTAATGAGAAAAGAAATTTTCGACAGCCTCAATTCTCGGCATGATATGTGCGTTCTCCTCTACTCCTTCATGGATAACTACATCACATAAAATGAAAACAATATTTAGACAATATAAACACTGTTACAGAGCTCAGAAACTTTAAAACCCTTCAAATCCTTTAAACCATCCCATAAAGCCATGCAGAACCACTAAACTTATAGTTGCCAGAAACATCATAAAAAGGTCAAAGAATAACTGAAGACTCACAATGTAGCACATAAACTAGAGTTGGCATTTATACCCATTGGGTAATACCCACCCAATAATAATTTGTGGGTAATACCCATCAAATAATTCGCGGGTATGAGTATTTACCCAACCCATTTCTAAACAGGTAAACTCATACCCACCCATTTACCCGTTTTCGGTATGGACAGATTTAAAAAAAAAAAAATTAAAGGCCTTTAGCCTATTAAAGGCTGAGATATATATATATATATTTTTATACTCACTATTTAAGCGTCTCCATTCCCCATCTGGGGATATTTTCAAATAGTCGATTTGAGAATTTCAAATACTTGAGACAGTGTTTAAGAAAGAAATTGTTGGTTTAGTCACGAGGAAGCAATACGTTTATAACAAATATTTATTTCCGTAAAACAAATCTTCACAACTTAGCGATTAAATGTAAAATAATAAAATTCGGTTCGTAAATGAACCATCCTCACGGATCGCCTTTTGAATCGTCTTTTCACAATCATACGATGATCCAACGGTCAGATCCTCACGGATCGCCTTTTGAATCATCTTTTCACAATTATACTATGATCCAACGGTCGGATCCTTACGAATCGCCCTTAAGATCATCCTCTCAAAATTATACGAAGATCCAACGGTCAGATCCTATGGATCGCCTTTTGAACTATCTTTTCACAATTATACAATGATCCAACGGTCAGATCCTCATGGATCGTCTTTTAAATCGTCTTTTCACAATTAAATAATGATCCAACGGTCAGATCCTCAAGGATCGCCCTTAAGATCATCCTCTTAAAATTATACAAAGATCTAACGGTCGGATCCTCATGGATTGCCTTTTGAACCAACTTTTCACAATTATGTCATAAACCTACATAGTAGAGATTGTTGTCTTTCAAACCATCTGTACAAAGAAGAGTTGTAACATTGTATATCAGAAAACAACTACAATATGTCATAGAGAGAAGTCAGCAGATCAATCTTAGGATTCTGGAATTATAAATGGAGTGCAGCACTTAACAGTAAGAAATGATCAGACAAGCTTATATGTCACAAATTAGTCATTACCCACTAGGGTTGATGTATTCTTTGTCCATATTATCTTTATACATATTGGAAAAGGGTCATGGAAATACATGTCGAACTAAAACCCGAACTCGTGCAATTTTGCGTCAAAGAGAATCCCATGAAAAAAGATCAAGCCAACAATGTAGATATCTGACTGTAGAAAAGTCAAGAGTAACAAACCTACATAATGCATATTTCCATACACGCTAAAAGACCCAAGTATTATAGAAATAGCACATGCTTGTTTCTGAAAGTTTCCCAATTTGTGGAAGATAGCATTGTAATAAGCCTTTCGCAAAGTTAAAAACAATCATGATGCAACAAAAAAAACAAAACAAATTTGGTGAACGTAAAAGGACACTACATCACAAACTAAATATCATCTAAAATTCTTACAAGTCTTCTGGAGAGCTGTGGTCTTTAGATGTAAGATTTTTATTCCAATACAACCAGGTAAATAAAATAGACAACTTATGTCATAGATGAGATTTGGATGCCTCAGAAATATTCAAAAATTTATAGTCTGTTGGATAGCAACATTAATCAAACCAGTCCATCAACTTTCAAATCTTCTCTTCCATCTTATAATACTATACATTTACTATATGTAACCAATAGAAAAGGATACATAGCAGCCTTCAACATTGGTTCAACCATTTGCAATAGAAACAAAACACATTTTAACACTTCAAATAAATTAAAATGTATCCATGCTAGACCATTCTAGTGTGTTCACACTACAACTATAGAATCATTGCATGATTAAGTTCCACGGAGACCTAATTCGTGACAAAACTATGTTTTGGATTCAGAGTTCAAGAAAGATTATAATTAATGGACTAGTTATAGTATAAAGACTTCTCCTATGACTCCTATCATCCACCACATATGGTAATGAAAGAAAACACAAAGCAACCTAAAAGGTAAAACTTAAGTTAAAAAAGGTAAAACTTAAGACTGATTGTAATAAGGATAGCAACCTAAAATTATATCCAATTTCTGACATTTGGCATACTTAATATATATTGAAATCTTTTCATTCTTTCTTTATGTTCCATCAATTTTCTCAGCTACCAAACAACAGAGGAATAAGCTTAGAAATTAGAACCAATAGATTAGGTATGAAAAAAAAAACCCACAATTCTCCTTATCTTATATCTGAAAATGGTAAAAGAAATCTTTCATACATTTCAGAACTAAAGGACTTAAATTTAAAAGACAAGAGTCAAGAAAAATATCATCTGATAACTAACTTGGATGCTTATGCTTTTAGCTAAATACTCAATTAAAAGAAATACTTCAGATTCACCCAAAGGAACATGCAACACCCTAAAACATCCATCCATAAAATCCTCTACCGATGATTCCATACTGAAATCCAAATTTCAACTAGGCAAAAAGAAACAAGCCTAAAATCCAAAGAAATTATACCTATAATAAACTTTATAGTAAAGAAAGGCGGAACCCTTTTGCAGAAGATGGGAGGAAGTAGACATGATCGGCAACTGTTGGGGTCAGCAAACCGTTGGTGATGGCGCGTTAGCTAACTTCCTGTCGCATGGCCATATGAGTTTTGTAGATTGGCTCACCCTAGATTCATTGGCGTAGGTAGTGTTGCAAGTTACTGGAGTTTGAGAAATGGAGGTGAAGATGAAAGAGAGAGCAATAGAGTTTTGAGTTGTCCATTCTTTGTTTAGCTACTGTGAGAGAGAGAGAGACAAAAAAGAGAGAATGGGGGATGAATAATACTAAATTCTGTTGCAAAAAAAAACAAAATATAGCACTAAATAAGTGGGATGAAAAGCGATCAGCTAGATATATTATTATTTTATTGTTTAGTTTATTAATAAACAATATCATCGGTGACAGATGCAACTTTTTGTCACCAATGTTTGCTATCATGGATCACAACAGTTAATAGAACTGTTTGCAATCTATCGTTGGCCTATGGTCATGTTCTAATAGTCAAAGAATCAAAGGGTCATTCACCATTAGCTCAAACGTGGGGAATCAATGGTATCTGTTGTCTAGTTTTGTGGTAGTGGTAGTTTACTTATTAAGTTCTGCTCCAGCAGACTATTTAAATTTAAATTTTAATTAAATTCTCTCTCTTCTCTAGTTAAATATTGCTAGGTTTTTTTAGCTAAAATAAAATTTAACTTTTGTTTGGTTAGTCTGCTGGAGATCAAACTTAGCCTTAAATTAGTTAAATTTCAATTTTTTTTTTTGAAATAAGTATTCTGTTGTAGATGCCCTTAGTCCTTGAGTCGAACTAATGACATATTTGCAATAAAAGTATCTTACATTTCTCAAAAGAAGCATGTTTTGCTGCATTTTGTTTTCATTTTCAATTCTTTTACGAAACTAGAGTACTGGACTTTGTTACTACATCATATCTGATCAATTCTTTTTCCATTTCTCACTTTCTTTTTCTTTTTTGCTGTTTTAGTTTCTACTGTGGTGCTGATCATTGCTGTTACAGCCATTATATGTGTCATTATTAACTGCGTGAAAAAGTCTGGAAGTTCTATTCCAATTTCTGCCAAGATAATGAGTAGTAACAATACCGACAACGATTCCAACAACAAAGTAGCAGTGGACTTGAGACATGATCAATTTCCAGTAGCTTTTGATTCCCAGGCTGAGTTTCCAACAATCAAAGGGTTTCTAAGAAACATGGCAAGGGAGAAGCCTATAACTTACTCAGCAAAGCAAATTGCAGAATTCACACATAACTATAGCTACTCTAATATATTAGGTTCAGGTGGTTTTGGAGTAGTATATAAAGGGCTTCTCGAAAATGGAGTACAAGTGGCTGTCAAGGTCCTTACCAACCACAATAGGGCTAAGATAGTTGAAGAGCAGTTTATGGCAGAAGTTGGAACCTTGGGAAGAACTTACCACGTCAATCTGGTTAGACTCTATGGCTTCTGCTTTGCCCCAGAAATGAAAGCCCTCGTCTACGAGTACATGGAGAAAGGTTCTCTTGACAAGTTATTGTTCAGTGACAATGGAGAAGTAGATTTAGAGAAGCTGCATGTTATTGCAGTCCAAACTGCAAAAGGGTTGGCTTATTTGCATGAGGAGTGTGAACAAAAAATCATTCACTATGATATTAAGCCCGAAAATGTACTTCTGGATGAGAACTTGAATCCTAAGGTTGCGGATTTTGGACTCGCCAAGCTTTGCAATAGAGGGAGTAGTCGAATGCTCCTAACCAATTTCAGAGGGACAGCTGGATATGCAGCCCCAGAGATGTGGATGCCTTATCCTGTGACTCACAAATGTGATGTTTACAGTTTTGGTATTCTTCTCTTTGAGATTGTTGGAAGAAGAAGACACTGCGACGATAATTTGAGCCAGTCCCGAGACTGGCTACCTAAGTGGACATGGAACATGTTTGAGAAAAATGACTTAGCAACACTATTATTGCGCTGTGGGATCGAAGAGAGAGACAGGGGAAAAGCAGAGAGGATGTTAATGATAGCTTTGTGGTGCATTCAGCATTCACCAGAAGCAAGGCCTCTCATGAGCAATGTAGCGCAAATGTTGGAGGGGCATAAAGAAATTACTCCACCTCCTTGCCCCTTTGAACATTTGCAATCTGCACAACTGAATTTCAGTCAAAATAGTGGAACAGATGACGACACTAGTACTTTGGCATCAACCACAATGATTGATCCACACCCTAGTGTGGCACATGAAATTGAGCTAGTTGTCGAATAGGTTACAATCAAGATTGTTGTATGTTCAACAGTCAAAATTTCATATATTTCCTATTGTTTTGGGGTGGTTAAATTGATTTCAGTACCATTGCAGAATGTAATGTATTTGATATATATGTAAGATGTATCCTTTCTTGTTATATATGTATGTACGTCTTAAGATAAGGACTGCCACAGAACCTACTGAATTTCGGCTAAATTACCATATCAAAGTTTTTAGTATGTTCTAATATTCATCTGTAATAGGATTTCAGATGGGGTTTAAGGAGGGTAAAATCGAGACTGCAATAAAGAAAGTAATAAATCCTCGTTACACCAGGATAAGTCAAACCATACAGCATAATTTAAAAAACATACTCGGGACTCGTACTAAATTCCTCTTCAACTTGGTACAAAGATCTTGTCAATTTCCATTTCGTCGAGTGAGTAATGGAATATGATGCAGAGCGAATGGCAGCCCAATTTGAGGAACAGTTAGATCGTGCTAAATGATGAAAACGAAAAGTGACTAGTAGACGGCTTACCTTTCCGGAAAGGGAATCGCGCCAGAAACAAGACTCATCGCTTTGCTATGAGCTGTAGCATTTTTCGGGCTTTCGGGGTCGTTTAGGGCCTCAAAACTGCATTTTTCTATTTTACCCGTTCTTGGTTTTCCTAGTTATTTTTGGGTTGTTTTCGTTTTTACCCATGGGCTTTAGGGTTTCATTGTTAGACGCCCTAGGGTACTTTTCTCTTATTTATGCGGCTGCAGAACGCATCTTTCAACTTTTAATCAATCAAATAGAGAATTTTCTCTTTTATCTCTGGTGGACTCTAGAACACTTTTTGTTAGGTTTATTGCTGGTAAACCTAGTTATCAATCCGACTGCGTCAGAATACCCTGTCGAACATATTTTTGTAAGTAGATCGATTAGTTGATCCTCCTTCTTCACAAAGGCAAAGCAACTAATCTTAATTGGCAATATCGATCCTCCACCTGGTAGCCATCCTCCCACTCTAGCATCATTTCAAACTTTAGCTCCTCCAAATATTCAAATGGTTTATTTACACAAGATCCATTTCCAATTTTCCATAAAATTCGGGAATAATAACTGCAATCACTCAAATGCATGAGTTGTATAATACATAAGGAAGAGTGTCCCAACCAATTTGGAAAGCTGGCATTGTCGTGAGTAATAGACATACTATAGTGGTAGACATAAAATAGTGTAGTTAGCACTGATAATTAAGTGGTAGACATACTCATGCATTATGTGTGAGTGGTATCATATTATATTGATCCATTGTGTCATTTTTCCGATGGGTAATGATGGAGAAAGTCAGGTTTCTAAGATTAATGAGATCTCAAAGGTTGAGGTCTCTGTCAAAAGCTCAGAAGGTTCTTTTGGAGGTACCAAACTCAATGGTGCCAATTTCCTAACATGGAAAAGAGTTGCGTCTATTTATCTCCGCATGATGCACAAGATGGGGCATGTGACTGGAACAATCAAAGCTCGTGATAAAGATGTTGTGGAAGCCTATGCTAAGTGGGAAGATGATGATGGGTTTGTAATGGCAATACTATTCAGAGCCATGACCGACGATGTGCTACAGATGGTGGAAGATTGTGAAACTGCTGAGGCAAATATGGAAAACTTTGGGAGATCTCTATACAAATGAGTCTGATTTTATACAGGTTCAAGAATTAATGTGCAAAGCTGCGGGAATGCAACAAAATGGGCAACCAGTCTCAGTATTTTTTACCAAGCTGAAGATTGTATGGGCTGAAATTGATCAAAAGCGTCCTTGCAAGATCAAGCATCAAGAAGATATTGCATGGTACCAGAAAGAGAAGGAGCTTGAACAAGTTCATGCATTTTTGAGAGAACTTGATACAAAACATAACAGTGCCAAAGGGGAATTGCTCAGAATGTCAGACCCTCCTAGCTTGACCACAGCTTTTACATACATTCGTAAGGACGTGTCTCAACATGAAAGTCTTAAACAGGCACAAGTTGAAGTATCTAGCCTCACCATTCAAGCAAAATCACCTGGACCTTCTCTCCAATAGGAGATATCAGTCCCACTTCATCAGCAAGGACCTCCACCAGGCTTTCCCAATCGCCCTCATCTGCAATGTTCTTATTGCAATGATGTTGGGCATGTTCGAGCGACTTGTTGGAAATTGAACCTTAAACCTAAAAGACAAGGTTATCATCCTAAGGCGAAAGCGGCTGCTGTTCAATTAGTCCAAGAACCAGATTTCTATGGAATGGCTGGGCAAGATCATCATATAGCAGGTGGGGCTACTCCTTCAGCATCTATAGCTGGTCGTGGTAAAATTGGTATGGCTTTAAAGGTTTTGAACTTTTTTGGTTCTGATATTTGGATTATTGATTCTGGTGCATCTGATCATATGACTTATGATAAATCTTATTTTATTGAATTGTCTTCCCCACTAGTGTCCTATGTTACGAATGCCAATGGTGAGGCTTTTCCTGTGTTAGGGACGGGATCAATCCGTATAACCCTAACCTTACAACTCCATAACGTTTTATATGTGTCAGACTTATCTCATCACTTGATATCCGTCCCACAGTTGAATACTGAATCTCAATGCTTCGTAACCTTTTATCCCATGTATGTGATTTTTCAGGATCTTCTCATCAGGGAGCTAATTGGGCGGGGGTATCTGAGGGGCAGATTGTTCCATCTGGATTAGACATACACTGGGGAGAAACCAGGAGCACAGTCCCGCACCGCTCACACATAATGTATGAGTATGTCTACCACTTAATGATCAGTGCTAACTAGTGGTAGACATACTCATGCATTATGCGTGAGCGGTGCGGGACTGTGCTCCTGGTTTCTCCCCAGCTTATGTTTGATCCAGATGGAACAATCTGCCCCTCAGATACCCCCGTCCAATTAGCTCCCTGGTGAGAAGATCCTGAAAAATCACATACATGGGATAAAAGGTTACGGAGCATCGAGATTTAATATTCAACTGTGGGACGGATATCAAGTGATGAGATAAGTCTGACACATATAAAACGTTATGGAGTTGTAAGGTTGGGGTTATACAGATTGATCTCGTCCCTAACACAGGAAAAGCCTCACCATTTGCATTCGTAACATAGGACACTAGTGAGGAAAGACAATTCAGTAAAATAAGATTTATCATAAGTCATATGATCAGATACACCAGAATCAATAATCCAAGTATCAGAACTAACAAAGTTCGAAACCTTTAAAGCCATACCAATTTAACCACGACCAGCTATAGATGTTGAAGGAGTAGCCCCACCTGTTGTATGATGATCTTGCCCAGCCATTCCATAGAAATCTGGTTCTTAGACCAATTAAACAGCAGCTGCTTTCACCTTAGAATGATAACCTTGTCTTTTAGGTTTAAGGTGCGGGTTCAATTTCCAACAAGTCGCTCAAACATGTCCAACATCATTGCAATAAGAACATTGCGGACAAGGGCGATTGGGAAAGCTTGGTGGAGGTTCTTGCTGATGAAGTGGGACTGATCTCTCCTATTTGAGAGAAGGTCCAGGTGATTTTGCTTGAATGGTGAGGCTAGATACTTCAACTTGTGTCTGTTTAAGACTTTCTTGTTGAGACTCGTCTTTACGAATGTATGTAAAAGTTGTGGTCAAGCTAGGAGGGTCTGACATTCTGAGCAATTCCCCTTTGGCACTGTTATGTTTTGTATCAAGTCCTCTCAAAAATGCATGAACTTGTTCAAGCTCCTTCTCTTTCTGGTACCATGCAATATCTTCTTGATACTTGATCTTGCAAGGACGCTTTTGATCAATTTCAGCCCATACAATCTTCAGCTTGGTAAAAAATACTGAGACTGGTTGCCCATTTTGTTGCATTCCTGCAGCTTTGCACGTTAATTCATGAACCTGTATAAAGTCAGACTCATTTTATAGAGATATCCCAAAGTCTTCCATATTGCCTCAGCAGTTTCACAATCCTCCACCATCTGTAGCACATCGTCGGTCGTGGCTCTGAATAGTATTGTCATTACAAACCCATCATCATCTTCCCACTTAGCATAGGCTTCCACAACATCTTTATCACGAGCTTTGATTGTTCCAGTCACATGCCCCATCTTGTGCATCCCGCGGAGATAAACATATATAACTCTTTTCCATGTTTGGAAATTGGCACCATTGAGTTTGGTACCTCTGAAAGAACCACCTTCTGAGCTTTTGACAGAGACCTCAACCTTTGGGATCTCATTGATCTTAGAAACCTCACTTTCTCCATCATTACCCATCGAAAAAATGACACAATAGATCAATAATACACAGCGGAATCAAGAGGAATTTGGTTTAAAATCTGAACAATGTTTCGTGGAAATCAGTCTTATTGATCTTGGGAAGCATATAGCCCGTGATATGTGGTTGATGGCAGAATAAAATAATGAGATAGGTGGGTGTGATAAAGGTTTAATAAAAACAAGGAAAAGAAGTATGGGTACGATCTGGTGATATTGGATGGAGAGAGGATAAATAAGGAATAAAATAAGAGGTCCACTTGATTGTGGGTACAAGGAAAGTGACTGCAGACGGTGAATATGGGAATTGCAGCAGGCGTGCAAAATAAAAAGGACAATTGCAGTAGGAGGTGTGCAAATTTGTTTTGGGACTGCAGGGTCAAATTTTTTTTTTTTTTTTTGTGTGATACCTTCAGATAAGTAGTACAAATGCAGAATGGGTTTCATGGAAGTGTAGAAGGCCCAGGCCAAGATGGAGGAGCGTTGCAGCGGTGATGAATCCAGACACGCAAAAAACCCGCAGCAGTACTGGATTTGTCAAAAGCAAGACAAAACATGAAGATGAGGACGGCCGTCCTTGGACAAACGGCAAAGTCAACAAGTGAAGAGAGATGGCTGTGAAGACAAAGTCCTTTTCTTTGCTCTGATACCAAGCCAGGTATGACAAGAATGAAAGACTTAATTGTCTGATATATTATACATCTTTCAACGGAGGTTTATATAAAAGGTTACATAAATATAATATGTTACCACTCACACATAATGCACGAGTATGTCTACCTTTATATAGAAGGTTACAGAAATATAATATGCTACCACTCACACATAATGCATGAGTATGTCTACCACTTAATGATCAGTGCTAACTACACTATATTATGTCTACAACTATAGTATGTCTATTACTCACGTATTTGGTGTTGCATGCTCAGTTTCTGCACACTTATCGAAGGTTTGAGCTTAATTAACAAGCACGTCTCCCTTATTTTGGGAATTGTTAGCATCTCCTGATCCCATTTCAACTCTAACTCCTACATATCTTTCTTACCGTTATCCTTCACATTGGCTTGCATGGCATCCATACTGTTAATTAACTACTCTTTGCAGGTTCAAAACAGAAAGTTTTCCCTGAATATGTGAAATATTTCAGTATTGATCTCAACGTTTTGTTCGCCCCTTCAAGGACAACCTCATTGACTTTATCAAGCCCACAGCAATCCTTTCTTTTGCTCTGTATCATTGAGCACTGCAATGAGGGCCAATAAAGTCAATCTGAATTTCTGGAGTGAATCATGAATCATCAATTTACTTTCCTCTAAATAATTTGTGAACTCTGGTCTGGTAATCCTATCACACAACACCCGGATGGAAGCAGAGAGAAAAGCTAGTCCAATCAAAGCTACAGCGTTTCTCTTTACTTTCATGAAAAGGAATAGTGAATTTGGGGTTCTTGCAATTATATTTGGGGTTCAATATTAAGGGTTAATGTTTTCATCATCCGAAAGGAATGAAAACGAAAAGAATTAAAAGGAAGATGATGAGGACATGCACAATCATCACCACCAGACCAACCGGTAACATCTAGTAATGGCTATTTACTAGCCAGATTAGCTAGAATATGTTTGAACAATGGACCCTCGAATAATTTAACAACATATTTTGAACTTTAGTTGCGATTCAAATGCAATCCGATCAATTCTTCCACAACTGTTTCGATCATATGAATTAGGAC
Source organism: Rosa chinensis (assembly GCF_002994745.2). Classification (NCBI taxonomy): domain Eukaryota; kingdom Viridiplantae; phylum Streptophyta; class Magnoliopsida; order Rosales; family Rosaceae; genus Rosa; species Rosa chinensis. The sequence goes on along the minus strand of NC_037088.1, from coordinate 15,290,232 downwards.
TTGGGGTATGTAATTTTGTCAGGTCTTCGTACGGCATACCCAACTTCGACTATGAGCCGCAATTTTATTTTCAATAGAAAAGAAAAAGGTAAATTTCACAATAGTAGTTAAACCAGTATAATGATTCTTATCAATGGTACCTGAATTTTATATTTTGTGTCAGAACTAGGACAATGAATTCTTCGAGTTATTTAAAGTGATGTTTAATGCCACATTCAGTCACTACTATGGTAAAAAACAGCAAGTGAGACATTTCCTACTCATGACTTTTTGAAATCGATTTTTTTTTTTTTTGTTTGGGGGCGGGAGGTGGTGTGATTGAAATCCATTTCATTATTTCCCTCTTGTCTTGGTTAATTCCCAAACCCCAAAGCAAGTTTACAGAGATATTCATTGATTTCATTACCTTTTGTCTTCAAAATGTTGAAATCGATTCTTGAATTGAACAAGATGCTCCTACTATAGCCCAGAGCCCCAGACCAGTGAGCAAACCAAACCACAGCTCATGTCACTGTCTTCTTCTTCTTAATCTTTCATCTATAAAGCAAAAACCCAAAATTCTTATCTCAAATCAACAACAATTAATAAATCCAAATATCAAACGGAAAATTCTTCATTTTAAGTTTTTAACCCTGAACTTGACAAATTCATACCCATTTTCTATAACACCCATGAAATTATCTCCCACTACTAGAAATATGGCTACTAGCCACCCCCTTTTGGATAAACTTTATTAGCCGTGTCATTTGATATAGCAAATGACACCCTTTTGTATTTGTGGTATTATTTGTTTTATGAGTACGGATAACTGTGACAAAATAAAAAAACATAATCGATAAAATGCTTGACAAAAAATACAAATTTAGATAAACACAAACATCCGTATTCATTGCTAAATAAGGGCTAAATTAATGTATTATTATTTAATATTCAGATAAACATTTTATATACATACGGTTAAGGGTGTGAAGTAATGTTAACAAACCACTCTTTTACATTTAATTTATTCAAATTTACAAATTAATCATCCCTTGTTTGCAATAGTATTGGAAATACGCCAAAATATATTATTTTTTTAACATTTTTTCTATTTATTAGAGCTTTTCCTATTAATAATTAATTTATCCTCCTTGTTTGCAGCAGTATTGGAAATACGCCAACTATAATATTTTCTATTTAAAATTTTATTAAAGCTTTTCTTATTATTAATTTAATACACATACTTGGAAATTAACTACACATATATATAGGTACTCAATGCACACCATTTTTTGCACACTAGTATCCGTATTCATAGTTCATTAGCCATGGATTTATGTATGAAGGCATAGCAAAATCTAGTTGACCTTTGTGCCGTTTAATGTATGAAGGCATATGGATTTTTATGTTCCATATATAAGAATTAAACATATCCAATATGAAAACGTAGTTGATGTTGATGTTGATGTTGATGTTGATGTTGATGTTGATAAGAATTAATAAGAATTAAACACGGAAACCGTAGTTGATGTTGATTAACACATAAAACAGTATCCAATATGATTTCTATTTACGTATGAAAAGGATTTCAATATCCAACGTGTTGAGGAGTTCTTTTATCATTCTTCTATTTGCAGAACTAATATTTAAGCAACTAAAAAGAAGTATTTTCACTATTCAGAATACAATTAAGTTGAAAAGAAGAACTCCCATCAGCAGGTATTTTTTCCAGTATTGATCATCTTCAAGTTTTTACTATTCTATATATATATATATATATATATATATATCCCCTGATACTTAATTTTTTTTGTTGAACAGTATGGACAAGGAATGGATATTTTCAAATAAAAACAGTGAGAAATACAATACTGGGTTGCGTGCATTCATCAATCATGTCTTACAACATGCTTCTTTTAAGGGTCAAATCAAGTGTCCGTGTAGTAAATGTCATAATACCTATTACTAATCTCCTGCAGTTATTGAAAAGCATCTCTTTATGGATGGCATGGATCAGAAATATGTGAACAATCCTTGGACCGAGCATGGTGAACGTTTACCAATTGCAGTTGATCCTAATTTGCCAGGATCTTCAGAACCTCAACCAGATTTTAATCCATCAGGACCATCATCATCTCAGCCAAATTTTGATGTGCAAGATATGTTGCATGATATATTTGGCGTGTATGAAGAAGAAGATAATTGGGAAGCACCAGGACCTACTGAAGGTCCATCCATGCCCCATGGCCCTAGCCCAGATGTAGAAAGATTCTACAGGCTTATAGATGATGCTGATACTGAATTATACCCGGGTGCAGGGAAGAAGATGTTTGATTTCTTGATAAAGTTGTATCAGTTGAAAGCATTGCATAGTTGGAGTGATATGTCGTTCACAAAGTTGCTTGAATTGTTAAAAGCCTATTTGCCTCTGGGGGAAACTATTCCTGCTACGTTTTATTTGACAAAAAAATTTATTAAAGATCTCGGGCTGACATACCAAAAGATCGATGCATGTCCTAATGATTGTATGTTATATCGAAAAGATCATGCTTCAGACACAGTTTGTCATGTATGTGGAACTAGTCAGTACAAAAAGGACACATCTACTAACGCGACATCCAATAAGAAGACAGCTGCTAAGATTATGCGTTACTTTCCATTAGGGCCAAGACTTCAAAGACTGTACATGTCTCGCCACACCTCAGAATTTATGGTTTGGCATTCCGAAAAGAGACCATGAGATGGGGTTCTCCGCCATCCAGCTGATTCTCTTGCTTGGGCAGAATTAGACAAAATTGACTATGATTTTGGCTCAAAGGGTCGAAATGTTCGTTTGGGTCTAGCCAGTGATGGATTCAACCCTTTTGGTATGATGAGCTTGTCCCATAATACCTGGCCCGTTATAGTTACTGTTTACAATCTCCCTCCTTGGTTATGCATGAAAAGACCGTACATGATGTTATCTCTGCTTATACTAGGCCCTAAAAGTCCTGGAGTTGACATAGATGTGTACCTGCAACCGTTGGTAGACTAATTGAAAGAGTTATGGACAGAAGGAATTCCTACATATGACGCATATAAGAAAGAGATTTTTCAGATGAGAGCTGCATTATTGTGGACTATAAATGATTTTCCTGCATATGCCATGTTGTCTGGATATAGCACAAAGGGGTCAAAAGCTTGCCCGACTTGTGGTGAGGAGACTGATTATTTGAGGTTGCATCATGGAAAGAAAGAAATCTACATGGGGCACCGAAAGTGGCTTCCAAATGACCATATTTTTCGTACATGGCGCAGTAACTTCAATGGATCAACTGAATATCGTAGACCACCCAAACCAATGACGGGGTTAGATTGCTTGGAGGCAACTAATACATTGACGTTCCAACTTGGAAAGGGAAAGGAAAAAGGGTCCACTCGTAAAAGAAAACAAGTTCAAAATAATGATAACACAGAGTACACAGGGCCGTGGAGGAAGCAAAGTGTTTTCTTTCAGCTGCCTTATTGGAAGAACTTATTACTGCGTCATAATTTAGATGTCATGCATGTTGAGAAGAATGTTACAGATAGTGTCATTGGGACTTTATTAGGAATTGATGGGAAAAACAAAGACAGCTTAAAGGCCCGCCTTGACATGGTACTAATGGGTATTACGCATTCACTACATCCTCAGCCACGTGGTGGCCGAACATGGTTGCCTCCAGCGAAATACACCTAAATAAGGTTGAATTATGTTTCTGCTATGACATAATAGCAAGGTTTTGCGTCCCCATTACTCTCACTGCATCGTCCCATCACTCTCAAATTTGATGATTTGGGGTTCTGTTCTTGATAGGAATTATAGTGTTCTTAATCAAATTATTCTCTTGTCTTTTCAGTTCATTAATTCCGTGATATTTATTCTAATGCAAGATTAAATGTCTGGATGAGTTACTGTATTGATAGTGGAGGTGACCACGAAGAAAACACTGGGTATGAGGACGAAAATATTGGGTATGACGACAGTGAGACACATGATATCGGCGGTATTTTTCAACAGCAAGCAATGTCTACCAGCAATGACAATGGTTTATCAGAGACCCCTACAATAACCAAGAGACAAAGAGGCCCAAACCAAAAAAATTGGGCATTGGAGGGACCAGAAAAATTGTTGTGGAACCGCTTTGGGCTTCCTAAGGGTCTGCGGAAAAAGGTAGCAAGATTTTCCAGATATTTGGGCATTTTAGCAAAAGATTGTTCACTATTTCCAATTAGTGAACCTGATTTTCGCAAGTTCAACAAAAGTGACAACTATGAAAGGGCTTGGAATCGTGTAAAGGTATTAAAATGTTTCAAATTTTCTCATTTCATTGCTCGCATGTGCATTATTATGTTTTAGTTCTCCTTATATTGTCAAGATGTTTGAGCATCATGAGAAATTATTGTTAACAATTTTTGTAGGAAACTCTTGACTTGACACGCCCACGAGTTGCCTGTTTGGAAAGTAAAATCAGGGAAAAGGTCAGGAGCAAGTTGAATGAACGCTGGAAGCATTGGAAGTCTGAGTTGAGCAAGAAATGGTATAAACCATTCAAGAATAGTCCCCTTAGGTTTCGCAAACCTGATGATGATCGTGTTGATGAGGACCAATGGAAAGTGTTCATTGCAAACAAAGACAAGAAGAAGCATCAGGTAATGAAAATATTGCTTTTCTTTTTACCTTATTTAATTGCTTTATTCCTACTTAATGATTTTCATTTATGGATCACACAGAGGATGGTGACCATCAACAAGAGGAACCGGTCTCAAAAGAGAATGAATCAGTCAACAGGGACACGAACCTATGCTAGTTTGGCTCATGAATATGTAAGTTAGCCTATACTTTTAGTTATTTTCCATTTTATTGACTAGAAATTTTGATGTGTTATCTTTATATAATATGTACCATCCTTTGAATTGCACAGGAACTTCTGCATGGTAAAGAGCCAGATAGATGGGAATTGTTCAAATTAACACACCGAAAGGTAGGAACTCAAGAGCCAATTGATGCAGCAAGTGCAAAAGCAATTGTAAGCGCTATACGAAATATTAATGTTTATTTAACAAATACGAGACTAGTGCAATTCTTGAATTTGTAATATAATATTTACATTTTGTAGGCGGATTTTGAAGAAGCCGAACAAAAGAGGCTAAGCATGAATGTTGACATCACTGCTCCAGAAATCCGTGAAGAGATGTATGCTGAGGTTCTTGGTAAGGAGAAGGGAAACCGAGTAAGGGGTCTTGGAGCTGGGGTCACTTGGGATGAAGTTCCTGGAATTCATGTGGAAGAGCGAGGTGTTTCAAAGGAAGTGCAACTCTTGCGAGAGCGATTAGAAGCACAAACCAAAGAGGCATAAGAGAGGGAAGCACGTCTGATGGATGAATTACAAAGGAAAATGGCTGAACAAACAAAAAAATATGGAAGAAATGTTTGAAGTAAGGTGTGTAGGCATGGCGGTCCAAAAAATGGGAGAGTTGTTTAAACAGTGTGGAATATCGCTGGATACACAAGAAGATATGGAGCAAACAATGTCTCAATTTGCTCAGAACATTTCTCAAAGGCCATCAAATGTGATTTTTTCCCCAAATGATGATGTTTACCGCCCCACATTGCCATTTGAATGTTCTGATATGCAGACGGATTGAAGACTTTGCTTGAAGATGGTGGTCGCTCGTTCAACTCTATCGAAATTAGTTTGATATTACAATAAAGAGTTTCATTTTAGTATTTCCATTTTCTAGTCATTTGAGATTTCGGACTAATTTTAATTCTTGTCTTTTGTTGGTTTAAAGTTTAAACTTTGTAGATTTTATTATAAATATATATTTTTTAGAATATTAATGGTTATGCCTCATTGTTATTATTATTTTTTTAATTCCATGAAAATTAGAATTATTTGGATATAATTTATTTATATTAAAATTACTGATTTTTAAATAAGACATGCTGTTTTTTGGCCGGAATTGTGACCGAATGCAGCTTACCTACATAAGAACTCGATAAAGTTCAGGTACGCTGATTGTGACAAAAAAATAAAATTCGGATATTATGGATAATATAGAGGTATTATTCCGATACTATTTTTCCAAAAAAAAAAAACAGAAGAAATATTAGATTGTTGTTGTCCCATGGTGGAACACGCAGAACCCGCTTGTTTCTCTTCTCCGGTCTACACTTCGAGCCGCTGTGACCGTCAACCGCTGCAGTCGCTCGGCCCGTCTGAGCTCGTATTTTCTCTCCCTCTCTTTCTTTTATCCTTTCAGTTTATATTCCCTCAAAACTGTAATAGCTTGCTTTTATCTGAGCTGAGTTGGTTTTCAACTCATTAGCTGCTATTCAGTTGTTGATTATCTGTCCCAGCATTGCTAATCTTCAGCTTCTACTGTTCTAGGACTATAACTTTGCCACTGTTGTAATGCCCGTGGCTTTTTTTTTTTTTTTTGGCATGTTTAGTCAGTAGCATAATCTGTAAGAATTTGGTGAGTTGGCTAAATATTTTGATATATGAGGGCTAAACCCAAATGACATATAGTGCTGCAAGGCTTACATATGTTGTGGGTTCTATCTAAACTAGGCTGTAAATTTATTTATTTTCTGCAAAAGCTACTAGAGATCTGCCGGTAGGTTGATATGATTCTAAGTTTTTACCAACTGGCCTTTCCACCCAAACTGCAAAATTGTTGGGTTTCTATGAAATTTGATTAGGGTTATGGTTCGATCATGACGTTGTTAACCTAGTTCACCACGAAAAGCCTTTGCCTTGATTTTATGTCATACATATTCTCGACTACTTATTTGTCTTCCATGAAGATGGATAATTTTGAGTAATCTTCACACACAGCTTTGTTCAGTGTTTTAAAAGACAGTTTGTCAGACTGGTGGCGTTGCTGGTGTTTGTAATTAGCTATGCATAAAACCTTTTTTTCCTGGAAACATGTACAGGCGGCATGATTGAGGCCATTCCATTGAATCCGAATTGATTAGGTCTCCAAGTTGATAGGCACAGAAAAGAAGACTGCTAGTTCAGCTTCTATAGCCTGGCCAAGGGTGCTAAAAAAAATGTACATAGTTAAATTGAACTTAGCAGGCAGTAGGCCATCGCCCTATCCCAGCCCCTCAGCTCCTTCCTTAGTCAACCTTTACTTTCCAGTTGACCTCATTAAAATATTATCAGCTCCCTAGCAGCCCAAATTGTGAATGAGCCCTTGAGTTTTATGTTTTTTTGGGCTCCTTTTCATTGATCAATATTTCTTATTTGGTTGCCACAATTAGGAAGCTCAATCACTTGGTCACCTTCACAGTACCATTTTTCAATTTCAGCTGTTCCCAACTCAAGAAACATTGAGGCTCATTTTCGTCCTAAACTGTAATTTGTCTTTCAGGATATATGTTTCCTAGTTTTTGGTCTCAAGTTATTCCAGCTCATCATACTTGGACTGTGGATTTTCTGATTAACATGGGTATTTGGATAGTTGATTCTTGATCCTTTTGTGTAGGGAATTTCTACCAACGTTCTGGAGTTTTTGGGTTTTATTGTTTACTGATAAGAGTAGTGGGGTTGGAGGTGTTAGACCTCATGTGTTTGGATACATATGTTATATTGTATGGAAATGCTTTTTGTGTTTCCAGCATATGGCTTAAATTACAATTGCCGTCAAATGCTTGTCATATCGAGGCATCTAACATTGTCCCTCTTATTCGGTCAAGGTGAGTGCTTTACATTGTTTGACTGGATCTAACTTAAACACTTTGAATATCTCCTCAGTCCTCACACACCCCAGCCATAAGTTCTAAATGGGGGATGATCAATTCTTTGTGGTATTATGTGTCTCCCCTAAACATTCTGAACTGAGGAATGTTAATTCTTTGGTATACATTGTTGATTGATTCTGACATTCTCTCTCTCTCTCTCTCTCTCTCTCTCTCTCTCTCTCTTGCAGACCAGGTATGCTTGGTTTTTCTGCTGCTGCTCGTGCGGCTACATCACCCAGCACCAATCTTGTCTTGCTATTCTCCACCAAGCTGCCAATTACTGATTCTTCTTCTTTCTCTTCTTTTACGGTATAGTTCTCGCAATTTTCACCTTTGTGTGTGTGTGTAATATCTTTATCTTTGTGGTGTACAGTCTTGCTCACTGAAGAACTCATCTTGGCTGCACACCAGTTGCCGACCAATTAATGCCGTGGCTGCCCAAGAGGCTCAATCCTCAGCCTCAGGTTTGATTCTTTTGAGGCTGTGCTTAAAAGTTAAAACAAACAAACAAAAAAACAAGAAGACACATAATTTTTTTGTGATTTTTCTTTTTTCTTTTCTTTTCTCTTGTGCTGATTAAGCTTGATTGTTGGTTCATCCAAGCTTCTTCTTTGTTTCAGGTGATAGGCAGGCTCTGATATCTTTGTCAGACAAAAACAATCTTGCTTTCTTAGGGAATGAACTTCAGAACTTGGGGTAAATTCAGGAGCCTACTTTTTTCACCAAAATATTAATATTCTGCAGTATTATCCTTATATAACATCACCTTAAAACTGTCCTTGTTATGTAATGATATCTACCATGGGACAAAACTATGTTGAGATCAAGTCAGTGTGGTCGAAATACAAATAATACATAAATGCCAATGGAAATTATATTAAAAGAATTGAGAATAACTTAATAACTCAATATGCGTGTGTGTGTGTTTGTGCACACACACACACACACTGTGCACAAACACACACACACATGTATTATATGTCTGTCTGTCTGTCTGTGTTATGAAATATAGATAACTCCCTGGTGATGTTGATCTCAGAGAGTGGACTTCTTTTGTATTTTATGGCTTTGGTCTCTCTTGACTATCCTGTTGTTGGGTCTTTAAGCTTTCTGCCTATCTTCTTTGGGATGATCATCTTTATTTAACCTCTTTATGATCTCCATGGTTTGGTTTCAATGGTCTCAAGTATCTGCTTCTCCATTTTACCTTAGCACAGTTTTTATTTTTATTTTATTAATATTTTAGTTGGTCCCTCCAGTTGGTACCTCCTGGTTTGTTCCTTATTGGGAAGTTCACTCACATAATTGTCTATTGTTTGCGATCCTGGAATTATAATTTCAACTGTATTCAAATAATGGGAAGCATTATATGTTTGTCATGATAAGCTTTTCTGCATTTTTTATTTGGACATTGTAGATATAAAATTGTTTCCACTGGAGGAACTGCATCTGCTTTAGAAAGTGCCGGAGTGTCTGTCACTAAAGTTGAAGAACTTACTTGCTTCCCGGAGATGGTAGGCTAGCACTTTTCTTATTTTTCTATGGAAGATACACAAGTGAGGTGTTATCTGCATTATCATTTGGCTCGTAATCTGTTTAAATCTGTATTGAAGCTCGATGGTCGTGTAAAAACTTTACACCCCAACATTCATGGGGGGGGTATCCTTGCTAGAAGAGACCAAAAGCATCATATGGAAGCTCTTAGTAATCACGGAATTGGTGAGTTTTGCTGTAATGCCTGCAATAAACTCTCTTTGTTGTGTGAATTGTGTTAATAGTTTCTTTTGCTGCAACATTTTTATACAGGTACATTCGATGTGGTTGTGGTGAATTTATATCCCTTTTATGATAAAGTTACTTCAAAGGGAGGAATAGAATTTGAGGATGTGGAATCGAGAATATAGATATTGGTGGTCCTGCCGTGATTACAGCTGCTGCAAAGGTAGTTTATGTGAATGGCAATGATAGCATATTGTTGGTCGTATAAGTTCATAAATCATAATTTTCTTTGCACATGGCACATACACACTAAGTTTTGCTCAAAGAGTACTTCTTAATATCACTAGTGTAATAGTACAGTTGTTATTCTGATACCTTTATCTGATATTTTAAATGAAATATGCTTGTTAAACAGAATCACAAAGATGTCCTGGTGGTTGTTGATTCAGAAGACTATCATGCACTGCTAGAATATCTTAAAGCGGACATTGATGATCAACAATTCCGAAGAAACCTTGCGTGGAAGGCTTTTCAACATGTTGCTTCTTATGATTCTGCTGTTTCAGAGTGGCTTTGGAGGCAGACTACTGAAGGTACTTCTTTGAGTGAGTTACACAATTTAAAATATTCTTGATTCAATTTAATTAAGTAGAAACCAGTGTCAGAATTGACATGCCAGTTCATTATGAATATAATATTATGAACACCAAATCAATTGACATTTCATGAAAACAGAATTATGAGTAATCTGTTGAATCACAATCTGTGCAGAGAGAAGATAAAGATTTCACTAATCTCTTGAATCACAATCTGAAGCTCATAATAAATTTTAATGGCTGAGTTAGGTAGGGAGGGAGTGTGAGAGTGATATTTCTTTAGGAACACACCGAATTAATTTGTTTGCCTGTGACTTCTGTTGTGGTGGTCCACATAATTGACATCTTTCTTTGATTTTTTGAAGATAAATTCCCTCCTACCTTAACAGTTCCTCTATTGCTCAAAAGTCCCCTTCGGTATGGTGAAAATCCTCATCAAAAGGCTGCATTCTGTGTTGACAAGAGTCTTTCTGAGGTTAATGCTGGTGGCATTGCAACTGCTATTCAACATCATGGGAAGGTAATAAAGACATCTTGCACTACCAATTTAATTCCACTTCAATTAAAGCTTTGGCAGTGATATGCATGGTATCTTTATTTTGTAGGGTACTTCATATATTTTAAAAACTGAAAAGGCAAAACCTGAGTTTTATAAAGAATGTTTGATCAAAATTTGAATATCTGGGTAAAAAGCACACTAATTAATTATTCTGTCTCATGTTATTAGCTGTTATGCAAATCATTGTTTACAGCATATATTGTTGGTGGCAATTAAAAAGCACACTAATTTTAATTGCTGTTCTTCTGCACACAATATTGACATTCAAATTAATTTAATACTGCGGGATAACCCAGGCTGTGCAATTTTGCTGTGTGAGAGGTTAAAATTTGCTGGAGGGAAGAACAGAGTTATGATACTGGTGGTGGCTATTTTTGGTGGTTTTGGTGGAGAGGAATAGGAGAGTTTTTGATGATGTGAAGGGAGGAGAGGTTGACTGTTTATGGAAAAGGTTCAGTCTGGGCTTCTGTATGGGCATTGGTAAAATCAGAATTTTGGAGGAGCACTTTTTGTGTTATGCTTTTAAATTGTGGAACTGCTGTGTATAGGAACTCTTTGTTTGATGTATTGTGCTTTCTGGTAGGACTGTATGACTTGTACTTGCGTCTTGATGGACTTTGTCTCAATCGTCTGATTGATTGGACTTCTTGTACTCTGTTGTAGTGTTTTTTTTGTTTTTTTCTTAAAATTCTATGCTTCTCATAAAAAATTCTAGGCGGACTCCTATTTCTGAATATCAACAATATACGTTGAATTTAATGATCAGCTTAAATCGGTACCAGTGGTTTTATTCTCTACTTTTGTATCACAATAATGAAGTTCATAATATGCGTGGGTGGTCACATTTGATCTTCAAAAATGAACCTTCTTTCTATGCAATACACATGTTCTTATCTCATGTTCTTTCAAACCTTAATTTTTGACTGCAGGAGATGTCATATAATAACTATTTAGATGCCGATGCGGCTTGGAATTGTGTGTCAGAGTTCAGAAGTCCTACTTGTGTTGTTGTAAAACATACAAATCCTTGTGGTGTAGCATCACGTGATGATATACTTGACGCATACAGGCTTGCTGTCAAAGCAGATCCAGTGAGTGCATTTGGTGGCATTGTAGCTTTCAACATAGAGGTTGATGAGGTGAGTTTGAGATCTCGGGGCTTGACGTAGATATATAGATGATATGTGATTTAGTTTTTGGTATTGACTATTGACTTCCCCAAATGTTGGTTCACGCACCAAGCTTGTGGAACTGAATTGGATATGTAATTCTGGCTCCCCTATTCTACTACCCTAAATTGAAAAAGAACCTAAGATGTACGTCAACCCCACCACAAACCTGTACCACTTGCGCCCTGACACCAAGGGCTAAGGGCTAAATCTATTTATGTGCAATGAAGAAATGAAAATACGTTCTCTGTGCAAATGGGATAACTTGAATGCAACTTGCTTTAGTCCAAAAAGTTGGCACATAGCGAGAAGTTTCTCTATCTCAGCATTATTACCTGTTTTGCTGCTTTTTTTTTTTTCCTATATAGATCATATTTTTCTTTGTTTGTAGGCTCTTTCTAAAGAAATCCGTGAGTTTAGAAGCCCAACAGATGGTGAAACTCGGATGTTTTATGAGATTGTGGTTGCACCCAAGTATTCAAAGAAAGGACTCGAAATCCTTCGTGGAAAATCAAAGACTCTGAGGATCCTCAAGGCAAGCAAAAATGAGAAAGGAAAACTTTCGCTTAGACAGGTTGGTGGTGGGTGGTTAGCCCAGGAGTCAGATGATTTAATTCCCCAAGATATCCAGTTTAATGTTGTGTCTAAGAAATCTCCAGAAGAAAGTGAGCTCAGTGATGCAGAGTTCGCATGGTTGTGTGTCAAACATGTCAAAAGCAATGCAATTGTAATAGCAAAGGTAGTCTTTCTTTGTATTACCTTAGCCCTTCATCCTTTTCTTTTCTTATACTAAAGAACATTTGGGTCCTTAAGACATCTGATTCTTGGAATTTGGACAGAATAACTGTATGTTGGGTATGGGAAGTGGACAGCCGAACCGTTTGGAGAGTTTAAGAATAGCATTGAGGAAAGCAGGAGAGGAGGTCAAGGGTGCAGCTTTGGCTAGCGATGCCTTCTTCCCATTCGGTAATTATTACCTACTCATAAATCATTGTTCTGTTGCTTAATGACAGAAATAGTTTGAAAATAACTGGAGTGTAGAACGAGTAAAAGGCTAATTAATCTAATTCCAAAGAAGCGAAAACTCGTGCAATGGTGGAATTTTTTAATACTACAATCTTTACTGAGAGCAATTTTTTATGCTAAACTGGAAATAGATATAAGAACCTTTACATTAATGTGAACGACACCTGTTTTACAAGCAGCTTGGAAAGATGCCGTGGAAGAAGCATGCGAAAGTGGAGTTAGTGTTATTGCAGAACCTGGTGGCAGTATAAGAGACGGAGGATGCTATAGATTGCTGCAACAAATATGGTGTTTCACTTGTTCTCACTAATGTGAGGCACTTCAGGCATTAATAACGGATTTTAGTTTTGGTCCTTGCTCCTTTTACTTTCATCCCAGCACCTTTGCTTAGAGCTTAGAATCTAATTTTTGTTGGATCACTAGGTTTGTTTTCCTCTCACGGAGAAAATCCTGTAGTCATGTTTCTTGTACAATCTGAATGATGCATGTATTTTGCGTACAACAGATTTTGTCTCTGTTTTCACTAAAGCTGAATGACTAATGTAAAGAATTATAAGGTTATGTATTTGTCTGACGTAAAAGAACTAATAATCAGAATAATCTTTTTCTTTTCTTGTTTCTTTCTCTGGTACAAGAAAAACACAAATGTAAATACATTGGTCGCTGAATAGCTGTGAATATACACAAAACAAGAGAGCGTATAAAATTTTAAAAGGAAGAGTCATATTTCCATGTGTAGAAATACAGTGAACAAAAAGAGGTCAATATGCCTCTTACAAAAAGGCCTTTATTTGATGGATAGTGATATATCCAACTTTCACTACCAAACCATTAAACTTCAACCACAGGGCAGTTTGTCATCACTTTCAGTAGTCTGTGAATCCTCTTCAGTTGTTTCCCATGGTGTCTTAATAACTGCTGCAGCACGCACTTTGCTTTTGCCGATAGATGTAATACCTTTCAGTACCTGGTTTTCGTTGAGATTGTTAAGGACAAGACTTGTAGGCTGTTCAAGATTGTGAACTACATCTCTGTTAGTAGTAATTGGGAGGTGAAATACTTCTTTGCGAGCGCTATCCAACGCCTTGTTATTCAGCCAATACCATGAGATTAATCTTCCTGATCCTTCTCTCTTGGTCCTCAAGGAAAAGAGAAAGCAAGGACTTTCTCGCTGAAACCACTGTGTGTGATTTAAATCAATTGACCGATCGACCAGGTGTTGAAGGAAATTGTAAGCAAGTTTCTATGAAAAACTCATATTGATTGACCCTTTAGCATTATAAACATTGAATTTCTAAACCATGAATTGGTTCGAAGACTCAAAACCTAGTCATGCACCCCCAAGCCAAGAACTCGCACCATTAAGGACACAAAAATGGGTGGCACTTAGAGAACATATATGCTTGCCTTGTTCATTTCTTATCATTTCCAATTTCTTGAACGTTCATCTACCATCTTTTAAAAGAAATTATGGAAAAAACGAGCTCCCAAGATGACTTCAATAACAGTGGCTTCAATAAGAGTGCCAGTTCCGAAATCAATGCGGCTGTTGTTGCTTCTGTTAGTAAGTTTTTATGTTACTTACATATTTTAGAAACGTCACTAAGCAACTGATAATATTACAACTGAAAATAGACAACCATTAATGCCTGTGTCAAACTGATGACATATTTGGAAGAAAATTATAGTACATTTCTCAAACGAAGCACGTTTTTCTGCATTTTGTTTTCATTTCAATTCTTTTTCGAAACTTGACTTTGTTACTACAAAGAGATTTGATAAATTCTTTTTCCATTTCTCACTTTCTTTTTTTCCTTTTTCAGTTTCAGTTTCTACTGTGGTGCTGATCATTGCTGTTACAGCCATTACATGTGCCATTACTAACTGCGTGAAAAAGTCTAGAAGTTCTATTTCAATTTCTGCCAAGATAATGAGTAGTAACAATAAAGGGCTTCTCGAAAATTGAGTACAAGTGGCTGTCAAGGTCCTTACCAACAACAACAGGGCTAAGATAGTTGAAGAGCAGTTTATGGTAGAAGCTGGAACCTTGGGAAGAACTTACTATGTCAATAGGTTAAAATCAAGATTGTTGTATGTCCAACAGTCAAAAGTTCATATATCTTCTATTGTTTTTCGGTACTTAAATTGATTTCAGTACTGTTGCAGAACGCAACGTATTGGATTCGTAACTTAGATTTCATTTGTAAGATGCATCCTTTCTTGTTACGCACATAGAAATTGTTTCTGCACATAGAAATTAAACAGCTAAGATGTAAGGAATTAAGTGGTATACAGCTGATGTAAAGAAATGATGTAAAGAATGAGCAGGAAAACAATTTCAGTTATCACAAATGATGTAAAGAATTATGTGGTATACAACTCATTATTTACTGACTGATACTCCAATGCATATTTCTACACATTTATTACCCAGTTAGCTGTATTAACAATTTTCGTTTTGAATTCAAGGAATCATGAAAGGCTTTGACCAGGCTACTAATATCATTCTTGATGAGTCTTATGAACGTACTTTTTTCTCCAGAGGTTTGCATCTTTACAGACTTATAAGCTTCCAAGTTCCAACTGCATTTTCTCTTTGCACTTTTATAAATTGAACAGTTGGACCAGGATAACAGATTTAGGAATCTTATTTCTCAGTTCTCCAAATTTTTGCCAATCAAATGCCATATGGAGGATTTATTATTTTCTAGTGGACATATCAAAATTTTAAGTTTGAATGATACTTCGGGTGTACTTTCAACTAGGTTCTTGTACAACGAGTAAATCCCTACAAGTTAGGAATATAAGGAATATTACAAATAATCTCCTAAAGATACACATAATTACAATATTGTTGTAAATATTTGTGGATAATCATGTAAATAGATGATGAGTAATAGGTGCCTATCCCTATAGATTGGTGATTGATAGGTTGTAATTGTAGGAGTGATTGGATTGTAATTAAGCATTACCCTTTTGTGCATACCATGTAGTCCTATATAAGGCTCCTTATGGTGAGATGAATAAGACACACAATCTGATTCTCTGTGTCCAAACTCTCTCTCTCTCTCTCTCAGAAATTATTTTGTTTTACAACACGTTATCAGCACGAAGCTCTAACCAAAGCTCTAGCCAAGAAAAAAAACCCCCCCTGCTGCAGCCTGTTTGCACGCCCCGAAACCTCTTGATCGGGACCTCAGATCAAAAACTTTCTTTCATCAAAGTTGTTCGTCTCTGCCTCTTCTATTTGCCCTCCAAATTTCAGCACTATTGGAGTCATTTTGAGACCTGTACACCATTCGAAGTGGGAGCTGTCCAGAAGAGGCGAATAGTTCTTGGATTGGCTGAGAAGACAACCTTCTCATTTCTGCACACATAAGCTGAAGATTCATCCGTTCTTCATCAAGTAATGTTTTCCAAAATCTAATTTCATATTCATGTTTATTGAGCCTAATGATTGAATATGAACAATCACCATGATGCATGAACCCAAATATTTGGTATATACATATTTATATATATTCGTTTATGTGTCTTGGTTTATTTGGCTTTGGATTGTTTGGTTGGAAAAGAAAAAAAAAGGTTAGGATTCTTGGATTTGAAGCATTTGGTCCAGTAGTACCATATAGTGCATACCAATTAAAAAACAAGCAAAAAGAAAAGGGATTCTGCTGCTCCATATAATTGGTGATTGATCAATTGATTCAACCTGTGATTTGATTTTGATTGATTTTATCCAAAGCAATTACTATAGTAATTTATGCTCATTACCACAATCACTTCATTATCACATTGAGACAATTCTGAATTATTACGTGAATTATGATAGAAGAATTATGGGCTTAATTTTTGGTTACACTAAATTGAATTATGCCATTATAATTCCTTATGCTAGAAGCATTATTGGCTAAATTATTACGTGATTATTACATAAACATTATGCCAGAAGCATTTGCCAAATTTATTACCTGTACATAATGCCAGAAGCATTAATGGGATTTGAACCCATTTCCCTAGGTATATAACCGCTGCATTAATTTATTTATGTTACGATTTAATAACATATATTTAATTTGGTTATGTTATAATTGTGAATATTAATAGAGGCTGAGTCAGAAGCTCAAATCAAGCCCAAAGTCATAGCAACAAATTCGAGCCAGAAGCTCAGGCCCAAGTTGCAAGGCCAGAATAGAAACTTACTACATGTTACCATGACAAAAGTTATGAATCTTCTCAAACTAGGCTCATCCAGTTGGATGCGATGTCTAGGAAAGGTTCAGATGAGGCCGTGTACTTAAGCGAGCCTCGCTCCACCTAAACCTCATCTTTCCTTACCTGGTCGTATTCAATTGGAGTTACCGAAAGGGTTGGGTAATAACTTTTCATTCCTTGGCAGACTAGCCTGAGCCCAGCAGGCCCACTCTCCCTCTGCAGGACCTAGCAGCCCAGCAGGCCTCACATACTCTTTGACTAGCGCATGAAAGCCAAGGTCACGAGCCCGCAGACTAAGCTCGATAGCCTTCACTATCAAGCCTACTCCTTCTTTGGTCCAGCAGAATCAAAATAAAAGGAAAAATGATTTCATATTGTAAATAGATTCACCATATTTAATATGTGTAATTAATTGCCAGAAGCATTTATTCGCATAATTGTGTGATAATTAATCTGTTATATTACTAGCATGCAATTAATATCTCAATTGATTTGTGATTTCCATTTAGCCAATTTGTGAGATATTATTACAATTTGCTCTATTCAATATCATTTTGTTACTTGCCAAATTTTCGCATTAGAATATGTGTAGAAAATGCAGGTATCTGATGAACCAGTAGTTCATACATAAATCGAACTTGTAGTTTCGATAATGCCATTTAAGAAACTTGAAGTTTCCTTCATAAATTCACCACACATGATAAAACCAGTAGATTTTACATGTCTAATCCGATTTTTCATACCATGTTATAGAACCTGAAGTTCTCATTACTTGCTTATGGATGATATTACCCAAAGCACTAATATTATTTGTTCCTTTCCTGTAAGAAATGTCAAATCTCAACATGTTTGACTTTGTTGCTTTGGAGGTCTCTAGAAGAAACTATCTAAAGTGAACTCAAGATGTGAAAATTCATCTGACTGCAAAGAAGATAAGATTAACAATCAATGCTAACAATGTCATCATTGAGGCTTTTAATATGAGTGCCATAATTTTCAAAAAGGAAACATATGGAGTAAACACTCCAAGTTGAGTATCCGATAAAGAGGATATACAGACTCTTTGGGTCGCTCTGGAAGAGCACTTTCACCATCAAATGACCATTTCTTGCTTGAAGCAAGACATGATTGGCAGAACGAAATTAACCCATATGACCGTCTGCCACTTGGGAGGCCACGTAATTAGGCTCCACATGGTAGGAACCATAATGCCATAACTCAGCAAGCCCGAGTTGAAAGAAACACTGGTCCGGCCCGCTGCCACCAGAATCAGCATGATCTTTGTTATTGATGTGGAGGAATTGACTGCTGGTCCCGCACCTGTTGTGCGATAGCCGAAGCAGTAGATGAGTATTACGCCGGTCGCGTAACTCGAAATACATTGAAGGGTAATTTTCTATCGATTCCACACTAGAGATCATGGATTTTCAGGCAGTTACTGAACATACCGAGGATTAGAACTCGAAGACATGAGTATAATTGGTCCCTTGTGTCATATCTATTTCATCTTAATGAATGAAACATCTTCAAATTTTGGTGATTTATGTTTTCAATTAATTTGGATTATAGAAATGTGGTTATGTTCGAATATATTTAATTCAATAAACTTATTCATACATGTGATCCATTGAATTAAATAAATGAATAGGCATATTCTGTGGGGAAGTTTGTTGTCTGGTTAAAAGTGCTATTATGCACACCATACTCCCAGATCGGAGATATTTTTCAAACTTATTGTCTATTCATACCTCTGTGACAACCGTATCAGGCCAATCCAACCTGATAGAGGGTTATGGCAAAACCCACTATATGTTGTCCAATGGTACTAAACCTACCATTAATGAGGCCTTATAATCTCCACGTTCCAGAAGAATGTTATTGAGTATTAAGGACATTCGAACCAACAGTTATCACGTTGAAACCATTGAGAAAAATGCGTGGAATATCTTTGCATAACCTCCGAGTGTGCGGCCAGAAGCGTACATTGGAGAAATTCAAAATCTGTTAGCTAGAAGCTAACTAATTCAAGCAACTACTTGCTATGGCATGACCTTTTGGGACACCCAGGTCAAAGTATGATGCACCGTATCCTCAATTCATCGTAGGTGCACCCCCTTCTGAATAAGGGACTTGTATATAATGACACGCTATGTCATACTAGACCATCATATGCAAAGACTAGTACATACACCACCATTTTTCTGCACAGAATGCAAGGGAAATTTGTGGACATATCCAACCACCATGTGGACCAGTTAAATATTAATGGTTTTGGTTGATGTATCGACAAAGTGATCACATGTTACACTATTGTCCACAAGAAAATACTGCTTGTGCTAAACTCTCGCCCAAATCATGAAATTTAGGGCTCACCACTCGGATTATCCCATAAAGTCCATAAGACTTGATAATACCGGAGAGTTTACATCGAAGTCTTTCGATAATTATTGCATATCCCTTGGGATTGATGCTGAACATATAGTTCCCTATGTTCACACCCAAGATGGTCTAGCGAATAGAATCTTGGTAATGCGCACCAAGCTCCTAGTTTTTGTGTGGGGCTATGCAATCTTGCATGCAGCTATGTTGGTCCCGTTGAGGTCCACTGCTACCCAACCTTACTCCGCGTTACAGTTGGTGACTGGGTACGAACCTGATGTTTCGCACTTACGCGCATTTGGGTATGCAGTCCTCGTGCCAATTGTGCCGTCACAACGTACAAAATTGGGTCCTAAACAAAGGATGGGCATACATGTCGATTATGAATCCCATCCATTATGTGCTCTTTAGAGCCCTTGACAGGCGATCTCTTTACCGCTAGATTTACGGATTGTCACTTTGATGAGACAGTCTTCTCGCCGTTGGGGGAGATAAGAACGTTACCATTCCTGATGAACGACGTGAATTGACGTGGAATGTCCCCACTATGTCTCATCTTGATCCCCGAACCGCACAATGTGATAATGAAGTGCGGAGAATTCTAGATCTACCGAGTGTAGCCCAAAATATGCCAGACGCTTTATCTGATCTAGCTAAAGTGACGAGATCATATATACCTGCTGCAAATGTGCCTGCAAGGATAGACGTCCCTGTAGGATGTGTCGTCCCAGATGGACGAGGTACGACCATGGCGGCTAACCAGTCATATGTCCCTGCCCTGAAGTGAGGTAGACCATTAGGTTCGAAGGATTCTTATCCCCAGAAGAGGGTAAACTTGGCACAAATGAATCCTCTTAACATCGCAATCACAAACCGATCCATCTCATGAGATAAATCCGGATTATGGGTCTGTCCTAGAAGAGACGATGTTGGGGGACGCTCCAACATTTGAACCCACTCCCGAGAATACAGAAATCTAGGTAAATTTAGTGAGATTTGGAATTGGAATGAGATCATCATCGATGATATATTAGTATTTGCGGTGGCCACCGAAACTATAATATGCGATGACCTCGAACCTTGCTTTGTTGATCAAATTCAACGAAGAGACGACTGGCCAAAAAGGAAATAAGCAATCCAGGTCGAATTAGATTCCTCAATAAAGAGAAAGGTGTTTGGACCTGTTGTTCCTACACCTCCCCATGTTAAACCCGTAGAATTTAAATGGGTATTTGTAAGGAAGCGTAATGAGAAAAACGAGATTGTGATACACAAGGCTCGTCTAGTGGCGCAAGAATTTTCTCAACGCCCTGTGATTGATTACGAGGAGGAGTATTCTCCCGTAATGGACGTCATAATGTTCTGCTACCTTATCAGTTTGGTAGTTTCCGAAAAACTGAATATGCAGCTTATGAATGTGGTCGTAACTTATCTCTATGGGGATCACGATACAGAGATATACATGAAAGTTCCTGAAGGACTTATGATACCCGATGTAAATAGTTCTAGACCACGGAACATGCTTTCCATTAGTTTTGAGGCGTTCACTTTATGGATTGAAACAATCTAGACTGAGGTGGTATAACCGTCTAAGTGAATATTTGATCGGGATGGGATATGTGAATAATAAACTATACCCATGCGTGTTTATTAAGGAAACAAGTTCCTAGTTTGGTATTGTGGTGGTCTATGTCAATGACATGAATTTGATCGATACTCCTAAAGAGATCAGGGAAACCGCAAAGCACCTGAAGTTGGAATTTGAGAAGAAAGGCCTTGGGAGAACAAATTATTGTCTCGACCTGGAGCTCGAGCACAGTGCAGATGAAAAATTTGGTCTATCAACCAAATTACATCTAGAAGATGTTAAGATGCTTTAATGAGGATAAAAGCAAGCATACCCATGGTCGTCTGAAGTCTAGAGAAAACCGTATCGTCCTACAGATGATAACGAAGAGATATTGGTGCCAGAAGTCCCATATCTAAGTGCAATAGGCACATTATTGTACTTGGCTTAATGCCCTAGACAGGACATCTCATTTTATGTGAACTTGTTAGCTAGATATAGCTCTGCGCCAACACGCTACCACTGGAATGGCATAAAAGACATTTTTCGCTACCTTAGAGGTACGGCGGATACGGGCTTATTCTATCCCTATGCATCAAGGAATGGATCAAACCCCCTTGATCCTCAGAATGATGCTCGCCTTGTTGGATATGCTGATATAGACTATCTATCAGACCCGCACAAGGCATGTTCCCAGATTGGTTATGTCTTTACCATTGGGAATATTGCAATTTCTTGGAGGTCTACGAAATAGACAGTTGTTGCTACCTCTTAGAATCATGCTGAGATACTAGCTCTTCACGAAGCAGTATGTGAATGCACATGGCTAAAAGTCGTTACAAAGCATGTTCAAAGCACATGTGGACTGCATTCCACCACTGATGAACCAACCATTATCTACGAGGATAATGCTGCTTACATAGAGTAGATAAAGATAAGTTTCATCAAAGGAGACAACACCAAACATATTGTATCGAAGTTCTCCTTCAATTAGCAACAACAGGAGCATCAGAAGATTGAAGTTAAGCATATTTGATTTGAAGACAATCATGCAGACCTCTTTACCAAGTCACTACCAAAGTACACATTCCAGAAGCATGTTCAAGATATTGGTCTACGTAAACTATCTGAATTACCTAACATGTAATTTTCAGGGGGAGTCGAAATCAGGGGGAGTATCCTGAAGCATACCCACTTGACCATCGTGCACTCTTTTTGTCCTTCGTCCAGGGTTATTTTGTCCCACTGGGTTTTGTTACCTGGCAAGGTTTTAACGAGGCACATCTTTAGCATGGTCACCCCAATTATAGTACATCCTGAAGATGCTTTGATTTGACATATATGCATTTGCTCATCTTTTCCCTTCGACCACGGGTTTCTCCCACTGGGTTTACCGGGCAAGGTTTTGGTGTAGCAACTCTAATGCATCCCTCTCGTAGACATACTACCTACTTATGGTGTTGATAAGAAGACTTCACCTATCTCTAAAGCTGTGATACTGCTACTCCACACTCAAGCGCGTTGTGCTCTTTTTCTCCTTCGACCAAGATTGTTTTTTTTCCCACAGGGTTTTTATTACTTGGCAAGGTTTTTGACGAGGCAACTTAGAAGCGCTCAGCCTATGCAACACTATTGACATAGAATATCCAAGGGGGAGTGTTGTAAATATTTGTGGATAATCATGTAAATAGATGATGAGTAATAGGTGCCTATCCCTATAGATTGGTGATTGATAGGTTGTAATTGTAGGAGTGATTGGATTGTAATTAAGCATTACCCTTTTGTGCATACCATGTAGTCCAATATAAGGCTCCTTATGGTGAGATGAATAAGACACACAATCTGATTCTCTGTGTCCAAACTCTCTCTCTCTCTCTCAGAAATTATTTTGTTTTACAACAAATATTAATTACTTAATATTCTTAACACTCCCCCTCAAGTTGGAGAGTGAATATCAAGCACTCCCAACTTGGATAACAAGGCTTTGAACTTGTGTTTGCCCAATGCCTTTGTGAATATATCTGCTAACTGTTGTAAAGAACCAACATATCGGGTGCTAACTGAACTATTCAATATCTTGTCTAGAATTTCAATATGACATGCTTTCATGAAAAACTGGGTTTGCGGCTATGTGTACAGCTGATTATCACAATGCAAAATAGCAGGTCTAGAAATAGGCATATGCAAATCAGCAAACAAATATTGTAGCCAAGTGAGTTCACAACCATTGCTCTATACTCGGCCTCAGCACTAGACAATGCGACCGTCTTTTGTCTTTTGGTACGCAATGAGATCAAAGAATCTCCTAAGAAAACACAATATCTAGTAGTAGACCGACGAGTAATAGGACAACCCGCCCAATCTGAATCACAAAAAGCTCTCAAATTCAAATTGCTATTGGAACTTAAAAAGCAAACTTTGGCCAGGAGAGGATTCCATGTATCTGACAACTCGAAGTGCAGCAACCATATGAGATTGACGCAGCTCATGCATGAATCTACTAAGAACATGAACATAATAGGTAATGTCAGGTCTTGTGATTGTAAGATATATAAGCCGTCCAACCAAACGTCTATATGCAGCCAGATCCTAAAGTAGCTCACCTTTATTTGATAATTTGGTTTCTTCCATGGGAAAATCAACTGGATTTACACCCAAAAATCCAGTATCCTTGATAATTTATAAAGCATACTTGCATTGAGATATATAAATGCCCTTTTTTGAACGAGCAATCTCAAGTCCAAGGAAGTATTTAAGTTCACCCAAAAAGCGAAAATGGGTGTAAAGAAATTGTTTGAGAGCTTCGATGGAGTCAAGGTTGTTCCCAGTAATGAGGATGTCATCAACATAAATCAATAATACTATAAGGGAATTACCAACCTTTTGAACAAAAAGAGAGTAGTCAACCTTTGATTGAGTGAATCCGGTAGCAAGAATTAGTGCTGTAAACTTGGCAAACCATTAACGAGAGGCTTGCTTCAAACCATATAAGGACTTGTTAAGGCGACACACATAATTCTCCCCCTGTCGCCGAAGACCTAGAGGAGGAGACATGTAAAGCTCTTCTTGCAAATCACCATTGAGAAAAGCATTATTAACGTCAAGTTGGTGAAGAGACCAACCTTGACAAGCAGTAATGGCAAAGAGGCAGCGGACAGTAATCATCTTTGCTGTGGGTGAAAAAGTATCATGATAATCAATCCCAGGAACTTGAGTTAAGCACTTGGCAACAAGGCGAGCTTTATACCTCTCAATAGAACCATCAACATTATATTTAATTCGATAGACCCATCTACAAGCAATATGACGTTTGCCAGGAGGAAGTGGGACGAGTGTCTAAGTGTTGTTGGCAGTGAGAGCGGCAAGTTCATCGTCCATTGCTTGTTGCCATTTAGGATAAGAGGCTGCATATGCATAAGAAGAGGGCTCCTTAATTAGCCCTGCTGATGGAAGCAACATAAGACAGATAGGACGGTGAGTACGGTTGATAAGAGATGAAATTAGAAAGCAGGTAATGCGTACCTGGTGGAGGACTTGACGGAGGAGATGATAAATGGTGTGGTGGCAGAATCACCTGCGAGCAAACATAATCACGGAGAGGAGTATTAGGTGCATGGGAACGTTGGGATCGGCGAAAAGCGGGTTCAGGCACTTGTGCTAGAGCACAGTTCAGGTGCGGGGTCAAGCGCCGAGTCAGGCACAGGTATAGGCGCTTCAATCGCCGGTTCAGTCATTGAGTCGGGTGAGTGTGCGACAGAAAACAGTGGAGAGAGAGACGCAGGCACGTCAGAGGAAGATGATGGCTGCAAATCTGGGACTGGTTTAGGTAACACAGGATCAGAAGAGAAATAAGAGAATGAGTTTGGGAAGGAAAATGGAAGGTATCTTCAAGAAAAAGAACATCCCTATTAGTAAAAAATTTCTCTGTTTCTATATTGTAGAGTTTATAAGCTTTCTAGCCCATTGGATACCCAAGAAAAATGCATTTTTGAACTCGTGGAGCAAATTTTGAAGCTAGGTGAACAGAAGTAGCAAAAGCAACACATCCAAAAACATGCATTCGAGAATAGTCAGGAGGCTTGTGATAAAGAACTTCAAATGGGGTTTTCTTATTCAATAAAAGTGTAGGAAGTCGATTAATTGTGTAAGCAGCGATAAGAACACATTCCCCCCAAAAATCAATTGGCAAGTGAGATTGGAAGCGGCGGGCCCTAGCAGTTTCTAGAAAATGTCTATGTTTGCGTTCAACAATACCATTTTGTTGGGGTGTGTAAAAGCAAGAATGTTGAAAAATGACCCCTTGTTCAAGAAAAAAATCTTGTAAAGAAAGAAATTCCGCCCGGTTATCAATACGTATTTGTTGAACATGAGTCTGAAATTGAGTTTTGACATAAGCAAAAAAATTTTGAAGCAAAGGTTGTGTTTCACTCTTATGGCGCATTAAGAAAACTCATGTAAAACGAGAAAAATCATCCACAATAGTTAAAAAAATAATGAGCGCCATTGAGTGAGGGAGTTTTATGTCGTCCCCAAATATCACAATGTATAAGAGAAAAATATTGAGAAGTTGATATTGAACTAAAAGGAAAAGGTTGGCGAGTTTGTTTAGCCAAAGGACAAATTTCACACTTACTGTTGGAATCAAAGTGAAAATAAAGTGACTCATTGGTTATATATTGTAAACGAGTAGGAGAAGGATGCCCCAAACGGCGATGCCAAAGGTCGGAAGAGATGGTAAGGTGAGAAGCAAAAGGATGTTTTGATGGAGAGATGGAAGCTAGCGCCACAAGGTAATAAAGGTCTCCTCGTCGCTTACCCACACCAATTATCGTCCTCGAAGCCAAGTCGTGTAAAATACACCAAGATGGAAAAAAAGTTACTGAACAATGTAAGTCATCTATAGTTCTTCCAATAAATAAAAGATTGACATCAAATGAAGGCACACACTGAACATCTCGAAAAAAAGGCATCATTGATTTTAATTGACCCCTTCATGGAAATATGAGCCTTGGTACCACTAGGCAAAGAAACTGGTGGCAGTGAAGTATTCTTTTGACTACTTTCATACAACTTTGGTGAGTTAATAATATGATTGGTCGCTCCACTATCGATAATCCATCGATTAGGAGCAACTGGTGACAAAGCAAACTTGGAAGCATAAGCCATGAGAAGATGATGAAAAAGATAATGCAGCAAGTGGTGCGGCGCAAATGAAATGAGAGCTAGGGTTTTTAGGCCTGCTCTGATACCATATCAGAAAAATATTTGAGGTGGAATGAATATTCTCATTGATACTAGAAGATTATATACAAACTAGGTTCTTGTACAATAAGTAAATCCCTACAAGCTAAGGATACAAGGAATATTACAAATAATCTCCTAAAGATACACATAATTACAATATTAATTACTGAATATTCTTAACATAACGGGTTCAGGAACACATGTTGGGGTTAAGTCTGTTCACTTTATTTTACTTTACTTTACATTAGTACTAGAAAATTCTCCCGCGCGATGCTGCGGGTTTAATTCTTTTTTTTCATTTTTTTTTTTCATCAAATCATGATCTACATAATATAATACAATAATAATTTTACATATTACAACAACTGTTATTTTAATCAAGCTTGTAAAGAGAAAGAATGGTATTTTAACGAAGGTGATATCAAGTTTCTACAATGGGGGTTTAGCACTAATCTAATTCACTGGCTGACTCAAATGCATCTTCAACTGAAGTGGACTCATCTGCAGATCCATAGACTGTACATGCAGAATCCCAGTTAAGTTGATTATGCAGAAGAAGCAATAAATGTAAAATAAATAAAAAAGAAGGAAATATACAAACAATCTAGAAGTAGTTAATTACAGTTTGTTTATCTTCTTAGGTATGAACAAAGCAAATCCCAAAACCTACAAAAAAATAAAATGGATAAAGCTTTACATAACCATATCCTCACTAAAGTTACAGACCTTATATTGCAACAAACAGATTTGGATCTCTTTACTATCGAATAAAAGATCCGTGGATTCATTGATTGTAACATGCTACTCAGGTTTGGAGATTAGACTCAAAAGAAACTTTCTTTCTACAGTAAGAAGAAAAACAGCGGTCAGAGTAGAAGTCTAGAATTAGAAGCACACTATTCCGAAGAGGAGTATTGTTCATAAGCTATTCTTACCGGTTTGAAGATTAGAAGCACACTGTTCCTTAGGGAGTTACTATTCATAAACTACAGTAACCCCTATTCTGGTTTTCTTCTTGCTACCATAAATGATAGTAATACAATGAAAATGAACATGTTCTCTTCAAAACTGACATAGCAAAAGTTCATATTCTGAAATCTAATCTGTAAATGTCACAACAATTTTGTCTGAAGGGAAGACTTGTATGATCATTGACATTTTAAGTAAATGCCACAATTCATGTGTTTCTGAAATAGGTTTTTCCCTGAATGAAAAATGTACTGGGCTAGATATAAGCCCAACCCTATCCCCCAAAAATCCTTGCTTCTGCTAGTATTTTTCCAGGACAGAGACATACAGTACTCAACACACAAAGAGCAAAGTTTTGAATAGAATCAATATATATATATATATATATATATATATATATATATATAAAGAAAATTGCATCAGTTAAAAGCATGTCAACATTGAACTTACCTGCAGTTCAGAGATCAAGTGTAAACCATCATATGCAAGTGTGGTCCCTTTTTTTGTTTTTTTTTTTTTTTTTTGAAAGGATGCAATTGTGTTTTAACAATGTCACAAAACTTCGAAAAATTCACAGTTTTGCTCTGTACTACCAATAAAGAGGAAAGTGTGAAAAGATATACAAAGAAAATTGCATCAATTAATAGCTTGTCAACATTGAACTTACCTGAAGTTCAGAGATCAAGTGTAAAGCATCATCTGCAGTAGTGTTTTAACCTTGGTCTCTTTACTTTGAAAAACTTGCCTGGAAATATTATAAACTTCAAAACAAATGTAGTGCAGATGATAAGTACCAGATCGCCAAAGTAATGCACATGTATGATAAGATGTTTAAACTTCTCTGAAGGTATCCCAACGATGGCTCAATATTCATAACCTAACTCTAGTAAAACCATTTGTTCAGTGTATGATTCAGCCAATGCCATTTTAGAGAAACCAAACTTCCCAGTTCCTGTGATTTCATTTAGAGAGGAAATTAAACGGAACAGAAAAGCATTAGACTCAGAATGCAGATAGGATGTTTAATAGGCTTTACAACAAAACAATTTAAGCATACTCAAGCAAATGATGCAGAATCTGGATTAATGAACCCAAATGACAAATAGTTGGGTCAATTAAGCATAACCAATTGAAAGAACCAGCTAAAACTACCATAAACTTGCAAAACAACATGAAAGCCATTTAAAGGGTTCTGCAAAGTTTCTAGCTTATGCTTGAAAATTGATAAGCTGCAATCAAATTAAGGAAGTATCATTAACTTAAAAAAGAAATAACCCTGAGAAATCTTCAATCTCTAGTCTATAACAAAGCAAAATTGTTCTCTCCATACTGTAAGATATCTAACTGACATTGTAAACACTACCCTAATAGATTATAGCTATTGACTTTCAGACCAATATGGAAGCAATGTAAGTCATGTTCTTCATGTAAAGCTGCATTTACTTTCGTGGAATGAACCCAAATGCCTAAGTTTAAACGCTTAATCTATTAAGCAGCAGACTTTCAGAAAACTAAAGCTCTCAGTCAAACCAACATATATTTACTTTCTTGCTAAAGAGTTGTATACAGTGCTCTCAGAAAATAGAAATTCAATTCGAACTTCTTACCCATGATTTCACCATTTAAGAGTAGGAATACTCTAAAGCTAAAGGGATGTAATCATGTAAATAATAAGTAAAATGAGTAAGTGCAGAGAGCAGCAGAATATACAAACCAAAGAACACGAAGAAGAGGATGGAACACTTTCTGGTGCCTCAAAATTTTTTTCCCACAATCTGAAATCAAATAACACTGTCAGTCAGATACACCTTCGTATACTATTCATCTAAACTATTGCATATTCCATTTTAATAATTTGACAATTCATTAAGTTTTAGAAACTCTTTAACTGATTCTACATGTAATCCTCTAATTCTTTTGATTATTCAATCAAGCTCCCTTTGTATAGATTATCCAGTCAAGCTCCCTTTCATTGCTTTAAGGGTAATACTGGTTAATACCAAGAATCAAGTCAAATACAAATTCTCAAAACTTAGATCACTCTATAAAATCGAGCCCTTCTAAACCATAAGCATTTCATACAAATCAAATGTCACCCAAAAGAGCTTAACAATCATTGAAGCCAAGCTTAAACTCAGAAACGAAGTACTGACGAACCTATGTAGCTTCTCTAGAGGTAACCCAAATGATATGTACACCACCGATCAAAAGCAACCCAGCTCTGTACCTCCAAAACCAGACAGAGGAATGAGAAATACACGATGGCCAAAAAGAGGAATGAGAAACACGATGGCTATTGGCTATCATGCACCAAATACCCAGTTCAAAAAACGCATACCTCAATCAATTTGTTTTAATACTGTGTGCGTCCTCCTTCAATTCTGAAAAGCTCCAGAATTATCTACTCTTTCTGCACAAATCAAGCAAACAACCGAAACCAACACATCTCTCTCTCTATCAATCTCTGGCTGTTTCTACATGCACAGCCTCTATTTGTTTCTGCGTAGCAAATAAACGAAGACGCGAGAAGTCCATAATTAGGTGGCGGCTCAGCAGATCAACAGGAGGACTGTGTAATTATGTTAAACATGAAAGGGCAAAATTGCCAATCCACTATTCATAAGGAAAACACTCCTTTAGTATATAGTATAATTGCACGAGTTGTGCGTGTGTGTGTGGAATCAAACATTTGAGATCTTTATACAGTTATACTTACTATAGAAGAACTTGTGTTTTCCATATTTGCATTGTTTTGGGGAAATAGATGCAGATCTGGATTTTAGTATTGACTGGTCAGAAATGAGAGCTCATCCTCTCAAGTCATTCTGTCATGGTCGTGGGTGGTAGATTTGCCGGAGGGATATGATGACCTACCAAACAGTTGCATAGCATATTAAAAATGTGGATACATGAGTTTGTTACATGCACTTTTTGTTTCAAAAGTATTGTTTTAAATACTGATGGTGAATCTTTCATATGATTAGTTTTAGATCAAGCAGTGTTGAAATATGTACTGATATGTTTCAGAGTTGATTAATGTAGTATCTTTGGGTATACTGGGGATCTGAGATTAATCAACACAGCTAAAGACTGATTTTGTTAAAATTTTAGCCGAGAGTTTTACTCACCAGTAGTGAAGTGATTGCTCATTGTGCTTCATTCATAGTTCCAATGTCATTTGGTGTTAACGATGAATTGTTCTCCATAACAGTATAGTTTTTCATTATTTTTATTATACAACTACTAGACGATCGGACTATGTAGTTTGAACGGGAACCAAACTCTGTAATTAATTTCATTAGAAATGGTGATCCTAGAGAAACCCGGCCTAACGACGAGATGGCTCTCCTTCCTGAAGCCTTGGATTTTTCTTCTTTTTGTTACATTAGAGGAGATCTAACCCTTATCTAGCCTTAGGCTAGGTTTCGTTTAATTAATTGAGCCAAAAGGAGTTTCCATTGCTCCGAAAGGAGCATAACATCTTGACCTCATTTGTCTTAGCTAAGGCTATCAATGGGTCGGGTCATGTCAAGATATTAAACGTGTCACAATAAGCAAATCCAAACCCGGATCAGACTGCTCTAAAGTGAGGTGGTTGTGAATTTACGTTAATTTCATAAAATCTTGACTCTCTGTCTAATCTAAAGGTCCTGACAATTTATTTATTTTTTGGTCAAAAGGTCCTGACAATTAACATCACTCTTCCACCAAATTTTGGTTTTTCGTTTGAACCCTAGTTAACTTGCCATTATCTCTAGAAAAAAAAAAAAAAATTGGGGATTTCTCGTCAACATTTCTCATATGCGTCAAGTTCCTTGTTTGTGCTTCCTTTTCTATTTCTCTTTGCTTCCATGGCTGCGCACTAACCATGGAATGAGTTCTTACACTTGTATAAATTCATAAATAAATAATCCTATGCTATCCATTCTATTTTAATAATTACAAATGAAATTGGGAGGTGCTATTCGCACACCTATTTTCTCTATTCACACACTCCCTTTATTTTTCCATTACTTTAATACAATTTTTTTTTACAAATTACCCTAACTACCCTCTCTTGTAATTATGTTTCTTTTTCTTTTTTCTTTTTTCTATTTGGCAAGTCAATCATGAATTAAACATTATTATACAATAAACAAATTTTTCTCGAGAATGTCATTGCTGATTAGGGAAAAAAAAAAAAACATCTGTCAACAGTTCTGCAATTAGTGTGGCAAAGTTTAGCGCTCAGATGAAAATTCACGATGTAACTGAGTTTGGGGATTTAGGTATGTCATCATGACTGCTATACAAAACTGAAGAAAGATATAAGCATATCACCTAAACTAAAGGAGATCCAAAACCTCTCACATCTGATTAAGCAACGTTGATTCAAAATATTATTCTCAATGACATAAAGCATTTTGTAAAGTGATGATATGACTAAAGTAAAAATGAAATCAAAGCGTCAATAATTTCAAAATTATCAATCAACTCAAGTCAAAACCATGATCAGCAAGCAAGCGCACTACTAGCAAAACAACCAATGCACACTGATTTTAATCATACTGATTTAAATTAGCTACAGATATCAGTATAAACGATTAGTTTAAACAGATATCTGTGTGAAAAGATTAATTGACACAAATATCTGTATGTAATATGCTAGACTGGGACCACAAGAATATTTATTATAATTATATGTACAGATGTGTGTGTGTTTAAAGAGTACCCACATATATCAGTGTGAGATGTTAAATTAATATATTTTAACTTACACGGATGTGTGTGTGTTTAAAGAGACCCACAGATATCAGTGTGAGATGTTAAATTAATAGATTTTCACTTACACATATGTGTGTGTGTTTAAAGGGACCTACATATATCAGTGTGAAATGTTAAATTAATATATTTCAACTTACACGGACGTGTGTATGTTTAAAGAGACCCACAGATATTCATGTGAGATGTTAAATTAATATATTTTAACTTACACTGATATTCATGACAATAATTATACATACAGACATCTGTACAATTAAGATAATATTTACTGATGTCCGTGTGAAAGCATTGAGCCATTGACTGATGCCCATGTGAAAGTATTGGCACCGGCGTTGCTTTGGTCTTTACCAAAAAGAAAATTAGTAATAAACTCATGAGAGCTCTGCTTTTCTCTTACGCCTCCTTGTGAGCTTTACTTTATTTTTGAAGGGCACTTCTTTCCTCCACCATCTTTTACCAACCCATCCTTTCGATTTCCATCTTTGATTTTCCATCTCTCTTGTTTTACCTGTTTTTACTCTTAATACTCTGTTGATCTAGATCTTTGATTGCATTTTCTGATGGGATCTCAGAGAAAGACGAGATCAATTTTTCTGAGATTGTATTTTGGATTCAAATCCACCATGTGCCTTTGGGGATGATTTTTGTTGGTACAACTCGAAGTACCTACCGGAAAGTTGGTGATCGAGTTCATGGAGGTGGAAGATCCGGTCATGATATTTGACTATGAGATCTCAGATCTGGGTTTTCTCTTACGTATCTCAAATTTCAGATCTGTTCCCAAATCTCAAATCACGTCTGTGGTGCTATCGGTTTCTCTCGCCTAGGCTTTGCGATGTATTAGCTACTCATATGATCTTGGTGCTGGCTTTTGATCTCAGGTAAGGGAGGAGCTTATCATTTTGTCAGTCATTTTTAATCCTACCTTGAATTTAATTGTTCAGTTATAGTGATCTTTGTCTCAGGTTTGGTTAAATCTCGTGGGCAATGAATAAGATGAACTGACATATCTTGAGTGTTCTTGGGGAATGGGGTGGATGTTGCTGCATATATGGAAGACGTGATGTTATGAAGGAAGACTTGCAAGACAATTGCAGATTGGGACGGTGATGACTAATTCATTATAATTACCATTAAACTAGAACAAGAAACCAAATTATTAATTATTAGTATTTACCATAAAAATATGGAAATATGTAAAATTAATACTTCAAGCATTCATTCACACTGATTTTTTTTTTTATCGGAATTCACACTGATCTTGATTTGATGGTAAAAGATAAATGAGAATCTGAAATATGAGTGGGTCCCATTGAATTTCTCACACAGACTTTCATTTCTGTATGCAAAAGGCAAAGACCACCCCACCAAAATGAACAGATAAATAATATGTGAATGTAGGGTTGCTAAAGACCATTGCACACAGATTTCAGTAAGTAATGAAGCCAATACATACGGATTGGAATCAGCGTTTGATGGCTTTTTTGCTGGTAGTGAGCCATACCAAAATCAAATGAAGATGAACAGAACGCACAAATTTAAAACTCCTACTCCACCAAATCGCTGAGAAATTGATCTTTTTAGCGAAGAGCAATGGATTAAAATACACTATATAATTTCAATTAGAATCTTACCAGGAATGATATGGATTCAAAGGGACTCGAATGATCACTAAACCCATATTTTTCTTCCATGTCTACATTGCAAATCAGATGTAATTTTTTTTCCAAAAATGGGTCTAAAGTTGCTTGTTTTGCCATAATTAAACTTCAAAGCATCACGTTAAAGAGATAGAATGACTATGCTAGAGAAGTTTTTTATGGAAAAGAAAAGAGACAATCGCAAAGAGTTTTGAAGTTCTCTGTGTCTGCAGGAAAATAAGGGTTTAAGATTTGGGGATGATTGACTTGCCGAATAGAAAAAAAAAAACAGAATTGCAGGGGAGGGTAGTTAGGATAATTTGTAAAAAATAAATAAATTAAAGTAATAGATAGTGTGAATGGAGAAAATAAGTGTGCGAATAGCACCACCCATTTTGTTTAGGAATTTTCCAAAATGTTAGGCATATTCGGACAAAAATATATGTACCATATCATTTCTCAATGCATAAATTTATATTTGAACAGAATCAAAAATTAACTACAAACAAAACCCCTAAAAGCACCTTAATTCCCCCTGTTTTTTTTTTTTTTTTATACTTTTTCAAAGAGAACCCAAAGGCTTCCTAGGCCCAAGATAAATCCTTTCGGCACATGTGAAATGCTCCAACTGTGCATTGCAACACAATGTCCGGCCACTTTGACAGCTTCGGGGTTCGAACCTAGGTTGGGGAGCGCACTCATCTAGGCAAGAACCACTAAGCCATTTGTAGTGGTTTCACTTTCCCCCTGTTAAACAAGCTTAAAAGTGGGGGTAGAAAATTCTTACAAGCTACACGACCACACATCTCATGATGACCAAGATGTGCCAATGAGTCTCCATCAAATTGACCTCTCGTTGCTTACAGAGAATGATATTGCTAATATCACTTAATTTTTTTTTTAATTTTTTTTTTTTTTTTGTGATACTGGGAATCAGAATTGCCAATCAAGAAGAACTTTACTTTGCAGTGTTAGGTCTCATGAACAAGATATTCAGAGAAGATGAGTGGTACAACTAGTAGAAAGCTCTTTCTACTAGAGCTTCGTACCCATAATTATGCAGACTTTGAAATCCGATCCAGACCGGTTCAACAACCATCGATTGAGGCATAAGTGCGTAAACTTAATACTTTTGTGCACACGAACCTAATTGTTAAGGCGGCCCTGCTCGACGGACTCAAAAATCCAAAATACAAGAAGGTTTATTAAAAGCCAAGAGGCGATAGAGTCACATCCATGCCCAGAGACAGAAAGGTTCATTAATTGGTTTGATGAAACCTTGAATTTGTTAGGCCAATATTCAATGGCGCATTTTAGAATGTTCCCTAGCTATGAACACCAAAGACATGTCTACAGAAACAATTATTAATGTGAAGCTCGTTCAATTTATCAAGAAAAGTCAACTAGTACTATCATCTTTTTTTTTGCTCAACCCTACTTCGGTGTATGATGTACGTGCATGTCACTTGAGCTACGTTTAATCGGGTTCAGGTGTTGATTTGGTCAATTAACTAGCTTTAACCTGGCTTTTTTTGTCATTACGTCTAATAAAGTCAATATTAATTATTAAACTGCAAATATATAGATTGCAACTTTCATGCATGATAATGGTTTAAAGTCTTTACTCTAGATTGTTGCATAGATATCGATCATTTCTAATTATGGTAAGGTTAGAGCCAGACACAAATATAGCCCCGCAAGTCTACATGAATAATGAATTTCAAACTTTTTCATAGATTTTAAAGGAAAAAATTTAAGTTAGAGACAGAGAAGAGATGGTTAATGGTGGAGTTGAGGATTCATGGTACGTAATCTACAATTATGCTGCTTACGTACATTTTTCACTAGTTATATTCCGGCACACCTATCCTATCCATGTGTGGATTCTCCAGCATTGTACAGCAGGTATCGTTTTACTGTTAATTATGTGTATTTCATATATAGTGCGTCCACAATGTATAGGTATCTGCTTTTTTTTTTTTACCAAAAATACATTCATTCGTCCACTGCAACAACTTTGGAGTCTGGAAAATGAAGCAAACATGAACGACGACATTCTGAAAATGCAGAACAACAATCTTGGCAATGTTATTCCCAAAGATGAATCCTTATTGAATTCTTATAGATCTAAAGGGTTGTCTCTATGGCAATCAGCCACTCCGAAACAAAAGGCACCATTCATCATTGTATTGTCCACCTCTAATATTTACTTCTTTTCTACTATGATATAGTAAGGAAGACAGATTACCTAGTTCCAGAATGCAATCATCAGCAAGTGAATCAAAAAATTTAAAAACGAAAAATCTAGACCCTTTTGCATAGACATAACAATTTAGCTTCAACAACTCAGGAAGGCTCCCTCAAATTGGAAATTAAACAACTTGAAAAATAGTACCATAGTAAGAGATGACATGTTCGAAAGAGATTCATTGTCTTTCTTGATCTCACAATTTCTAGCTGGAGTATAAAATACAGTACCAAACAAAACCACATGGCAAGGATCAAAATCAAGCTGGAGAGCCCCCTTTAGCTCACTAGCTCACTATCTTAAACATTTAATGGCTTCAAGGGTATCTAGAACCTTAGTGCCCAACCACATCCTTTTGTTATGACCGCCCACGATTAAAATATGTTCTAAGTAGATAATGATACTAAACTTTCATGAAGTATAGGAAAATAAATTGCCTTTATTTAGGTAACTTCCTATCTCCTATGAAATTTACAATATCATGATAGCTCGACATTTACTACCTATTTCAATTTGGTTAAATTTAACCCAAAAATACATTACTATGAAGTATAATATGAACATTATAATGCAGTCTCATTTGAAACCAATAAGGGAAAACAAAGCATAAAATTGGAAAATTGTAAGTAGAAAACCTAAGCTCAGAACAAAAAGTTCTGGGGGAAAAAGAGAACACCTAGCAGAACCCATGTCATTTCTCTTGGCAACATCTTCAATTGCTTTTCTATTCTCTTTGTATATCTAAAGTAAAAGCCCAAAGAAAACCAACATTCAACACACCCATTAATCCAAATTCCATCATCCAGAAATCCAAACTATCATATACAGGCACGCACAGAGTACCCAAATTTAAACACAACTGTATAAAATATAGTACATTCAAATATTCAGATATTTACAATCATTGGAAAGAGAAATTGCACCACAATTATCAGTACAAATTGAAAAGAAGACAGATCAAAATGAATCCAATTTCAATCAGTCGAGATGGGTGTTCACAAAAGGAGCCAAATTTACCTCAGTACTCAAGCAGAGCATCCTTTGATTCTTAAAAAGAAACGCAATTTCACCAAAGCTAATGATAAAACAAGTAAAACTTACAAGACCCATTGATTATACTTGAATAAAAGGCAGCAAGAAGCAAACTGATTCATGCCAGCTTGGATCCACTGCTGTTCTTCCAGCCAAATCGGAATCGTCCCTCAACGTAAGACTCCATAGCCCAAGAAGTCATTCTCTTCGCTGCTCGAAGAACAAGAGTTGAAAACTGGGAAAACAGAAACAAAATCGAAGTCGATTAATTAGTGAGATTGCAAATATTGTAGTACCTTCGGCTTCAGTAATAGAGATAGTGGAGAGTCTGATGAATCGATCTCTTAAAGCTCGATCACTCACTGAATCGGAGTGAACGGAGTCGAAGATGAGGTCGGAGAGGTGGGTAGTGCGGTGGTTTATGAGGGGGTCGCGAATGAATTTGAGAGAGCGAGTTAGGGTTTCAATGATTGAAGAAGCCCGAGAAACCACCCCCCGGCCCCTTTTCCCTCTTCCTTCAAATCTCCAAATTGAAAACCCTAATTGAGTATATCAAACCCTAATCGAGTGTATTTAGAAGATGGGTTTTGAGGAGGAGAAGATGGGTTTCAAGAAGAAGATGGGTTTGATTCTTTAAGAGAAGAAGAGGGTTCTGCTTTTTGCTGTTTCTCTCGAAGACTAGCTGGCTTAGTGTTGGAAACAGCTAAGTGGGATGAGGGAAAAGGGAGCTTAAGTTTAGTTTTTGATTTGTATAACCAATTCAGACAACACACAAAATAATTTCGGTTGTTTGATAATATACAATGAAACTTCAGCTTAGAGATCCTACTAGCAAATCTCCCGCCTAGTGCAAAGGGACAAACTCATTTTTCCCGCCTAGGATTACCATCGCACATTTACACAACAAAAAAAAGTCATTCCGTTGTAGGAGCTTACAATCGTGTACCAGCATTTCACTCAAATATTGGCCTTTTTGGGGCTACTCACTCACATTTTGGGGTACATGTGATTTTCTTCCAAACTTGCACAACGGAAATAAAACAATGTGTTGTATGTTATTTTTCAACTTACTCCCATACAACATATACAACTATTCTGTTGTGGAAGGTGAGTCAAAATTTCGACCCAAATTTGAGCAAGGTGAGGGGAATTTCTTTTTTCATTCAGACAACAGACAAATCCTTATAATTGTTGTACAATAATCTTGGACCAAAAAAAAATTGATTTACGACCCCCTTATACAACCAAATCTCATTAAACCTGTTGTGTGAAGCAGTTTCAATGATCACACGACGGAAAAAAAAATTTCATTGTCTAAAAAGGGTAGTGTGATAAGGATTTTGGCATAGTGACTTGTTATGGAAACGCGCAGGCATATCCCTTCCCAATCAAGTAGTTACTTTAGTGAGCGTTTCAATCTCTTTGTAAAATGCGCTCCGTGGTCTAGAGCCACTTAATTTGGGTAAATGAAGTTCACTATGAACCTTCATGTATATTCTGTATCTAGATCCCCATAGAGATACGCAGTGACCACATTTGTAAGCTACATTTTCAGTCATTCGGAAACTACCAAACTGACAGGGTAGTGGAATGCAATGACATCTATTACGAGAGAATATGTCTCATCATAGTCGATTCTAGGGCATTTTCTGAGAAGCCTTGCGCCATAAGGCGAGATTGCCATCTCTTTTTCTCATCACGCTTTCTAACGAAGACCCATTAGTCAACAGGTTTTATGTCAGGAGGTGTTGGCATCACTGGCTCAAAAACCTTCCTCTTCGTTAGAGAATCCAACTTAGCCTGGATCGCATCTTTCCATTTAGGCCAAATTTCTCTACGTTAGCATTCATTCATCAACAGAGCGTGGTTCGATATCATCGGACTCAACAAACTCTTGCGCAACTACATCATCAATTATGATGGAGTTTCTATCCCACATCTTATGTATACTAGTGTAATTTTCATAGAGCTCTATATTCTCAAGAATAGGTTCTGATGTTGAGGCGTCCCCCAACGATAACCATAATCCGGAAGATTCTCATGAGACGGATTTTGAGTCTTGATGATCAAATGATTGGAATGTGCCGAAGTATCCTTCGAACCCATGGGCCTCCCAGGCATCCTAGCTGGGGCTATGGCCTATAAAGCTAGAGTGTCACTCTCTTTGCATTTGGCGCCATGCCTACCTCTATGTAGGTTGGCGCTACGTCCTCTCGTAGGGACATCCATCCTTGCAGGCATGTTTGCAGCATATTTGTGTGATCTCGTCACTTTAACGGGGATCCAGATGAGACATAGTGGGGACAGGCCACGACAATTTCTGTCGTTCCTGCTGAACAACCGTGTTCTTATCTCCCCCTAACGACTGGAAGACTGTCTTATCAAAGTGACAACCCGCAAATCTAGCGGTAAGGAGATCGCCTTGCAAGGGCATTAAGTGGCAAACGATTGTTGGAGTCTCAAATCCAACGTAATTGCCCATTCGTCTGTAAAGACCCATCATAGAGTGTTGTGGCGGCGCAATTGGCACATAAATGGTACACTCAAATATGCGTAAGTATGATACTTGTACCTAGTCACTAGCTGTAACGCAGAGGTAGATTAAGTGGCAGTGGGTCGTAGACGAATTAGCATAGTTGCATGCGATATTGCATCACCCCAAGCGGATATAAGGAGATTGGTATGCATTACCAATGTCCTGACTACCATCGTAGTCATTTCCGCGAGACCATTTGGGTGTGTTCATGAGAATATGATGTCCAACATCAGTCTCATTGCAATATCCATCGAAAGTCTTCGATGTAAAGTCGCTAGCATAATAAAATCCAATTGACTGAATAGGATGATTCGGGGAGTGAGCCCGTTGTCATATGATATGTGCTAGGAGTGTAGCATAAGCAACATTACAAGTGGACAATGGCACAATACATGACCAGCATGTTTGCGTGTCAACCAACATCATGAGATATTTAAACGTCCGCCAGTTGGTTGAATCAGTCCATAGAATCTCCATGGATTCTATGTAAGAACAGAATGAGTATTTTCATATCCTTCGCATAGGACGATCTCAATCCTAATTTCCCTACGGAACAGGCTTTGCAAAACGAGCGAGAGGCTTTAAAAGCAACCAATGAGGATTGTGGTTGAAGAAAAACTACACCAATGGCATTTACTACAAAGTATATGGCAATTGCCTATTACAGCTCTTGGAAAAATAAAGATTTAAACAGAATTGGCGATCTATTGATCTCAGCCAGATTTGTAGTTTTCAACCCTTCACTCTAGATCATCTTCTTGATCTTCTTGTTCTACATCATGAGCTTCTCTTGCTTCACAATATGCTTTGTAGGTGGTGACAATTTCTTCATGAGATCTACAAAAGTGTGCCCAATGACCGGATACTCCACATTGAGAACATACATCTCTTTGCTCAGACTCCATTGATTGAGGTGCTTTGAAATTGTCATTTAGATGGCTCTTAGTGTTAGTGGCGCCACCAACATGGCCAGAGGCGTTACCTCCCTCTCTCTTTCCATGTTTACCTCTTCGGTTTCGTGTTCGCCTATTTTGGCTATTACCTTCCCAAGTAGAGCGATTATATGGACCAGAACGTCCAGAAGTATCCCTAAGATTAGGGTTTCACTCTTGGCGCTCTTTCTTAGAGGTGAGACTATAATTGAATTTCGTAATATGCTCTGGTTCCACGGATCTCAAATTATAGTTCTTCACAAGGATGTTGTCATGCTTTTCAGCAACATTCATAGCTCCAATGAGATCGTGAAACCTTGTGATCAGTCCTGCAGTAACATCAATCCGATAGTTCTTAGCAACCATCAATGTAGAGACGGGGAAGGTAGAGAGAGTCTTCTCAATCAACATTGCATTTGTGATCTCTTTACCACAAAATTCCATTCAGGATTTAATGCGAAGTGCTTCTGAGTTGTAGTCAACAACTGACTTGAAATCACA
The DNA here is from genome assembly GCF_002994745.2 of Rosa chinensis. Classification (NCBI taxonomy): domain Eukaryota; kingdom Viridiplantae; phylum Streptophyta; class Magnoliopsida; order Rosales; family Rosaceae; genus Rosa; species Rosa chinensis. Next base: position 15,249,386 of record NC_037088.1, on the reverse strand, counting down.
GAAGTGGAGGCTATGTCATCTCGCTTTTAGGTCAGGGAGTCACGGACGTTGCCAAATCTTTCTTCAAGTGAGACCCACAACCTTTTGGGGTCTTCTTCATTCATACACTCGTATTAGAGCGAATCATCCATATGACGAGTCATTAGGATGATGGCTTTCGCCTTATTTGCCTCTAAGGCTGCTCTATTTGCTTCCAAAGCTTGAGCTTGCTCAATAGCTAGCACGTCCTGGCTAGGCTTGAGAATCGTATCCAGGATTCCATCGGCCTTGAGATGTTGGCGGACATCACGAACCCACCTGTGATATCCAGAGCCAGTTGTTCCCAATAGAGCAAAGTCCAATTTGTTCAGATTACTCATCCTGAAAGAGAACAAGAAATTAGGATTAGTTTCGGAGCGAAAAATGATACCATGAAAAGAATAAAAATTTCTGAGCGTAATCGCTTCCAAGAAATTAGGAATTTCTGAGCGTAATCGCTTCCAAGAAATTCATTTCCAAGAGGTATTGGATTAGATCGAAACAATGACGTAAGTGGTCGATCATAAATTCTCTACAAACTCTAAGTTTGGAGATCTCAACAAGCTCCAAGCTTGGAGTGAGCACGAACCCCACAGTTCAGCTTAATTAGGTCTTCCTTATGATGAAGAAAGGGGGGGGGGGTAGAAGAAGGGAGTTTGCAAGTGCCCGAGAAAAAGAAGATAATAGAAATAAAAACTTCAAAAATGGGAACTTTAAGTAAAAAAATACCTTGAAATAGGTCGCCAGAAAGAGTCGCCAGAACATGACAGGAAAAGTTGCCGAAAGTCTTTGACAGGAGTGTTGACCGAGTTGCTAACGTGACAGATCTGCTGACGTGGCAAAACCTGCTGACCAGTCTACTGACTATGCTACTGATGTGGTAGTGGGCCTGATTTTAGGCTGCGGCAGTGGACCTGCTTCTGGGCTGCTTCACGACCTTGGGCCGCCTCTTGTTTCTTCTCTCTGGGTCGCTGACCTCTTCTGGGCTTCTGGGCTGCCTCCTTTTTTCTTTTTCTTTTCTTCTTTTCTTCTCTCTGCCGCTTCAAGGTTCAGTAGTAGTCAGCTGGTCGGTTCACGTACTTTTAGGCCGGTTCCAGGGAAAAATTTTCCGGTTCCCGGATTCTGGGACTTAGGAACTACTGCTGGTTAAATTTAGTAGCAATTGGAGATCCGGAAGTTGGTGAACTGGTGGAATATTTGCTGCGGATGGTTTGGAGATTTCAGTGGCCGATTCGGTAGGTTTCCGGTCAGTTTTGGTTGTTCTGCCGTCGGTTCTGGACTCCTGGGGTGGAGGTCTTCAAGGTGTGCAGCGGGGGCCGAAAGGTTTTCAAGGTTTTGTATTTGGATTTAGGGTTTTGGCTATTAGGTTTTAGGGTTAGGACGTCGTGCTGATAACGTGTTTAAGGAAAACTGAATTGGGAGAGAATTGAGTTGTGCTTTCATTGATAATAGGGGCCTCTTTATATAGAGGATTACAAGACATAGATACAAAGTTGTACAAGGAAATATAATAGTACAATTAATCGGATATCTGTGAATATTTCCGAGAATATCTAGGTCAAGTAACCTAGAGTTTGGGCCAGATACATATTCTGGATTTACTTGAACATATATATATATATACACACACACACACACACATACAGCCCTTCTTGGCTGCGGATATCCACACCTAAGAAAAAGGTGCGGATTTCCAGTTTTTCCCCAGTTTCCGATCATATTTTCACATCTTAACAGTTCAGTTTTTAGATCCTAATGTATAGATCTCTTCTGCAAATTTTCAGCCAATTTGATGATCATTAAGGCATTCAAAACTGCAATTTATAATTATAAACACGAACGGTTCCGGTTCGACATATTCAGTTCGTTCGTGTAAATTGTAGTTTTGGATGCCTTAACGATCATCAAATTGGCTGAAATTTTGTAGAGATGATCTATACATTAGGATCTAAAAACTGAATGGTTAAGATGTGAAAATATGATCGAAAAATGGGTAAAAATGGGAAATCTGTACGTTTTGCTTAGGTGTGTGTGTATATATATATATATACACACACACACATATATACACAGGGCCCTTTTAGTGAGGGATCCCTTTTTTGGTCTTTTTTAGGGATAGAGCATTAGACCAACTTTTTTATCATATTTTAGCATCTTAACCGTTCAAATTTTAGGTCCAAATGTGTAGATCACTTCTGCAAATTTTCAGCCAAATTGATTATCGTTAAGGCATTCAAAACGACGACTTAAGATTATAAGTATGAACGGTTTAAATTTGACAGATTTGGTTAGTTCATTAATTTATTCTAGTTTAATATCTTAAAAATCATCGATTTGGCTGAAAATTTGCAGAAATGATCTACACATTAAGAGCTAAAAACTGAATAGTTGAGATGTCGAAATGTGATCAAAAAGTTGGTCTAATGCCCTATCCCTATAAAAAAAACCAAAAAAGGGATCTCTTAGTGGAAGGACCATATATATATATATATATATATATATATATATATATATCTATACTATTATTAAGAGAAGAGGCTTTGTTAACCAAAACTAAAAATTTTGACAGATTTAACTCTGAAAGATTAAAAAACTTTGAGAATAAATTAAATCACAAGGATAAATAGGACAATTATAAAATTGTTGTAAATATTATATATATATATATATATATATGTGTGGCTGTTCACTCTAAATACTCATTAGTTATGTCCTCATGATATAAACACTGCTCCTATATAAAGGGGTCTAATGAGAATGAAACACACACTTCTACCTCCTCCTATATTTTGTTTCTCTATTCTACCTCTATCTTATTCTCTAGTTTATAACATGTTATCAGCACGCATTTGCTCTTATTTTTCTTCTTCTTCTTTGAACTCAATGATGATCCGCAAGCCTTATGGTGCAATATAGTTGCCTATGACCAAAACTAATGATCTATGAATTTTTCTCTCATTCTCAAAGAATTGCTTCATACATAACATAGATATCTTATATTATCGCATAACAGGTATATGTGTTTCATGTTTATCATTTTTGTTCCTATTATATATGAGGAAAATTCTAGTGTATGTTAATGTATGTCATACGTTAACTTTTTTTACATCAATTTCTTTTATGCGATCATTTACATATATTTTTATGTATCTTATATATAACATAATTTTTGAAAGTTTATATTTCATATATGACATTGAGAACTCACTATGCCAATAACCTCATCAGACGACAGACAATGACCGTCATTTGATATGCAAAAAATATGTCGTCTAGTAAGCTTATATCTGATTGACGTTCAGACAATGGGTAAAGCCCGACGTCAGAATTTCACTCAGATGACATACACCTAAAAAAAATATGTCGTCTGAGTGCTTAAATATGCACAAATTGTAAGTATATGTGGTTAGATATGAAATAGAACGACAGTCAAATGTTGTTGTTGTCAAACTCTACCAACAAACTTTACAAATAATCTATATATTGTCTGTTTTAATGCGAGACGGCAATAAAATATCATCTGAATGTGTAGAATTTCCATGTTTCTTTGCCAAATCTGTTGTGTGAACTTTATTGAAACAACATCCACTATTAGTTATCTATTGTGTCTCTTGTTGTAAAAGGATAGTTAAATGTCCTTTGAATGTGTAGATGCTTGATCTGTCTTTGGTCTTTCTGTTGTCTGTACTTGTTTCAAGCAATAGTTGTTGGTAACTTTCTATTGTTTAATATTATTAAAAAAAAGACATATATATATATATATATATAACTTCCAAAGTATTATCATATATCCCAATGATGAAAAAGTCATACTCAAACCATGAAATATAGTCTATTAACAACAATATATAAAAACTAATCTACTCCATTGATAAAAGTTTAAGCACGGTTGCTCCAACCTCCTCAAAAGGTCCTTCATGAAGGGTGTACTTGTCCCATGACATCAGCAGTGTATCTACTGGTCAAAGACTTCACAACTTGTTTTCTACAAACTACGTATCATCTCTGCTTCATACAGACGTTCCATGAAAGTAGTGGAAATCGAGAAGTCCCTACAGTAACAAGATATATAAGTCCCTAAAAGCAATATACTCTCTATAGATGGAACTCCATTTCCTTATCAATGGAGCACGGTATTGCATAGGTCAAATGGCTATATAGTAAAGCAAATTCATTACTCACTTATATGTAGATGCATGTTCAAGCTGCCTTAAGGGATAAATTCGTGCACCAGAAGCCGCATGCCATCCTCTAGGCAGTAACAAATTAGTTTACAAGATTTGGGTGATCCAGCTATCCAAGGCAGCTAACTTCCATGTATAGGAGGAGCAAAATCCTGTAAAATTGTTTTGGTCAATACTTAGCTTCTATCAATCTTTGAGTACCACTTTGAGCCACTGAGTAATTGTAGATGTACCTAATACAAAAATCTAATCAACAAGATATATATGGAGAAGGGAAAATGGTCCGTATGGTACCCTACCTTTTGCTCCTTAAAACTTTTGGTACCAGACAAAAAAAAAATATCAATACGGTACCTGAAGTTCTTGGCCCGACCGAAGATCGGTACTTATCGCCGTTAGTTCCGTTACAGAAGCTGTCAAGTGACAATTTTTGAAGGGTATTTTTGTCATTTCATGCCTCTTTTTTATTTTTATTATATATATATATATATCTCTCTCTCTCCCTCTCTCTCCCCCTCTCCCTCCTCCTCCTCCTCCTCCTCTCGCCTTCTTCTTATGCACTTTTGGTCAAACACATGCCAAAAATCGCAACAGCAAGGTGTGTGATCCCAACCCTGGTTTCAGACCCAAATCTGGAGCTTGAGGGGAAGCAGATCAGTTACAGATAGCCTTCGTCCGCCGAACCCCTCGAGTCTCACACCAATTCTCCGCCTCCGATCTCAGGGAGCTCCGACAAGCTCTACAAGTACTGCAGCCTCCTCCTTTCAGTTAAATACAATTTTTTTTTCTTTTCTCAAAGGGATAACAGCTATCAGCTGCCTCTTTTCTTCACCGACCTTACAAACTTATCTCCATCACATCGTTCTTCTTCCAAGCGCCCAAAACCTCCTAAAATAACGCCTATTTTTGTAAAAGAATGAAATTTTGATTTGGGAAGAGAGCTGCATTTTTGGTTTTGATTTTCATGTTGGGTTTACATGCATCTTGATTTGAAATTTGTTCAGATTTGGTTTTTCTGCATCTTGGTTGAATCTAGAGAACTCATGTCAACCAAATTGGTACACCCAAATACGTAAAAGAGATGGATAACAGAGGATGCATATGGGGCAATTGTGAATTGAAGATTAGACTGAGAAGTTGCATATTTTGGCGCTAATGGTTCTGCCAATTAATTTAGATTTTCTGGGTTTGCTGTGAGCATGATCTTGGCTCCATTAGCGATCTCAGACTCCCTCCATTAGAGACCTTTGGAGATGAGCTTTTGGCCGCGAGGGAGGACATTAGTGAAAGGTTGAAGAAGGACCTTCAGATTCTACCCATACGCAACACCCCTCTTGTTTTTCAGTCTCTCTCATCTTCTTCTAGCCACGTTGATCGGTGGAGGATCCATAACCAAGAGCTGAGAAGAAGAGGAGCTCTGAGAAGAAGAGAAGATTCTAAAAGAAGTTAAAAGACAAGTATTTAGCTATAGGGAAGCCACGTCAAGCATGGTTAGGAATGGCTGACCACAAGTATTGTCCAGTCGGGACATGACTGGAATTAGTGAGGATTAAGACATAAAATGACAAAAATACCCTTCAAAAATTGTCACTTGACAACTTCCGTAACGGAACTAACGGTGATAAGTACCGATCTTCGGTCGGGCCAAGAACTTCAAGTACCGTATTGATTTTTTTTTTTTGTCAGGTACCAAAAGTGTTAATGTCTAAAAGTCTAGCGGTAGCAGGACTTTAGCTAACGTTGATCCGATGGGCGGATCGATACTTGTGTTGTTGTGGTTCCCGTTACCTGTCAAGTGAAATACAAAGGGGCGTCAGAGGGAGACCGCGCTGGGCGGTCTTCAGCTCTCCGATGCCTAAGTTAGTCGATGTATTTATGTTGACAAAGTAACCGTAAGCAAGTATTAAAATGCGTCATAAATGAGGAGAGAGGAGAGGACCTTTTATAGGTGAGGAAGAGGATGATCTTCTCCTTGTTTTCGATGTGGGACTGATGTGCTTCAGTTCCCAGTTTCAGTAGCTTCTGATGCTAACTTGACACGGCGCGTGGCGGCGCGTCTGTGGTGCTTTGGGGTTGCTCCGGGGCTCAGGCGGTAACCTGGCTAGCTGTCTTTACGCCAGTCACCTATATGGTGGGCGTTGGTACCCCTGGCGGTACAATGAGCGTGGCTCATTATAGCTAATTATGCTTGCAAATGCACATGTATGTACAAGTCCCCCAAATCCCCAGTCAAGGAGGGCAATCTTGGTTGGGGAGTTGATCGGCGGTTTGAATCGTTTCTCCCGCTAGACTTTGCAGAAGCATAATTAGCGTCAGTGCGTCGTCAACCATGGATTTACTGAGCAAACGCTTTGTGCCCTTTCGGGTGGGCCCCTGCTAGGCCCCCAGGGAGTCCCCCACTCCCCGGCTAAGATGGACCTCCGGATGGTCGCTATTACTGTTTGTTGAGGGGGAGCTGCATGGAGCAGCGCTGCACGGAGCAGAGGGTGTTGGGTTGCGAGCCCAATCTTAGCACCCAAGTGACGGGGGTCAACGTACCTGATCAGGGCTGTCGTAGACTATTGACTAGTCCCCGTGTCCCGTAGGGACATTCTGACCGTAACTCCGCGTGGCGGCGTTGTCAGAGAGGCGTGGCCTCGGGATCCGCCGCTGGCGGAAGTCCCCCTGCTAGATGTAGCAGGAAGCAGCGTCAAGTAGACGTGCTTGGTGGTATTTTATTGAGCGGTATTGCGCTGAATAAAGTACGCAGCTTGTCAGATGAGAAAGGGGGTCCGCTAGCGGTGTGCTTTGTAGCGGAGGACGCCCCGTTTACCGAATGACGAAGGAAGTTCCGGTGGAGACTTCGATGGTGACAAGAAAAGTTCCGCTGGCGGGGTGTCGCTCAGTGGACTGTCACTTGAGACGACAAGTGAGAAAATCCTCTGGCGGGGTTTCGCTCAGCGGAGACTCCGTCACTTGGAGAATGGCAAGTGAAGGTCCGCTGGCGGGGTTTCGCTCAGCGGAGACTCCGTCACTTGGAGAATGGCAAGTGAAGGTCCGCCGGCGGGGTTTCGCTCAGCGGAGACTCCGTCACTTGGAGAATGGCAAGTGAAGGTCCGCCGGCGGGGTTTCGCTCAGCGGAGACTCCGTCACTTGGAGAATGGCAAGTGAAGGTCCGCCGGCGGGGTTTCGCTCAGCGGAGACTCCGTCACTTGGAGAATGGCAAGTGAAGGTCCGCCGGCGGGGTTTCGCTCAGCGGAGACTCCGTCACTTGGAGAATGGCAAGTGAAGGTCCGCTGGCGGGGTTTCGCTCAGCGGAGACTCCGTCACTTGGAGAATGGCAAGTGAAGGTCCGCCGGCGGGGTTTCGCTCAGCGGAGACTCCGTCACTTGGAGAATGGCAAGTGAAGGTCCGCCGGCGGGGTTTCGCTCAGCGGAGACTCCGTCACTTGGAGAATGGCAAGTGAAGGTCCGCTGGCGGGGTTTCGCTCAGCGGAGACTCCGTCACTTGGGGTTTCTTCTCAAGTGGTGACTTCCCTTGGAAGCTGAAGAAGACGACGGTTGACACGTGGCCAACTCCTAGAGGGTTAGCGTGTGGAGGTTTGTCTGCTAAGCCTAGCCGTCTTCTAGTCATTAATGTGAGTAATGATGGATTTCGTAACCGAGGCGACGCCTCGGCTAATCCAGGGAGTTAGTGAAGACGTGGGACACGTGTACGGTTGCTACGTGATGTCGTTTTGTAGCGGACGGCTCAGGATTACTTGATGTTGACATAAAAAAGGGGGGAACTGAGCGAGTTTCGACACTTCTGGAAAACCTTCAAATCTGAGTTGCCTCCTTCGAGCCTTGTTCGTCTGCGAATTGTGAAGGAGATTCCCGGGTTTGCGTGGAGTAGTCGGACTGGAGAGGACGAAATCTGTCAGTGAAGACGAGCTGCACTCCAAAGTCTTCGACGTGAGGTTGGTATTTCAGATCCTTTTCCTGTTTCATTGAATCTGCAATGGTGGTTTCTGGGTTTTGGTATTTCTGTTAATGGTATGATATTGCTTCTGTGTTATTCTCGGAGGGTGTAGGGAGAGATTTGAGGGAGGTTACGGTGTTTGACAGAAAGTTGGGGTTTTGGGCTTTGCTAGACGGTCCAATCTGGGTTGAGTGTGTGGTTGTTTTTGTTTTGGTATTTTTGTGGGTAATTGTTCTTGACATCTTTGGCTATATCTGATGTGAGAGTAGGTTAGATCTGTATTTGTGCTGACTGATGTGGGTTTTAGGGTTTGGGATGGTCAACGTCATAGAGATTTCGAGCAGTGCGGATTCCGGGTCTGACGTGTCGTTCAGCGTGGCGGATATGACTTTTATTGACTCGTTGCGTCCGTCTGCCCATGCAGGAACCTCACTGCCAGAACCGCTTGAAGTTGAGCCACTTCAGACCATCCCCTGGGAAGTAGCTATGGATCGTGGTTCGCGTCCAGAGAGCTCTAGGGCGGGTGAGGTTGCTGGGCGCGACGAGCGTTTGGCGAGCAATAGTGCTGCTAGCGGCTCCGCTGGCGAAGGGGAAGTGCCGGGCCAAAATGTCGAGTCGGCGTGGTACCTCTCAGACGGCACCGCCATCGACGAGGCAGGTGGGCGGATGGATGCCGCCGCTGTTAACCGGATGAAGCGGACGTTCCGGTTGCCGGGCTCGGTGAAGCTGCGCCCGCCGACAGCGGATGAGAAGGCCTCGATGCTCTCAGCGGGATGTGCTGCCGTGCACGAGGCTATATTCCGCCAAGGAGTGACATTCCCGCTGGTGCCCAATCTCCAAATTCTTGTGTGCGAGTTTGGCCTTGCCTTTGGTCAGATCTGTCCCAACATGTGGCGGTTGATGTTGGCGATGAACTCCTTGTGGCGCTTGTCGGGGTGCGAGGGGCCTACCGTGGCGGAAGTGCTTCATTTCTACGAGCTAGTGTATGTGAAGCGCCGAGGTTGCAGAGGGTGTGTGAACCTGAGCCGCCGCCAGGGAGCGCCCAAGTTGATTGAGAATCTAAGGGACTCAATGTCCTACTGGCGGGGGACCTTCTGCGTCGTCACAGATGGCTGGGAATACCACACCAGGTCGAATGTGGAGGGGCCGACGTTTAAGACTAAGTCGGAATTCCAGCCCATCCGAGGTTGGCAACTGGTTTCCGCTAAAAATAACTGGCGGGTTCAAACTTTTGCAAACCTGCGCTTTTTGTTAATGACTATTGTGTTTGTGCAGCGGGACTGAGGTACATTTTGACTCGCGAAGAGGAGTGTCGCGTGGCGAGGATCCGTGGCTGCTGGCGGAACCGCAATTTGCTTGACTTCCGTCTTCTGACCGGTTGGGAATTGTTGGTCGACCTGCGGCTAACTCGTTCTATTGGTGAGAACATTTCCGCCACACCTCTTTTTTTTGTAAGTGATCCGGACTGACGGGTGTTTGTGTTTTTCTTTGCAGAAACCCCGCCCGGTAACAAATCTAGTCGCGACGCTTTCGAAAAAGCAATGGATCGTGCCGAGATAGAAAATTTTCTGGAGGCTATGTATGCCGAGGGCTGGCGGCCCAGCAGACGGTGGTGAACCCGGAGACGCTGGTGCTGAGCCAGTCCGAGGTTGCGGTGGAGCTGCCGATGCCGCACCACTCCCATCTGGGTGAGGATGGTCTGCCGGTAGTACAGGCGGATACTCAAGCGGGCGGCGGGGATAGGGGGATTGTTGCTACCGGGCCGCGGGAGCGGATGCCTACCACCCGGCGCGGTCCTCAAAAGAAGACGGTGCAGCCGACGGAGACTGCCACCGAGTCCAGGGGTGAGCCGCCGGTGCGGGTGACGAGGGCCGCTGCTGGGACACAAAGGGCGCTGGAGAAAAAACGCCGGCAGCCTGACTCCCCCGTCGAGGAAGAGGAAGAAGGGGTGGTGATCGGAGTCCGCCAACAAAAGAAGGCCCGGCAAGCTGCGTCGAAGGTTGCAGTGGCGGAGGGAGAGGCGGCAGCCGCCAGTGATCTGGACTCCTTTGCCGAGTATGCGCCATTCATGACAGAAGGGGAGCGGGCGTTCCTTTTCCATTTGTGCGAGCGGCTGGGGTTCGGGGGTCTGGCGGGCCTATCGCGCCCGACGGCAATTGACCAATCGCCCTTCAGCTCGGCGTTTGGTCAAATATCTGCGGGATTACATGGTATGTTCGAGGCGGCGTCTAAGCAGCCCCGGATTGAGGAAGAGCTCAGGGGAGAAATCGGAGGTCTCCAGAGGGAGTTGGCGGAGGCCAAGGAGAGACTGGCGGAGGTCGAGCGGGGACTGGTCAAGGCGGAGTGTGATTATGCGGACGCTCGTGGCAAGCTTAATGCGGCTATCCGGCGGGATCTGGAGAGGAATGAGCGCGTCTCCAAGTTGGAGCAGGAGATCGCGCTACTGCAGGAGCGGATAGCCGCTAAAGATAAGAAGCTCATTATTGTGCAGCGAGAGTCTGCCGCCAGACTGGATGAGGTGCAGCGGCTGGACGGGGAGGTTAACCGCCTGAAAAATGAACAGCGTTCCTCTGCGGCCGCCGCCGTTGAAGCGTTCAAGCTGTCGGCGGAGTATAAAAAGACATTGACCGAAGCGGCGAAGTCTGGGGCCCGGGCCAATATAGACATGTTGACGCGGAAGGGCGCCATTGACTTTGCAAAGGCGTCACAGCCCGACGTGCCGGTGGTCGAGAGTGTCCCGCCGGAGACAGAAGTCGTGCCTGACCCTGCGGCGGGTACTCATTCGGGCAGCGGGGAAAGTGGCTCCCTTCCGCCGGAAAGGTCCCGGCAGACTCCCCAGCAGACCCCGTCGGAGGTGTCACGTGCCGGATTTCTGGAGGCACACACTCGGGCGGACGGTACTATAGAGACTCCCAGTCCGACAGCTCGAGGGTCCGATCAGGCGAGCCGATCGGTCGTGCCGCCGCCTGTTGAAGCCGCAGAAGCTGAAGACGACCGCTGAAGCTAGCTGAGACTTCATAGTTTTTTTTTTTTTTTTTTTTTTTTTTTTTTTTTTTTTGACACTTTGTAATAATGAACTACTTTGGGTGGGGAGTCCCAGCCCTGAAATGAAATTTCAGAGTTTGACGTTTGTCATGATGTGCTTGTACCGCTAGAGTTTTGACGTAGAGATTTTTCTTTTGCCAAGAAATGAAACATTAAAGGAATTAAAATTGGTCCAAGTGCACCACGTAGCGGACGTGGTCCGCTGACGATTCCTGGCGTTGCCAGTTGCCCTCAGTGCTAGACTTGGTAACAATGGTTTGAATAATTCCTCGTTTCATTGATAGCTGACTGATCAGCGTTTACAAAAGAGGGGTAGTACCCATTGGGTAGCTTCCCTTAGCTAAATATTGAACAAAAATTTAGCTAAGTCAAGATGCTCTTGGGTAGCGGTATGACTATTTGTAATAATACCGAAGGTGTTTGGTATTCCAAGGGTGGGTCGTTGTGACGCCATCCTTGTCCATTAAGTAGAAGGTGCCTGGGCTAACGACTTCCACAATTTTGTATGGACCTTCCCAAGTTGGGCGAAGCTTTGTTGGCGGTGGAATGACTTCCTTCATTACCCAGTCCCCCAGTTGGAGGTTCCGGGCCTTGACTCTGGCGTTGTAGAAACGCGATACCCGCTGCTTGTTTTGCAGGTTGCATAGGTGGGCCTTGTGTCGCTTTTCTTCCAGGAGGTCCTTGTCCAGGTTGATGCCGTCAGTGTTGGTCTCTGGGCGGTGGCCCTCGACTCTGGCGGTAGGTTGAGAGACTTCAATAGGCAGGACAGCCTCCGTTCCGAACATCATGCAAAAAGGAGTTTCACCAGTTGCGGAAGTTGGGGTTGTTCTGATGGCCCATAGAACTTCCGGGAGTTTCTCCGCCCATAGACCCTTTGCTTTGTCGAGTTTTTTCTTCAGCAGCTTTTTGATTATCTTGTTTGCTGCTTCGACCTGACCGTTGGTCTGGGGTGGGCGACAGATGCAAAACTCATCTTAGTACCCAAGTTGGCGGTGAAAGAGATGAGCTCCTTGTTGTTGAATTGTGTGCCATTGTCGGTGATTATCGTGTGTGGGACACCGTAACGGCAGTAGATGTTCTTCCAGAGGAAGTGAATTACCTTGGCGGTAGTTATTGCTGTTAGTGGTTCCGCCTCTATCCACTTGCTGTCGTAGTCGATAGCCACTATGATGTACTTGAACTGGCCCTTGGCGGTTTGAAATTTTCCCATCAGATCCAGGCCCCAAGTTGAGTGGATCCATGGAGCAACGATGACTGATAGTGGCTCCGCCGGTGCATGCGGGATGTCAGCAAATTGTTGGCACTTGTGGCATGATCTTGATACCTGGCAGGCATCGTCGCCAAGAGTAGGCCAAAAGTAGCCTTGTCGCATTGTGCGATTGGCTAAGGATCTGGCGCCTGAGTGGTTTCCGCATTCTCCGCTATGAATTGCTGCCAGAACGACCTTTCCCTCCTCTGGGGTTAGGCAGCGGAGGTTGGGATGGGTGAATCCCTGGCGGTACAGCTTGCCGTTCTGGATGTTGTAGCGGGTTGCCCTCCGCTGGAGTTGTCGCGCCTTAACTTTGTCTTCCGGCAATGTGCCGTTGCGCTTGTACTCAATGACTTCGTCCATCCAGCTGGTATTGACCTCAATGTTGAAGATCTCCGCCAGGGTTTTTGTGATACTTGGCTTGTCAAGACATTCCACCCTTGTGTCCGCTGGACTCTGATGTGGCTGGGCGGTTGCCAGTCTTGCCAGTGAATCGGCCTTGGTGTTCTTTTCCCTGGGGATTTGTGTGATGTTATGAAATTTGAATTTCTTGAGGAGTGTCTTGACGTACCCCAAGTATGCCGCTAACTGTTGGTCCTTGGCCTGGAAGCTGTCATTGACCTGGTTAACGACCAACTGGGAATCACTGAAGATGTTGACACTATCAGCCCCTGAATCGATGGCGAGGAGTAAGCCGGCAATGAGTGCTTCGTACTCCGCCATATTGTTGGAGGCTTTGAAGTTGAATTTTAGCGCGTATTCCACATTCAGCCCCCCAGGTCCTGTGAGGATGACTCCGGCGCCGCTGGCCTTGGCGCTGGCGGAGCCGTCCACATGCAGGTTCCAATCTGATTGTAGGGGAGCTGGCTCCTTAGCGGTGACCATTTCCGTCCCGGGCTCATTTTCCGTGCTGGGATTGGGCTGACGCTCAGTGAGCTCGGCGATGAAGTCCGCTACCGCCTGGCCCTTCATGGCGGTTCTTGGCTTGTAATCTATGTCAAATTCACTGAGCTCGATGGCCCACTTGCTGAGGCGCCCTGAATGTTCAGGGTTCTGCATCACCTGTTTTAGTGGTTGGTTAGTTAGCACATGGATTGTGTGCGCTTGAAAATATTGGCGGAGGCGCCTGGCGGCAACAATGAGTGCGAGAGCTAGCTGCTCCAAGGGTGGATATCTTGTTTCTGCCCCGTTCATGCCTCTGCCCGCGTAGAAAACTGGGAGCTCGTCCTGTCCCTCCCGCCGGACAATGGCGCAACTCACCGCTGATACCGATACCGCTAGGTATATGAACAGTGTCTCTCCTTGCACAGGGATAGAGAGTAGTGGGACTGCCGCTAGGTAATCCTTCAAGCCCTGAAACGCCGTCTGACACTCTGGGTTCCAGTTGATGACTTTCTTGTGAGTCGTTTTGAGGAGCTTGAAAAATGGGGCACACCTGTCAGTGAGCCTGGAGATGAATCGAGAAAGGGCGGTTAACTTGCCTTGGAGGCATTGGACGTGTACCTTATACTCAGGGTCCGCCAAGTCGAGTATGGCCTGTACCTTGTCCGGGTTAGCCTCGATTCCTCGTTCACTGACGATATAACCCAGAAATTTGCTGGCGGTGACGCCAAAGAAGCATTTTTCTGGGTTGAGGCGCATGCCATAGGCCAGGAGGATTGTAACTATGATCTTGAGGTTTGCCACGTGTCCGCTGGCCTTTATACTCTTGACCAACATGTCGTCCACGTAGACCTCGATTATCTTGCCCAAATGTTCAGCGAACATAGCATTCATCAACCGCTGATAAGTTGCACCGGCGTTCTTCAGACCGAAAGGCATAACATTGTAGCAGTACAGGCCTTTGTCGGTGGTGAAGGTGGTACACTCCTGATCGCTGGGATGCATCTGGATCTGATTGTAGCCGGAGAAAGCGTCCATCATGCTGAGGAGTTCATGCCCGGCGGTTGCGTCAACCAGCTGATCAATGCGTGGCAGAGGGAAACTGTCCTTTGGGCACGCCTTGTTGAGATTTTTGAAGTCGACACACATCCGCCATTTGCCGCTAGGTTTCTTGACCATGACCAGGTTGGAGATCCACTGGGGATAAACTACCTGGCGGATGAATCCAATGCCCTGGAGCTTGGCGACCTCCTCTCCTATGGCGCGGTACTTCTCCTCGTCAAAGGCCCTTCGCTTCTGCTTGATGGGATAGAAGGATGGCTTGATGGTTAGCTTGTGTGTGATGATTTCAGGAGAGATACCTGGCATGTCTGCATATGACCATGCGAAGACGGCGGCGTTGTCCCGTAGGAATTGAGTGAGTTCTGCCGCCACCTCTGGGTCTAGCTGAGCTCCTATGCGGACTGTCCGCTCTGGGTGCTCGTCAGAGATGCTGATAACCTTCAACGATGTTTCCGGATTGACCGGTTCCTTCTTCACATATTTCTTCTCCTCATCCCTAGGATCTTCGAAGATATCTGGTGGCGGTGCCTGATTTCCTACCGTTAGGATTTCGTGGCGGCGGGTTGACCGCGCAATGGTGGTTGAATAGCACTCTCGTGCCAATTGCTGACTTCCCCTGACACAGCCCGTGCCGTTGGGTGTGGGGAACTTCATGAGAAGCATGTATCCGGCGATGATGCACTTGAACTTGTTGAGTGCCGGCCGTCCTATGATGGCGTTGTACGAACTGAAACAATCCACAATTATAAATTCAGTATGTACCTCCGCCATACAGGGACTGGAGCCGATGGTTAACCGCATGTAATCAGAACCCAGCGGTTGAGTGATATCGCCGGAGAAGCTAAGCAATGGCTCATGGTCTTGTAGTAGTTTCTTGTTCCGCTTAAGGTTGTTGTAACAACCGCTGAATATGACATTGACAGCGGATCCGCCATCCACCAGGATTCTTCCTACTGACCATCTGTCGAGAATGGCATCGATCAGAAATGGGTCGTCATGGGGTAGATGTACTCCGCGCTCCTCCTCCTCTGAGAAGGTGATGGGCTCCCAACCAGACTTTGGGAGTTTGGCGGATCTCTCGTAGCGGATGTTACAGACTTCCTTTGGGTGATTGGCGCGTGCGTAACGCTTTCTTGCCCTGTGAGACATGTTGGTGATTGGAGCCCCGCCATCGATGGTGTTGATGCGGCCCAGTGGCTCAATGTTGGCAATCACAGGTGGCGGTTGGCGCACTTTGAACTGATCCATCTTGCCGTCACGGTACAGGGTCTCAATGGCCGTTTTGAGAGCGTTGCAACTGTTGGTATTGTGACCGCTGTCCTCGTGGTACTTGCACCACATGCCGGTGTTTCTTGGCTTGCCCTTTTTGGGGAATTTCGGTGAGGGTGGCGGCGGTATCTGATCCTTACACTGATTGTAAATTTCCTCGTACGAGGCTGTGAGGACGGTGAATACTGCATACCGCTGAGAGGATTCCGTCTGCTTGTTGCGATTGTCCCCATGGGATGGGCGGTTGCCCTTGTAGTGGTTGTCTTTCTGCCTCTTGCTTTGATAACTGCCCTGCTGCCATTCCCTCTTCTTGTCAGCTGGCGGTGCAGTGGGGGCTTTGCTGGCGGTTTCCTGATGGCTGGAGGAGGGTTGAGATGACTTTGTTGGTGTTGCTGGTGGCGGTGGGGTTTCTCCATATGTGATAAATTCCGCCTGGGCATGAATGACCGCCTCACTCATAAGGTGATCATACGCCGCATTGGGATGATTGTAGTTGAGGTGATAGAGGAATGGTCCCTTGAGGAGTCCCTGCCTGAAAGTCGCCGAAGCCATCGTTTTGTCGAGATCGCGGCACTGAGATGCTGCTGCCCGCCATCTTGTGACGAATGCCTTCAACGATTCGTCCTCTCCCTGCCGGACGCCAAACAACTGGCTCGTATTGTGATGACCGGCGGACAACAAGATGAATCGAGAGAGGAAAGCATGAGATAATGCCTGGAATGAGCCGATGGACCCTGGCGGACACTCGAAAAACCAATTCATTGCCTCACTATCCAGCGTTTCGCTGAACAAGTGGCACAGGGTGGCGTCATCAAATCCCTTGTTGTTGGTGACCTTCTTGAACGTGTCCATGTGGACGAAGGGATCGGTCTTACCGCTATAATGTGACATTTTTGGGGTCTTTGCAAACGCTGGTCTGACGGCTTGCAAAATTGTAGCGGTGAATGGTCCTGGCCTGGACGCGAAGAGTGGGTTTGGGACTGGCGCCGGGGTGCCCGCCTCCGCCAGGATTAGCCTCTCTTCTAACTGTTGTATCCTTTCCAAAATTTGGGCGGTTGTGCTGCCAGCGGGGCCTGCTCGGGCGCTCCGCGGAACTGACCCCCGCCCGGGAATGGGTAGATTGCCCTTAGTGCTTGCTCTAGTCCTCAAGGGGTGGGTGCGCAGCGATGACTCCGCCTCCTGCTCCAACAGTTGGGGGACAGGGGGTGGTCCCATTCCTGCCAGCTCAAGTGGGTTTAGCGGTACCTGCATTTGCACAATGGGTCCCATACCAGCGGTAGGTCGGCTATGTCTGGTGCTGTGTGACTGGTCACTTCGTGCTGGGTTGGCGTTTGCGTCCAGCGCCCGCTTTAGCTCGTCGAAACGTGTCATCAGTGTGGCCACCTGGTGTTGGGCTTCCGCCTTCTCCTTGCGTTCCTGCTCGCGTTCCCTGTTTGCTTTGTGGAGGTCCGCGAGCGCCAGCTCATACAAGGCGGTGAGGTCCTGACCTGGGGTGTAACGTCCCGAACCTGAATTTACCGGTTTACTAGTCATTTGGACGGTAAACAGCCTTTACTTTCACTTTTACTTTCGGTTTGGTACTTTTAGTGGCCCTAAAAGTTGACTTTTTGTTCGGGTCAAAATTTGAGGAAAGGTTCTTCATGAAAGTTGTAGGGGACGTTAAACCGAGCGCGTGCATATGTGGTGCGTAAAAATCGGACTTAGTATGCGAGAGTTATGGCCAAAAATGTGAAGTTACTGTTCATGGTAATTTTTGATTAAAATAGAAACTTACCAGGGTAGGTTTCCAAAACCGGAAACCCACCCCCCATTCTCTTTCTCTCTCCCCGACTCTCCCTTCCTCTCTCGGCCGATTCGCTCCCCCTCCGAGTTCTTCCTCTTCCGGCCGCCTCCGGACGTAATCCGGCCAACCCCAAGCTCGGTTTCCTCCCCCGGTCACGTCTGTGGAAGCATCTTTGGACGATTTGGCCGGAAAAGCTCGGATCGAACGAATTTCCTCCCCGGTTGCAGTTTTGGATTTTGGCCGATTCCCGGCCATTCCGGCCACCTCCGGTCCCCATCTCGCCGTCGAAGGTTCGGTTTTCATCACTGATCTTTTCCCCTATGGCCTTGTATCACGATTTGTTGTGTAAATGCCGAATCGACGAATGGAAATTCTAGGGTTCTTGAGGATTTCTGGGTTTTGTTCATTGATCGATTTCGGCCGTTTTTAATTGTTATTTGGGAATGTTGTAGTTGAGAAGTTGAATCAGTGTGTTGAGTAGGTGCTGCTGCCAAAGTTTGGTGGCCATCGGAGCTGGTGGCGGTGGCGGCGGTGCCGCCACTGTGGGCGGCGGTAGCGGCGGCTAGGGTAGCTTTTTAATTTCATTTTCTGGCTAGTTAAATTCTATAATTATCATAGGGCATATATGTGAAGTTTGGTGAATTTTGGAGGAGTTTGGAATTGTTTGTGAATTTTCGAAGTTTGGAGTTTTGTGGTGGAATTGTGGGAAATCCGACGGCCGGATTTCCCTCGTCTTCATTATGGAATATGTAAATTGAGGAATTGGAATTGTGGAAGAGATTTGGGGTGAATTTGAGAAGTAATGGAGATAGAGATTTTCAGGTTTCGTTTAGGTTCGTAATTATTTTATCGGATTGCTGTTTACGGAAATTTAATTGTGTACAGGGCAATGTTGCGAGCTACGGCTAGATAAAGGAACTCGTTTGTGTGGTCGCCCAATAGTACTGTGAGTGGACTTTTATTTTTCAAAGAATGATGCATGCATTTATTTAAATAGTTCCGAAGTTATAAATTATTTATCAATTTACTTTCTTGAGCACACGATTATTTTCGGAAACGGTTTTGGTTAATTGATTTACTTGGAGATTTTATGGCGTGCGGGGTCACGCCATTGGATTACGCTTATCTTTTCTTATTTATTTATTTCCGATATGATTTCCGGATTTATACTACTTATATTATATTTATATTCGGCAATTGAGATTTTTATGAAATTCTATGAAGTTAATCTTTATACTTATTTATATCTTATTTATTTTGAAGATGAGGTTATCTTGGCGTGTGGGACACATCGTTGGAAATTTATTTACGAGAGTTGGGGAAGTTTTATGGATTTACTTGGCTTTCGGATTTTCTTTGCCATACTTTGGGTGACTTATCATTGCTAGCATTGATTTCCGCCTTTGTGGCGCGGTGATGGGATCACCGTAGCCCTCCGCCTTTGTGGCGCAGGTTACTGTCTATGTGATAGTAATTCTGTAGCCCGGTATCCTATCGCTACACTTAGTGGTGTAAGGGTATATTACGGGAGTTATGGGAGTTTCTTTAGCCTGGGAGGCTATCACCCAAGCCTGGGAGGCTCACTTGTATGGCTATCGCTTTCCCCCACTCACTTTACTACTTTAGCTAGCGGGGCTAGCTCGATTTTGTTTAACCAGCGGGGCTGGTCTTATTTTCCTTGAATATCAGAGTTCCAACTGTTATTTTAAATCGTATGTGGCTAGCGGGGCTAGTCGGTTTTCATGAGTGGAACTCCTTTTGTTTTATTTTCGTAAATCCTTGCATGCATCGGGAATTTCTAAAGGAAATAAATGTGGGAAAGTATAAAATCCATTTGGTTTATATTTGTTTATTTTTGTCCACTCACGCTAACGTTTTTCTTGTACTTTTCCCCTGGGCCTTTCGGTTTCTAATGCCCAGTTTGCAGGCGTTATTAGTTGAGGTCGGGCGTACGTGGTTCGAGGCATAGTTGACGAATAGCTTCCGCACTTCTTTGTTTGGCTCTGATCTATTGTGGGTTACTGTTTTGGGTAGTCCACTTTAGGGGTGACTCGACCAGTTCTCGGTAGAGTTATCACTAAGGTGGGCCCCGCAGGGCCACTCCGGATTTCGGGGTGAAATCCGGGGCGGGTCCTGTCATGGGGGACGGCTGCTGCTTGGATTTGTTTCACCGCCTGGGTTGACCGGGGTGTTGAATAGTGCGCGGTTGATGTTTACCGCTGGGTGGGCGGGTTGGGGAACGGCGGACTGGTCTGCCTGCTCCTCGACATTTCCCCCGCTATCGTTAGTCATGGTAATTGTGATGGGATGACTTTTTGTTCAAGGTTTCCCACAGACGGCGCCAATGTTAATGTCTAAAAGTCTAGCGGTAGCAGGACTTTAGCTAAAGTTGATCCGATGGGCGGATCGATACTTGTGTTGTTGTGGTTCCCGTTACCTGTCAAGTGAAATACAAAGGGGCGTCAGAGGGAGACCGCGCTGGGCGGTCTTCAGCTCTCCGATGCCTAAGTTAGTCGATGTATTTATGTTGACAAAGTAACCGTAAGCAAGTATTAAAATGCGTCATAAATGAGGAGAGAGGAGAGGACCTTTTATAGGTGAGGAAGAGGATGATCTTCTCCTTGTTTTCGATGTGGGACTGATGTGCTTCAGTTCCCAGTTTCAGTAGCTTCTGATGCTAACTTGACACGGCGCGTGGCGGCGCGTCTGTGGTGCTTTAGGGTTGCTCCGGGGCTCAGGCGGTAACCTGGCTAGCTGTCTTTACGCCAGTCACCTATATGGTGGGCGTTGGTACCCCTGGCGGTACAATGAGCGTGGCTCATTATAGCTAATTATGCTTGCAAATGCACATGTATGTACAAAAAGTTATAAGGAGCCAAAGGCGTGGTACCGTACGGACCATTTTCCCTATGGAGAACCAATGATTGAGTTCATCACTTCAATATCGAATTTTCATCAAAATTTGTCATAATCTATTAAATCTTGTACCTAAGATTCAGGGGAAGGAAACACATTCCAAAACCTAAGTGTTTCATCTCCTGCTCCCATGACAATTGTCTAAAATAATAAACAATATAACAAATAAGAATATGCATGATGAAACCTAAAAATCTACAGAATTATGAGTGAAAGGGATGGAGGATTATGATTAGAAAGAAATGCGGGTACAGAACCTGTCCATAAGGTGAGATGGCATGAAATTGAAATTGAAAGCAAAGACATTTCTTGGTTGCATGAAACTGAAACCTAAACAAAGATGTATCAGATTGCAGGTGAGAACTTGGTTGTGATTCATCAAACACGTAGAAGAATGAAAAGAATAGGATGTACCACATGGAGGGGTATCAAAATGTAGATAGTCAGCATCAGTGAATGTGTGAATGTGAAGTCGACAAATATTTTTAGCAATACTATAGGGGTAGGGGTCATGACCACTTACCCAATTTTAGTCTAAAAATTGTCCACTTACTCCACCAAGAGTTTTTTGACCTCATTTACCCAATCTAACCTATAGTGACAGTTTTGCCCCCTATTAAACTCTATCCTCTCAGACTCTCTCTCTCACACACTCTCTCTCTCTCTGCCGCGCCCCACCTCCGGCTTCGCTCTCTCTCTATCTCTCTGTGCCATGGTTGCTTCGGCAGCTTCGGGCCACCACCTCCATCAAGTCTCCACCGCCATCAGAGAAGATAGGAGCACTGCATCCGAATTCGACCTCAACCTCCGAGCGCCGCCGTCACCCGAACCATACTCTCTCTCCCCTAGACTCTCTCTCTCTCACTCTGCCATGGCTGCTCCGGGGCTCCACCTTCGGATTCGGGCCAACAACTCAATCGATCAGGCGGATTCTGGGCCATCTAGTCTCTGTTTCTCTATCCGGATCTTGGCCGGGTCTTAACTGACGTACGGTGGTTGAGGTTGAGGTCGATGGTCCGATCCCATCAACCTTGTTTCGCCAACTCTTCCCATCTCGACGAAGACGATGACGATCCGACCAATCCTGCACCGGCCTCACACTCGGTGGGTGCCCATAGCAATTTCTGGGTGCCCATATCACCTTTTTTTTTTTTTGTATACTTTGAGCTCCGAGAATGGGAAAGGAAAAAAAAAGTGAACGTGTACAATTGAACATATAAATTGATCAATTGTGTCTTTAGTGTATTCATTTGGTTCACTTGAGGGCAATAATATGATTATTGGAGGGCAATAATATGATTTTTGAGAGGCAATAATATGAGTATTGGGGGGCAGTAATATGGTTACTAGAGGGCAATAATATGATTACTGGGGGGCAATAATATGATCAATTGTGCCTGTAATGTATTCATTTTGGTTTTGGGAGTTTATACAATTCACTGGAGGGCAATAATATGATTATTGGGAGACAATAATATGAGTATTGGGGGGCAATAATATGATTACTGGGGGGCAATAATATGATTACTGGGGGGCAATAATAGCCGGATTCCGGTCATCGGTCGCCTGATTTCAGTTACCAGTTCCCGGAATCCGGTCAATGGTCGCGGGAATCCGGTCACCGTTCGCCGGAATCAGGTCACCCGTCACCGGAGACCGCGCCGGCCACTGGTCACTGGAGCACAGCAAGGTGGAGGATGACTTCTCTCTCTAAGTGAGAAAGAAGGAGAGGGCAAAAAAGTCTCAAAAAAAAAAAAAATTAATTGGGTAAAGGGGAAATAATCCCTTAGAGTATTTTGGGTAAATGGAGTTAAAAAACAGTTGGTGGAGCAAGTGGGCAATTTTTAGCCTAAAATCGGGTAAATGATCATTTCCCCAATACTATAAATGACATCTCCAGTGGAGAGAATAATGTAAGACATATTCATTTAATAATATGAGGCCAGGCGCACTATTCAATTTATATAATAATAATTCACGTTGCTTCACCAGCTCCTACCATGATAGTTTGTTACAATGTGTCCTTGTTTATCCCAAACTACTCATGTATCCACCACTTCCAGACTCCCTAATTCACCAAAATCCTTGTCAAGAGAGACACATCAAAACAAAAACAATAAAAATAGGCTTGCTACGTACAAATCTGATATGGAAGATAGGCTTGCCATTTTTTCCCTTGATCCACAGTATATTACTCAGACCTCACCCTAAGAATGTTTTAGTTCATTTCCAGGAACCTAGTATGTCAGATTGACTTGCAAAATATCAATATGTGAACAAACGGTCAATTATTTTAGTGCTTATAGAAACCACAAATACCATTTGCTCTTAATTTTCTTGAAAACACAAGAAGTAATTAAGTAAATAAATAAGATGATGAAATCTAACCATATGCTGGTGGGTTGGCAACTATTGTGTCTACTTTAAACGGGAATTTGTAATCAAGATCAAGTTCCTTGCATGCAGGAAGTAAAGGAAATATTATTTATTTTATTTGTTGTCGCTAAATAGACACTTATGAAGGTCCCGATGGCAAGAAACCTTTATTCTTGACCATATCTGTAAATACATAATACAAAGCTATTGTTAAAGCTTACATTTGGCTAGAAATCCAAAAAACACACCTCTCACAATCCAATTTATAATTTATGGACAAACCAAAAAACAAGAGTGCAAGGAGCTGAACAAAGAACCTTTCAATTTTGATACATATGGACAAGCACCCAACCAATGCAATTTTTCAAGTACAAAAAATTTAAGCATCCAATTAAGAAAGACATATTCTCAAAATCCAAGTACATTCGCAACATTGAGTTTTATATGTCAAGAATTCATATGACGTAGCTCACTGGAGAATTTAAAATCCCAGGAAAGCCATCAATGGATATATCATTAACAGATTCACGTGTGAAGCTTGTGATCCTTAGAAATTCTCATAATTATGTTAGAGACTCCCAATTAGATAGCACTTGGACTAAAAAACTGAGTGAACATAGTATAATTCTAGCTAGCTTTAAATCATCATACAGTTCATACTTAATACCAGCCATGTCATAATTCCACATTGCTCATTTGAAAACTAGCACAGGAAAAACAAAAATAAATTACAAAACAAACTTGTAATGATGATGGAATTCACCGAAAATTGGTTAAGTCAGAGCCAAACACCACAACTTTTTCCACCACTTCTAGACTTGCTTAGTTCACCATGTCATTGATTGTTCAGCACTGCAAATCATAAGACTGTGTCAATTTAACATGTTCTTAGAGTTGCATTATGTATTCAACATCAGATCAACTACAAAAATGAAAAACCATAACCAAAAGGTCCCTCATTTACACCTCCACATGGAAATGGCTATAATCATATTTTCAAACTACAATTAGATCATGAATATATGACAATCCAATACTTGCAATTAATACAAATTAAATGCACAAATTCATAGTTGAAGCTTCAAAAAGCTTCTTAACAAATACAACAAACTCATAACATGCTTCAGAACGCAGTAAACTTAATAGGAACTTGAAGATACTGATTTGAGAACACAACAAAAACTATAGGAGAGTGGACTTTTGTATTTAGGGATTTGAGACGTCTCTACACACAAGAAGAACACTAATCGTGAAATCGAAAACAAAAACAATACAAATAAACCGTGAAATCTAATTTCACTCAAAAACAAACTTCTTGGTAGCAATTTCTCAATCGTAGCAGCAAATCCATAAACTATATAACACCAAATTCAACTTCAATTAAAAAAACCCTAACACTTATATCTGCTTCAAAAACCTCGTATCCCTAATTCGAATATAACAAAGAAAAAAAAAAGATTCAAAGGAAATTTCATATTGAAGCCCTAAATCCCCAATCCACCCAAAACCCTAAATAGATGAACACTGAATCTAAGGCTTACCAGCATAGATAAAGAACTAGTGATTGACACCCATGAAATGAGCAATGAGGTTTGGAAGATTTCTCTGTATATGGTTTGAAACAAAGTCTGGATCAGATGGAGGATGAGGTTTCCTTTCTTTCTCGAAGAGGGTTATAAATCAGAGGGTTAGGTTTTGATTCAGCTAGATTTTTTATTTGGGGGAGGACTTTCGATTTGGCGGAACAAAGCTTGGATTCAATTTGGGTGAGAGAGGTAGTGTCGTGTGAAAAGAAGTTGGGAAAAATTTAGATCGAATTTGATGGATTTGTTGGGGAGAGAGAAATAGCTTTAAAATTTGGCATATATCTCTTCACGTTGTGCCAAAAAAAAAAATCAAGTATGACAAAATCTAAGGTCAATTTATCTCCTTTGACAAGATGATAGATAAGTGTTGTCTGAACACAAACAAAAAAAATGTACAAAACGAGCTGAAATCAAATTGATCTTATTTAGTTAGACGACATATAAATGTTGTGTGAAGACAAACCTGATTCTCAAAACTAACCAACATGGTATGTTGCCATATTCAGACAACAGTTTTTTCACTATATGTCATTAAAATATATTAGACGACAGAAACCAACCTGTCTGTCGTCTAAACTCTGTCGTCTGATGAGGTTATTGGCATAGTGACTACATGTTTCAATAGTCAAGACTCGAGTCCGTTGACCGAGTAGTCTTAGACCTATGGTACTACAGACATCACACGAATGTTTTTCCCGTGTTTTCCCTATGGGATCTATTGTTCATATTTATGAACTCTTCGAAACCTTTGTTTCTAATAATTATGGATCATGATATATCTCATCTTTTCTCTTTGTAGAAGATGACACATTTAACAAAATTGGACTTTGATCCTCTTGAAATTTCTGGCAAGAACTATTTGAGCTGGGTTCTTGATGCCAAAATTCACCTTATGGCTAACAATTTTGGAGATGCCATCAAATTTGACAATAAGTCATTTGGGGAAGATTGCGTCAAGGCTATGATTTTCTTGCGTCATCATCTTGACAAGAGCCTAAAAGATGAGTGCCTTACGGTGAAAAACCCGCTTGAGATTTGGCAAGCATTGGCTTATCGATTTGCTCACCAAAAAACCATTGTTCTACCTAGAGCACGATATGAATGGACACATTTTGTGCCTTCAGAACTTTAACTCTGTCATTGATTTTCAATTCCGCTATGCATCAGATTACCTCCCAACTAAAATTACGTGGAGAATCTATCAATGAAAATAACAAGCTTAACATCTCTGTTTTTTTTGTAGACAATGGAAAACATGTTGATGACATGATCAGCGGTAGTGCTCTTGGCACCGATTAATTTTAAGTTTATGTTTAGGCATCTTTTTTGTCTCTATTTATTTTATTTAGTCATTTTAAGCCTATGTTTGGGCACCGATTAAACATAATTATATTTCATTATCTTTTCTGTTTAATCACATTAATTACGTTTAAATTACCTTTATTACAATTCTTTCATAACTGAATTTGTCATGAGTATTTGTTGCAAGAGTTACAATTATCATGATAATGTTTCTAATTGCCATTGTCTG
Organism: Rosa chinensis; assembly: GCF_002994745.2. Taxonomy (NCBI): domain Eukaryota; kingdom Viridiplantae; phylum Streptophyta; class Magnoliopsida; order Rosales; family Rosaceae; genus Rosa; species Rosa chinensis. The sequence goes on along the minus strand of NC_037088.1, from coordinate 15,223,546 downwards.
GTAGTTATTGTTTCAGAGCAAGGCCTCACTCTGGATAGAATTTGTATGTGTATATATATATATCATCAAGAACAAAAACATCAAAAACAAAATATAAAATATAAAATCAATAATTAAAAAGTTCTAAGACATAATTCCAGTAGATATGTAGGCATTATCACCACCAATTTACAAAATATAAAATCAATAATAAAAAAAAGTTTTAAGCATTTTATCTCATAAACGTAAGCCCAACAGCTTCGTGGGCATTATCAAGTACGTCCACCTCCAGAGTAGGGAACACATGGAATGCAACTATGCATTTCTGAGTAGGGGTGAGCATTTTGTACAGAAAATGCGGTTCCCGATCCGAACAGCACCGAAAAATGTTTCGGCAACTGCACCGAACTAAAACGGTGTCGTTTTTTTATCACACCACACCGAACTGTACGTATAAAAGAGTTTCGGTTGTGGTTTCGGGTCATAAACCACCTGATTTAAACCGACCCACACCGAATTTATTTTAATTACATTTTATTTATTTATTATTTCTCTATTGATGGAAATGTTGGTTTTCAATATATAAGAAATCCATTTTTGATTAGGTTTTCAGTTTGTAATAAGTTACTATCTTTGCTTGATCATTGATATATATGTGTGTGTGTGATAAGTTGGTATGGTCTTTCTGCAAGTTTCTTAATATTTGAGTGACATTTGCTGATTTGTGTGGACACTAAATGCATTCAAAATTTATTTATGCCTTACTGAAATTATTAGGTAAAAATAAGCCTGATTTTCGTCCTTTCTTTCTAGTTGAAATTAATAAATCGCTCTAAACCACAACCGACCCGCACCGCACTGAAATAATCGGTTCAGCCATTTTGTAATCCGGTTGCAGTTTGATATATATGTCAACCGAAAAAAACAATTTGGTTGAGGTTTGGGTCTTGAACATAACCGAACCTCACCGTGCCCACCCCTACTTCTGAGTACTAAAAATCAACATCGAGGGATATGTCCTGGAAATTACCGAGCTGGCCGCCATGGAGATGGAGAGGAGCTAAAGGAGCTTGCTGCGTGATGAAAAGGCTGGTGGGAGGTTGTTGTAGAACAAGGGCGGTGCCATGGACGATTGGTAACATTGAGCCTGGGACCGGATTTCGTTCTCTAAGTAAGGACGCCAACTTGAGCAAGATGGACATGATGACTATAAGGATCAACACAATTATAGAGCGCACTTTGATAGTTGACAGAATGTTAGTCTGGAGGGTTTTATCACCTTGTGACAGAGCCAAGGACTTAAATATCAAAAATATCGCCAAAATAACGGCGATATTTTCATTTTTTTAAGGAGACACTATATCCTTTACCTACCAAGTAAATTTTGTGCGAGATTTTTTAAATTTCCCTAAATTTTGGCAAATATCAAAAATCTAGCGATTTTTCGCGAGATTTCCGCATCGAACTCCAATTTCTCTCACATGCATAGTCAGCCCATGTCCCCACCACATGGCCATTTAATTTTCAGACTAAAATTTCAATCAAAAAACAACTGGGGGTCACCTAAATATTCTTTGAATGCATTGACCAACTCGGCTACACCTGCACTTGTCTCCTATTTGCAACATTTTAATATATATTCTTTCCCTACGAATCTGAAAACTTGGGTAAATGTCCAATTAATAACTAACTTACAACCGATCAATATATATATATATATATATGTATATATTCCTTAGTATTTACCAACTTCAAATTTTCACTTCAATAAATAATTCAAAATTTGATTCACTTGCATCGAAGCTTTCTTCACTTCTTTCTCCCATTACTTTCTTCTTCAATCCTTCTTTTTAGTATTTGGTGAACTAAAAATTAGATGTTTATTTCAAAAATTTTAAAAGTTGTCGGCGATTTAGCATTTACTGTTTCATCTTAAATTATTACAACTCACTATATAAAAATGTTTAATCAAGATTTTCTTTTCATATATAGTAGATAATTGATAAAACAAACATATCCAAAAGTTTCACTTAAAATTTCCATATTTTTTCTTGATTATTTACCGAAATCGATATATCCACGATATTTCCGTCGAAATTTCCGTTTTCGGGACCATCAATATTTCCTCGAAACTCGATATTTTAGTCATTGATATATATATATATATATATATATATCTCATCAAGAACAAAAACATCAAAAATAAAATATAAATTATAAAATCAATAATTAAAAAGTTCTAAGACATAATTCCAGTAGATCTGTAGGCATTATCACCTCCAATTTACAAAATATAAAATCAATAATAAAAAAAAATTTCAACCATTTTATCTCTTAAACGTAAGCCCAACAGCTTCGTGGGCATTATCAAGTACGTCTACCTCCAAACCAGGAAACACATGGAATGCAACTACGCACTTCTGAGTAGGGTGGGCATTTTGTACCGAAAATGCTGTTACCGATCCTAATGGCACCGAATTAACAGTTCGGCAACCGCACCGAACTAAAATGGTGTCTTTTTATGATCACACCGCATCGAACCGAACCGTATAAAAGAGTTTCGGTTGCGGTTTCAGGTTATAAACAGCCCGATTTAAACCGACCCACACCGAATTTATTTTAATTACATTTTATGAATTTATTATTTCTCTATTGATAGAAATGTTGGTTTTTAATATATAAGAAATCCATTTTTGATTAGGTTTTCAGTTTGTAATAACTTGCTATGTTTGCTTGATCATTGATATATATGTGTGTGTGTGTGTGTGTGTGTGTGTGATAAGTTGGTATGGTCTTTCTGCAAGTTGCTTGATATTTGAGTGACATTTGCTGATTTGTGTGGACTCTAAATGCATTCAAAATTTATTTATGCCTTACTGAAATTGTTAGGTAAAAATAAGCCTGATTTTGGTCCTCTCTTTCTAGTTGAAATTAATAAATCCCTCTAAACCAAAACCGACCCGCACCGCAACAAAATAATTGATTCAGCCCTTTTGTAATGAGATTGCGGTTTGATATATAGGTCAACCGAAAAAAGCAGTTTGGGTCTCGAACAAAACCGAACCGCACCGCGCCCACCCCTACTTCTGAGTACTAAAAATCAACATCAAGGGATATGTCCTCGAAATTACCGAGCTGGCTGCCATGGGTATGGAGAGGAGCTAAAGGAGCTTGCTGCGTGATGAAAAGGCCGGCAGGAGGTTATTGTAGAACAAGGGCGGCGCCATTGACGATTGCTAACATCGAGCCTGGGACCGGGTTTCGTTCTCTGAGTAAAGAGACCAACTTGAACAAGATGGACCAGATGACTATAAGGATCAACACAATGGTAGAGCCCACTTGGATAGTCGACAGAATGTTAGTCTAGAGAGTTTCATCACCCTGTGACCGTGCCAAGGACTTAAATATCGGAAATATAGCCGATTTTTTTTTAAGGAGACAATATATCCTTGCCTACCGAGTAAATTTCGTGCGAGATTTTTTAAATTTCCCTTAATTTTGAAAAATATCAAAAATCTAGCGATTTTTCGTGAGATACCGCGAGATTTCCGCATCCAACTCCCATTTCTCTCACATGCATAGTCAACCCACGTCCCCACCATGTGGCCATTTATATTCAGACTAAAATTTCAATCAAAAAACAACTGGGGGTCACCTAAATATTCTTTGAATGCATTGACCAACTCGGCTGCACCTGCACTTGTCTCCTATTTGCAACATTTTAATATATATTCTTTTCCTACAAATCTAAAAACTTGGGTAAATGTCCAATTAATAACTAACTCACAACCGATCAATATATATATATATATATATATATATATATATATATATTCCTTAGTATTTACCAACTTCAAATTTTCACTTCTATAAATAATTCAAAATTTGATTCACTTACATTGAAGCTTTCTTCACTTCTTTCTCCCATTACATTCTTCTTCAATCCTTCTTTTCAATATTTGGTGAACCAAAATTAGATGTTTATTTCAAAAAAATTTAAGAGTTGTCGGCGATTCAGCATTTACTGTTTCATCTTAAATTATTACAACTCACTATATAACAATGTTTAATCAAAATTTTCTTTTCATATATAGTAGATATATAATTGATCAAACAAACATACCCAAAAGTTTCACTTAAAATTTCCATATTTTTCTCCAAATTTCCATCATTTTTCTTGATTATTTACCAAAATCGATATATCCACGATATTTCTGTCAAAATTTCCATTTTCGGGACCATCGATATTTCCTCAAAACTCTATATTTTAGTCATTGGATAATTCCTCGAAACTCGATATTTTAGTCATTGATATATATATATATATATATATATATATATCATCAAGAACAAAAACATAAAAATAAAATATGAATTATAAAATCAATAATTAAAAAGTTCTAAGACATAATTCCAGTAGATCTGTAGGCATTATCACCTCCAATTTACAAAATATAAAATCAATAATAAAAAAAAGTTTTAACCATTTTATCTCATAAACGTAAGCCTAACAACTTCGTGGGCATTATCAAGTACGTCCACCTCTAGACCAGGAAACACATGGAATGAAACTACGCACTTCCGAGTAGGGGTGGGCATTTTGTACCGAAAATGCGGTTACCGATCCGAACGGCACCGAAAAAACAGTTCGGCAACTGCACCGAACTAAAACGGTGTCGTTTTTTTATCACACCGCACCGAACCGTATAAAAGAGTTTCGGTTGCGGTTTCGGGTCATAAACCGCCCGATTTAAACCGACCGACACCGAATTTATTTTAATTACATTTTATTTATTTATTATTTCTCTATTGACGGAAATGTTGGTTTTCAATATATAAGAAATCCATTTTTGATTAGGTTTTCAGTTTGTAATAAGTTGCTATGTTTGCTTGATCATTGATTTATATATATATATATATATATCTGTGTGTGTGTGTGTGTGTGATAAGTTGGTATGGTCTTTCTGCAAGTTGCTTGATATTTGAGTGACATTTGCTGATTTGTGTGGACTCTAAATGCATTCAAAATTTATTTATACCTTACTGAAATTGTTAGGTAAAAATAAGCCTGATTTTGGTCCTCTCTTTCTAGTTGAAATTAATAAATCACTCTAAACAAAAACCAACCAGCACCGCACCAAAATAATCGATTCAGCCCTTTTGTAATGCGATTGCGGTTTGATATATAGGTCAACCGAAAAAAGCAGTTTGGGTCTCGAACAGAACCGAACCGCACCGCGCCCAACCCTACTTCTGAGTACTAAAAATCAACATCGGGGGATATGTCCTGGAAATTACTGAGCTGGCCGCCATGGGGATGGAGAGGAGCTAAAAGAGCTTGCTGCATGATGAAAAGGCCGGCGGGGGGTTTTTGTAGAACAAGGGCGGCACCATTGACGATTGGTAACATCGAGCCTGGGACCGGGTTTCGTTCTCTGAGTAAAGATGCCAACTTGAGCAAGATGGACAAGATGACTATAAGGATCAACACAATGGTAGAGCCCACTTGGATAGTCGACAGAATGTTAGTCTAGAGGGTTTCATCACCCTGTGACTGTGCCAAGGACTTAAATATCGAAAATATAGCCAACTTTTTTTAAGGAGACGATATATCCTTTGCCTACCATGTAAATGTCGTGCGAGATTTTCAAAATTTCCCGTAATTTTGGAAAATATAGAAAATCTAGCAATTTTTCGCGAGATACCGCTAGATTTCCGCATCCAACTCTCATTTCTCTCACATGCCTTGTCAACCCACGTCCCCACGACGTGGCCATTTAATATTCAGACTAAAATTTCAATAAAAAAACAACTGGGGGTCACCTAAATATTCTTTGAATGCATTGACCAACTCGGCTGCACCTGCACTTGTCTCCTATTTGCAACTTTTTAATATATATTCTTTCCCTACGAATCTGAAAACTTAGGTAAATATCCAATTAATAACTAACTTCCAACCGATCAATATATATATATATATATATATATATATATATATATTCCTTAGTATTTACCAACTTCAAATTTTGCACTTCTATAAATAATTCAAAATTTGATTCACTTACATCGAAACTTTCTTCACTGCTTTCTCCCATTACTTTCTTCTTCAATCGTTCTTTTTAGTATTTGGTGAACCAAAATTAGATGTTTATTTCAAAAAAATTTAAGAGTTGTCGGCTATTCAGCATTTACTGTTTCATCTTAAATTATTACAACTCACTATATAACAATGTTTAATCGAGATTTTCTTTTCATATATAGTAGATAATTGATGAAACAAACATACCCAAAAGTTTCACTTAAAATTTCCATATTTTTCTTCAAATTTCCATCATTTTTCTTGATTATTTACCGAAATCGATATATCCACGATATTTCCGTCTAAATTTCCGTTTTTGAGACCATCGATATTTCCTCGAAACTCGATATTTTAGTCATTGGACTGAGCCCCTGTATAGATAAAGGTGTGTTGGAGGGTATAAGCAGGATCTGAGATTGGCATGTTTAGGAATAGGCGAGCTTGGGTCTGGGAGAATCTGATCAACAATAAGAAGAGGATGAGTGTTTGTTGATAGGAGGACATAGGTTTCAATGCAGGAGAATGAGGCATGGGAAGGAATTCTGTGTTGATGAATGAGAATGAGGCATGGAATGAGGGCTCCTGTATATATACACACACTTTAACTTAACAGTTGTACAGTTGTATGTGAGGCCTCCTGTATATATACACACACTTTAACTTAACAATTGTACAGTTGTATGTAGTCACACTATCGAACAGGTACTGAGTTTGTTTTATTTACACATTTTCTGTCACACTCACGATAATGAATCACAGACGCACAGGCCCACAGGGATAGGTTTCCAACGTTAGTAGGCCACACCTGTGGGTTTCTGACGTCACTGAGGATCTTATAGACGCACAGGCCCACAGGGATAGGTTTCCGACGTTAGTAGGCCACACCCAGGGGTTTCTGACGAGGATCCTCGGTGACGTAAGGGAAAGGGGGCTCACACCAAGGACTTAAATATCGAATATATCGCCGAAATATCTGCGATATTTTCGTTTTTTTTAAGGAGACGATATATCCTTTGCCTACCGAGTAAATTTCGTGTGACATTTTCAAAATTTCCTGAAATTTTGGAAAATATCGAAAATCTAGCGATTTTTCATGAGATATCCGCATCCAACTCCCATTTCTCTCACATGCATAGTCAACCCACGTCCCTGCCACGTAGCCATTTAATATTCAGACTAAAATTTCAATCAAAAAACAACTGGGGGCCACCTAAATACTCTTTCAATGCATTGACCAACTTGGCTGCACCAGCACTTGTCTCCTATTTGCAACATTTTAATATATACTCTTTCCCTACGAATCTGAAAACTTAGGTAAATGTCCAATTAATAACCAACTTACAACCGACCAATATATATATATATATATATATATATATATATTCCTTAATATTTACCAACTTCAAATTTTCACTTCTATAAATATTTCAAAATTTGATTCACTTACATCGAAGCTTTCTTCACTTCTTTCTCCCATTACTTTCTTTTTCAATCCTTCTTTTTAGTATTTGGTGAACCAAAATTAGATGTTTATTTCAAAAGTTTTAAGAGTTGTCAGCGATTCAGCATTTACTGTTTCATCTTAAATTATTACAACTCAATATATAACAATGTTTAATCAAGATTTTCTTTTCATATATAGTAGATAATTGATAAAATAAACATATCCAAAAGTTTCACTTAAAATTTCCATATTTTTCTTCAAATTTCCATCATTTTTCTTGATTATTTTCCGAAATCGATATATCTACGATATTTCCGTCGAAATTTCCGTTTTCTGGACCATCAATATTTCCTCAAAACTCGATATTTTAGTCATTGGCTCACACCCGAGGTTTTCTGATGAGGAAATGACGAGGAAATCCATTTTGTAGAAGGCGTATAAGATGTCAACATCTCTGACTTGAATTTCATGCATGCATCACCGGCTTTTCCTTGAGTTTTGCACAAATGTGTGAACTAAACGTACACTTATCATTGAGGGCGGTCATAAGCACAATTTGGTGTGGGAAATTATTAGAATATGAAAACATTATGTTACTCTTTTTGCAAAATCCAAAACTTTTGGGGGATTTGGTGGTCTGTTAAGGTGACGAAGAGAACTATGAAACTCTGAATATGAATCAAGGTCAAAGTCAAGATAAAATGGAAGAGAGCTCAGCAGATACTCTTGAGTCATGACGTCTGCTTACTGTGCAAGTACAAAATGAGCTACAGTGTCGGAATTTGGATGAAAGAGTAGAATAATTAATTACAGCACCATTAGTATAAATAGGGATTAACCTTAATGTAGTTAGTTGTAAAATTGTACAAATTCCATATCAGTTGTTTCTCTTATTTTTGTCTCTGTTTTTCTTCGTCTTCTTCCATTATTGATTCGATTTCAAGCTTTTTTCACTATGGCTATGAGTCCAAACACAGTTCCAGAGAGGTTCAAAAGAAAGTTGGCATAGTGGCCGGTGGTGCTTTGGTGGCCGACAGTAAACTGATTGTCTGATCGATCGATTGTGCCGTTTGTTTCTTAAACCCCAAAACCCAAAAGAAAAAGGAAAAAAAAAAAAAAAAATTCCATGCATGCATAACTCACCCTCAACTCCGGGGATACCCTTATAATTTTCCAGTTTTTAGGTTGACAAGCTAAGCTTATTTTTCAACTTCGGCGATGATGATTACTTTGCATGCCTTGTCAACACTCTGTTGACGATGATCGAAAATACCCCCTTCAGACGAGGCATAAGATTTTGTGTCAACCATCTCGCTAAAATGTTGTGTTCAATACAAGAAATGAAAATATTCCAATGTTGTGCGCTCCTCCAGCTGGCCTTATGTGGGAGATCAAGTAACTTAATGTTAGCTAATAGGTTTTGCATAACCTCTAGTCATTAGTACTCCTTATAAATCACTCTATATGACTACTAATGCCACATGGAGATAAATAATAACCATGAGGAGGGAAATGGTGCGATACAATGAATTCTACGCATCAGATATTACAAATAAACCAATATTCAAACAAAAAGAAGAAAGAAGGACAGCTAGCTTTTTCACAAGTTGCACTACAACTAGTTAACTACATATTAATCCCAAAATCTATCATCATCAACATCTGTTATTACTTGTTCTTTGAAACTGAGGTTGAAGAGCACATTTCCGCCACCATGGCCATGTATAGGAGCCAAAGGAGCCTAATGCCTGACGAAAATGGGAGCTGGTACGTTGCAGCCGGTCCCTGTGACACGACATCTCCTGGTCCAGTGTAAAACCAGCAAATCAACTTGAGCAAGGCTGATAGAATAAGAATGATGACCAAAATGGTGACTATAATATTATGGGAACTAGTCTGGAGGTCCTGATCGATGATCAAGCGTCTTGAATCTGCTGTGACAGAGCCTGAGCTTGAGCTTCCGTACGTAATAGTAGCAATGCTTTCAAGAGGGAAGCGGATAGAAAGTTCAGTTGTTTAATGGAGTAGTATTCTTTCTGTGATCGAATTAATTCAGTCGAGGCAGTATATCATAATTCCAGTACGTACGTACGTAATATGTATCTTGTATAATCACAAGAACATCACAAAGCTCCCTAGGGCTCGGGGTATACATGATCAATTGATTGTGTCACCCATGTATGATTTTAAATGTTGATCTGTGTATAAACTATTAAAGCTACAATTAAATCAGGAATTACTGCAGAACAACCCATCAATTGATCAATTACTCCGAAGAACTTCATTTTATTCTAAATTTGAATCATATGATTACATGCTATTTTTCAATTACAACGTTAAATAAGATCCAAATTAGTAATAGGGAGGATGGCGTTAGTAAAGTATACTACCGGGCAATGCTATGTGACTATTTGGCGTTAGTAAAACCGTGCCGATATCTCGTGGGAGCACCCTCTACTATTCCAGCTACCTACTAATTCATTTGGCTGGTTTGGTATGGTATGATTGAGTCATTGTACATTGCTTTTCTTTCAATTTTCTTCAATTTTTTTTTTTTTTTGGGTAGTGCTGTATGCTTAAAGTAATTAAATTTAGACATACATAAAGATTGTTCATTTTAAATAATTCAGTTTCATAATAAAAATTAAAAAACTTTCTGTGAAACAATATAATATAATTCAAGTAGCCACGTATGCGTGAGTAGAAAGAGAGAGAGGAAAAAACCCTAGTTTTCCCAAAACCCTATCTTGAACATGGATGCTGTAGACAAAATGGCGGTACGTCTAGCGGCCTCATTGGGGTTGGCAGATGGTCGTAAGCCGGTGGATCTCAGGCCACTTAAGGGGGAAGGCTTGCGCTGCAGGTCGCAGAACTTTCTGGTTGGAAAATTGTTGACTGCTCAAGCTTTTAATAAGCGATCCTTCATGGGGATGTTTCGGCCAGCATGGAGGCTCAATGGCCGGTATACGGCTCAGGAACACGGAGACCGGTTCCTATTTACTCTTATGGATCCTTCAGATTGTAATGGCATTCTCCGAGGTGGGCCGTGGGGTTTTGATCGCGCACCGATGGTTCTGGTTCCCTATGATGGTGTAGGGGATCTGATGCAGGTACCATTGTCTTCTCTGGCGTTCTGGATCAAGGTGAGGGCAGCCGCCCCCCCCGGCCCCCCGGTGCATATCATAATGATCGATGCTTGTGGCGACTTGGAAGTACCCTAAGTCGTTTTATATAGAAGGACATCACCCAATTCGATGTTGATCGGATCCGGATTACGGTTGAGGTTGATTTACTACAACCGATGGTGCTTTACCGGAGCTTCACTGTGGATGATGGCATTGTGGTTTGGACTTTTTCTTTGAAAATCCGTATGGGAGATGCGCAGAGTGTGAATTGTTGACTCATGTGGGTTTTCCTTATGTTGGACTACCTTTGCCAGCAGTTTTGAATAGTGCAGCGCTGCCGGCAAGGCACAACCTGGAACGAGTTCTGGCTTAGGTGGAGGCGACACCGACCCTAGGGCAAGATTTGGTGTTTAGAGCCCAAGTTCAAACACAACAGTTGGGTTTAGCAAGATTTGCAAGCTTACCTGTGCAGAAACCTAAACCTCGACGTGAGATTCTTATTCGTGTTGGGCAGGAAGCGAAGAATGCTGAAAAGGCTGGGGTCGAAACTGTTGAAGCTGAACCGGAAAATGGGGATAAGCAGGGAGGTGGGCTGTTGAAGGAAATTGATGCTCGTTCGGCTGTTATAGTGCCAGTGGGGACAGATCTGATTCCAGCTGAAGATGGACTGGCTCAGGCAGCTGCAGCAAATAAGGTTTTGGAAACGGTGGATAGCATGGCTTTGGAGAAGTCTAAAACTGCAGGCATAGAGAAGGTAATGAAGCCGGTGATTTATCAGCGCTGGAAAAGGATTGATGGTGATGGAGTGTCGCCTAAGAAACCGAGGTTGAGTTTGGCTGTGGGAAGAATGAACCTGGATGCAGGTTCAATGGGCTTGACTGTGATGAAAAAGGTGTTGGAGACGCCGAGGAAGAGAGGCAGACCTAGAGGAGCCAAGAATAAAGCTAAGCAAGAGATCAAGGCGGTGAAGAAGTCTCCAAAGAAGATGGCAAAGTCTTCAAGGAAGGCTGAAAAGCTGGTTAATGGCCTACCCCAGTTTACTATGCCAAATGAGGGTACTAGCTCCACTCCAATTAAGGGAAGGGAGCTTTCTGCTATTTAGTTTTTGTTTTAGTTAGAATAATGTCTATGCTAGTTGAATTGTCTCTATGAGCCTTTGTAGAAGTACCTAATTCCAACGTACCACAATTGCATGCTCGGCGTTTGGAGTTAGGTAAAACATAGTGCCTATGAGGCGAGGTGTTTTTGTTAGCATAGACTACTCTGATAACTGTCTAAATGGAGTAGTCAATTCTTTTGTACTATTTCTAATCTATGAATCAGGGTCATACTTTTGGTATGCACTCTTTATTTCAAAAATGTATATATATATATATATATATATATATATATAATATAATTCAAATAATATTTTCTATACTTGTTCTCTCTCAAAAACCCTAGCCACGGCAAGAGTTTTCTATCCTATGGCAAGCCTTTGCAGCTACATCATCGAACAGGCTAGATGAGACCGTGTGTTTGGAATTGGGTAGTCTGGCCAAAGTAAAGGTTGCAGGTTGACAACGTCACCGTCCTGAGGCTTGGAGTTTTTTGACCGGAAAGAGCAGCAGCGAGATGGCGCAATGGCATGGGTTGTATCACCTGGACCTAGAGAGAAGCATGAATGGCATGGTTGGTATCTCTTTGGCGGTGTCGTGGAAGTGGAGCTCGCTTGGAGTGGCAGTGTCGGGGTTTACTATGCTCAGATCAGATTGGATCGATCTGAGTGGGTTTAGGTGGTCTAATTTCATTCTGGGGAAGGGCAACGCGTCTAGTAGGCATGAGGTAGGTGGAGGAGGCGCTGGTGACGATGGTGAGACGGCATGGGAGGAGCAAGCAAGGTGGTGGAGTCATGGACTGGGCAACCTGCAACTTCGGCTTGGGCCACTGGGTTTTTTATGGGGCCTTGGGTGGCTTTTGGGCTACTAGGGTTTTAAATAGTTTTTTGCTGTTTATTTCCAATAATTCCCTATTTTTTTAGGGAGCTATGCTTGTTAGTTTCTTAATGAGCGCTAACCAGTGTAATTAGGTGATTTTTTAACCTGCAGATTATGATGTTTCTTTTACATGTTTTCACACAAAATTATCTCTTTGTAGGGTAATGTTGAAGTTTGTTAGGCTCCTTGATTAAGGATGGTGTATGATTCTTGTTTCTGGATAATTTATATGTGTCGTTCTGGCCTGCGATTATCATTGAAATCTTCATTTACTAAAAAAAAAAAAAATATATATATATATATATATATATATATATATATAACTCAATGATTCAAATATTTCATTTTGTAATTTAATTAATGTCACTGAAATAATTTTTTCTTGTACTGCCCTCACCCTCTTCACAAGCTTGAACTCAATGCTTAGATTTCTTTAGGATGAATGAGCACATAACATGAAGTAGAAATAAAAATGAATAGTGAATAGGGTGGAGCTATTCGCACATCCATTTTCTCTATTCACACACCATCTCTATTTTTTCATTACTTTAAGACAATTTTTTTTACAAATTACCCTAACTACCCTCTCTTATAATTATGTTTCTTTTTCTTTTTTCTTTTTCCTATTTAGTCAATCATAAAATTAACATCATTATATAATAAACCAATTTTTTCTTGTGAATGTCATTGCTGATTAGAAAAAAAAAAAAGTTGATGGGCAGGACGAAGTGCAATATGTCAAAAGTTCTGCATTTAGTGTGGCAAAGTTTAGGTCTTAGATGAAAAATCACATTGTAACTGAGTTTGAGGATTTAGGTATGTCATCATAACTGCTATACAAAACTGAAGAAAGATATAAACATATCACCTAAACTAAAGGAGATCCAAAACCTCTCACATCTGATTAAGCAACGTTAATTCAAGATACCATTCCCAGTAACATAAATCATTTTGTAGAGTGATGACATGACTAAAGTCAAAATAAAATCAAAGCGTCAATAATTTCAAAATTATCAATCAACTCAAGTCAAAACCATAATTAACAAGCAAGTCATACCAAAATCAAACGAAAATGAACAAAACGCACAAATTGAAAGCTACTACTCCACCAAATCGCTGAGAAATTGATTTTTTAGTAGAGAGCGATGGATTGAAATATACTATATAATTTCAGTTGGAATCTTACCAGGAATAATATCGATTCAAAGGGGCTTGAATGATCACTAAATTCATATTTTTCTTCCATGTCTCCATTGCAAATCAGATATAATTTTTTCTTCTTCCAAATATGGGTCTAAAGTTGCTTGTTCTAACATAATCAAACTTCAAAGCATCACGTTAGAGAGATAGGATATATTAGGGCTGTCAATGGGTCGTGTCGGGTTGGGTTCGTGTCTGGTTAAGGTATTTGTCATGTCGCAAGATACAAACCCAAACCCAACCTATTTAATAATCGTGTCAAAAATTTAAAGCTAAACCCAACCTATTTATTAAACGGGTTACCCATTTCCAACCCGCTTAACCCATTTAACAAATAGGTCCGTGTCGTGTTAGACAAAATGATCTATTTAAGGGTTAATAATGCGATCCATTTAACTAAAAAAATGCATAAATTGATTAAATTCACTAAAAACTCCACAAGACGAAGAATATAAATAATTTTATATATTCATAAATAATTAAATCTAATAATTATAAAGCAAAATATTTCAAATTATCTAATCCTATGATCAAATACTCCCAACATCCAAAATTTCAAGAATAAGTATACCATAATCCGGTTATACGGGTTCACTTCGTGTTGGCGGGTTGACCCGTGGCCGACCCATTTATTAAATGGGTCATGGCGGGTTGACCCACAGCCGACCCGCTTTTTAATCGTGCGGGTTCAACCCGCTTTATTTCGTGCGGGTTTCGAGTCGTGTTATCGGGTCGTGTCGAAATTGACAGCCCTAGGATATATGACTATGCTAGAGAAGTTTTTTATGGAAAAGAAAAGAGAAAATCGCAAAGAGTTTTGAAGTTCTCTGTGTCTGCAGGAAAATAAGGGTTTAGAATTTGGGGATGATTGACTTGCCAAATAGAAAAAAGAAAAAAGAAAGGGTAATTTGTAAAAATAAATAAATGTGGCATCCTGAAGACCGGACTATCATAGCGCCGCCTCCCCAAGGAACCCTACACCCACAACACTTTGGGAGTAAGTGATTTAGGCCTAGAATTCCTTAAAGAGACAAGGTCTTTAGGTTGAAAAACAAGAAGTCTATGTGCCTAACGTTTATAGGCTTGCGTTAGTGGGCTTGGATTGTAACCAGAAGGTTACGAACTAGGCAAGGAAGAGAAAGGAAGGTGGTGTTGTGTTGCATTAAAACCTACGTCATTTTTAGTTTTTAGCCCAAGTTTACATTAGGTTTATTGAATAGAATTTAATATGAGTCTTCTAAGTCTAGCCCACTATGACATAGATTCAAGTGGAGGTTCTAACCCTAATGTTCCACTTTGGTGGTAAGCAATCACACACATCATCAACCATACATGTTTTAACAAAATTTAACGAGATCAAACATCTCAAATAAATTGAGAAATAAACTTTAGATAAAACAAGTTGTGGCCTCCAAAAATAATCCTCCGTACCCAAACTTCGACAGCAACAGCTTGCAAAACAAACTAAAGTAGGGGTTAGGCTCCTACATCCAGTCATTGCTCACCCTCAAATCTAAGTTTGAAAACATAAGTTATATTTTTGACAAAAAGGTAGTAGACAAAACCGGTTTGAAATCCTATGTAATCAGAAATCCACGGCAATTGATCTCCTTCCATAACTTTCATCATAACCATCAATCTAGCCAATCACTTTCTGAAATTTAATCATTATCACAAGGCTAGAGACAAAGGGAAAAATCAATAACAAGGATAGCATAGACGCATGACTCACTGTAGGTGCCCATCATACATTACCAGGATGTACCGGTGCCCTACACAACATACGTTAGCCGCGGGCCGTGCATGCTGCCCACCAACGGTGGTTTGAGATATCCAATCCCCAAGGAGGATCAAACCATCTCCTTACATCCCCATCAATTGCCAACACCACATTCCAACCACGCAAACCATTGCAAGTGTAAAAACAGATAATTTTCAAAACATGCAAGAGGCCTCAGATAAAGCGTAGTATATATATATGAAAGAAAAGCATAGATAGAGTTAAAGGCATCCCCTACCTGGAATCCGAGCTTTCTCTTGTAGTACTTGGCCTCAATGTAACCTTATAGCAACCACCAACCTCACAAGATCACTACACCAAAAAGGGTCTTTTACGGCTCACAATGTGTGCCGTAAAAGGGTATTTACGGCGCACAAAGGCAGGCTGTAAATGCCGCAGCCGTAAAAGACCTAGCTCATTTACGGCACACTAAAATATATGAAAGTGATATATGAAAGTAAATGCCGCAGCCGTAAAAGACCTAGCACATTAAAATGTGCCGTTAAAGTGCATCCAAGAACGCCGTGAAAGTGATATCGGAAATGTCACTCATGTTATTTACGATACATGTTGCATGCCGTAAAAGACTTAATTGCGTTCCCATTTAAGGCGTATAATGTGTGCCGTAAAAGTGTGATTGAGTTCCCATTTAAGGCGCAGCTTGCACGCCGTAAACAAGATTTTTTTTTAATAAAAAAAAAATTATATTTCTACCAATTTCACATTTGTATCACCATATCCATATGACAAATTAGATGTAAGAGAAACATTTCAATCAGATTATCATTATAAGTAATTTCATTTACAAAATGACAATTAAAAATGTACAAGTAGCAGTACTCAGTACATCAATCAATCAAACTCTAACTCTACAAGTTCAATTCACATATCAGTTTCATTTCAGCAAACAGATCAAGGACTACCACCCTCCCTGCAGGAACATAATGTAAAAGTGTCTACAAAGAAGTATGTTCCATTGTTAATGACAACAGATAAATAAAAGGGAACAATATACCCAAAACAAAAATTGAAAATATAACCTTCATTTGTGTAGGCCTCCAGAATGGATCATATGAAAATAACCACCCCTGCAGAATTAGTCATTAGCATACCAAAACATAGTACAGTCCAGTAACTTTCCAGCAACTCTACAAGTAACTAACACATAAGGAAGTCATCATAATCAAGGTCAAAAGTGAAAAATACTTGTAGCACAAATTCTAGATAGTTGAAATTAACTAACTCTATTGGTAACTTCATTAAAGTTCTTTCAAACTGATCTCATTTAATTGGAAACTAAATTTCAAATATAGTGGTCAAAGTTCTGGCTAACAGATAATTTATGCAGCTTCTTGATTTACCGTATATCAATTCCATAATATGAAGTGATCGACAATTGCAAACCTGAGATAGTTGGGCTTATACTCCCAACTATCTTAGGTTTGCAGAAGCAATTCCAGAAAGACTAAAAGCCAATTAAAATGCATATCTACACATACTGATATAGATTTTTTTTATTTTTATTTTTATTTTTATCAACTCAAAGTTCTTGTTCTGCACAAATCAGATGGTTTAGTTTGGACTTGGCTAGAGAAATAAAGTAAAAAAACTATTAATGTGAGGTCTAGTCCTCCACTACGACCATGAAACCAACCTTCATCATCACCAGAAAGAAAATCAAAAGTATAAATCAAACATACCTCTCAGTAAAACTCATGGTCTTTAACTCTATGGTGCGGAAAACTGGAATATAAATTTGAGGTGGGCAATCTGGCCGGATTAAGTAAATACAATTACACAAAAGTAACAGTATGGCTTAAAGCATTTGTAAAAAGACATACAAGATTTTAGCTTGACAAAAACAGTATTCATTGTAGGAACTATACTAGTATAGTACCACCAAAAACAGTATTCCATTTTCAGTATTCCATTGTTACTGAAATGCATGCCATCTGCATACTTTACATTATGCATGCCATCTGCATACTTTAGATTTCAAGATTATGCAAAAATGCTATCATGAGCTACAATGCAAGAACCTTATTGGGCCAAGGGAGATGTTCGGGTCAATGGTCAACTAATTTACTAGGCTAGGTTCACTAGCATACTCGTTTGTTAGGTATCCAAAGTAGATTGTGGACTCTAACTCTAAGCCATTTTTGGGCCTAAGGCCCAAGCCCAAGCTATTTCCAAAAGTCTTTAGCCAAACAGAGGTCGCGAAAAATTATCCCATCCAAAAGTGACGTTCGAAATTTCACAGGGCCTACAATAAATTAAAGTAATAGATAAATAGAGGGGGTGTGTGAATAGAGAAAATGGGTGTGCAAATAGAGAAAATGGGTGTGCAAATAGCACCACCCATGAAATTATCATATTGTTTATATGGTTTGGGTAATAGAGAAATCAGATTACCAGATTCTATTTTCATAATCCTATGCTCATCTTTCATGGACCTGAGTATTAGAAAATTGTTTATCATATCTGATCGTGCATCATCAATGTCCATGAATTCATCTTCAGCATCACAATAGAGAATCTGCTATGTGAGTTCCAAAAATTTAATCACAGAACTAAGTCCAAGAGTTCTTAAAATTCATGAAGCTGCAACAATGCTAAATTAGAAATATTAACTGCTCCATCGGGAAAAAAGAAAAATTATTTTCCCTTCTATTCCAACACGTACAAACAAAAACAAAAGCAAGTTTAGTGTGCGTTTTGGTCTTCGATCATGGTTGGCGTATCTTCATATGTCTCCATTAATTGAATTCCCCTTCAAATCAACATTTTGAAAAGCCCTAAGCCTCTGTACAGTTACTCAAATTTGAGCTATACTAACCCCACTAACAAACAAATTATAAGCTTACCCCACTGTTTGAACTCAAAATAACATTATTTCCATATAAGGGGGACTCGAAGAAATCCAGGCCAATACCCGTGGCTCAAGCTATTTATTTGCGACAAGTTCGAAATATACTGTTTAGAGGCTAAATAAGGCCTACTTGAAAACTAAGCGATCTCGAAGCAAATCTAATTTTAATAATCAAGATATTTGATAATTAATAGTGAGTTACCTAGCTACGAAGATGGATCATATGGAAAGATCTTTGCATTAAAGATGGCCTCGTGGTTGTAGTTGGCTAGGATTCTAATCTACAAAGAGTCCTAGTTACGTGCATATCATGGCTCTAATCAATTAAGGAAAGAAGAAGGACGTGATGCATGCATGGTAATTATCAAAGCTACACATCAAGCAATTAAAGGTGGCATGGACTGGACCAATTCATTAAGGACTCAATTATGGTTTGCCATGCAATCAAGCAATTAAGGTGGACGTGGAACATGTGGAAGGAAGGATATAATTCCTTAATTGTAACAAGCAAGGACATATAATCTCATTGCATAATTGCATACCACGAGCTACACCGCGAAGATATATATGCAATTAATGCATATCAAACAGTTCGCATCCAAGATATTGGTTCCAGAGGCAATTAACCTTGCCTACATTCTAGCGGCGACAGAGGAGGATAATTATTAATTATATACGATAGTTATCAAAACTATTAAGAGTTTTGATTTGATTCAAGGCCAATAACTGTGGCCTAAAATATAGTATTTCATTCCTCTTAGGAAGGTGAATCTGCAGTAGCCTATATATAGAGGCTAAAGATGATACAGAAAGGACATCTCTCGAATCAATCAATCCCAGCGATTACAAAGCCTCCCCGGAGCAAACCTTCAACCTCGTTGAAACCCGGTGACCGCGCGCCAGTCCTAGTCTCTCCAAGAGCCGATTGTCAGCATCACTAGATCAACCCGGCGACCGTGCTTCCAGTCCTAGTCTCCTCGCGAGCCGACTGCCACCTATACAACCAGCGAAGCAAGGGTAACGCCCTCGCAACCCAGTGAAGCTAAAGTCACGCTTTAGCAAACCCTGTGCTTTCTCACAACTTCCCAGTGATTGCTTTGCTTAGTCTACAACACTAAGTATCGATACGGTGAACGCGAAGAGATCACACCTAAAGTCCTTATCCGTAAGGCAAGAAGTCCTTTCTCGGAAGGCTAGAGAAGAACCTTGTGGCGAGGTTGGTGCTCTCCTCGTCCACAACGCTTGAAGAAGAAGTCAGGTCAAGGGACTACCTCGACGACTGCACCCCACGGTGCTGGCACGCATGCGCAATCACACGCTCAAAAGAGACAGTTTGCACGCCAAGTGGTTTTGGAGCCAAACATTTTGGCATGCCCAGTGGGACCACGCTAGAGTCTTTTGTGTTCACCATCACTGGGATGCCAGGGGAATATTTTTACCAAAGGAACTTCTAAAGTGAAAAAAAAATGGCTAATGTTTCCACCATTGACAACACTATGACAAGAGAGGCTTTCGTTGCGAAGCCTATTCCAAAGGGAGCGACCTTCGAGGAAAGGTGCGCGATTATCATGGAAAATATTGAGAACCATCGTAAGAAGATAGCTGCTGACTTTGACAGGGAGACTGCGAGGACAGACCAACTCATACGCGAACTGGACTAGCGCATGACCCAACATGAGCATACCTCATCGGAGTGCGCGACCTTGTGCAAAGAAGGTCCCAGCTTGGCTACTCAGGGCAGCTCGCATCAAGACGAATTGGAAAGCCAAAAATCTTCGCGCGAAGAGGTTGTTTCTGAGGTTGAATTGCCTACAAGTTGTGATAAACCTGAATGCCTCACTGATGAGTCACAGCCTCACATAGAGGTTGTGCATGGAGAAGATGATCAGCAAAATTGTTCTTCTGACAATACAATTGTCTCTGAACAAATAGTTGATTTCTCCACTGATCAAGCCGAATACGTGGCTATTGGTCAGATGCATGGGGGGCATGATATTGTCCAGGTTTACCCACCTGATAACCAGAAGCAGATGTATGATCAATTTAATTATGATGTTGCTACTGAATGTCATGACAATGCAAAGGGTCAAGAGCATGGCCTACTTGATTATCAATTAAGGCATGGCCCACCTCACTATCATCAATTAAGCTTTGGCCATGCTACTGGACGTCATGGTGAAGATGGCCACAATCATGGCCAACTTAATTATCAATTAAGTTGTGGTCTACAAAAGCCAATATGTGGCTTTATTAATCAATTCAACTTGAACTCCTTCATCAGTGTTTCCAGGCCAAGCGGTGGCTTTGATATATGTGGAGGATACATCTGCAACCCACCTTGCAAGAATGGCCAGAATAATTATTCTAGTGGTCAATTTGTCCTTCGCGACTATAAGTTTGAGTATCACCAGTACAAGTTAGCTCTTGTTTACAATTATTCAACTTCGAATTTCTTGCAAAAGAAATTTATATATGATGATACTATACGGTCCATAGAGGCGTCTCAATATGATGCCTGGAAAGAAAATAGAGGCAAACAAATATTTGATATGTCTATTTTTAAAGAAGAGATTAATTCATCAAATTTTGGTGATTCTAAATATGATCTCAACATGGAGCCAATATATGATGAATATGATGATGACTACGCTTTAATTATTGGTTCCAAAAATCACAAGCAGGAGTTCAAGTTCTTTGAAGTTCTTGATATGGAGAATTTAGACCAACAAGTAGTCAAATACAATAGCCAATCTATGGCTTATCCTGAAGATACCATGTTCTATGACATGGTAGTTGGCGACAAAGCCGATCTTGGGACATCTTCATCTCCAAAAGTGCAATTGAAGATCATGCTTCGCCAAGCAACAAAGATACTTGGGGGGGCAATATTACTCCTTCTACGAGCCAAATTTCTTCCAAGTTTTCGACGCGAAGTATCTTTGTTGCTTTCCTACAAGCTCTTACAAGAGGGATTTTCGTGCCATAAATTTTGATGTATCGGAGCTTGGAGTGAAGCATAGATGGCCTCCCCCGTGGCCTTCTAGAGGTTAGCCAAACGCACTGATGCTAGCTTCTTTATTTGCTTCTAATTTTTAGTTTGCATCTTTCTTTTAGTTAGTTAAAAAAAAAATAGAAAAAGAAAATACAAAAAGAGAGTTATGCGGCGCATCAGCGACTGGCCGCGAGCGATTGACCGCGTAAGCGAGTGACCGCGAAGAGCGCGGGGCCGCGAGCAAATTGGCGCGAAGGAGATGGCCGCGAAGCGAGTGCTCGTGAAGAAGGCCAACAGTAGTAACGTCCGCGTGACAGTCAGCGAACGTCCGCGAGGCCATAAGTACGTCAATGAACGCTCGCAAGGAACATTATCACAAGAGGCAGAGCTCGCTGAGTGCACTTGGCCTAAATCTCGTCAGCGAGATAAGATCCGGCGAAGCACTGCGCCAGAATTTTTCCAACAAGATTCACTCCGAAGCGAAGTCGATCTAAAGGCCAGCGAGTGGTCTTCAGCGGACAACCTTCTGCCAATCACTGTGGCAGACGCTGAGGTAGAACCAAGCGGAAGGCTTTCAAGCGAATTCCGGAAGAGTTCCTCCGTCGGCGAGGAGGAGACAAAGTCGAACTGTAGGAGCCTCCATATTCAACCCAGTGTTATCTCCCACTGCTGCCTCGAAGAATTGAACCCAATCCCCAGGCAATAGTGATTAATTTGAACTCTTTGTTGATATATTGATCTTCTATGGGCTGCTTGGTTGAAATTTCATCACAGGTCTGAGAATCTGAGATATGCCCACGAGGTGTTTGATAAAATGCCCGAGAGAAACATTCTATGAAGATGACGTGCTTTGCAGACTTGGGGGGCAGAATTATCAGTCCTCAGGACAAACAAGCTTGGGAGTAAGAGCACAGAATTTCCGGGACTCCAAGAAGAGCTATTGCGAGAAAGAAGAGCTGGAATTAGTTGAGCTTATTCGAGCCAAACATTCATGGCCGTGTAAATATCAAGACTTCCTTTCCATGGTTTTGTTGTTTTGCTTTCAATACTACAGGGCCTCAGATTCTTTATTTCATAAAGACCTCTGAATACAGAAGTGAATGGATGGATCAATGAGGGACTCATCTTCAGGGAAGCATGAAATTCAATTGTTATCAGAGGCAAAGACGAGTATACTCCCATGTATAGCAGCAGTTTCCTATATTCTGGAACATGAAAGTTAAAGCTGGGTGACCTGGCAACTTGTTGTTTTGTGGGGCTTTGATGCAAGATGAAAAAGTAGAGCAGCTAATTTTATATATATCATCAATGAACATGATGGAGAACTGTTCAAACAGAGGCTTAACTCAAAAATTGGAAGTAAGTGGTACAAAAAATGACCCGCGTGGATGACAAGCTCGTACTCGAGCAAGAAGTAGACAAGGGCCTTTGAATCCTAACCAACTTATGAGTACTGGTAGTGTGCTCGAGGAGGTATACAGGCTTTGAGTGAAGTCAAGGTTCCGGATTTTATCCAAACTTTGACCGTCACATATGTTGATGATTCAAGTGAGGAATTAAAGTCGGTTGGTGGTGACGATTACAAAGCTGGAGACGCATTGGAGAGATCTAGTTGATGAAAATCTAGGATGCAGCACTTGGTTTCAATGCAGTTATGCAGGGTCGCAGGTGATTGCTTCTTCTCACATAGGCGGAGTTCTGAGTTGCAGCGGTGATTGGTATGGAGCAATAGTTAGTTACCGTAGGCCAACCCATGTGGCCTTTGAAGGTTACTTGCTGTTGAAACAAAAAAAGATAGATAATAAAAAAGGACAGAAAATGCGTGAAGGTCAATTGCCCATAATTACACATGAGCTTATTAAGTATTAGAGTTTGATTGCAACTGATGCACGGTAATTCCCTGATAGGGATCATAGTTATCTCTTGGTGTTTCATGTCATGTCAAGTACAAGAGTCTCTCTAAAACTCAACCATACCATCAGTACACTATATAAGAGGCCAAGAAGGCCGTACAAGAAAAAAAAGAAAAAGGAGGCAGACGGAGAAGGAAAGCAAAGGAGACAGAGGACGCTGCAGCGTGTTCCATAGGAAAAAGGTGGAGAATCCATCTCTTTATGGTTTTACCACTTTCAAAGCTCCGGTGGCGGTACCTTTCGGTGCCAATACTGTTTCAGAGCTCCATTCGGCGTGCCTTAGGGTGCCGAAACTGCTTTCAAAGCTCCGGTGGCGGTGCCTTACGGTGCCAATACTGTTTTAGAACTTTGACACGGCGTGCCTTAGGGTGCCGATTTTATCCTCAAGTTTTGGCTGTTTAAAACACCAAACTGACAGAGGGCCCTTTGTGAATTACCATAGGGTTGTGATGGTTCAATATAAAAAAAAAAATAACAGTAACTCTGTCAATTCCTTTTAAACACCACATATAATTCCTCCCTGCATCTTTTCAAAACTCCATAGCCGAAAAAAGAGCCAGTCCCAACCTCCGTTCCGAAACACCTATTCTAAACAAACCAGTGGGAAGTTAAAAAAGTCTCACCCTTGAGTTTGAATCCTGGAATTCCGATACTTGGCCGAACTGCAGCTGCTATCCTCGCCTTACACCTGCACAAAGGGTTTATCAAGTTTAAAATCCTTAAAGTTGCAGCAGTAGGAGTTGACAAAGCACAAAGAAATCGTTTTTGGTGCAAAGAAACTAAAAGAAAAGGACAGAAGACTCACAGTCGAAGTCAGAAGTCTGGAACTCTAGAATTTTTGACACCACAGCTCCTGTACTTGTTTTGTACCTGAGTAAAGACAATAATAACAAGGTTTCATCAAATTAACGAAAGCCTTGAACTTGCAGCAGTTGAAGTTACCAAAATACAAAGAAAAAGATACAAAGGAAGAGGAAGCAAGAATGATGTTCTGGTGGCATTTGCAGAGGAGAGGGTTCCATCAAATTGCACAAGTACAAACTAAATGACAAAAGTGTCTGGCGGTGGCTTTAACCCAAGTCTTGGTCAATGTCAACAAAGCAATTCCAGACATTCACAAATGCACAAAGCAATATAAAAAAAAAAAAAAGTTCTGGCAATGTTGCAGGGCATGTGAGAAGGTTTGATTAAGCTGAGCACAAAATGGAAGGCTTAGTTAACAATTGCACAAGTTACAAGCTCGATGAGGTGTTGCCATAGGAACAAATGAAGAAAAGTCTGGCATTGATTTTTATAATCAAGCCTAAAGAAAGTCTGGCGGTGGAATGACAAAAACAAAACAACTTGAAGCTTTGAATGGAGACAAATTGGTACACTGTTCGTCAAAAATATGTTGAAAGTGCACTATCATTCAAGACATATTCCAAAGCCAAATTAAATGTATTCAAGGAGAGGGCAACAAGTCCTGAACCAATATTGTTGCAAGAGGCTGAAGAGGGGCTCACATGGAAAAGTAGAGAGGGAAATATCTTGGTCTGGGATCTTTTAAACCAAGTATGATTGTTTAATTAATCATATCTTCCTTTTTGCAAAGTGTGCTGTGTGAAATAACGCCACAAAGAAGAAAGGATAAAGGAAGCATAATTGATGAAAACTAGTTTTGTCTCTTTACAAATAAAGAAGTCTTGAAATTTAGACCAAGAGCTCCAACTCAGATAGCACAAGGAGGGAAAAGATAAACAGAGTTTAAATGGACATAGGCTCACCCTGAAATTGAAACTCTGGGATCTCAACTGCAGCTGCTATCCTCACCTTATATCTACACAAAGGGCTATCAAATTTAAAATCCTTAAGGTTGCGGCATTAGGACTTGACAAAACACCAAGATAAATGTTTTCGGTGCAGAGAAACTAAAAAAGGACAAAAGAGCCGCTGCAGAGGGGAGAGTTCAATCAAATTGTGAAACACAACGACACTGGAGAATTTGTTTTCCAAAAAGTCTCGAAGCGGTGCCGGCATGAAAACTAAAGAAGAAAAGCCTTTGGCGGTGGCATCCTTGTCCATAGCATGAAACCTTAATCTAAGTGGGCCAACATCATCAAAACCATTCCAGAGATTGACAGAGGCACAAAGCAACAAAAACAAAAAAGAAAAGAAAGAGAGGTGATTGACATTCTGGTGGCATTGCGGATAAGAGAGTATAACCAAATTGTGCATGAGACAAGAACTTAATTAAGCTATGCATGAGACAAAAAGCTTAATTAAGTAAGGCAATAGAGCTTCGTACTGGGTTTGTTAATATAAAGGCCAAGAAGCAAAAAGGGAAAACTATAATTGAATACTTACCCGATACAAATCACCACGAGCCTAGGCCAATTCTCTCATCAAGATCACTGCAAAATATCAAAGAAAGGATGTTAAGACCTGCGTTCGCGGATTACGAAGCCAGAAGCAAAAAATAAAGTGGGAATTTTCTTACCCAATTTCCCTTCACGGAATAGGAGGATGAAGCTGATTGCAAGCTTTAGATGTTGGGGGAATTCTTTTGTGACGAAGACCCAGTTGCAATTCCATCTCCAAGTTGGCTTCCACCCTCAAGTCCATCTCGAAATCCAATTTGCAGAAGTTTGTGTCCTACTGTGTTTCGAATAGGGTGGACCGAAGGCAGTGAAGAGTAAAGCCGAGCAATAGTGAGAAAAGAAAAATAAAAGAATGGTAAAATAAAAATGTAGCAGCTGGGCCTCTGGAAAGCATTGGGTTTCTGAGAAGTTTGTGGGTGTCCATAGCAAAATTTGATGGCCATAGAAAAGTTTGATGCACGTCTTCGAATTTTGGACAAGAGAATTGAGACACGGAGTTCATTCGTTACATTGAGGGTTCCTATATTAAATCTGGGGCTGAGAAAAGTTCATGGATCGAGGAACATGACTCGCAAGGATACAAAAGAAGTCCATATCCAAATTTGGGCCTGTTGGAAGAATTCGGCAAAGCATGACGCTATGGGTTCCGTTTCCGGATGGCCAGGCTTTGGTTTCGTAAAAAAATGCTCCGGAACCTAAAAAAAATATCCTTTTGGTACAAAACCAAGAAAAAAAAATCCCAAATTTCCAAAAAAAATTATGAACTACAATGGTTTGATCCCTTCACAGGGTATGTAGGCAATCTGGATTTAAATCTGGATGCAACCACAACGTAAACCGAATCCCTGGTTCTTTTAAAACCAAATTCACCCAAACACCTCACCAGAATTGTTTCGATAGGTCATCAACCTATTGAAACTCCAAAGCCACGAAAACTTGAACTACGAGTGGCTTGATCCCTTCCGGGGTACGTAGGCAACCTGTAAAACAACCCAGGTGCAGCCGCAATTTTTCACAAACACACACATCTCCATATGTTAACTTTGTACTTGGAATCAAAGGGTTTTCCCTTAAAGTGAGGGGTTGTAATTAAGAGATTGTTGTTATCTTGAATGGGTCGAACCTGACATAATAAAAACTCTATTTTGTCAATAAAATAGAGCGAAATTGTGTTGAGTATAAATTTACAATTTTTGCTCAACACTTGCTCATCGACAAATTCATGTTTAGCACTCTACTGTGATCAGTTGCAAAGAAAAGTGTGTTCCCCATGTGTAGCAGCAGTAGAGTGAAGTGATGTTTCCCTGGAGGGAAATAATAAAGCCTGTGGAGAAAGCGGTTCTACATGCTCGCTGATAATGATTCAAGATTCTTTAGAGCATGAAAGCTAAAGAACTACTCGCAATATGAGTTCACATGGAGGAAACAAGATGCAGGGAAGGAAAGCTTTATTGTTTGATTGTTATTTCTTCTTTGTCAAAAGAGTGCATCTGAGGTGGTGAAGAGGAACAAAGAGAAGCGCAGATGAAGAGCATAATCATATCAAATTCTGGGCCAAATTCCATGTTTTTTTCTTGGCCAAATTCTGGGGGCGTAAGCTTTTGGATGCTCTTGTTTTTCTTGGTTCATGCTTGGGGGGCAACGGAGCTGCCACAAGAAGACGTCGCTACATTACAATGGTCCAGAGCTTGAGGAAAGAAATCTTCCCCTAGATGTGATAATGCTGCTATGAAGTGAACTACTTTCTAGGTTCTTTGTCTATATGCTTTTCTGCAATTTTACTCCATTTGATGTCGAGGTCTGAAGGGTATTGCTACGAGCCAACATTTCCAAGGTGTGAAATTTCAAAGTCGATCTAAGGCCTACCTAGAGGCTAGATCATAGTGGCTGAACCATGAAATCATTCAAAGTCCAGCTTTGTTGAGAAGTCAGAGGAAGGTAAAAGCTCTTTGGTTATTTGTCTCATCTCTTATTCAGTGACACGAAGAATGAAGGGGTATTAAACATGTGCATGCTAAGGTGTGCTGCAAAGAGACCATGAACACATGCCCTGCATTGAAGTTGGATTAAGGAGGCACCTTGACTCCATTTATGATCAACCTGATTCATCCAAAACACAATTGTTTGGTCATCAATTTTCAAGGCCATGCCAATATCTGTGGCCTTTTATTTTGGAAGCCTCCATTCTATCTTAACATATCAGATCAAGTCCCCGTGGCGGATTGGAAGAAATTCATCAAAGATGTTGATAGCATCCGCGATCGACGTACCAGGGGCCTATCTAGGATTCGTCTAGTGATATCAGTAAGTGATTTCAAATTACTACCCATAAGATTACTCATTTTTTCTCCTAATACCCAATTAAGTTTATTTCTTTTATTTTTTGTTTATTTGTGGGATTAATTGGCCTTCTCTTCCTTTGTCACTTAGAGAGAGAAAGAAGTTATCGGTGACTTGCCGAAATCCGGTCGCCAGAATAGGTTAGCAGTCACCGGATTTCTCTTAAAACCTCGCTAGAGGTCCCAAAGATGTTATCAAAGATCTCATAGGTCACCGGAGACTTTTATTGCCCCCAATAAAACCCAATAAACTTTTATTGCTCCCCAAAAAAAGATTTTGAATTAATGTAATCTCCTCATGAACTTGTTCTTCAATCAAAGTTTTATTTATCTAATTTAAAGGAGATTAGTTTTATTTATCTACTTTTAGAGAGATTAGTCATTTTTCTCCCAATAAAAGGTTTTAAATTGATGTAATCTCCTCATCTTTTTTTTTTTTGGAATAGAAGTTGATTACACGTATGTAATTATATCTATAACACTAGAAATAAGCAAATCTCTGTGTCAATTAATATATAATTAATATATTTTTATTTATTTTGTATAAAATAAGCGGAATTGCAGAAATGAGAGAAAATGGTGTGAAATTGGAGTAAATTGGAATTTTCAGACAAAATGACAGAATAGTCAATGCGAGTCAATATTGGTCAATGCTATCAAGAGAGCAGAATTCAATCACTTCCAATAATATATGTGGGAGTGGGAGTGCATTGAGAAGAGAGAAGAAAAGAAAGAAAATGAGAGAAGGAAGAAGAAGGAGGAACCAAAAAAAAAAAAAAAACTTACCGATGTCAGCATGCAGTGACATCATCATCATCAGCTTTCTTTTTGCCCTCCTTCACGTGGGCTGCACTTGTATTCTTATTTTATTTATTATTTTTTGCCCTTTTTTCTTCTATCTTTCTTTTTGGCTGGTCTCTTTCTCTTCTTCCTCTCTCACGGAGACAATAACCCATTTCCTCTCTTCTTCCTCTCTCACGCTCAGATCCGATTCCAATTCCTATTTTTCCTTTTCAGCCACACCACACCACACATCATTCTCCATTTCTTCTCCTCACCAAGATCCACACCTCCTCATATTAATGCTCAAAAGTCTGGCGGTAGCCAAACCTTGGTCTAACGCTGGTCCGGCAGGCGGACCGCTACTCTGCCGCTCTGAGGATTACTGCTAGCTGCCAAACACAAGACAGGGCGTTAGAGGGAGACCGCGTTGGGCGGTCTTCAACTCTCCGATGCCTAAGTCAGTCAATGCATATAGGCAGCATAACAATGCTGAGTAGTAAAAATGCGTCATTAATGAGGAGAGAGGAGAGGACCTTTTATAGGTGAGGAAGAGGATGATCTTCTCCTTGTTTTCGATGTGGGACTGATGTGCTTCAGTTCCCAGTTTCAGTAGCTTCTGGTGCTAACTTGACACGGCGCGTGGTGGCGCGTCGGCGGTGCTTTGGGGTTGATCCGGGGCTCAGGCGGTAACCCGGCTAGCTGTCTTTACGCCAGTCACACATATGGTGGGCGTTGGTACCCCTGGCGGTATAATGAGCGTGGCTCATTATAGCTAATTATGCTTGCAAATGCACATGTATGTACAAGTCCCCCAAATCCCCAGTCAAGGAGGGCAATCTTGGTTGGGGAGTTGATCGGCGGTTTGAAGCGTTTCTCCCGCTAGACTTTGCAGAAGCATAATTAGCGTCAGTGCGTCGTCAACCATGGATTTACTGAGCAAACGCTTTGTGCCCTTTCGGATGGGCCCCTGCTAGGCCCCCCAGGGAAACCTTGAACAAAAAGTCATCCCATCACAATCACCATGACTAACGGTAGCGGGGGAAATGTCGAGGAGCAGGCAGACCAGTCCGCCGTTCCCCAACCCGCCCACCCAGCGGTAAGCATCAACCGCGCACTATTCAGCACCCCGGTCAACCCTGGCGGTGAAACAAATCCAAGCGGCAGCCGCCCCCCAGGTCAGGACCTCACCTCCTTGTATGAGCTGGCGCTGGCGGACCTCCACAAAGCAAACAGAGAGCGCGAGCAGGAACGCAAGGAAAAGGCTGAGGCCCAGGAGCAGGTGGCCACGCTGATGACACGTTTCGACGAGCTAAAGCGGGCGCTGGACTCAAACGCCAACCCAGCACGAAATGAGCAGTCACACAGCACCGGACACAGCCGGCCTACCGCTGGTATAGGACCCATTGTGCAAATGCAGGTACCGCTAAACCCACCTGAGCTGGCAGGAATGGGACCACCCCCTGTCCCCCAACTGTTGGAGCAGGAGGCGGAGTCATCGCTGCGCACCCACCCCTCGAGAACTAGAGCAAGGACTGAGGGCAGTCTACCCATTCCCGGGCGAGGGTCAGTTCCGCGGAGCGCCCGAGCGGGCCCCGCTGGCAACGCAACCGCCCAAATTTTGGAGAGGATACAGCAGTTAGAACAGAGGCTAGTCCTGGCGGAGGCAGGCACCCCGGCGCCAGCCCCAAACCCACTCTTCGCGTCCAGGCCAGGACCATTCACCGCTACAATTTTGCAAGCCGTCAGGCCAGCGTTTGCAAAGACCCCAAAAATGTCACATTATAGCGGTAAGACCGATCCCTTCGTCCACATGGACACATTCAAGAAGGTCACCAACAACAAGGGATTTGATGACGCCACCCTGTGCCACTTGTTCAGCGAAACGCTGGATAGTGAGGCAATGAGTTGGTTTTTCGAGTGTCCGCCAGGGTCCATCGGCTCATTCCAGGCGTTATCTCATGCTTTCCTCTCTCGATTCATCTTGTTGTCCGCCGGTCATCACAACACGAGCCAGTTGTTTGGCGTCCGGCAGGGAGAGGAAGAATCATTGAAGGCATTCGTCACAAGATGGCGAGCGGCAGCATCTCAGTGCCGCGATCTCGACAAAACAATGGCTTCGGCGGCTTTCAAGCAGGGACTCCTCAAGGGACCATTCCTCTATCACCTCAACTACAATCATCCAAACGCGGCGTATGATCACCTTATGAGTGAGGCGGTCATTCATGCCCAAGCAGAGTTTATCACATATGGAGAAACCCCACCGCCACCAGCAACACCAACAAAATCATCTCAACCCTCCTCCAGCCACCAGGAGACCGCCAGCAAGGCCCCCACTGCACCGCCAGCTGACAAGAAGAGGGAGTGGCAACAGGGCAGTTATCAAAGCAAGAGGCAGAAAGACAACCACTACAAGGGCAACCGCCCATCCCATCGGGACAATCGCAACAAGCAGACGGAGTCCTCTCAGCGGTATGCAGTATTCACGGTCCTCACAGCCTCGTACGAGGAAATTTACAATCAGTGCAAGGATCGGATACCACCGCCACCCTCACCGAAATTCCCCAAAAAGGGCAAGCCAAGAAACACCGGCATGTGGTGCAAATACCACGAGGACAGCGGTCACAATACCAACAGTTGCAACGCTCTCAAAACGGCCATTGAGACCCTGTACCGTGACGGCAAGATGGATCAATTCAAGGTGCGCCAACCGCCACCTGTAATTGCCAACATTGAGCCATTGGGCCGCATCAACACCATCGATGGCGGGGCTCTAATCACCAACATGTCTCACAGGGCAAGAAAGCGTTACGCACGCGCCAATCACCCAAAGGAAGTCTGTAACATCCGCTACGAGAGATCCGCCAAACTCCCAAAGTCTGGTTGGGAGCCCATCACCTTCTCAGAGGAGGAGGAGCGCGGAGTACATCTACCCCATGACGACCCATTTCTGATCGATGCCATTCTCGACAGATGGTCAGTGGGAAGAATCCTGGTGGATAGCGGATCTGCTGTCAATGTCATATTCAGCGGTTGTTACAACAACCTTAAGCGGAACAAGAAACTACTGCAAGACCATGAGCCATTGCTTAGCTTCTCCGGCGATATCACTCAGCCGCTGGGTTCTGACTACATGCGGTTAACCATCGGCTCCAGTCCATGTATGGCGGAGGTACATACTGAATTTATAATTGTGGATTGTTTCAGTTCGTATAACGCCATCATAGGACGGCCGGCACTCAACAAGCTCAAATGCATCATCGCCGGATACATGCTTCTCATGAAGTTCCCCACACCCAACGGCACGGGTTGCGTCAAGGGAAGTCAGCAATTGGCAAGAGAGTGCTACTCAACCACCATTGCGCGGTCAACCCGCCGCCACGAAATCCTAACGGTAGGAAATCAGGCACCGCAGCCAGATATCTTCGAGGATCCTAGGGATGAGGAGAAGAAATATGTGAAGAAGGAACCGGTCAATCCAGAAACATCGTTGAAGGTCATCAGCATCTCCGACGAGCACCTAGAGCGGACAGTCCGCATAGGAGCTCAGCTAGACCCAGAGGTGGCGGCAGAACTCACTCAATTCCTACGGGACAACGCCGCCGTCTTCGCATGGTCATATGCAGACATGCCAGGTATCTCTCCTGAAATCATCACACACAAGCTAACCATCAAGCCATCCTTCTATCCTATCAAGCAGAAGCGAAGGGCCTTTGACGAGGAGAAATACCGCGCCATAGGAGAGGAGGTCGCCAAGCTCCAGGGCATGGGATTCATCCGCCAAGTAATCTATCCCCAGTGGATCTCCAACCTGGTCATGGTCAAGAAGCCTAGCGGCAAGTGGCGGATGTGTGTCGACTTCAAAAATCTCAACAAGGCGTGCCCAAAGGACAGTTTCCCTCTACCACGCATTGATCAGCTGGTTGACGCAACAGCCGGGCATGAACTCCTCAGCATGATGGACGCTTTCTCCGGCTACAATCAGATCAAGATGCATCCCAGCGATCAGGAGTGTACCACCTTCACCACCGACAAGGGCCTGTACTGCTACAATGTTATGCCTTTCGGTCTGAAGAACGCCGGTGCAACTTATCAGCGGCTGATGAATGTTATGTTCGCTGAACATTTGGGCAAGATAATCGAAGTCTACGTGGACGACATGTTGGTCAAGAGTATAAAGGCCAGCGGACATGTGGCAAACCTCAAGATCATAGTTACCATCCTCCTGGCCTATGGCATGCGCCTCAACCCAGAAAAATGCTTCTTTGGCGTCACCGCCAGCAAATTTCTGGGTTATATCGTCAGTGAACGAGGAATCGAGGCTAACCCGGACAAGGTACAGGCCATACTCGACCTGGCGGACCCTGAATATAAGGTACATGTCCAGTGCCTCCAAGGCAAGTTAACCGCCCTTTCTCGATTCATCTCCAGGCTCACTGACAGGTGTGCCCCATTTTTCAAACTCCTCAAAACGACTCACAAGAAAGTCATCAACTGGAACCCAGAATGTCAGACGGCGTTTCAGGGCTTGAAGGATTACCTAGCGGCAGTCCCACTACTCTCTATCCCTGTGCAAGGAGAGACACTGTTCATATACCTAGCGGTATCGATATCAGCGGTGAGTTGCGCCATTGTCCGGCGGGAGGGACATGACGAGCTCCCGGTTTTCTACGCCGGCAGAGGCATGAACGGGGCAGAAACAAGATACCCACCCTTGGAGCAGCTAGCTCTCGCACTCATCGTTGCCGCCAGGCGCCTCTGCCAATATTTTCAAGCACACACAATCCATGTGCTAACTAATCAACTGCTGAGACAGGTGATGCAGAACCCTGAACATTCAGGGCGCCTCAGCAAGTGGGCCATCGAGCTCAGTGAATTTGACATAGATTACAAGCCAAGAACCGCCATGAAGGGCCAGGCGGTAGCGGACTTCATCGCTGAGCTCACCGAGAGTCAGCCCAATCCCGGCACGGGGGCTGAGCCCGGGACGGAAATGGTAACCGCTGAGGAGCCAGCTCCCCTACAGTCAGATTGGAACCTGCATGTGGACGGCTCCGCCAGCGCCAAGGCCAGCGGCGCCGGAGTCATCCTGACAGGACCAGGGGGGCTGAACGTGGAATACCCATTGAAATTCAACTTCAAGGCCTCCAACAATATGGCGGAGTACGAAGCACTCATTGCCGGCTTACTCCTCGCCATCGATTCAGGGGCTGACAGTGTCAACATCTTCAGTGATTCCCAGTTGGTCGTTAACCAGGTCAATAGCAGCTTCCAGGCCAAGGACCAACAGTTAGCGGCATACTTGGGGTACGTTAAGACACTCCTCAAGAAATTCAAATTTCATAACATCACACAAATCCCCAGGGAAAAGAACGCCGAGGCTGATTCACTGGCACGACTGGCAACCGCCCAGCCACATCAGAGTCCGGCGGACACAAGAGTGGAGTGTCTTGACAAGCCAAGTATCACAAAAACCCTGGCGGAGATCTTCAACATTGAGGTCAATACCAGCTGGATGGACGAAGTCCTTGAGTACAAGCGCAATGGCACATTGCCGGAAGACAAAGTTAAGGCGCGACAACTCAAGCGGAGGGCAACCCGCTACAACATCCAGAACGGCAAGCTGTACCGCCAGGGATTCACCCATCCCAACCTCCGCTGCCTAACCCCAGAGGAGGGAAAGGTTGTTCTGGCAGCAATTCATAGCGGAGAATGCGGAAACCACTCAGGCGCCAGATCCTTAGCCAATCGCACAATGCGGCAAGGCTATTTTTGGCCTACTCTCGGCGATGATGCCCGCCAGATGTCGAGATCATGCCACAAATGCCAACAATTTGCTGATCTCCCACATGCACCGGCGAAACCACTATCGGTCATCATCGCTCCATGGATTCACTCAACTTGGGGCCTGGATCTGATGGGAAAATTTCGAACCGCCAAGGGCCAGTTCAAGTACATCATAGTTGCTATCGACTACAACAGCAAGTGGATAGAGGCGGAGCCACTAACGGCAATAACTACCGCCAAGGTAATTCACTTCCTCTGGAAGAACATCTACTGCCGTTACGGTGTCCCACACACAATAATCACAGACAACGGCACACAGTTCAACAACAAGGAGCTCATCTCTTTCACCGCCAACTTGGGTACCAAGATGAGTTTTGCATCTGTCGCCCACCCCCAGACCAACGGTCAGGTCGAAGCAGCAAACAAGATAATCAAAAAGCTGCTGAAGAAAAAACTCGACAAAGCAAAGGGTCTATGGGCGGAGAAACTCCCGGAAGTTCTATGGGCCATCAGAACAACCCCAACTTCCGCAACTGGTGAAACTCCTTTTTGCATGATGTTCGGAACGGAGGCTGTCCTGCCTATTGAGGTTACTCAACCTACCGCCAGAGTCGAGGGCTACCGCCCAGAAACCAACACTGACGGCATCAACCTGGACAAGGACCTCCTGGAGGAAAAGCGACACAAGGCCCACTTATGCAACCTGCAAAACAAGCAGCGGGTATCGCGTTTCTACAACGCCAGAGTCAAAGCCCGGAACCTCCAACTGGGAGACTGGGTAATGAAGGAAGTCATTCCACCGCCAACAAAGCTTCGCCCAACTTGGGAAGGTCCATACAAAATTGTGGAAGTCGTCAGCCCAGGCACCTTCTACTTAATGGACAAGGATGGCGTCACAACGACCCACCCTTGGAATACCGAACACCTTCGGTATTATTACAAATAGTCATGCCGCTACCCAAAGGCATCTTGACTTAGCTAAATTTTTGTTCAATATTTAGCTAAGGGAAGCTACCCAACGGGTACTACCCCCCTTTTGTAAACGCTGATCAGTCAGCTATCAATGAAACGAGGAATTATTCAAACCATTGTTACCAAGTCTAGCACTGAGGGCAACTGGCAACGCCAGGAATCGTCAGCGGACCACGTCCGCTACGTTGTGCACTTGGACCAATTTTAATTCCTTTAATGTTTCATTGCTTGGCAAAAGAAAAATCTCTAAGTCAAAACTCTAGTGGTACAAACACATCATGACAAACATCAAACTTTGAAATTTCATTTCAGGGCTGAGACTCCCCACCCAAAGTTGTTCATTACTTCAAAATGTCGAAACTCAGCCAACAAAAAAAAAAAACAAAATAAAATAAAAACAACACATGTAGGAGCTCAGCTCTTCGGGTTGGCTTCAACATCTCCACCTTCCGCAGGCGGCTGTGGTTGTGCGCGGCTTGTCTGGTCAGACCCTCTGGCGGTAGGACTTGGAGTCTCTATGGTGCCATCCGGACGAGTGTGTGCCGCCAGGAAACCGGCACGGGACACCTCCGACTGGGTAGGCAGAGGAGTCTGCTGAGAACCATCCGCGGGCTGTGCACCACTTTCCCCGCTTCCTGAGCGCACACCTTCAGGCTGGACAGGAACCGCAGCTTGCACCGGCGGAGCATTTTTGACTGGCAGAACAGGTGGCTGGGACGCCTTCGCAAAGTCAATGGCGCCCCTCTGCTTCAGTATCTCCACGTTGGCTAGGGCGCCGGCCTTCGCCGATTCAGTCATCGCCTTTTTGTACTCCGCCGACTGTTTGAATTTCTCCACAGCGGCGGCAGCGGCACGGGTCCCTTCGTCCCGCAGGCGAGCTACCTCAGCCTCCAGGTTCGTCACCGCTGCTTGCTTGGCGGCAGACTCCCGCTGCAGGATATCAATCTTTTTCTCCTTAGCAGCCACCCGCTCCTGCAGCAGAGACATGTCTTGTTCCATCCTGGAGATGTCGTTGTTCCGTTCCACGTCCCGCCGGATTGCCACTTCCAACTTGCCGCGAGCATCCGCGGCGTCGCAATCCGCCTTCGTCAGGCGCCGCTCCACATCCGCCAGCCTGTCCTTGGCGTCCCCCAGTTCCCTCTCGAGACCGCTGATCTCGTCCCTGAGCTGCCGCTCAACCCCGGGCTGCTTCTGCGCCGCCATGAACATCTCATGCAGCCCAACCGAAAGGTGACCAAAAGCTGAACTGAAGGGTGACCCGTCAATCGCCGTTGGGCGGGAAATCCCCGCCAAACCACCAAACCCCAGTATCTCGCAGAGGTGGTGGAGAAATCCCCGTTCATTGTCAGTCATGAACTCGGCATAGGCGGCAAACGAGTCCAGGTCACTCGCAGGCGCCTCTTCTGCAGCGGCCACTGGCGCCTTCAGCGGAGCTTGGCGGGCCTTCTTTTGCTGGCGGACCCCGATAACCTCATCATCATCATCATCATCATCCTCCTCGTCGGAGTCAGTCTGCCGACGCTTCCGCAACAACCGCGTCTGTCCAGCGGCCGCAGGCCTTGACCCCCGTTGCTGTTGACCCACCGTAGCGGCAGCCCCCGCCGGCCGCACCACCTTTTGTGGCCCACGTCCCACGTTGGGCACTCTCTCTGTCTACGGCGCGGCGCCAAACCCCTTCTTTCCACCCCCCACATTGGCACCCGTCTGAACTACGGGTAGGCCGTCGGCCCCAAGGTGGGAATGCAGCGGCATTGGCAGCACCACCGGGACCTCGGATGGGCTCACCGCCAACGTCACCGGGTCTATCAATGTCTTTTGAGCCGCATCCCCTGAGGCATACATGGCCTCCAAAAAGTTGTCAATCTCCGCGCGGTCCATGCCTTTGGCAAATGCGTCACGGCTCCTAGCGTTACCTGGCGGCGTCTCTAAATACACAGAAACCAACTCAGTCAACCACAGGGCCAAATTAACTAAGTGTACAAGGTAGCGGAGATTTCTTACCAACGGCGCGAGTCAATCGTTGATCGACCAACAGCTCCCAACCGGTAAGTAGGCGGAAGTCCAACAAATTGCGATTCCGCCAGCAACCTTTGATGCGCGCCACACGACACTCTTCTTCACGAGTCAGGTTGTAGCGCAAGCCCACTGCAAAACAAGGATAAACGTTAGCAGGGTTCAAGACTAAGCACCACGTAAACCGCCAGCAATATTCAGCGGAGACCGACAAACCACCTCGGATAGGTTGGAACTCTGACTTAATCCTAAACGCCGGTTCCCCGTCATTGGATTCCGCCTGATATTCCCACCCTGTCGTGGCAACGCAAAATGTGTCCCGCCAATACGACATAGAATCCCTCAGGTTCTCTATCAACTTGGGGGCTCCCTGGCGGCGACTTAAGTTCACTTGGCCTCCGCAGCCCTGACGCTTCACATACGTCAGCTCATAGAAATGCAGCACCTCTGCCACGGTTGGTCCCTCACAGCCGGACAACCGCCACAGCGAAGTCATCGCCAACATCAATCGCCACATGTTGGGGCAGACTTGCCCAAAGGCTAGGCCGAACTCGCACACCAAGATCTGAAGACTGGGCACGAGCGGTAGTGTCACTCCCTGGCGGAATATTGCCTCATGCACAGCGGCAAACCCCCAGGGAAGAATTGAAGCCTTTTCATCCACCGTCGGTGGACGCAGTTTAACCGCGCCGGGCAACCGAAACATCCGCTTTATCCGGTTGACATTGGCAACGGTCATCCGCCCTCCCGCCTCGTCAATAGGAATCGCATCCGGAAGAACCCATGCCGATTCGGTATCCTCCCCTGTCGCATCTCCCCCGTCAGCGGAGCCACTGGCAGCGCTGTTACTTGCCAACCGCTCCTCACGCCTATTCTGAGCAGCGGCAGCCTCCCTGGCCCTAGAACTCTTGGGGCGTGAAGCACGACCCATTACTACTTCCCAGGGTATGGTTTGTAGCGGCTCGATGTCTAGCGGTTCTGGCAGTGAGGTTCCTGCACGGGCAGACGGACGCAACGAGTCAATAAAATTCCTATCCGCCGCGCTGAACGACACGTCAAACCCGGAATCCTCACTGCTCGAAATCTCTACGACGCTAGCCATCCCAAACCCTAAAACCCAAACCGGTCAGTTTACACAAGATCTAGCCTTTACCTATATTCGTTTAGTGCAAAAACATCAAGAATAATTACCCAGAAAAATACCAAAACAAGAACAAACGCACACTCAACCCAGACTCGACCATCTAGCAAAACCCAAAACCCCAACTCTCTGTCAAACACCATAACCTCCCTCAAATCTCTCTCTACACCCTCAGAGAACACCAAAGAAACAAGATCACACCATTAACAGAAATAGCAAAACCCAGAAACCACCATTGCAGATTCAATGAAACAGGAAAAGGATTCGAAATACCAACCTCACGTCGAAGCTGTGGCATGCAACTCGTCTTCACTAACAGATATTTCGTCCTCTCGAGTCCGACAAGCTCCACGCAAACCGGGGAATCTTCTTCGCAATTCACAGACGAACAAGGCTCGAAGGAGGCGACTCAGATTTGAAGATTTTCCAGAAGTGTCGAAACTCGCTGAGTTCCCCCCCTTTATGTCAACATCAAGCAATCCTGAGCCGTCCGCTAGAAAACGACATCACGTAGCAACAGTACACGTGTCCCACGTCTTCAATGACTCCTCGGATTAACCGAGGCGTCGCCTCGGTTACGAAATCCATCATTACTCGCATTAATGACGAGAAGACGGCTAGGCTTAGGAGACAAGCCTCAAGACGCTAACCCTCTAGGAGTTGGCCACGTGTCAACCGTCGTCTCCTTTAGCTTCCAAGGGAAGTAACCACTTGAGAAGAAAACCCCCAACCATTGGAAGTCTCCGCTGAGCGAAGCCCCGCCAGCGGATCTTCACCTGTCATGCTCCAAGTGACGGAATCTCCGCTGAGCGAAACCCCGCCAGCAGATCTTCACTTGTCATGCTCCAAGTAACGGAGTCTCCGCTGAGCGAAACCCCGCCAGCGGATCTTTACTTGTCATCCTCCAAGTGGAGTCTCCGCTGAGCGAAACCCCGCCAGCGGAACTTCTCTTATCACCATCGAAGTCTCCAACGGAACTTCTCTCGTCGTTCGGTAAACGGGGCGTTCTCCGCTACACAGCACACCGCTAGCGGACCCCCTTTCTCATCTGACAAGCCGCGTACTTTATTCAGCGCAATACCGCTCAATAAAATACCGCCAAGCACGTCTACTTGACGCTGCTTCCTGCTACATCTAGCGGGGGACTTCCGCCAGCGGCGGATCCCAAGGCCACGCCTCTGACAACGCCGCCACGCGGAGTTACGGTCAGAATGTCCCTACGGGACACGGGGACTAGTCAACAGTCTACGACAGCCCTGATCAGGTACGTTGACCCCCGTCATTTGGGTGCTAAGATTGGGCTCGCAACCCAACACCCTCTGCTCCGTGCAGCTCCCCCTCAACAAACAATAATAACGACCATCCGGAGGTCCATCTTAGCCGGGGAGTGGGGGACTCCCTGGGGGGCCTAGCAGGGGCCCACCCGAAAGGGCACAAAGCGTTTGCTCAGTAAATCCATGGTTGACGACGCACTGACGCTAATTATGCTTCTGCAAAGTCTAGCGGGAGAAACGCTTCAAACCGCCGATCAACTCCCCAACCAAGATTGCCCTCCTTGACTGGGGATTTGGGGACTTGTACATACATGTGCATTTGCAAGCATAATTAGCTATAATGAGCCACGCTCATTATACCGCCAGGGGTACCAACGCCCACCATATGTGTGACTGGCGTAAAGACAGCTAGCCGGGTTACCGCCTGAGCCCCGGATCAACCCCAAAGCACCGCCGACTCGCCACCACGCGCCGTGTCAAGTTAGCACCAGAAGCTACTGAAACTGGGAACTGAAGCACATCAGTCCCACATCGAAAACAAGGAGAAGATCATCCTCTTCCTCACCTATAAAAGGTCCTCTCCTCTCTCCTCATTAATGACGCATTTTTACTACTCAGCATTGTTATGCTGCCTATATGCATTGACTGACTTAGGCATCGGAGAGTTGAAGACCGCCCAACGCGGTCTCCCTCTAACGCCCTGTCTTGTGTTTGGCAGCTAGCAGTAATCCTCAGAGCGACAGAGTAGCGGTCCGCCTGCCGGACCAGCGTTAGACCAAGGTTTGGCTACCGCCAGACTTTTGAGCATTAACACCTCACTAAGATCCACCTCACTAAAATTTCATCTTCTCATCAATTTCACAAGATTCAAAAAGGAAGCACTTTAAGCATAAAGGGTTTAATCACCACTTGGGTAAAAGGGAGAAATTATAATTTCAAGGCTTGTTATGTTTGCTTTTTAGCATTTGTAACTTGTTTTGGTTTTTCTCTCTCTTCTATATCTTTTCCTCTTTTGTTTGTATGAAATTGATGGAATTGATGATGTATATATTTATGGGTAGTGAGTAGAAATTTTGTTGGGGATCAGGGTTGTGTGCTCTAGCCCAAATTTTATGTAATGGATGCCTATTTTAATGTCATGATGCAATTTAATTTGATGGATGCTTATATCAATTTTGGTTAGGTTGAAATGTATGTCTAGGAACCTAGTCAACTCTACGGTATGTATTTTGAGCATGTTTAGGATGGAGTTAAAGACTTGACCTCATCTTATTCCTAAGCTAGAACCCTCAATTTGGTATTGCAGGGGTTATAAGCATGGTGATTTACACCCGCCACGTGATTGCGAGGGTGAATCACTTAGTGGTCTAATTATTGAGCTTTATGCCAATTAGAGCAACTTAGAGACCCTTGAACTGACTCTAACTCTCTTTAATTGAGTTTGTGTGACCTTTGAAACGGCACATTAATACTATAATTGAGAAAATATGGTTATTGAGCTTTGAACCGCCTTGAATATAACTACCGCCTAATAAAAAATTTTGCGTCTACATTAGATAGCTTCCGACACATAGGATTTGAGTGAAGGAATCTCCCTAGCATCCAACACTCTGTTGTCTTGAATTTTTCGCAAACTACTTTATCATTGCATTTTCATTTTAGTAATTTTCTATTTTTGGTTCTCATATTTAGTTTAAGTTTTCACAATCAAAAATCACAATTTCAGATACTTGTTGCTAGGATAATTTGTATTTGTGCTTAGTTGTCCGTAACTAAGTGGGGTTCCCTATTCTCTTGGGTACGATACTTAGAGCTTAATTTATTTGCCCTAAACTTGATGACCGTGTTGTATTACACGTGAGGCGCTAGTATATGCACCGAATCAGAAGTTGAATTCATTAGATCAACAGCAAAATGGTTGTAGTTTACCAAAACTTACATAAGATATCCGGCAAGAAAATCCGGAGTGAAAAAATTAAAGATTACTGAGACACTCACATTTAAGCGAGCCTATACAAGAATGAAAAAACCTCCCCTCTTACGGAAAATAAATTATTCAACTAGCCCCTACTTGCCAGTCATGCAATTGTGGTACAAGTAAGACACTAGAAACTTCATAGAAGACACATAAAAGTTAATCCAACTTCACATAAGCTCAATACCCTAATACATTAGTGCCCAGATTGCCTTGCCCTAAGCCCAGCCTGTAGGCCCATGCCCAACTCAACACTTGACTAGCAAGAAGACTCCCTTGCGCCATCAGCCTAATGATGAGCCCAGGCCCAACCCCAAGCCAATAGAGGAGTCGCCTCCACCATCTGCACCGCCGCCCAGTTTGGCGGCCGTCTCTGTCCACAGACCATGTCCAACCGGCACTGGTGTCAAAAACTGAAACACCAAACTTGCCAAAACTCGGCCTGGAGCACCCCTGCAAACCGCTCCAACAAGTGATGAAACCGAAGAACCAGATCCCAATCCAGTAACCTTCGAACAGATTGAGCCTTCCTCCTTCGAGATCCGACGATATAGATCTAAGAAGACAACGTCAAGAAACAACCACCGTACTCTGCAATCGGAACAATCCAAATGGAAAGCCTCTAGTTCGTGCCTTCCCCTGCGCTCGATAACACCACTTGGAAAACACCTCGTTTGGCCGAGACCAAACACTGAGCATTGACGGACCAACCGAGCGCTGCCGGCTACTGCTTGCTGAATCCCTCCCCTCATTTGCAAACCTTGCAAACCCTAGAGAGAGAAACGGCGTTATTCTCCCAAAATTAGAGGGTTCATGTCTTCTTTCCTCACAAGAAAATTGTAAGCTTATAATCCCCTCATCTTCTTCCTCAATCAAAATTTTATTTGTCTAACTTTAAGGAAATTACTCTCTGTTCCCCAATAAAGATGAGATTTTCAACGAAGTCTCCGATTTAATTATTTGGAGGCCAGACTTGTCTTTTTACCTTTAAATGGGGTAAGTAGGCATAAAGTAAGTGGGTTCCTGTTGGGCCAAATTTTGGACATTTTTGTCAAGAGCCTTAAATTTTAATGAATTGTTTCCGATGGTACATGAGTTGCAACTATTTAATAATTCTATAATACAATATTTATTATATTTCTTTATAATATAAAGATAACATATAATTTATAAACAATAAACTTATAACATTAGATTTTAATGAATAGGTTTCGATGGTACATGAGTTGCAACTTATATTTATGATATTGGTTTCGACTAATTTTAATTTTCGGCACTATATGAGCATGGCACAATCCGCTTATTGGCCAGGCACAAGCATGGCCCTACACGTTGTGGGCTTGGGCTGTAGATCGGGCTGGGCCTAATGTTTGAGTATATGGGTCGCCCCGAACCTGATAAAAAAATGGGCTGACTAGGGCCGGCCAGAAACTCGATTGTTCCAACAAGGTCAACACCTATCGACGTTGAACCTAGGTTTGAATGGGCTTGGATGTGTCTTCAAGACTCACTATGAAGGACAGAACCCAATGACTCGAGCCACAGGCCTTGAGCCCAAAGTGAAGACCCGCAATTGTGACCTTATGTGGACCTGCCCTTGCATCTCCTAAACCCAACTCCGACAAAATTCCC
Organism: Rosa chinensis; assembly: GCF_002994745.2. Taxonomy (NCBI): domain Eukaryota; kingdom Viridiplantae; phylum Streptophyta; class Magnoliopsida; order Rosales; family Rosaceae; genus Rosa; species Rosa chinensis. The sequence goes on along the minus strand of NC_037088.1, from coordinate 15,179,916 downwards.
TTAAATATTAAACCGTAGTTTGTCCCATACTGAAACACTCCGCACTCGCAGTACAAACCCCTCTCCTGTCCTCCCGTCTCCGCTTCCAGCCGCTGCCACCGTCAACCGCTCGCTCCGTCTCCGATTTGGGTACCTATTTCCTCTCCCTCTCTTTCTTTTGTTCTTTCAATCTATATTCCCTAAACTGTAATGGCTTCCCTTATCTGGGTTGCTATGTTTTTCAGCTTCTACTATTCTTGGAGTATCGTTTGAGCGACTGATTCCTACCTTTGCCACTGCTTGTAGTGCCCATGTTCCCTTAGTTTGTCCGTGCTCTTCAAGCAAATAGTTTACAATTATGCCCTTCTTTGGTTTTGGAATTTGTTGTTACAATGGCATAATCTGTAGGAATTTTATTTATTTTCCTAAGAAATTTAGAGCTAAACCCAAATCAAATATAGTGCCGCAAGGCTTGCATTTTGTGGGTTCTATCTAAACTAGGTTATAAATTTATTTATTTTCTGCAAAAGCTACTGGAGCTCTGGCTCTGCTGATAGTTTTATATAATTCTAAGTTTCTACCAATTGGACGTTCCACCCAAACTGCAAAGTGATTGGGTTTCTAGGAAATATGGTTGGGCTTATGGTTCGACCCTGACTTTGTTAACCTAGTTCACCACGATAGCGTTTGCCTTGATTTTATGCCATACATATTCTTGACTACTTATTTGTCTTCCATTAGATGGATAGTTTTGAGTAATCTTAACATTACAGCATTGTTCAGTGTTTTAAAAGCCAAGTTGTCAGGCTGGTGGCATTGCTGGTGTTTGTAGTTAGCCATGCATAAAATCCTGTTTTCCTGGAAACATTTACAGGCGGCATGATTGAGGCCATTCCATTAAATCCGAATTGGTTAAGTTGCCAAGTTGACAGGAACAGAAAAGAAGACTGCTAGTTCAGTTGCTATAGCCTAACGGAGGACACTTAAAAAAATATGTACATAGTTAAATTGAACTTAGCAGGCAATAGGCTATTGACCTATCCCACCCCCTCAGGCCCATCCTTAGTCAGCCTTCATTCTCCAGTTGACCTCATTGAAATGTTGTCAAACTCCCTAGCAGCCCAAATTGTGAATGAGCCCTTGAGTTTTATGTTTTTTGGACTCCTTTTCATTGATCAATATTTCTTATTTGGTTGCCAACGTTAGGAAGCTCAGTAGTCACCTTCACAGGACCATTTTCCAATTTCAGCTGTTCCCAACTCAAGAAACATTGAGGTTCATTTTTGTCAAACTGTAATTTGTCTTTCTGGAATATGTTTCCTAATTTTTGTTCTCAAGTTATTCCAGCTCCTCATACTTGGATTGTTGATTTTCTGATTAACATGGATATTTGGGTAGTTCATTCTTGATCCTTTTGTGTAGGGAATTGCTACCAATGTTCTGGAGTTTTTTGGGTCTTACTGTTCACTGATAAGAGTAGTGAGTTTGGGAACTGTGGGGTTACATCAGGGTTGGAGGTGTTAGGCTTCATGTGTTTGGTCATACATATATCGTATGGAAATGCTTTTTATGTTTCCAGCACATATGGCTTAAATTACAATGGCCTTCAAAATGCTTGTCATATCGAGGCATCTAGCACTGTCTGTTTTATTTGGTCAAGATGAGCGCTTTAACTTGTTTTACTGAATCTAACTTAAAGACTTCGAATATCTCTTCAGTCCTCACGCACCCCAGCCCTTAAGTTCTAAACGAGGGATGATCAATTCTTTGTGGTATTATGTGTCTCCCCTAAACATTCTGAACAGAGGAATATTAATTCTTTGGTATTATCATATATATCTTTTCTGTTTTCTCCTTGAGTATACATTGTTGATTCTGACATTCTTTCTCTCTGTCTCTTTCTTGCAGAAACTTTTGCTTATCAAGAAGCCTCAGAATTGAAATATGTCCGGTGGCCCTGGTCTTGAGTCACTTGTTGATCGTATGGAAATTCTTGACTCTCTATTTTCATTGCCATTAACTCTTTTGATTCTTATGCATGAATATAATTTTTGTGTCCAGCGGTCACAAGTTCAAGCCTTCAAGGCGAGGATAAGCTTTTTGCATTTTTTTGTGACAAATGGATAATCCAACCAATAGACGAAATAATCTAACCCAGTCTATTTGGAAAAGTATTACTTGTTGAGCATTTCAAATTTCAGACTTCTCTCTCTAACTGTTAAAACACTTCTATTTGCAGAAACAATTTCAGTTATCACAAATGATGGACGCAATATTGTGGTATACTTCACAGCAATGCACCTTTACATCTTTTTAATCTAATTAATTGTAACTATTAACAATTTTGATTTTTAATTCAGGGAGTCTTGAAAGGCTTTGACCAGGCTACTAATATCATTCTTGATGAGTCTCATGAACGTGTCTTCTCTACAAAGGTTTGCATCTTTACTATTACTAGCTTTCAAGCTCCTACTGTATCCTTATTATTCCTTTTTTTTTTAAAATGACTTGAATAATTGGACTGAGATAAAGGAATTTAGGAGTCATACTTCTGGCAGTTGAAATTATCCTCAGTTTTCCAGATTAATGCTGTCTGATACTTGTAGATTTGGTTACTTCTGCATTAATGCCAGTTAAACTTACCTGTCTGGTTTTATTGTCCCACTGTCTATCACTGGGCTAACTTGTTCATTCTGACTGGCAGGAGGGTGTTCAGCAACTTGTGTTGGGATTGTATATAATCAGGGGCGACAACATGTAAGTGTGAACAAATTAATTTATGTAAATTAGTTTCATGTGAGTTGTTGGGAAAAGGTTTCTTTTGGTAAACAAGTATTTTCTGTTGGTTGGTTTTTTGTAAACAAGTTGGTTCATATTTTGGCGCTTACAGATTTCGTTGTATTTGATATAATCTGTATCTTTCTATCAATGCAGAAGCATCGTTGGGGAACTAGATGCAGATCTTGATTCAAGCCTTGACTGGTCGAAGATGAGAGCGTATCCTCTGAAGCCTGTCATCCATTGACTGATTCATGAAAGCCATAGAGATGTTGTAGGCTCGATGAGTAGGTTATGGCGAACCGAACAAATGTGTTACTTATAGGTGTATAATGATGGACATTCGGGTTTGTAATACTCATTTGGTTTCTAAACTGTTGGATTGTAATTCTACTTATGCGCTAGACAATGAATTGGTCATAATGTTCCTATTCGTATTCTTTTCTCGAGTGCTGATGTAACAGAGCAGAATTTATCAGCAAGAATATGAGTGATATTTAATTACCCCCTTTTGAATTCATTCTAAAGCGCCAAAATGTTTGGTTTTTTTACCTTTTGCGATACAGGCCAATATGTTTGGGTTTTTCTTATATTTAGTTGCACTATTGATGGTGAAGCTCTTCGAACCCCAATTCATTTGATTTTCTAAACCAAAACTTCATTTCTTTCGTAGGCGTCTCTACTTTACCTTTCACTTCGAAATTTAAAAAAAAAAAAAAAAAAAAGAAGATCTCCAATCAAACAACCTTCACTGTGCATACTCTGCACTCCAGGCTGGGACCTTAGTGCCGACTTGTGCATGTTTGATTCTTGTTTTTCAAGTCTGCAATCTTATTTCAATTTTTGGGATAGGGCAACTTCTAAACAAACAATCGTCTTGGGCACAATACTTCAATACTTTCTCCAAGTATAACTGGCAAATTTTTAACAGTGTACTAGTAGTATAACAAAATTATAATAGAACATCTCATATGTCACAAAATTTGTGTCAAATTTGAATTTGAAGGCCAATGTTGCAAATGACATTTTGCTAAACTTGTCCAACAAATGGGTCATTTAAGATCGTAGAAAAGGGCAAGGTGTTTGTGTTTATTTGAAGCACTCAATCAAGCACATCTTCCTTCTGCTGCTAAAGTTTGAGGTCCTTCATCATCAAGTTTCTAGTTACATATACACATCAAGATCCTGCATCATCAAGTTTCTGGTTGCAGAGCTACATAGATTCTTCATTTCAGGCATCTTCTCTAATTTCTAGGTGACCTTGGTCGAAGATATATATCAGTTGGTGGTTACCATCTCCCTTCACTCTACTATTTGGTTTGCTGTTACTCTCATTGTCTACAGAAACTATGTATATGAAGATCTTCATTCCAATTTGGTACTCAAATTGGAATGTGCTTCATTCTTTATTGTTCTTACAAATTTTCATGATAATCAGATAAGATCTGAAGAAGTAATTGATATTGCCTACAAGATTACATCTTTATTCTGCTTACTCCAGTTTTCGGCAAATTTTGGTAGTATAATGTGAGTAGAAAGGGATTTGACAGATTTGGAAGATCTACCAAATTTGGCAGATCGGCTTGGTATGCAAGATCCACGAAAGATTTGGGAGATTTGCTGAAGTTGGTTTCATCTGCCATTTCTTGTCGTTGAGCCTCCAACTTGTCATTTGGCGGATGGGTTGGAGTTTCTCTTATATACTAATTCTCAACTGTGTCAAGTCTACTCTATCAAAGCTAATTGAGGGACTTGCTGAGTTAAATCAGCCAAAACATGAAGAGATTAAACTATTGACTCGAAGTCTTAAACCCAGTCCCTATTCCCCGCCTAGGCTCGAAACTAGATCCATACTCGTCAACAACCAAAGTTGACCACTCCTCGCAGACTATTGAGTGATGTCAATTAGAGAGAAAGAAACCAAGGCACGTAAGATCGCACAATTCACAACAGTGAGTGCCCAATTACCCATGAACACCATGCATGGGATCATGTAGGCATACCCCACGAGGGTTGGATTATGCCTAAAAGACAATCGACATGGCAATATATTGTTGAATCTTATGCAGCAATCTATTGTCGAGCGCCCCCTGAAAGGGTAAGTGGTAATATCAGTCAATCGAACAGGCGACCAAACAGAGCTTTTTTGAAAGCCTGACTTGTCTGGATTAATTTCAGGAATCTTAAATCGTAAGGACGAGATTGTAAGAATGTTACAATCCCAAGACATTTACTTTGCGAATCATTACGTCTTGAACCATAAGATGATCTATTAAGACTAAAGGCGGATTCATGTCGTATTATGTAATACATCTCCGGTTAAGAGTAGTTAATTTCAAAAGTGTTTGACTAAAATATCATATAAAAATCTCTAACGTCACTCAAATATCCACAACCTCATTCCCGATTTCTCAGCCACCCTCCTCCCTAATCCTAGCTGCTATGCAGATAGTCTCCCGTGTCCACATAGGTCTATCTGAGACTTTATCCCAGTCTTTAGGACCGGTTTTATTGCAGTTTGTTGTTGCGTTTTCTCTTACACACTAGTCATTGTGTTTACTTTTTGTATCTTCGCTCTTTTTTGAGCTTTCAATTGAAGTATTTTTCAGATTAAAAAAAAAAAAAGCCTCCGTGCATCTAGTCATAAGGGCAATAAAATCCCATGTCAACATTTGCCAAAAAAAAAGAAAAGAAGAAGATTGCAGCAGAAGGCAATGGGGAACCTTTTCTCCCCATCCAACGTGGTAAGATAATGTTAAGACAAAAAAAACAAAAAGAGAAGTGGTAAGATAATAGAAGATTCCTTTTAAGGAAAAAAAGAGAGAGAGAAAAAGAAAAAAAAAAAACTTTAGGGCTATGGGGCTGTGGGCGCGGGCCCACTAAAGCTGAAAACGACATTTAGATGTCGCAAAACGACACGGAAACCCAATGCGCCCCGACTCTCTTCCCACATGTGGGCAGTTCTGCTGTTACCGAGAGAGAGAGAGAGAGAGAATCCCAAAAAAGGTTCCGTCACCCACGCCGTAACGGCGGCAAACGGAATTCATTGCGAATCTCGTCAGTCGTAACGGCGAGAAATTTTGGCGGTAAAAAACACCTAACCCGCATGACGTGTCCTCCCCCGATTCGCCCTCTATGTATGTATGCATGTGAGTCATGATGGCATGGCATGTTGTTTTTCCCGCGCGAGACAACAGTCCAGGGTTTTCCCCCAAAAAGAGGCCCTCAACACCAAACCAAAAAAATTAGAGAGAGAGAGAAAGATAGGGTTTCCCAAAGACTGAAAAAAGAGCTCTGCTTCCCTCTGTTTCGATTCCGATCCCCCCAAAACGCCGTCGTTTTCGTTATTGGGCCTCGCCGGATCTTACTCCCCCCCTTTCTCACACTGAAATATCACGCAGATCTGTGCCGACGAAAATTCGTAAGCTTTTTTTAAAAAAATTTCTCTTCGTTTTGTGAAGGCTTCAATTGCTGGCTCTGGTTTTCGCTGTCACGCATTTTGTGCTTTTTCGTGGGTGGGTGGGTGCTTAGGTTTAATTCCCACGGAAATTGATTTTTTTTTTTTTTTTGAACTTGAATTTCGGTGAAGAAATTGAGTGATTTGTGTTCTGGGTTTCGAAAATTTCGGTTCTTTTTGGGACGAATTGCAGAAATTAAGGATTTGGGATTGAGTTTTTGGTTTTTTTGGTTGAGCTAGGGTTTAGATGAGTCCACCGGCTGTGCTGAACATGGAAGATACGAAGCCGGAGGTCTCTGCATCCAACAATTCGAATTCGGGAACTGGAGATTTGGACCCTGTTAAAGCTCGATTTACTGATTTGTGCAAGGTTGGTTTTTTTTTTTTTACTGTGATCAGACTTGCCCAGCTGGTCTTTCTTGTTGTAATGCCACTGTGTTTAATGTTTAATCTTTCGATGATTCCGGTGTACAATTTCTTTCTCTGAATATATATGATGTTTGCAGAATGGATTGTCGTTGGACGAGAACACGCTGACGCAAGCTATCAAGCTGCTGATAGAAACGAAACATGTTCTAATATCAAATCTATCGGCTATCGGAAATGGAACGGTAATGTTTTTATCAATTCTTGAATGTGTAGTGACATTATTGATTCATGATGAAAGAAAGTATCGTTTAATAGGCAACTTAACTACCTTTCTGTGTGCAGCCTGAAGAAGCAGAGCGGTTCTGGTTTTCGTTTGTTTTGTTCTCGGTGAAAACATTGAGTGAGAAGAGTTCTGATAATTCACAAAGGGGGTCTGATGATAATGGATTCTCTCTCATCCAAATTTTGAGAGCTGCTAAGCTGAAGTATGTTGTTTGTCAATCTGTTTTTTTTTCTTTCTTTCTTTCTTTCTTGTAGCTTATGTTGCTTGCTCATGAATTCTTCTCATTTTGTTTTTCGGTTGCTTCCAGCATTGTGGATTTCTTTAAGGAGCTTCCACAGTTTATTGTTAAGGCCGGCCCAATTTTAAGTAATCTGTATGGCGTAGATTGGGAGAGCAAACTTGAGGTATTAATTCTTCAGAGATTCAGTTACTTCACGACACTGTCTTTTATGTATTTTACTTGATCACTCATGAGTTTGAGTTCTTAATTTGTAGGCAAAAGAGTTGCAGGCCAATTTTCTGTACTTGAGCCTTTTAAGCAAGTAAGTGCCCTTTATTTTACTTATCGCGCTTGATGTATTACTATGTTACAAAATATTCTGCTTTTCCTTTAAGCTTTTCTGAATCTTGTGTACGATATCTTCAGTTAGGATGGGACCAATACAAAACTAAGCATGAGTAATATGTGTCTGTGTGGGGTAATGTTAGATATAGTAATAACTGCTTTGGTGGGAGACTGTTAGGCGTACTAGTTTTGTCTGATGGTAGTGCTTGGAATAGAAAATTGTTGATGAGGCTGTAATGGCACTGGCTGACAGTGGTGTTAGGACTTAAAATAGATTAGAATTAAATGTGATTAAAAAGGAAAGAGAAAAAAACTCTTTAGCAGCTTCGTTGTATCAGAATCTGTTGGTTTTCATCCTTATCTATCCAAAATACTTTAAAAAATGTGATGTTAACTGAAAATTTTTTTTTGCTGCGTTTTCTCGTGAAACACTATGCTTCTTGTTTGGTTATGAGTTCTTGAAAATAGGACCTTGCTACCATAAATTGCTTGCCACTGAGTGCTATAGTTACATGAATTTAGTTTGAATTTAAAGAATTAACTCGAGTCTAGGTATGCCCCTTGGTGGTTTGTCAAGTCTCAGTCTTGGTTTCTAGAGAGTACATTCAGTTGTTGGCATATGGACTTCTGATCCTTTAAAAATTAGTGGCTGAATATATATTCATCTACCATGTAGCCGGATAAGCAACTATTATGAGTCTGTTACTCCGTAACATTGACTGTAATTTTAGACATATTGGTTGTGTTAAACTGACTATTTAACTTCCAGTTTCGGTAATTTTGGTTCATCGAAGACTTTTAAATTTTGGCCAACTGAGTGAAACAGTGAGTATATATCTATAGGGTAACTGATTACCTAGTTGAAACTTGTTGTACATAATGCAACACCCCAGTTGATGAATCTATGGTTATACCATTGATCTAGATGTCTATCTAATTGATCATGAAATTTAAATGGGGTACTCTGAATTAAGCAAGCATCCATACGGGTGTCTTTCTGCTTACCGTGAGCACCTTACAGCGGTATTGCAAATCCATATATTTTTCATGATTTGTAATACATTTAGGAGAGAGTTTAAGTTGTATGGATAAGAAGTTTCCATTAATTCTACATTTTCATACTCATTGAATTTATCCAAGGGACATTTTCATCTCTCAGATTTGTAGATTATATTGCAATACTGCAGTATTTTGTGAAGTTTTGTTATATGGTTTAGCTGTGTACCTGATACATGTTTCTTCATGGTTTTGGTTTCATGTATAAAAGATATTTGAGTTAATAGTATGATATCATAAAATTTTTATGCTTCAAGGTACTTCAAAAAAGCATACCGGGAATTCTTCTTGACAAGTGATGCAACTGTTGATAAGAAGTCAGCCATTACCAGTGGAGCTGGCTATGTGTCAGAGTATCATAGATTTGGATGGCTGCTGTTTTTGGCCCTTCGGGTACATGTATTTGGGCGAGTTAAAGACCTGGTGACATGCACAAACGGCTTGGTTTCCATATTGGTTAGTTGCCTTTTTGTATTATGTAGTTAGAGTCTAAGATGCTATCAGATAGTTGAACTGCTGACATAAAATGGATTTCCATTTCAGTTAAGAAAAAGAGATTTCTGGCTCTCTCTCTATTTTAGCTCTCTACTTCACAGGTGCCTTTTTTCTTACTGCTTGATTCTGTCTTTGTACAGGCAATTTTAATTATTCACGTCCCCGTTCGCTTCAGAAACTTTAGAATCCATGATTCACCGCGTTTTGGTAATATTCCACTTGGCTTGTTAGCACTCTTTCTTTTATGATTTTCCAAGAGGATATCAAAAGTAGAAAATTTGCTTGGACTTTTGATCTCCCCATCTTTTCCCCTTTTTGGCTGTGCATTTTGGAATTCTTCATTGGAGCTCATTGATTAATGTCTAATGCAGTGAGGAAAGGCAACAAAGGTGTGGACCTGCTTGCATCACTTTGCAACACTTATGACACCTCAGAAGAGGAGTTGAGAAAAACAATGGAAAAGGCTAATACATTGATATCAGATCTTTTGAAGAAGAAGCCTTGTTTGGCATCTGAGTGTAAAAATGAAAATCTAAAGAATATTGATACAGGTGTGTTGCAAAAGTTCCTCATTTGTGCAATGGTTGATAAGAAAATCTAAAGCCGTTCTTCTGAAGTATCATCCTGTTTGATGCAGATGGTTTGACCTATTTTGAAGGACTTCTGGATGAACTTTCTTTGTCATCCAGTTTAGATATTCTAGAAAAAGATCATGATGATGCAATTCGGAATAAGGGTGAACTGGATGAGAGAGTATTTATAAATGAGGAGGACAGCTTACTTGGTTCAGGGAGCTTGTCAGGAGGGTCCTTGAATTTATCTGGTGTCAAGGTATGCTCTCAATAATGAATTCCACTATTCAGGAACATATGTGTTTTCAGATGTTCTTTCTGTTTCCAATGCTGTTATTTTGTTTATAGAAAATTTGTTGATAATCTTATTTGTACTATTATGTTAGAGGAAATTTGATTCAATGGCCTCCCCAACAAAGACAATTACAAGTCCACTCTCTCCCCATCGCTCTCCAGCCTCGCATGTTAATGGTGGTGTTAATTCAAAGATGGCAGCTACACCTGTGAGCACTGCAATGACAACTGCAAAGTGGCTTAGGACTTTTATTTCCCCACTTCCATCAAAACCCTCACCCGAGCTCGAGGGTTTTCTGGCATCATGTGATAGGAACGTTAGTAATGATGTGATACGCAGGGCGCAAATAATACTTGAGGCCATATTTCCAAGTAGTGCTTTGGGGGAGCGATGTGTAACTGGTAGTCTGCAAAGTGCTAACCTCATGGACAATGTGTGGGCAGAACAACGAAGACTGGAAGCACTCAAGCTTTATTATAGAGTTTTGGAAGCAATGTGTAGGGCAGAGGCTCAAGTTCTGCATGCTACTAATTTGACCTCTTTATTAACAAATGAGAGGTTCCATAGATGCATGCTAGCATGCTCTGCTGAGTTAGTCCTGGCAACACATAAGACGGTCACAATGTTGTTTCCTGCCGTACTAGAAAGGACAGGCATTACAGCTTTTGATCTTAGCAAGGTGATAGAGAGCTTCATTAGACATGAAGAATCTCTACCAAGAGAATTGAGACGACATCTAAATTCATTGGAAGAACGACTTTTGGAGAGCATGGTATGGGAGAAGGGTTCCTCAATGTACAATTCTTTGACAGTTGCTAGGCCTGCCTTCTCGGCTGAAATCAACCGTCTCGGGTTATTAGCAGAACCAATGCCATCTTTGGATGCAATAGCTTTGCATATCAACTTCTCTTGTGGAGGGTTGCCCCCAGTAGCTTCTTTACAGAAGCATGAGACTTCCCCAGGTATTGTTTATTTTATTTTTTTATTATTTTTTTGATATATACATATTACAATCTGAAGTACTAATGCCCTGACGTTGTATTTGGGATGTGTAAGTCCACGGTCATTGGAAATAAATTTCTATCCACTTCGTGGCTCATGATATAGTAATATGCTCAAGTGGTGAATTTCTTTTACTGTAACTTTTCAGGTCAGAATGGAGATCTCAGGTCTCCGAAGAGACCCTGCACAGAATATAGGGGTGTATTACTGGAGCGAAATTCCTTTACTTCTCCAGTGAAGGATCGTCTCCTGGCCTTAAGTAACCTTAAATCAAAGCTGCCACCGCCACCTCTACAATCTGCATTTGCAAGGTACCAATTTCTTGTCCCAGGAAGTCGTAAATGCAATTCCTTCCTGTTTCATTTATTTCGTCATGGAATTCTCTGTCTGAAATTTTTTTGTGCAGTCCAACACGACCAAATCCAGCAGGTGGAGGGGAAACATGTGCAGAAACTGGAGTTAGTATTTTCTTTAATAAGGTGCGAGACAGTGTTCCATCGCCTTTTTTTTTTTTTGTGTGTGTGTGGGTGTAATAAATCTCAGAAAAACTGCCCGGTTGACATATTACGTATGGTTAAAAGTTTTGAGGCCTGTTCATGACTTATATGTCACTGAAGAGGATTTGTGGTAGAGATACTAGTTCATGCTATCGAGGATGTGATTGTATTTACATTGACCTTATAATTTTGATTTATCGGGATTTATCTTATGCTTTATACCTATGTGAATTTCTTGTATCATAGATCATCAAGCTGGCTGCTGTAAGAATTAATGGTATGGTCGAAAGGTTGCAATTGTCTCAGCAAATCAGGGAGAATGTTTATCGCCTCTTCCAACAAATACTTGTTCAGCGGACATCTCTCTTTTTTAACCGCCATATTGACCAAATTATCCTTTGTTGTTTTTACGGGGTTGCCAAGGTATGATGTGACTTCTGACGAGTTTTCTAGGCTGCTGTTACATAATTTTAATCTTTATGTACACTCATCAATTGTTTTCTGGATGCAGATTTCTCAACTAAGTCTTACATTTAGGGAAATCATACACAACTACAGGAAGCAACCACAATGCAAACCACAAGTTTTTCGAAGTGTCTTTGTTGACTGGTCATCAGCTAGACGCAATGGGGTATGATGCCTAATCTTTACTCTTATAGCCGTTTCCTACTTAGATCCATATCAAATTATATTTCTAGTTGAATACTAAGTTCCTATCCCTTCACATGTTCTGGAACCAGCGGCCTGGACAGGAACACGTAGATATCATTAGATTTTACAATGAAGTATTCATTCCTTCTGTCAAGACCCTGCTTGTTGAGCTTGGGCCAGCTGTTACAACTACAAGAGCCAATGTAGTTCCTGAAGCTAACAACAACAATGATGGTATGATTCTGTCAAAACTGATGTCTAGTTTTTCGCTTTGTGTTTGTTGTTCCTCTTGTAACACTCGTTCTAGAACTCCCTAATAAGTCCCATACTGTTTTCATTGGCAATTAGCTCAATGTCCAGGATCACCTAAAGTATCCACCTTTCCAAGTCTCCCTGATATGTCTCCAAAGAAAGTATCTGCAGCACACAATGTTTATGTATCTCCATTGCGATCATCAAAGGTACTTGTTTAGGTTTCTGATTCTCTTTTTCCTGTTTCACATATACAGTATGCTGATTATAAAGTGGGTTAACTATTGCAATTCTGTTGTGCATCTTTTGATTTTTTGAACTACATACACGTTTTCCTTTTTTTATTTTATTCATTACTAAACCAGGAACCACATGACACTAATTGTTTTAGCACATACCCAGTATATTTATTGTTTAACTGAATTACGTACTACTGGTGCACCATGTACTATGGAGAAGTATTCTCTTTAGCTTTTTTGCTATTTTGATAGGATCTTGTTTTGTATTTTGCTTCCATGCATTCTCACTATGATCCTCTTCATCAGCATTTGGTGTATTGACTTATGTCTTGGCATTTCTCATTTTGTTATGGACCAAAACTTTGGTTTTTCACTTTCAAGTTCCAGTTGGTTGGATATAAATACCAGATATCTATGTAATGCACTTGCACATTAATATAGAGTTTGATTTAGGTGATGCAAGTGAAATTACGCTAACCTTTTCTTTGATTCCATCTTTGTTTATGTTTTGCTATGACGGTTGTAAGGTCTGTATCTTGATGATGCAGCTCTTATTCCTTCTTGAATATGATAAAAATCCATTTCTAAAACAAAACAAAAACAACAGGTCTACCTAACTTGTGTGGGGTTCACATATTCATTCACCAAAAGCCACTTCATTTTCATCTTACTAGCAATTATGCAAACACTTCACGTGTAAGATGCAAATACTGTTGCTTCAACCACCGTCCCATTAATATAGTTTAATACTGTTGCTTTCTTCTTATCTTCCTACTTTGACACTGCACACTCTCATTGTTTAACTATTTTCCTTCTCAAATTTTGACACAATAATATTCTTCTACTGGTTCTTATGAAGTTTGGTTAGTTGTTAGCTAATCTTCACGAGGTAAATATGTGATGTTAACTAAGTATCACGTGTCCTGTGACTGTATTCTTCAAGTGTTTTTAGATCCTGATCCTTGATAATGTACTCAGAAGTCCTCAATGTCTTTGCAGTACATTTTAATTCATTTTTGCTGGGAACTGTACTGTTGAATTTATTTATTCCGAGGCTAACTATGACCCTGCTACAGATGGATGCCTTAATCTCACATAGCTCAAAGAGCTATTATGCTTGTGTTGGGGAGAGTACTCATGCGTATCAGAGCCCTTCAAAAGATCTGACAGCCATTAACAACCGCTTGAATGGGTATGCTTTCAGCACAATGATGATTCAAACCAAAGTGTTTTACCAAATTAATGATTTCATCTAATGCATGGTTTCCTTTTTCAGCACACGAAAACGCACACTCGACTTTGATAATGTGGATGTTGGGGTTGGTTTGGTTAGTGATTCTATGGTGGCCAATAGCTTGTACCTTCAAAATGGGAGTTGTGCATCCTCATCGGGTGGACCATTGAAAACCGAGCAACCTGACTTGTAGTCCAACTGCTGTATAGTTTTCGTCTATGTAAATCTAGGTTTTTTGTTCTTCATATTTTATGCAATACATACTATGTTTATGACATGGGGTCCTGAATGAGTGGCGAGTTACTGTAGAATGGCCACCACAGACCCCTTTTCTCTCAAGTGCTAATGTATGTTAGTTAGGTAGGAGACTCTTGATTTAATAAAATGTTTTGGTTTTCGCCTTGGTCTTCAAGTAATTTGTATCCTCAATTCTTCTGTCAATGGAGTTCTTGGCAACAAAGTCCATTTCATTTTGCTCCTTAGTTGCATTGGTTTAATGTAAACAACAAATAAGAGAGAAGTTAAGAAAATTAAGATATGTTAACAGAATCAAAGTGTGCTAATTGTAGAGTTATTAATTCTTTCGCCTTTTTCCTCAAATTTCCACCCCCGGCTAAGATAATCCCCATAGGTATCGGCAGTCCAAATTAAGGATATATCAACAGTTCAACACTGATTCGGTTGTGGGAGATATCAGCAGTCCAAATTAAGGGAGATATCTCCGATATATCGATAATGAAGAGTATTTGTTAGGGCAGTCTAAATTAAGAATATATCAATATATCTTTTTTTTTTAATCAAGTCCACGGGGCGCAATAGTATATTCAACACAAACCAGAATAGACCATTACATACCTTTCCGCTGTCATTCAAGGACATAGACAGGCAAGAAGGTAGTGGTAATACCCAGTACACACAGTGGTACGTAGAAATAGACCCACTCATTATACATTTCAGATTGTAGAGATAGTGGAGATCCTCCTTTGGTACTACGTCGGAAATTAGACAACAAAATTATTGAATTTAGACAAACGCTAAAAACATAGGTTGGGCCAAGATTCAAAGACCCTAGCCCAAATTTAGAAGCTACTGGACTAGAGCAGACCCCAGCCCCTTGATAAATTGGTCTTTTTTTTTGTTTTTTGAGAAGATGAAGAGTATTTGTTCGGAATAGTAGATATTTTGGCTCGTAAAAAAAAGTATATATCTAGGAATATATATCTACAAATATTTCAAACCTTGATAGTGAGAATCCCAAAACAAATCCCAATAACGTAGGAAGGAAGCATATCATGATAATATGCCAGAGAAATCTGAAAGACGTAACTAATCAATCACACAATATTCGTACGTTTCTGTTTCAAATTCCAAATCGTGTAATCAACCCAAAACCCAACCCTACTAGAACTCCATATAACTCGCATTGCTACTCAGGAACCCTAACAAATTAAACCTCATCAACTTGCTTGGATCAGAAACTCTCATATCGCCCGTGGCCCTCGATCGATCTCATTGTTTACGATCATGGTGTGCATCTCTTTCTACTGATTACGAGCCTCTTTGTTTTCAAACGGTAAGTCAAAGAACGCCATGAAATGGATTTCATGACGTTTTTCAAAGTATGCTGATTTTGATTTTGATTTTTTGATTTTTTTCCAAAGTAGAACATCGACGGTGAAAGATTTATCCTTTGTTCTGTCTTGATTCTTGGCAATGACCTTCTGTTTCTGCTAATTCCTTTTTTGTTTTCGTTTGATCAAATGCTATTTCTTTCATGTTTGTTTAATTTGTTTTCTGAAAAGAACTCATCGAAAAAAAATAAAGAATTCTGAATAGGTGGATGGAAAGTTTTTCTTTTTGATATGATTGAGTCTCTATACAGGTTCGACACATCTAGTCGGAAAAAAACTAAAGTGTGCCCGGGAAAGAGAGGGCCATCTACAGGCTCAAAGCTGCCATTAGATTGTTGTAAATCTTGATCCTGAGCATGGGAGGCATATTCACAAAGGTGAATTAAGAAAGGAGGTGGAGGTCAGTGTTTTGTTAATTAATTAACTAATTTGTTTATAGTGTGCATTTTTTTTAGATAAAAACATATAAAAAAGTTGAGAAATTTTAAATACACACCCTTAATTACTTAATATACATCCCTATTATTTTATAGGTTGTCATTTAGAAGATACAAATGATAGTTTAGGTCAAAGATAATAATAGCGTATGATAATTCAGGTCACGCAGTAACTATCTAACACTAAAAAATTTATGAAAACTGCCACTTAGGTTTTCTAATCCGAGCCCAACTCTATCTCTTATTCTCTTTTCAGTTTCGCAATTTCAAAAACACATAAACCGCTCTAGACTTTCCACTGGTGAGACGATTCCAAATTCTCTTCGGCTCGACACCTACTCCTGCGCACACCTTCGATGACGACTGTTTTTCCTACACCATGCAGCGACGTCGCCTCCAGCAAGAGTGCTTCAGCAACGAAGTCCCAAATTCTAGAGTTTTGCAAACTTCCCGGCCTCAAATCGTCTACCTCGAGCTGGTAATGTTTCAGCCTCGATTCCATCGCTATCATCTCTTTGCGTATTTGGCATTGTCTAGTGATCGATGAAATTGCTTGATACTTATCTAACTTTGCTTCTGCTTCCTGCTTTGAGTTCGTTCATAGCTTTATGAAATGTAGAATTTTGGAACCAAAATTGTTTTTGAGGCCATTGTGTGACTATGTTTTGATTGTGGTGTGGCTGTGTTTTGATTTTGGTTTGATACAGAGACATGGACAGTGACATATACATTTATGTGGAGATGATGAATGTGTGTGATGCTATTTAGGTTGTATGGTTTGCTAAAATCGATGTGATGTTGGGTCAAATATATATAATGCAAATGGCCAATGAGGTCTCACTGGCCAGGTCACTAGCCAAGTCACTGGCTAGTGAAGTCACTCGCAAGGCCAGGTGTCATGTCTCTGGCCATGAAGTCACTGGCAAGGCTAGGTCCTTAGCCAGATGTGTGTTAACCTCATGTCATTGACCATGTCACTGATATGGCAAGTGACTTCACTGCGCAGTCCCTGGCTAAGTCACTGGTCATATAACTATCAATTAAAGTCAATGCTAATCTTCTTATTCTAACAATTTTGTACAGAATTTACGATTAGAAATGGCAAGAGGAAAAAGAAAAGAAATGGAACTAAGCAATGATTAAGAAGATTACAAAGAGGTCGAATCAGAAGAAGAAGATGATCAAGCGATGAAGAAGAAGAAGGGTTCGAAGAAGGATAAAAAGCAACAAAAAAAAAACAGGAAGTAAAAGATGTAGAAGATTCTGAGACAGAAGAAGAATTAGTATTACCAAAGAAAAAAGGGATACAAAGAAGTGCAGCAACGGGAGACAAATAAAAAAGGGAAAAACTGTACTAGAAGATTCTGAAGAGGACGACAAAGAAGAAGAACAAGCACAAAAAAATGTAGAAGATTCTGAGAAAGAAGAAGAATTAGTATCACAAATAAAAAAAAGGATATAAAGAAGAGTAGCAAGGGGAGACAAACAAAAAAGGGAAAAATTGTACCAGATTCTGAAGAAGAAGAAGATGTAGAAGCCGAAGTTGTGCCGAAGAAGAGGAAGAGATATTTGAAAGTAGGGCACGTGCAATATAGGTGCACAATAATCAGTTTTTTGAAGACGATTTCAGATAACTGAATGAAAGAACATTAGCTTTACTAAGGGAGACACCGTTTGGAAAGATTGTGGATGCATTCCGTGGTGGGTATATAGAGAAGAAGTCGGCAAAGAAATCTGATGATTTCATTATCCTACTCTTGTAGGCTTACAATCATGAAAAATACCTCTTTTTAGTTGGAAAGAAGAAATTTAGAATCTCCACAAGCGACATTTCAATGATCCTAGGACTACTAGCACAATGAGAGTTGGTTCCAAAGACTTCTGAGGGTGCATATGAGTCCGATTTTGTGTAGGAGTATTTCCAGAGACGAAGAGGGTTAACAAGAGTACTGTTGTGAGAATTTGAAAGACACATTGAAAAAGAAGCTAAAAATAGAGGCAGGGATCGAGAAAGATAAAAATGTGGCAAGGTTAATATTGCTGCATTTGTTAATCAAGTTTTTGTCCCCAAACGCAATGGGGACAATTTCATGGAATTATGTTAAGGCTTGTGAAAAGTTGGATGATATTGGATCTTATGGCTGGGTTAAGGAAGTCGGGAACTTCCTAAAAAAGTCTATGCATATGCTGAAGAAGAAGGAGTCAGGCAACTCATATACTATGGGTGGCTGCATCGTATTAATACTGGTCACTGTCAGACTGAATGTCACTAGCCAAGTTAGACTGCATGTCACTGGGCAATTCACTTGTTAAACTGCATGTCACTGGCTAAGTCATTAATCAATTTGCTTTTCCGAAACTAGCTTTTTTTTTTTTCCTTTTCTTTTGTCCAAGCAGTATTGGTTCTGTGAAAAGACTAGAACAATGAAGCCAACAACTGGAAGGGAGAATGCAGAGCATGAAATGAGAAAATGGGACATCAAAAGCCTGATCTTGGAAAAACTGAATGTATGTTTTTCTCTATCAAAATAGTTGTCACAGGCCAAGTCATTATACATATCACTTACCAAATCACTGTCACACTGCATGTCACTAGCCAATTCACACTTCCTGTCACTGGCCCATGTAACTATTGTAAACATGTCACTGGTTATGTCACATAGCATGTCATTGACATATTGCGGATTCTTCTTTCAGAAACTCTTCGCAAAGCTGAAAGAAGATGCAGAGGAGACAAAATCTAACGAGTTTGGTTCTGATGATGGGACGAATGGTTCGGAACCAGAGGTTCAAGCTGCTGATGATCAGAGTTCTGAAGAGGAAAAGGATAACCAAGAAGGTGAAATGGGTGAACATGAAGGAACTGAGATGACAATAACAAGATGCAACGAAGAAGAAAAAGCCAAGTGGGAGGAACAAAAAAGAAAGAAAAAGGAATAGGAGGTAAGAAGTCTGACTGTGAAAAAAAAAAAAAAATTGGAAGGAGAGATTGAAGTTGGAGAAAAATATACTGCAAAAGAAATATCAGCTGAGGGAATTGAAAGAGGACAAGAAGCTTCTGAAGGAAGAACATGTTGCCCTCGTAACAGTGAAAATTTGCCTCACATCATCAGTGCAGGAGTTAGACAAAAAAGTGAAGAAGTTAGAGGGAATGATGATTGCAATGACTCACTACCTCGAGACCCTATTGGCGACGAGGGCATTGTTTAGCTTTGGTGAGGGAGGTTTGTTAGCTTCTTAATGCCTAAGATGCAGAGACATGGTGTGAGCATTGTGTCATGTATTGTCACGGACACGTACTCAAATAGGGAACTTTTTGCTTCTCTCGTTCTGTAATGGCACCTTGCTACCCACCATAAGATAACAAGAGTGTCCTTTTAGCAACACCTCAGAGTAAACTGTGCTCAACCACTAATTATAAGCGAGGCTTGCCACTTTTCACCCAAGTGTTTCTCTCACACCAAGTAGATACCAAGACATGAATTAAATTCAACCCACAGAACCGACAAATTACCGAAAATCCAAACCTTGTGGTAACTCCTACTTAATAATGAACATGTGTTTAGATCCCTACAATAACATTCTAAACGGATGTATCTTTCCAAACTTGGATGTGCCTAGAGTCTCAACTATGATGGCTATTTATAGAGTAGCCTACTCTCGGAATTTGACAACCCAACTTCCTTAGGTACGTGTATCGAACAATGCACATTTTTCTCTTGACAATTGATATTCCCAACCGCTTAGGGATTGAGTACAGTAACTATTTGTTCTTATCTAAGAGCATCTCTAACAGTGATAGCTAAAACTGAAATATAAATAATTATTTTTTGAGTTCTGTCCTAGCAGAATACCTAAATTTCAAATTAAATTTAAGTTTTTGGTGCTTTGGGTAGCACCAAAATGAACTAAAATTATCCTATTTATCCCAGCAACATATTTTTTTTCCCACTAACCCAATTTAACTGCTAAATGACAAATTCACCGTCAGCCTAATTAAAAATCTACTTTCATGCCACTCTGTCTATCTCACCCCACAACTGGTCTCTCTCTCTCTCTGCGGGACTGCATCTCCGATTCCGAGCAGAAACAGCTCCCCCAAAAAAGAAGAAGCGGGATTCTTCTACTGATCCAAATCAGATCCAATTCGATCCAGCCATGACGCCCCGACGATCACAAGTTAGCCGCCATGCGAAGAAGACACAAGAAGAAGAGCACCGTCACAATTATAGCCTATGCAAGACTTGCTGAAAAGCCTCCTCCTGGGGTTTTGTTGAAAAACCACCGAGTAAGATCATGAAGATTACAAGATGGAGATGCAGGGCAAGAGCTTCTTCTAACGGATCTGACATCACAGACTTTGATATCTACGATCTTATGGGCATCAATAGCTCTGCGAATCACTTTGAAATAATTAAGAAAAGCATTTAGGACACTTAGGTGTCACTTGGACATTGTTGGCGCAGCAGGCCATGACATGGCCATCATTCTCAATGAAGCACTCTTCTCTCTGATCCTAATCAATGCCTGGCTTATGATAAGTTCCACATGGTGGCATGACCCTTTTTTTTTTTTTTTTTTTAACTCTCTTGTGGAATTATAGTCTATTTGTACTTGTTTTTTAATCTATATTTTTTTTTTTAATTTGGATGGAGACTACTGCTGCTTCTGTATTACAAATCAATGGTACTTCTGTTTTGCAACAGAAGGTCCGGAAGGAAAGAAAAAAAGGTCCGGAAGGAAAGAAAAAAGAAAAAAAATATTTTATTGCCCTCCAATAGACGTCTATTTCTGGGGGGCAATAGACGTTTCAAATTGATGTAATTTTTTCATTTTTTTTTTCTTTAATCAAAGTTTTATTTGTTTAAATTTAGGGAGATCAGTTCTCATTCAGGCGACTGAAAGTTCTATTAGAGGGCAATAGACGTTTATTGAGGGGCAATACATGTTTATTCAGGGGGCAATAAACCTCTCCGATTCCATATGAGATCTACAACAACCTCTTTGGAGACTTCTGGCAAGGTTTCATATACCTCTATTGCCTCCTAATTGATGTCTATTGGGGGGCAATAGAGGTTTATTTCCCCTCTATTGGGAGGCAATAGATGTATATTTTGGGGCAATAAACCTTTCCGGCAACCTCTTTGGGGACCTCCGGTGAGGTTTTCAGATAAGTCCGGTAGGCGGCGGCAGGTGACTGAAATCTCTCTCTTCCATTCTCTCTCTCTCTCTCTCTCTCTCTAAGTAACAAAGAGGTGAGGGTAAAATAGTCTCAAAATTAAACAAAAAAATAAATAAAAAAACTTAATGGGGTATTAGGAAAAACTTCCTTAGAGTGTTTTGGGTAAGGGGGAATTAAAAAAACTTAATGGGGTAAGTGGGAAAAAAATCCCTACAAATGGGGTAAATGGATAAAATCCCTTAAGTTTTAGTTAAATTGTCTCTCATCTTTAACTAAATATAGCTAGTTTTTTTTCGCTAAATTCTAAAGTTAAATTTAGCTTTTGTTTAGCTAGTCTATTGGAGATCAAACTTAGCCTAAAATTAGTAAAATTTCAAATTTTTTTATTTGAAATGAGTTTTAGGTTGGAGATTCCCTAAGTGTGGTTAACATCCCCAACCACCCCGGATTATCCGAAAGGGAGGATTACATCAAGTAACTCCTCTTAACTTCCCTTAGATAGATATGCATCGCTAACTTCTGGCAATTTCCCTCTTATATCAACCCTCTTTGCTTGCTTGAGTCATTGCTTGCTGGTTTGCTTCATTACTTGCTTGCTTGCTTATAGCCTTAGCCAGCACTATCTGTCTATTGGCCAGCCCCGACCGACAGCTTGCGGCCAACCTTGGCCAACATTGGCTAGACAGTGGCAGGAAGCGTCCACGGTAGGTTGCGGCTAGATTCGGTGGCTCTCGACAGATTGGCTTGTCAATCTTGTCAACATGCGTCTTACCCTTACTAGAAGTCTCACGCAGGTCATGTATTACCTACTCTAAATGCATGGGCTTGCCATCAGTGCTAAACTATGCTACCTCCTTGTCTACCGATTGCGTCAGTGCTAGGCAATGCCCTGCCTACCGCTTGGCCAAAGCCTTGCACATAGTGTGCCCGCTGATGTGCAGCTGAGGCTGGCTAAGGTTGGCGCAAGACATGCTAACAGGTGGTGTTTTCAACCCTTGCCATCTTTAAGGGTGTAATAAACTTGCCATTTGATCTTGAAAATGCCCTTGTTGTCAATGGGCCTTGGTTTCTTGTCTCGACATCACTCACATCGCCATCTAGATACTTTGTATCTACTTGAAACTCCTCTTAGTGTGCATAGACCTGAGCTTGCTCCTCCGTGAACCTCAGTTTATCACATACACTATCGACAAGCCATCTAGAAGCCTTGCATCTATGTAAAAAGGCGGTTTGGGGGGGGGGGGGATAATTAGATTAGGCCTACAAACAAGAAATATGGAGCAAGGGATAAACCCGACAAGATGTGAGCCTAAAGCACATGTTCTTATCCAGATGCACCAAACTGCCTATGAGTATGAATTTAGAGACATGTGGGCTTAAGGTGTTTGGGCAGAGGTCCTATCATTGCGACACAGGGATCGGGTCGAGAATCTGGCAGCCCAATTATAAGTGGGAGTAGATTGCGGTCAAAGCTACAAATAACTTATGGATAAGGCTTTTCACCCTATAAATACACCATTAAGTGGGTTTGGTAAGACATTCAGTCACTCTTACTCCTACTTACTTATAAGAAGGTTGCTCATTTAGGCATTGAAAGATTGCAAGTATAATCTAGAGACATGTGGTACGAAGGTTGCAGCAGGCATCGAAGGTTGCTTGTGAGTAGGAATCAAGAAACATGTGCTTAAGGTGTTGGCAGAGGCCCATTCGTTGCGGCATAGGGCTTGGGTCGAGAGATGGGCAACCCAATGATTGGTGATAGTAGATTGTGACACAAGAAGGCATTGAAAGATTTTTTGCAAGTATGAATCTAGAGACATGTGGTACGAAGGTTGCGGCAGGCATCGAAGGTTGCCTATGAGTACGAATCGAGAAACATGTGCTTAAGTTGTTGGCAGAAGCCCTATTGTTGCTGCACAAGGCCCGGGTCGAGAGATGGGCAACCCAATGATAGGTGATAGTACATTGTGGCGCAAGATGCAACCAACTTATAGATAAGGCTTTTCACCCTATAATTACACCCTTAAGTGGGTTTGGTAAGACATTTGATCACTCTTACTCCCACTCACTTATAAGATGGTTGCTCATTTAGGAATTGAAGGGTTTTTTGAAAGTAATTGTTAGAGCATTGTCTGAAATCCCACATTAGAAACCAAGTCCCCTATTATTTATGAAGAATATCACTTAAGTAATAGACTGCATAAAAGAATTCTGACAAAACTTGCTTAAGCAAAAAAACTCAGAATTTTAAAACATATAAGAGTAACTCCAACATCTTTCCATATTTCGATTTATCTCTATTTTAGGGAAAAATAAGCCTTTTTTGCTCGAACATATTTTCTATAACTATCTCCATTTTAGGGATGGTAGGAAATAGAAAACAAAATTCCTTAAATTTACAGCAATCTCTAAAATTTTAAGGAAAAATTATAGAGATTTTGGAGATTGCTGTAAAATAGAGAATCTGTTGGAGTTGGAAAAGAAAAATTATGGAAAACTTTGACTTTTGATTCCCAATAATACAAAAATTATAGAGAAGCTGTTGGAGTTGCTTTAAGTATACATGTATATAAAGTGGGCCTTGGGCCTCGAGGCTCTTGGGCTTTAAGGACTTAGTTAAATTCCAATAAAGGATTTTTTTTTTCTTTTGTATATTCGGATAAAGATGTTTTTGGATAACACTGATTCAGACAGTTGCAACTGTTCTGTTCAAATTCAAAACATACAAACAGTTGCATCTCCTTGTTCGAACTTTATAAAAGGACGAAAACGTTCATTGATATGCACATTAGTTTTTCCTGACATCTCTTCTACAAAAAAACTCGACAAAAACACAAGTGAAGTTCGCCAGGTTTCAAGACATCTGTGCAACGCCTTCAAACACAGAGTAGTATCCTACAACACATGTGTAGGGACAAAATTCTGTCTTAGGACATTGCTATTGCAAGCCTTTCTCTCAAGAATCAAGTCAGTGATTTTAATTCTATTTATTTCTTGTTTCATTTGTATATAAGATACAAAATTATTGCACTCGTGTATTAGGATTGATACATTACTGCAATACTTTTGTACTGTATCTATATATTGTTGTTAAATTCTGTTTATATATACTGTAATTATATATTGTATTCAGCGACTAAGGATTGATCCGAGACTAAATATCGCTACGTTTCAAACGATCTAAGACAAAAAAATTTGTACTTAAGGATGGACCAATAGGCGATTATCACTAAGACCTCTCATGCTGAGAAGCCAGATAAGTTCATCAAGGGAGTCGATTTCAAGAGATGGCAACAAAAGATGTTGTGTTATCTCACGACCTTGAACTTGGCACAAGTGGTCTCGCTAAAGAAACCAGTGGCAGAACTTCCAGTAACAGTAAAGAGATTGAATACCATTGACGCTTGGACTCATAGTGAATTCTTGTGCAAAACCTATATCCTTAATGGATTGATGATACACTCTATGATGTCTCAAATTTGCAAAAGAATTATGGGAGTCCTTGGAGAAGAAGTATTTGTCACAAGCTGCATGTGCAAGCAAATTTATCATTGCCAAGTTTCTAAACCATAGGATGTGGATCACAAAACTATTCTCAACCAAGTTGAAGAACTGTAAATCATAATACATGAATTGCACATTGAAGGCATGATTCTGGATGAGAAAAATTTGAAGCGGGAGCGGTCATTTATTGAAAAGATTCTCCATCTTGTAAGCATTTCAAGAAAACCTTAAAACATATGACTGAGGAATTGTCGGTTGAAAAAACTAGTTTTAAAAAAGCTTCCAGTGGAAGAGGACAACCAAGTAAATAAGAAGAATGATGTCTCATTCATGGAAGCCAAGGAAAACATTGTTGAAGGAGACAATTCAAAGTCCAATTAAGCCTACTTTTTTGAAGAAAAACAAAGGCAAAGGCAAGGCTGCATCTATTGCTCCAAAAAACTAAAGGTGGTGGTTGGGTGTGTGGCAAACCAGGCCGCAAGGTACAAACTTGTCGCCACAAGAAAGAGCAACATGCTGGAAACCAAGGTAACAATAACCAAGCTAATATGGCTGTTGATACTGACTTTATTGGTATGGTTTTAGAAGTTAACTTGGTTGGTGACCCAAATGATTGGTGGGTTGAACTAGTGCAACAAGGCACATATGTGCAGATAATAGGAGTCTGTTCATTACCTACCAAGAGATTGATGGCAAAAACCTATATATGCGAAATGCTTCTACATCTGGAAAGGAAGGGCACAGTGATACTTAAGCTTACTTCTGAAAACTAATTGGCCTTTCTTGATGTGCTCCATGCATTTGAAATTTGCATGAACTTTGTGTCTGGTCCTATTCTAGTGAATAAGAGATTTAAACTTGTAACGATTATAGGTGGACAGTTTGTAGGGAAGGACTACGGGCTACCGGCTACCTAGCTAATAGGCTCTTCAAACTAAATGTTTTGCTTATTGATGGTTGTACTACTACTACTACTATTAATAAAATAATTAAGGCTACTACTTACTTGCTTAAGTCCTTTGACTTATGGCATGCCAGACTAGGCCGTGTAAATTATTGTTCTTTAAAAAGAATGGTTAACTTAGGATTTCTGCCAAAGTGCAATCCTAATGGCAATGATCAACACATATGTGAAGTATGCAATGAATCTAAATTTATTAGGCAGCCTTTCAAATATGTTGACAGGTCGAATGAAGGGCTAGGTTTGATACATTCGAACCTTTGTGACTTTAAGGCAACACAACTTGCAGAGGGAACAAGTATTATATATCATTTATAGATGATTGCAGCAAATTATGCTATGTTTACTTAATTTATAGTAAAGATGAGGCCTTGGACATATTTAAATACAACAAGGTTGAAGTACAGAATCAACTTGATACAAAAATCAAGATCATAAGATTAGATAGAGGTGGACAATATGAATAATGCTTTTTCGGATTTTTTTTCTTCACATGAAATTGTTCATCAAACAACTGCACCATACACTCCACAACAAAATGGAGTTGCAAAATTAAAAAATTGAACGTTTAGAGATATGATCAATTCCAGCTCAATAGTTCTGGTGTTCCACATAATTTGTGGGGTGATTTTCTATTTGCTACAAATGAAATTCCCTTCAAGAAGACAAACAAGTCTCCTTGTGAAGTATGGAAAGGAAAGATTCCTTCTTATAAAAAGCGAAACTGTGGGGTTGTCTTGCTAAGGTTCGAGTTCCTCTTCTTAAGAGAACGAAGCTTGGACCAAAAACTACAAACATGTGTGTTTATTAGATATGCCAAGAATAGTGCGGCATTTAGATTTTTAGTATTTAAATATGAAATTACTGGTATACATGCTAACACAATAATTGAAAGTGATGATGCTACATTCATTGAACAAATATTTCCATTATCAGTTTAATATCTGATACGTGGATCAATGATCCACATGATATTAAATTAATTTTTTTAAGGGGCAAGTCCATCACAATAGCTTGCTATTGGGGCTTGCATGTGTCATCCTTGTGTTGCACTATTACAAGGTTTGGCGCACCCTACTGAAAAAAAAAAAAAAAAAAAAACCCGTAATATGCACAAATGAAATCGTGATATTAGTAATATGGATCAAGGCTTATCATCTTCTAATGTACAGAAAAATGAAGAAAACAAACCTAGAAGAGCTTAAAGAAGATTTGGGAGAATGTTTTTTCATATATTCTCATTGATATGTATAGACAATCCCTTGGTGAAGATGTTTGCGAGTTGATCTTGAGAGCAAATATAACCTATTTGAATCTCTTTGCGGACCCCTTTTTCTCGAATGTATTGGTAATCACCTTCCACATGTCTAGTTCTTGTGTGGAAAACAGTATTCAAAGCAAAAGATATGGCACTAATATTGTCACACCATAGTTTGGGGGGGGGGGGGGAGGGAGGGGAGCTGGAGAGGAAGGCTGAAGTCACAAAATAAAATTCGAAACCAGGATAGATGTGCAACAGTATAAGCCAAGTGACGATACTCAACTTATGTGCTAGAACGAGACACCCGACTTTACTTTTTAGAGCTCCATGAAATCAGGTTTGAACCTAAGTAAATACAAGTGCCACCTCTGGAGATTCTTGTATCTAGATCTCCAGCATAATCAGAGTCACTAAAACTTGTTAAGTGGAAAGTACCTGGGCGGGTGGCTTGGGGTATTTTTCAAATAACGGAGAATCCGTTTGATAGCCACCCAATGCACACTAGTAGGAGAATGCAAAAACTAACAGACTTGATTGACAACATAGGAGATATCAGGTCGAGTTAACATTAAGTACTGCAGGGCTCCCACAACACTGCAATAGTTGGTGACACCAAGAAGAGGAGTGCCATATGTGATGCTCAAACGTTTGCCACTAGTCACAAGAGTTGACACAAGCTTAGCATCTGTCATGTTTATGCGATGAAGGAGATCTAAGGTATACTTGGTTTGAGTTAAAGCAAGACCATTAGGAGACCTTACAGCTTCAATGCCTAAGAAATATTGCAATGGACCAAATCCTTTGCGGAGAAGAGCTTGCTCAGATTAGAGATTAGGATATTTATATGCTTAACATGAGTGCCAGTGAGTAGGATATCATCCACATATATAAGCAAATAACGCTTAATGGTGCCTGAGTGATAAACAAATAAAGAAGAATCTGCCTGAGATGCATTGAAACCCAAGTCCTCCAAATAAGTAGAGAAACAAGAGAACTAAGCTCGTGGTGCCTGTTTGAGGCCATAAAGAGAGCGTTGTAACTTACAAACATACTGAGGATATTTGGGATCAACAAACCTCTGCGGTTGTTGTATATAAACATCTTGTGACAAATATCCATGTAAAAAGGCATTTTGAATATCCAATTGTCTAGTAATCCAGTCAAAAGAAACTGTTAGTGCTAAGATCAACATAAAGGAATGTTTAATTAACGGACTGAAGATTTCACCATAATCAACACCTTCTTGCTGCCGGAACCCTTTGGCAACCAATCGAGCTTTTTATCACTCCACAGAACCATCAGGCTTCCGCTTAATGCGATAGACCCACTTGTTGGGAAGAACATTCATTGAGATGAACGGGGAATGAACTGCCAAGTACCAGCTTGAATGAGACCATTGAATTCACTACTCATTGCCAGACTCCATTCCTCCTACTTCATTGCCTGACTAAAACAACCTAGTTCAATTGGTTAAGTCACAGAGCTAACAACCATAGCATATTTGGGATTGGGTTTAACAATTCCACGTTGACTACGAGTAACAGGCCCATAGTTGTGTGGAATATGATTCACATCAGGGCTCAATAGAGGGGCGATGGGAGTTGTCATCGGTAGAGGGAAGAAGAAGGGGGGTTGGGGTGGAGTTGATTCTGATGGAGATGCAGGCTGAGTGCTTTGAGGTATTGATGAAGATGGTGTGTTTGCTAATTAGGCTGGTAGAAAGGGTGAAGGGTGGGTTGGTTGGTAAGAATGGGAAATGGTAGTGATTAAAGGGAATGAGTTATGTTGGGTTTAAGGAGTAGCGTCTACAGGGGGTGGTAGTAATGGATTTTTGGGACAGAAAATTGGACTTGTCAAAAATAATATGACGCGAAAAAAACTCGACCACTAGACAAATCTAAACAGTGATAACCTTTGTGATTTAATGAGTAACCAACAAAATCACATTTTTTGGAACAGAAATCCAAATTACTTTTAGTGTGAGGACGAATGTAAGGAAAGCAAGCACAACCAAAGGTACGAAGAAAAGAATAATTGGGAGTGTAGTGAAATAATTTATCATAAGGAGAGGAAAAGTTTAGGATACGTGTTGGTAAACGATTTACTAGATAGAGGGCGGTGTTAATTGCTTCAACCCAATATGATTTAGGGACTGAAGAATGGGCAAGAAGAGTTAACGCTATTTTGACAAGATAGCGATGCTTACGTTCTGCTAAACCATTTTGTTCAGGATGATGTGGGCAAGAGAGTCTATGATGAATGCCTTTTTGAAGCAAAAATTGTTTGAATGCATGACTAGTGTATTCACTATCACCGTCTATTTAGATATTTTTTTATTTTTGTGGAGAATTGATTTTCAATGCAAGTAAAAAAGGCTACAAAGATGGTAAAGACCTTAGATTTGTTTTCATGGGAAGCAACCAAACATATCGTGAAAAATCATCCACAAACACAACATAATATTTGAAACCTTGAATTGAAAGAGTAGGAGAGGTCCATACATTACTATGAATTAATTCAAAAAAAAAGAAGAAGGTAGAAATAGACTCAGACAAACAAAAGGGCAATTTAGTGGACTTGCCCAATGGACACGAATGACATTTTGAGAAAGGATGATTGTCTAACAATGAAATCCTAGATGCAAGATAATGAAGAATTTGTGTTGATGGATGCCTAAGCGAGAGTACCACACGTCCACAGTAACTCGATTTGCTAAAAAAGTAGTAAAAAGACTCGAATTATTGGATGACGATGAACCATTATTGATTGGAAAAAATCTATTATTACTCCGACCTTCCAAAAGCGTCCTCCCTGAACTCAATCCTTTACATAAAAGGCATTATGAAACATTAGAATATAATAAGGCCCTGTTTGGTTGGTGGAAAGTAAAGGAATCATTTTCCTTTCTATTGGGAAAGTGAATCTTGAGGGGGAGGAACCAATTTCCTCCACTTTTTCCTTTCCTTTGGGAACCAATTTCCCTTCCTTGGCTGTCCCAAACGCAGGAAAGGAAACTCCTAATGCCCAGATTCTGGGAAACAAACATGGCCTAAATGTTCTCAGAGAGTAATTTATGTGCGGACAATGTGTGCGTTTGGGGGGGGGGGGTTGGTGGGTGGTGGTTCTTGGCTCCTCTGCTTAGAAGCAACGCACGTAGAAGTGTTTGGTAACTCTGACTATAGCCCACTTCTAACATAAGCTGCGGCTTTTTTAAGGGAAAAGTCGAAGTCAGGAGAGACCTGCTTTTAGAAGCAGAAGCTGCAGTGCTCACTGTAGCACTATCTAATACTAGTGATTGCCCTCCAGGAACATATCATATTACATCGGAGTCTCTTCACGCAGACACAAAATAATTCTCTGTTGCTCACTCCGATTATGAAGAGAGAAGTGACATTAAATCACTCACTCCGATTCTGATCATATCAGAGTCCTAACCACTCCAATCAGATCAGCTTCTCTATTTCTCCGATCGATTTCGCTATGGGTACTGTGAACTATGAACTCGATCGTCTCAGTCTATTTTTTCTGATTGTGAATTTTTGTTTTTGTTTTAGTTCATCTGTGACGGGTTTGATTGATCGCAGCGGGCGGAGAAACTGTTCAAGAGTATATTGAAATCGCTTGAGAAGCCGGACGACGGCGAGTTCGGAAAGTACTACAGCTTGCCAGCTCTCAATGATCCTAGGGTAGGTAAATTTTTAGCTCCAATTTACTTGTGATTGTGTTTTGCATCTGGTGACCGATAGTGAACATTAGGAAATGAAATTGCATATGTATGATTTGTGGTGGTTTGATATGCCAAGTTGTTTTGGATAGATGATTCGGTGGTGGAATCTTCTTGTTTCTTTTGATTCATCAAGAGTAATGGAATACTGGAAATGGTTGTATAAATGGCTTTGTGATTCTCTTGTGAGCGGTGCATTGTTTTACTGTTTTGAGTTTCAAGTGTGAATTTTTATGATGATGTATTGACTGTGGTTGTATTGATGTTTGTGATGCAGATAAGCTACCGTACTCTATTAAGATCCTTCTTGAGTCTGCAATCTATAACTGCCATGAGTTTCAGGTTAAGAGTACGTATTTGAGAAAAGTTGTAATTTGTTATTAGCATTTAGGACCCTCTTTGTCTTTGTGTGTGTGTTTATCTGGCTTGCAGTCTTGAATATATGACCTTGTGTTTGTGTTTGTGTTTGCTTCACTGGAAGGCAGCTTTATTCCAAGTTTTTGGCCATTAGGATGCTTTTTCTACAGTTCTCTATTTGCATCGAGTGTAGTTCTCTGGTTTTACGCTGTTTGCTTCTCTCTGTTGGGACTTTCTGGTTCTGAGGCCCTCCGTCCATGCGCTGTTTGGTAATAGTTTCGTATAGTAATTGGTTTTGAAAGTTCTTGATCAGGTCTTACAAGTCCCGGTTTAAGGTATTGAATGATGACACTATTCGATGGCGGAGGGAGGGCAAGCGGCACAATGCACATCTGAAGGTATGTACCTTTTTTCCCTACCGAATTATTGTTTATCGACTCCTCAACTAGAACCAAAACCCAAATCCCAAATCCTAATAAAAATGGGTGGTTAATAACCTTCCCATTGTGGAGGCAGAGATGGCCCAGGAGCTCGAAAGCGAAATTCGAGTGTGTGTTTAGTGAAGTTGGTGTTGTTAAAGAAGATGGGTTTTCGATGCATATGAACCCCAGCAGCCAAGAAACCCTGGGTCATTGTTTCATAGAGTTTAATTCTCCTCAGGTAGTTACTTTATTCCCCTGCTCTGTTTTAGTTTCAATTGTTTCTTGGGTTTGTTTAGTGTAATGCAGTGATATGGTTTTTGTTTTATGGAATTGAATTTCACTTGAATTTGATAACCCAGTTGTGAAAGAATTCACAGGGATACAGGGTTTTAGTTTCTGTAGCATAGATAGAGTGCACTACATTCTGTTTCCACATTGTAGACTACAGGTTATAGTTATCAGATTGTATATGAAAACTTGCAAATGAGTGTAGAGCTTAGAACAATGCAGAGTTCATAAGACTCCATTTTATTTCGAGACAAGGAATGGGGAATGATTTCAGTGTATATTAGCTTTTTTCCCTGGAGGATGGATGAAATAGCTTTGTTCCCTGGAGGATGGATGAAATCAAAACAAAATGAAGTTTGAAACAAGCAATGGTTTTAGACTTCTTGTTAGTCTTCAGTTTCCTCTTAGTTTCAGTAAAAACAGTTTTCCTCATTCATCTAGGAATTAGAATGCAAACGTGGTCTCTTTAGTTCTCTTTTGCTTAGATGAGAATAGCATGAACAAAAAGTATTGGTAAAACAGTAACTACTAGATCCAACAAGCTGTTTACTTTGGCTTCACATTATTAGAGGCACTTACAACTTGCCATGTCCTTAGTGTGCTACAAACAGTAGTGTTCCCTTAGTTGCATCATTATGCAATTTAAGTTCACAACTCTTCCATGATGCAGTTAAGTGGCCCACCATCCAACTATACTAGTGATTCTTGTTATCTCAACTTATTTTCACCATAATAGTGTCTTGACTCCTGAGTCCTGACACCTTGTGCTGTTGAGTCCAATGGCAAAAAACATCTGAATGATCTAACTTACGGCAAGAGGTGGTCACCTGTGGCAATACTAACTAATTGCTTGGGTTAGTGTTATTCAGGATCTAAATGATTCTAAACATTTTTATCACATCCTACACCACCTTTGTCATGTTGTATTTTTTTCATTCATGAAGGGATTGGAGCATGAACACTAATACTAGTCTCTAATATATGGAATCTTCTATTGTCATGGTACCAATTACAATAATTTCTTCATCTAGTATCTTGAGTTCTTATGTTGGCTGATGTGTTGGGATGCATCATAACATTCTGATGGTCTATTTTTATCTGCTCAAATGATCCTCACTTAACAGAGGATTCAGTCTCTACAAATCACTACGGATTCCATTGAACTATTTGTTGCTTGATGCTTCAACTGATTTGAATTTTTTACCAGATTTGACAATTGGAATTCTGCTAGCAAATTTATGTTTTTAGTATTGGTTGCTCAGATATTTACTCTTTTATGCTGCACTCCTCAAGGTTTCTAGGATCTCCTTCCTTGCTTAGTCCCGTAACAGAGGAAGATGAAGAACCCGTTCATAGTGATGAAACTAGTGCAGGTGACCATGAAGACATAATGCAGTGGAGTGAGCAAGAAATGGATGATGATGTAGAAGAAGAATATCATGGTCATGGTGCACAAGAAATAGAAACAATAAGAAATAGCATTACTCAAAGTTTGATGAATGCGTGTAATAACGTAAACATTTGAATATGTTATGATATTTTTTGTGGTTACTTGATGCGAATAAGAAACCAATTGTTATTAATGTTACTAATATATTTGTATAAATTATTTTTAAAATTGTCCAATATTAATCATATGGTCACCATGATTTATAAAAATTGAAAGTTAATAAAAAATTAATAAGGACATAATGAAGATTAAAAATAATAACAAGAGCATTTGAACAACATTGTATTACCAAATAATCAAGACAAAATAATCTCTCATGTCCAATTTGGTCATTCCACAAACAAAAAGCAAAGCCAGTTTGAGTTTACCAAACACTTTGCCACTGCTTTTGCCACTGACAGTTCTTATAAAAAGCCAGTTTACCAAACACTCAGTTGCTTTGCTTTTCAGCCACTTATTCTCAGAAATAACTCAGAAATAAGCAGAAGCCAGCTTTTCTGAAAAGCCCAGCCATACCAAACATAGCCAATATATTGGCAGAAGCATGTGGGCAATAAAGAACATTATGAAGAGTGATAGGAGAGTGGAAAGAAGGTAAAGAGCAATTTTCAATTTTTGAAATTTACAAACCTTGACCGGAGACAACGCCACCAATGGTGTTGGAACCATGGTATTCTCGTGAATCTGTTAAGTTATGAGGGTCATTGGTGATGTGAGTGTTGGAGCCAGTGTCAAGGAGCCAAGCAGAGGGATCATGGCGAGAAGTCATAGTAGCAACCATGGCAAACAGACGAGAGCTTGGAGTCCAACCTTTGTAGACCATGTTGAGTCTATGGAAGAAATCAAGTGTTGTATGACCATTGCGCTTGCAGATTTTCCATGGGTCACAAGAGTCAAAAGTAGAGGGAGGTCAATTAGATAGAGCCGGACCAAGAATAGAACCATCACGAGCTAGAAACTGAGAGCTGGAACCATGGCTGTAGGTGGAAGGACCAGAAAAGGATCCGTGACCATAAGTGTTGGGGTGGCCTCTTTGAGATCTAGAGAATGTGCCACGTCTACGAGATCCACCAACCTAATGTTTGTGAGTTAAGAAAGCAGTGGGAGTTGACTCCAAGCCAATAAGAGCCTGATTCTTGAGGCGACTTTCAGCACCCAAAAGCAATACTTCAAGAGCATCATAGTAATTGGCATTTCACGAGTTTGGGCAGAGCTAATAGTGTTCTCATAGAGAGGGCCAACGTTGTTCATAATGATTGAAATCAAGTCTTCGTCATCAATGACATGCCTAGATAAGGCAAGTGTATCAGCAATCTGATTAACTTTGTCCAAGTAATCAGAGATGGATAGATCACCTCTAGTGGTGTGGAGTAGGTTGCCACAAAGCTAGAGAATGCAGTTGTGATTTTGAGAAGCATATCTAGAGCAAAAGATGTCCAGGTGCTGTGTGAAGTAATGGAACAGGAAACAGTGGCAAAAACAGAAGGCGTGAGGGAGCCATTGATCCATCCTAGGATCATTTGATCAATAGCTATCTATTCTTCATTGCTGGGTCCACGGTCTTAATTAACTCACCATCCTCATTCTGAAGAAAGGCTAGAGGGCAAGGCTTTTTTCCGTCAACAAAACCCATGAGATTTCGGCTTTTGAGTAGAGGAGTTATCTAGGCTAACCACAATGAGTAGTTGGTTTTGTCTAGTTTGATGACGAGAAAATTTGATGTAGTGGTGTTGGTGTTGGTGGGAGTGACCATGGGATTGGGAGGGAGAAAAAAAAAAGGAGATAAGAAGAGAGGATGTCATTTAGACAGAGGCCTCTGATACCATAAAGAAGATTTGGGAGAATGTTTTCTTTTTTCATATATTCTCATTGATATGTGTCAGTTTATATACATGATTGATGATTAATTTAGATCCTAAAGATGAGCAATTACAATGAACACAAATCAATACAGTTGACAACTATTGATACTAGTAACTGATAATCGGAGAAATAAAGAGGTGATCAAGATGAGGTAAATGCAATTCATTGCTGTGTATTAATGGATTCCTTATCAGAGCTAATAAGAGGCCAAGAGTTGCCAAAGACTTTGGACCTGATTTCCTGACCTATAAACCGAAGGAGAACCACAAACTTATAAAATGCCTATGACATCTCTGGAAGCTAGCTCATTTTTTGAAGGAAACAATTAATAGTGAAATGGAATCCTCATGCATAATAATACATGGCAATTGGTAGATTACCTCCTAGTAGTAAACTAATTGGCCAATTGGTTTTAAATGGATTTTCAAGAAGAAATTAAAGCCCGATGGTACTATAGACAAATATAAGGCTCGTTTAGTAGCTAAAGGATACCGTCAAAAGGAAGGGCTCATTTCTTTAATACATATGCACATGTTTCTAGAATCACTTCCATAAAAATGCTGACCGCAATAGCATCTGTATTCAACTTGGGAACTTGATCACCAAATGGATGTAAAAACTGCATTCTTAAATGGTGAATTAGAGGAAGAAGTGCAAAGGGAACCCAAAGTTTGTACACTTGGTGGTTAAAGGTCAAAAGCACAAAGTTTGTACACTTGTGAAGTCCTTGTATGGATTAAAACAAGAACCCAAACTATGGAATGAAAAATTCGATAATACATTGCTTTCACATGGTTTCAAAATAAATGAATGTGATAAATGTGTATACATGAAATATTATCAAAATAATTCATGTGTCATTATATGTTTGTACGTGGATGTTATGCTCATCATGGGTACAAAAAACGATGTAATTAATTTGACAAAGAAATTCTTGAGTTCATGCTTTGATATGAAAGATATGGGCAGAGCAGATGTAATATTCGTTGTTAAAATTCATAGAGATGATAATGGTTAATCCATTACTCAATCTCACTATGTGGAAAAGGTATTGAAGAAGTTTGTTCACTTTGAAGATAGACCTATTACTACTCCTTTTGATCCCAATACTAGACTAGTGAAAAATGAAGGTGAAGGATTATTTCAATTAAGACATTTACAAGTGATTGGGAGCTTAATGTATATCATGAATAGAACAAGATTGGATAAATCAGTTTTGGTTAGTAAACTTAGCCAATATACAAGCAATCCTGGAAAGGATTATTGGAATGCACTAGTTAGACTATTAAGGTATTTAAAACATACCATAAACTATGGTCTACACTATAAGAGATATCCAGCCGTGTCGGAAAGATATAGCGATGCCAATTGGATTTCCAATACCACCAGATCAAGATCAACAAGTGGATATGTATTTAACTTAGAGGAGCAGCCGTATCATGGAGATTTTCCAAACAAACGTGCATTGCACTATCGACAATGAAATCAGAATTTATAACCTTAGACAAGGTTGGAGAGGAAGTGGAATGGCTTCGAAACTTTCTAGAGGATATTCCATTTTGGCCTAAGCCCTTGACAGTAGTATGTGTATATTTTGACAACAAAGCTACATAAGCTAGAGCTAAAAGTATAATTTATAATGAGAAGTCAAGGCATCTAGGGTGAAGACATAATTCCATCAAACAATTGCTCAATAATAGAACAATTTCCATTGATTACATTCAAAGAAAAATATAGCGGATCCTTTGACAAAAGACTACCAAAAGACCAAGTTATTTATACATAAAGGGAAATGGGTTTAATGCCAATTCAATGAACTAACTCAGTGGAAACCTAACCTACTTGATTGGCGATCCCATGGTCTAGGATAGGCAAATTGGTTAGGAAGTTTCAATAGTTTAGAACACGCTAACTCACTCATTCATATGATGTAGAGAGTCTGTTACCTGTTAAAGTATAGGGTGGACATTAATCTTCTTAATGATACCAATCTATTCTATTATTAAGAGAAGATAATTTGTCAACCAAAATGGAAATTTTTTTACCAAAATATCCCTCAAGTATTAAGAAAAAAACCTTTGAATTGAAAAATTCAAAAAGGACAAAAAGACCAATTCACAAAATAAAAGAAAAAGAAAAGAAATTTAACAAAAAAATAGAAATAAAAAACAAAAAATGTGGAGCAATTTTCTCCACATTTTGTGAAATAACTGCCCACGTAGTTATCCACAACCATATGGTATGTTTGGCGTTTAGTATCCTTTAATTAGGAGGAATATGGTAGGATATTCCTAATTAGTATCATCTATATGAGTGATCTGGGTCGCATCTATGAGAATTAAATGGTTGTATTCTCTAGAGCTCTCATGAATTCAGGATATGTCCAAGACTAAAACGAACGCAACAGTAAGAAACGAACGCAACCGTAAGAACCGAACTGTGCTAGGTTCGATAGGTGTGATATTTGTTATCTCAATTTGCTACAAAAGTGAATAGTTTGAGAATTCATTTCAAAATGTTGGAAAGTAAATCCGACAAGTGTTCACGAAAGAAGGTTCAAGTTCAAAAGACACCTCTCTTGATGCCTTTCGAGTCTTCCTTTCTCTCAAGTTGAGGAGATGTTGATATCCCAAAACTCTTATTCTCTATTCAAATATGGGGTATCCCAAATATGGGGTATATATTGTTGGAGTTTGAACAAAAAATGTGGGCTATTGTTATAACTTTGTTTGAGACCCCACATTGGAAAACAAGTCCTATGTTATTTCTGAATAATATCTCTCAAGAAAAGGCTTGCAGAAAATAATTCTGATGAAACTGACTTAAGCAAAAAAACTAAGAAATTTAGAACATGTAAGTATACATGTATATAAACTGGGCCTTGAGCCTTGTGGCTTTTGGGCTTTGAAGACTTAGTTAAATTCCAATAAAAGAATTTTTCTTTTTTTCTTTTTGTAAACTTGGATAAAGATGTTTTTGAATAACACAGATCCAGACAGTTGCAAATGTTCTATTCAAATTCAAAACATACGAACAGTTGCATCTCCTTGTTCGAACGCTATAAAAGGACGACAACATTCATTGACATGCACATAAGTTTTTCCTGACATCTCTTCTACAAAAAACTCGACAAAAACACAAATCAATTTCGCCAAGCAACGCCTTGAAACAGAGAGTTGTATCTTTGTATCTTGCGAGAAATATTTAGCCTACCAGTTTTCGGTTCAGCTAAGCTATACCGAGTTAGGCTTTTGGCTCGGCTATGATATGAAGATTTGCATACCATCGGTACGATATGTATGTATACATACCGCATAATATATAAAAAGGACAAAAATTGGCAACAGGCGGGGTTCAAATCCCTCACCTCTAACACAAAAGCCATGCTCCTCTAAATAATACACAAATTTTATATTTATTTCTTCTTTCGCTATAAAATTATAACAAAATAGGACCCTCTTTTACTTTTATATTTTTCTTTCTCTATTCTCTTCCTAGTCTTTTTCTTTTGCAGTTCTGCTTCATCTCTTCTTCTTCTCATTTTTTTTTCTGCTTCCCTCCTAATCCTCATTCTGTAGTTCTCATCTTCTTCACTTTGACAAATCTAAGGGTTTATGACTCCCAAGATCTATAGATCTCTCTCTTCTTCATCATTAATTGAAATCTCTTGGACCCAGATTTCCTCCTTTCAAATCTCATTCCACAGCTTCACCACCTCCCTATTATCATCATTCTTGTTCAAAGCCTTCGTCTTGAACCAAATTACAGTCATCACTCGCCCAATCGTTAAAGCTCCCTCATCTTTCTCTGGGTCTCATTCAATCACCTTCATCTCCGTATCAAAAATTTTCAGCTTCTCTCCCTCTTCAAACGTCAGCCTTTTTTCTCCATCGCTGCCATCTCTTCCTCCACTGGAGTTCTAAACGATGCCAACTGATAGCGAGCCGATTTCTCAGTATACCGATTATCGGTAACCGGCAAAGATCGGTCCGGTATCGGCTGAAGATTTTGGAGACCGACAAAGTTCGGCTCGGTTTCAATATCAACGAAAAGTGGTTGGTGTTTTGATCACACTATGATATTATTATATTATGATTATCACTTTTTGTACCAAATTCCAATGGGTTAAAAAACAGAAGTTATCATCACTCTTTTTCACATTCATTCATTTGGATGTGATCATTCTAGTTTCTCAAGGGATGACCAATTCCCAAAGATGGGAAGGATTCGGAGCGACCTCTATCGGACAACTTCTTGTGTTGTGGCTATAAAAGGTATTTTTTTATTTGATTGAGCAAGTCAAGTGAATCATTTGAATCAGATATTTATACTATGGGAATTGAAATGATGAAAAGATTGGGAGGAAATCACATGTCCCCAAATATGGTGTTCCAATTCTGTCACTTCCATACTTTGTTGACACCTGTCCTTACTACTAACTTAACTCAAACTCTTGTTAACTATACTAAAAATGAAATAAACTTCAAGAAAAAATAAATATATTTTAAGGAGAATATCACAAATGGTCACTAAACTTTAACTTGTTCGACACTTTGGTCACTGACTTTTCAAATATATCACTTCAGTCACTCATCTTTTATATTGTCTTACACATTAAACTGCCACTAAATATTGAGTTATAATCTTGTAAATAATGCATATTGTGAGGATATGTTCATCTAAGTTGAGATTTTTCCTATAAATCATATTAAATTATTAAATAGATTAGGAGAGGTATAGATCTCCCTTTATCTGTAATCTCCATTCAACACAAATATATATGGACGAGGAGAGGAACATGGTTTTCATGTTATTAAGACCGGGTTGTGTTTGTATTGTTCACGTCTGTGATTGGTAATGATTTGATGGGTTGTGCAAGTTCTATTGAATTCATGACTGAGTGGTTATTGATGAAACCAAAAACTGGGCAGCAGTCAAAGTGTAGAAAAATAAAAAGATCTTGATGAATGATGCATCTTTTAGAAGCCTGTAACCCACTCTGCTGCTCTATTAATGGAGAAGAAGATCAGATGGAGAGACAGTTCTGGTTTGGTCGTGGATGTCAATTGAAAGCCTTGTTGTAGAGAATCGGAAAAATTGTATTGTATTCATCTCACCATGAGGTTTATATAGGGTTACATCATGAATACAAAAGGCAATACATAATAGCTATACTAATCAATCTCACATTACAAGTATGTCAATCGCATACATTACGAGTCTGTCAATCGCACATTACAAGTATGTCAATCGCACATTACAAGTATGTCAATTGCATACATTAAGCAATACATATTACATGAATAGTCATTATCGTTTACAACACTCCCCCATGGATATTCCATGTCAATAGTGTTGCCTCTGCTATGTGCTTCTAAGTTGTCTTGTCAGAAACCTTGCCAAATAATAAAAATCCTGTGGGAAAAAACAACCTTGGTCGAAGGAGAAAAAGAGCACAACGCGCATGAATGTGGAGTAGTCGACATCCTTCAACACTCCTCGTTGTGCTGCTCAAACTCGGTGATGACACTTTACTCGTTGCCTCACTAAAAACCTTGCCAGGTAATAAAACCCTGTGGGACAAAAATAACCCTGGTCGAAGGGTAAAAAGTGCACAATACGTCCTTCACTCTTCGAGATCGAACATGTTGACATCATACCTCCCCCTGATGTCAAGGTCTCCCCTTGATTTCTACAATTATGAGAGTTTGGATAACTTTCTTAATCCGATGCTCTTCACATTTTTCTCGAAGGTGGATTTAGGTAACGACTTAGTAAACAAGTCCGCTACATTATCCTCTGAACGGATTTGATTCACTTCAATATTTAGAAGTGTTTGTTGTTGCTGATTGTAAAAGAACTCAGGCGATATATGCTTGGTGTTGTCGCCCTTGATGAAACCTAACTTCATTTGCTCAATACAAGCTGCATTATCTTCATAAATGCATGTAGGTTCATCTGTGGTAGACTTCAAACCACAAGTTCCTCGAATGTGTCTAACTACAGACCTTAGCCATATGCATTCTCGTACAGCTTCATGTAGAGCGATAATCTCTGCATGATTTGAGGAAGTAGCAACAAGGGTCTGCTTTGTAGACCTCCAAGATATCACAGTGCTTCCCATGGTAAAGACATAACCCATTTGGGAGCGACGTTTGTGAGGGTCAGAGAGATACCCTGCATCAGCAAAACCCATCAAGACATCGTTGTCATTTTGATGGAGGGGAGGAGGAGCACGGAAGGTGGCGTTTTTCCTTGTGGAGTCCGATCCTACACTTCCGTTATTTCTTTTCTCTCTATAGGGATAGAACAAGCCCATATCAATCGTACCTCTCAAGTATCGAAAGATTGTCTTTATGCCAATCCAATGGCGGCATGTTGGCACAGAACTGTGTCGAGCTAACAAGTTTACTACGAATGAGATGTCTGGTCTTGTGCATTGAACTAAGTACAATAATGCGCCTATTGCACTTAGAAAGGGCACTTCAGCCTCTAATAAGTCTTCGTCCTCATCCCTTGGACGAAATGGATCTTTTTCAGGCTCAAGACTACAACTGATCATGGGAGTACTCACAGGCTTTGCTTTATGTTCATTAAAGCGCCTTAATAATTTTTGGGTATATGCTTACTGATGGATCATAATCCCATCACTACGGTGCTCGAGTTCTAGTTCGAGGCAAAACCGCGTTTTCCCAAGATGTTTCATCTCAAATTCGGATTTCAAGTACTTAGCAGTTTCCTTTAACTCATCTAGAGTTCCAATTAGGTTCATGTTATCGACATAAACTGCTACAATTGCAAATCCGAAACTTGTCCTTTTTATAAACACGCATGGGCATATTTCATTGTTCTCATATCCCTTCCCAATCAAGTAGTCACTTAGACGGTTATACCACATCCGTCCAGATGGTTTCAATCCATATTGTGAGCATCTCAATCTTATTGAAAAAGCGCTCCGTGGTTTAGAGCCACTTGACTTGGGTTATTGAAGTCCATCTTGGACCTTCATATATATCTCTGAATCTAGATCCCCATAGAGATAAGCTGTAACCACATCCATAAGCTGCATGTCAAGTTTTTCAAAAACTACCAAACTTACAAGGTAGCGGAACGTTATAACTTCCATTACGGGAGAATATGTCTCCTCGTAGTCGATTCCAGGGCGTTATGAGAAACCTTGCGCCACAAGGCGGGCTTTGTATCTAACAACCTCATTTTTCTCATTACACTTTCTAACAAAGACTTATTTATGGCCAACAGGCTTTATATTTGGGGGTGTCAGTGTCATAGGCCCAAATACCTGTCTCTTTGTTAGTGAATCCAATTCAACCTGGATCGCATCTTTCCATTTAGGCCAGTTTGCTCTTCGTTGACATTCTTCAACGGAGTGAGGTTCAATATCATCGTGTTCTATAATTCCTTGAGCAATAGAATATGCGAACACATCATCAAGGATAATAGAATCTCGATTCAACGTCTCATGTACACTAGTGTAATTCATGGAGATCTCCCTATTCCCTGGAATTGGTTCTAACATTGGAGTGTCCCCCAATGATGTCTCTTGGATATAACCATAATCCGGAATATCTTCATGAGACGGGCTATTTATGTCGATGATTAATGGATCTTTCTGTGCCAAACTCGCTTTCTTTCTCGGGCGAGAATTCATCGAACCTTTGGGCCTCCTAGGTTTCCTTGCTGGGAGCTCGGCCTAAACCACATTACCATCACTATAAGTGGTGGCGGCACCATGCCCAATACCTCTAGGGGTGGCGCCATGTCCATGATTTTTAGGGACATCAATCCTTGTAGGCACGTTTGCAGCAGGTATATGTGATCTTGTCACTTTAGCGATATCAGAAAATGCATCAGGCATAGAGTCTGCTACGTTCTGAAGATCAAGAATTCTCCGCACTTCAATTTCGGACTGTGCGGTTTGGGGATCAAGATGAGACAAAGTGGGGACAGACCACGACAATTCCTGTCGTTTCTGTTGAACATTATTGTTCCTATCTCCCCCTAACGACGGGAAGACGGTCTCATCAAAGTGACAATCCGCAAATCTAGCGGTAAATAGATAGCTTGTCAAGGGTTCTAAGTAGCGGATAATGGTTGGAGAGTCATATCCAA
The DNA here is from genome assembly GCF_002994745.2 of Rosa chinensis. Lineage (NCBI taxonomy): Eukaryota > Viridiplantae > Streptophyta > Magnoliopsida > Rosales > Rosaceae > Rosa > Rosa chinensis. The sequence continues at coordinate 15,136,982 of NC_037088.1, read as the reverse complement.
CATAAATGCCTAATCGTCTTTGAGGACCCATTTTGGTGCGCTGTGGTGGCTCAATCGACACATAAACTGTACACCCAAATATGCGTAAGTGTGAGACATCAAGCTCATATCCAGTAACCATCTGGGATGCAGAAAAGGGTTGAGTGGCAGTAGGCCTCAGATGAATGAGCACAACTGCATGCAATATTGCATAGCCCCAAGCAGAAACAGGAAGATTGGTGCGCATAACCAATGCTCTAGCGACCATTTGAAGTCTTTTAATGGAAGCTTCTGCGAGACCATTTTGGGTTTGAACATGAGGAACAGGGTGTTCAACCTCAATCCCAATGGACATGCAATATTCATCAAACTTTTTTGATGTAAACTCTCCAACATTGTCAAGACGAATTGACTTAATGGGATGATCAGGGTGGTGAGCCCTTAATTTAATGATTTGTGCTAGGAGTTTAGCAAATGCAGCATTTCTTGTGGACAATAGCATGACATGTGACCATCGTGTCGATGCATCAACCAACACCATAAAATATCTAAATAGTCCGCAAGTTGGTTGAATAGGTCCACAAATATCACTTTGGATTCTTTGTAAGAATGGAATATTGTCCTTAGTGTCCTTTGCATAGGATGGTCTCGATCCTAATTTTGCTAAAGAGCAGGCTTTGCAAAATGAAAGAGGGGCTTTAGAAGCAACCAGGGAAGTATCCGGTTTAGCCACGAAGTCACAATTGACTTTAGAAGTAGAAAAAGGAACCAAAGAGGTATTGGTGGTGTCAATACCACTTTTTGGCTACAGTGCGTAGGCGGCGCCAGCGCTATCTTGGATCGAATTTTGGTTCTGACTTCTTTTCGTTTTGAAAAATGGATGTCCATGTGAAGTCTTTAATATACGGATTATCATATCACGACCTGGGTGTCCCAAACGGTCATGCCAAAGCCTATATGTGTAAGAATCCCATAAGTCATCTCTCATGATATGGTTGGATTCAATAATTCGAATAGTGGTTGCATACAACCCACTAGAACGACACATAAGTTTCTTTAATACCCGTTTATGTCCGTAGTCATTAGAGGTGATGCAAAGGAACTCTTGTCCATTCTCACAATGTGTTCCCACATGAAAACCATTGGCTCTTATATCTTTAAAACCAAATAGGGTCCTTCCAGCCCTAGGAGCATATAGAGCTTCGGTGACATTAATACTTGTGCCATTTGGCAACATAAATTGAGCTGGTCCTCGACCATGAATCAATTGTGATGGTCCAGCCATCGTAGTCACAGAAGATCGACTAGGCGTCATCCATAGAAATAGTCGCCTATGTCGTAATATAGTATGTGTGGTGCCACTTTCAACAAGGCATTCCAACTCTCCAGGAAACATACTGAAAAATAATAAAGTTCGGAATTAAAACATGTCCATGACATCAAATAATAATACGATACTTTATTAATAAAGATAGTCAATGATTACATTAAAGGTCCCAAAAAGTCTAAAATAAAATCAAACTAAGACACATTGTAGTCACTCTATCCGTTTGGTTACTCCAATCAAATATGACAAGGAAAGTAGAGAGAGATGTTGGTGGAGCGAGGTTCTCTTAAGTACCATTAATCTCAATGACTTTCCTAGACATCATATTTCATTGGGTGCACCACATAACAAAGTGTTTAATACAATTGTCATTTATTGACTAAGGCATATTGCCATTACAAAAATTCTTGGAAAATAAGAGGACTAATCTAATCAAAGTCTACAGCATCCTTGTGCACTTCATCGTCAGTTTTGAAGTTCTCTATGGTGAGATGGACGTCTCCACCATTTTCTTCTTCTTCTGCAATGTACACTTCTTGCTCCCTCAGGTCCCTGTATGCCCTGTATCTTGCAACTAGTTGCTCGCTTGCCTTGCATTGCTTGAATCAATGCTCACTTGATCCACATCGATGACACACATCATTGTGGTTGCCTCTCTTTAATTGAGGTGCACGTTTTGCACGTTGTGGGTGTTCCCTAGGAGGGTTGGTGCCACCACCACGGACCATGGCGCCACCACCACGGCCAGGGTTGCCACGACCCCCTCTCCCACGTGTGGCATTGCCACCATGTGTATCAACACCAAACTTGTGGTTTCCTTCCTGGTTAGGGCGTTATATGGACCCATATGTCCCTCATATCCCTTATTCTTAGGGTTCCGCTCCTTGCGCCCTCTTTTGGGTGCATTATAATTCGCCTCATGAATGCTCTTAGTTCCAATGGGCCATGAATTGTAATTTCTCACGAGTAGGGCTGGGCATATGTCTGGCCGGTTCGGTTTGAAGCCCAAACCGTTTCCGACCCAAAGTAGTCAGTTGGGCCTAATTTCAAACCGACAGCAGAATAAAAAATGAGTGGGCCAAGTTTTCAGTTGGGCCGAATTTTCGAGTCGGCCCGGTTCGGTTTCTGGTTGGGCCGAACTTTCAGTTTTGGCCCATTTTTCCTTTTAAGTTGCTTTTTTTTTTTGGACCAATTTGAAGGCCCAAGTTTTAAGTCTTTACGTTTTACGTTTTTACCTACTTTTTTGGCCCAATTTCAAGCCATTTTCAAGCCCAATTTTGTATTTAGCAAAAGTATTAAAAGAACAAACAAATACTATACCAGTTTTCTAACATTGGTGATTTGTGTGCTTGAATACAACTTACGCGCAATAAGGGCACGGTCATCAAAGAAGTGGGAAATATTTGAACCCGAAATTATCGTACCACGGGGATTGAAAAGCTAACTTCAATCCTTGGTTATGCCGATTACTAAGTCACCAACAATTCAACAAACAATACCTAAAAATAGCACCAAGCTATTTACATACCCGGCTAGGAACAACCAAGCCTAAAATGGGTCAAGAGAACCACAAATAAATGCGGAAGCTCACAACCAAATGGTATGGACAATGAAAGTGGTTTGTGAAATTTGATTTTTTTAATTGCGAAGAAAATAAAATTGACAATTGAAAATTAAAATTAAAAATAAAAATAAAGATAATAAAAACTAATCAAGATATGGAAATTAGGTCACTAGGGTATCCTCCTAGCCAAATTTAATGCACAAATATGCTCCGACAATGGTCACTCAATTTATAATGTCATCAAGAACCATACCCAAGGCTCATGGGTCATTAGATTCCTTAAAGAATATTCCTACTCCGGATCAAGGGTCGTAGAAACTTAATTGGGACAATCTAGAGCCTTGTTAGGGCCTCTAGTTGCACCAAAAGGCGAAGAGTCCTAGAATCAAGGTTCCCAAGCTAGCCAATACGGCAATCGAAATTGGTATTATAGCTAACCATGTTCTAAACAAGTGTCCTAGCCATAAATTAGAGAAGTGATTAGGTCCCCTAATTTGTTCTAGACATGCTCATCTACACATTCAAGAGTTAATCAAGCTCCTAAGCATGCATCTAAGCCAAATATTATAGAATATAACATATGCCAAACACGAAATTGAAAACCATTAAATCAAAACATATTTATTACATTAAATCCATGCTAGGGCTCAAACCATAGCTTCCTAAATAGACTACTCACAACCCATCCACAAATCAACAACAATATTCATTAATTAAAGAGGTAAAGGTGAAGAAGAGTGAAAAGTAACAAGAACAAGTCACAAATTGCTATGGAGCAATTATGACAAGCCTATTTATGGCTTCGTACTATACCCAATCTCAAATCTTGATGTAGATGAGATCCCTTGAAGCTCCTTGAAATCCCTTTGAGAAATTGATGACGATTTGATGGAATTTTGGTAAGGTAAATCTTGGTGAGCAGGAAAATGGATCTTGGTGAGGTGATGGTGGATCTTGATGAGGAGGTTTTTGGTGTGGAGGAAAATGGTGTGGAGGGGTGGTTTTGGGTGTAGAGTGAGAGAGAGAGTAATGGAGTGAATGGTATATGAAAATGGGGAGTGCGGCCTGTAGCTGCTGTGTGAGAAAGTAGGTTTTGATGGGAGCAGAATCAATACATATGCTGGTCTCCACTCTCCAGGCTACCGTTGACAAGAGAGATAGAATACTAGGTGGCTTTCCTCGTCTGAAGAAAAATGGAGATAAGAAAAGGTACGTGGCACTACATGAAAGGAAGAGCATGGATCCAAGGCATAATTAAGCAAAGGTACGTGTGCCGCATTCCAAGCCTTCTTTCTTTATTTTTTTCTTTATTTTTTTTTCCTCTGTTCCACCTGCCTTACACGTACACGTGATGGGCAAAGCTGCACATGCAATTATTTAATTAATCAAAGTGCAATTGCTTAATTAACCATTCGATTAGATAAGCAATTAATCATTTAATTAATTAAATGTTCTTTTCTTTCTTTTTCTTCTTTTTTCTTCTTGAGAGTTTCTATTGGGACATTCAAATCTGCTCACTTGATCTCACTCTATTATGAATTATTAAATGACATATATAACCTATTATAAAATGACTATTAATGACAATAATTATACCAAAAAAAATATTATATTTATTTTATGTAGACTTTCCAATTCAATAATATTAGATTGTATTCCTTATTATTTTCCTTATCTATTTTCCAAGGTTCGAAAAATCGCTAGGCGCTAGTCGGGCGGTGGGCTAGGGAGGAGCGCCTAGGCGGGAGTCTAGGCGGCGCCTAGGCGGTTTTGTATTTTTTAATTTTTAATTTTTATTTTTATAACTTTTATTTATATAATTAAAAATATATAAACTTATAAAGACTTGTAGAGTAATAAACTAAATATTTATCTTCCTCAAATAAAAAATAAACTAAATGGAAATTTGGTGGAGCGATGTGAGCCATAGATCCCCTCACTGCTTGATCTAGGCCGTCCATTGTTAAATGGACCAATTTATTTATAGCTGTTGACCAGATCAAAGAGAGATGGAGAGAATAAGCTCGAGAGAGAGAGAGAGCCCGAGAGCTCCGTGCTCTCAGACCCGAAGCACGACCCGACCGGCGCCACTCCTTCCGGCCACGGAGCAGCGGCGAACCACCGGCATCGTCTTCGTCTCGCTGGCGCCAGAAACCTCCTATCCTTGGATCGTACATGCACTGAACGGAGAAGGAGACTCGACGACTGAAAGCTCCGAGACTTCTCCAACGATCTCTGCAATTTCCGGCGATTCCGGCCATCGTTTAGGCCTCCTGTGGTCTAGGCGAGGTATTGTGAAGCCTTCCAGGCTGTAGCCCGACGAATCATCAGTTCATCACCATTCTAGTTTTGGCAGTGAGCTTGAGGAAACTGAGCTTGGGTTGATTCAAGGGATTTCCGACTTCCGAAGGTATAATTCGAATTCTTGAGTGGTAGTTTGGTTCTTGTTGTGTGGATCGAAATTTGTGGCTAGTATTGGAACTTTGTAATCAATGGTTGTGTAATGACCTGTGGAGTTGTGGTGGAGCTCGGATTTGTCTGGGATGTGTGTTTAGCTTGTTAAGTTGCAACTCCAGAGTCCAGAACGCCCAGAGCGCCCAGGCGGACGCCCAGGCCGCCTAGGCGGCCGCCCAAATTCTATCCGCCTAAGGCCTCCGATTTGCCGTTACTCGCCTCGGTCTGCTGCCGCCCAGCGCCTAGGCGGCCTGGGCGGCCGAGTTTTAGAACACTGCTATTTTCATTTTCCAATTTCACTACATACTCATTAAAAATTCATATATATATATATAATAAGAATTAAAAATATGATTAAGATCATGTGACATAAAAATATATGATATATATGTTGAACACATATTGGTGAGGGAAAACAAAATAAATCCTCTTATGATTTATGACCTAAATCTAAAACAATCCATTATATTTGCCAAAAAAAATAGTATTTAAATAATTAATCATGTGGTACAAAAAATACAAAAAAAAAAAATAAACATTAAAAAACGAATGATTTATTTTTGTTTGAGAATAAAAACAAATGATTTTTTTTTTTGCACAGCTAAAATAGAATTTAAAAAAAAAAAAACTAATAGTTCATGCATTTTCTTGTTGATTAAACATTAATTTTTCAAACTCAAGTTTGATTAAGAAATGTATATTTAGTTAAGATTTATAGAATGATTAAATCATTGCAATGACTAAATTTTTTATTTTAAAGATAATAATTTGTTTACAAATTATATGAGTAAGGTTATTTGAGGAATTTGAGTGAGGTTTAGTGAATAAATTTAGTATTTGAAAATTTGATAAGAGGTGTAAAAAGCATAGAGGTCAAGTAAGTAAATTTGGAGATTCCAATAGAAAATTCTCAATGCACTTCTGCAAATACTACCAGAGATAATTGGATTCCACTCTCTTGATGGAGTTGACCACAGTTGACCCGCATTGACAATTTCGTCCTTTTATCGGAAACTCCATTTTGCTCAATTTTCGAGTCATTTTCTTTCGATTTCCGCAACTCCGCTTATTTCCTACAAGTAAATAAAAATGGATTACTTACATAATAATTTACTTAAAGATTAGCTCAATTCTAGTATTTAGAGTGCAATTACGTGCGTAGAAATGCGTGTAATCAATTGGGGTATTTTCTTTTTTGTTCCAAAGTGAAATTCATGAACTAACTCGTGAGATTCATGAATTGGTATTTTCTCAGCTTAATAGCTTAGATTTGCCGATTATTATTTTCTGAGCTTATTAGCCCAAATTTGCAGACTATAATAAACAATAAATCATTTGATCTGGCCAAGTGCTCCCATTTGGAATCTATAGGTTAACATCACCATCGCCTATATATTTCTTGGCAAAGGTGTTATTAATTCTCTACAAACATCAGAAACACTACGTAAATAATCAGTTATAATAATTCCAATCCAGCCAAATATGCAAGCAACTAATTTCTCTAACAGAACCAAAAACCTCTCGGATCTAAATAGTTTGTTCTGAACCCATGCAATCTAAAGGGAGGCAGATGCTTACAAACCCATATCTCACCATTACATACTGATCGAATCTAAAGTATCAAAATTGAAAGAGAAATAGCAGATCCATGAACATGAATCTAGTCGAATCTATAATAGTTTCAATGAATCTAAAACATGAAGCGAAAAGAAAAACTAAAAGAGATCAGATCTATGAACATGAAACTTATGAAAGAATTAATAATAGTATAACAGAGAAGTACCTTTGGACACGAGAGGCTGTGGGATGACGTAGTGGACGCAGTGGACCTCATGTTGACAGCGTGAGATAGAAGAGGGTGCGAGAGAAAAGGGTGAGAGAGGGCTAAGAGTCTAAGACGTGAGAGAGAAGCGGCTGAGACCGCTAGAGAGAGGGATGAGGTGAGGATATGAGAAAAGCTTCTAGGGTTGTTAGCTTTTATAGTAGGTGTTAAGATCGTGTGTGGTAAGGTGCACCCGAAATAAGCCTTACCCACTAAAATTCGACACCACATTAAAAGAATATACATATATTTTTAATCGGGGCGGTTCGGTTTTCTCCTATCGGTTACGGTTTTTTTGAGTGATTCGACCAAAATACCCTCAATAGTAACAGTGTGTAGTAAAATGTTTAATAATAATGACTAAAATGAATGATAGTTAAACTTGAGTGACTAAAGTGAATGACGGAGTTAAACTTGAGTGACTAAAGTGATATATTTGAAAAGTCAATGACCAAATGGTCGAACAAGTTAAAGTTCAGTGACCAATTGTGATATTCTCCCTCTTTGTATTTTAACAAAAACCCAGCTTCTTCTTCACCACCATCACACAACCCACAAAGACACCGGCCATGACAGACACAATTGACCATTTGTATTGAAAAATCACCCTTCTTCCCCACCATCGTGATTTCGTGAACTATGTAATTAGTTAACATATAACATTAAGGGAAAAATTTAAAGCCCGTTTTTATGTTTTGAAATAAAGTTGTGATTTCTATATGTTGATTTCTATGTTGCTTATGTGAGATTGCTTGATTAGTTTTGCTTTACAGAAAACTTTTACATGTTTATCTTATTTGGGTCGACATTTATAGGATTTGCATGTAATTGGAGCTAGATTGAGGTAAACAATTTACCTAATAGTTTTGTAAACCTAAATCATAAGTAGTAAAGGCTTTGGACAAAAGTCAAAACCAATTAAGGAGGATTGCAAATAGATGAACTTTTTCTTTGTTCTTTATGCATTGAATGTGTTCTTGAGTAGCTAGCTTTCTAGACTATGATTGCTTGTTCAATAGGTTTAATTTAGGTGTTTTCACTTAGATTAAATATTTAAAGAAAGTAAAAAATGGGAAATCGTTTGCTTAATTATTAACGTTTCACATGGTCAACTTCTTTCTCATGACATAGAAGATTAACTATAGGATTTGTGATTGGATTTCATTCATATGGATGTGGTTTTGATCTTTGTTCCATGTGTTCTACCCTTATATATATGTTTTTACATTTTATTTATTTTAATTTTTGATTTTATAATCCTAAAACCCCCTTATTTGTATTTACTTGTATATATTTCTATTCTTGATTTTATTTTTTGTAAATAATACTTTATACTTATATTAATTTTTTATTTGTTTATGCAATTACAAAGTCCTTCTCTACCCCACTCCTCTAAAGCATACCTCTAAAGGCTTTAAACCCTTTTTCTTTTCTTTTTTTTTTTTTCTTTTTTTTTTTCAAAGTTGAAGAAAGCAGAAAAATCAAGGGTTTAGGTTTAGCCACTAATCAAGCTCAAGATGTGGTCAAGTTCACAATCACATGTTAATGTTTTGCGGCTCTTTGCTGGGTGAGTTGTTGCTCAAGAAAAGATATATGCCAGTTTATCTGGCACCAACATAGAGCAAATAGCACACTATTGGTAGCCTCAATCTCTGTCTTCCATAGGGGGTATCATGGCCTCTATTAACGATAATGATTCTAGTAGCCTCAATCATCTTTCCAATGGCTTTATTCCAAAGTCATAAAAATTTAGGGAAATTAATCTGCTATTAGCTTTGTGATTTTCATGAGTTCTTATGTCATTGAGTGCATGTCACCTGTTCAGGGCCCTGCTAAGCTATTGGAGTAATAGAAAGAAGTTTGATTAAGTGCTCAAAGCTAATGTTCCTTAGAAGCACGTTTAAAATATGCAAGAGAACTGCATTGTATTCTTATATTCAAAAGTGAGAGTTTCTAAAAAGTAATGAAATGCACTATTATTTCAATCTGGGCGTTTTGATGGGATTAATTTATGTAAAACATTGTGTGAATTTTGACTTATTTTTCTCTCATTGTGTGAAAAACATGTCAAACCAGACGGTAGAAGTGTAAAGCCTCATTAGAACTAGATATCAGCAATGTCTAGTTAAGCTGATATTTTTGAGAAGTTTAGAGTTCAAATAAATACTAATATGTTGGATATATAAACTTGTAATCGAAAATAGTTTTATATATATTGAAATATGTTTGAATTTGAATTTCAAATTGTGTGGTTATCAATATCAATCCAATCTGACAAGGATAAGGAAGTTATGCAGCAGTTCCTTAATGGATGGAACTGCATAACTGTTTTGTCTTATATAAAGGATAAACAATGCCTGCATTGATCCTTGTTAGAACACCAAACCTCAATCAAATTGTCCCATTAACAATCTGAGATCAAGGGTGGATCTAGGAGAAGAATAATGGAAGGAGGCAGTGGAACTAGTTAGTCTCTCTACACACCCTTTGTCTTTTATTTTAATTCATATCGTCACTGCCATATATATGTGTGTGTGTGTGTGTGTGTGTTTATTGTCTTATAGGATTGCCACTACTACAAAAATCGAAACACACAACACTCATCACACAACAGAACTAAAATCTGCTGTTGTGTGTTAACACAAACTCTATCATACAACAGTACAATTATGTTTTTGTTGTGTGAATATAAGCAAATTGAAAACTTTTTTTTTTAAGAAGATATTGCACAACTGAATTGAGAAGTTTCCGTTGTGTGAATGTGAGGCCTAGATGGAGGGAAATGAGCACATAATTCCCTCCCAGAAGGAGCTCAATTTGAATTATCCACACAACAGTTTTTTTGATATCTGTTGTATAATGAAATGTTGCATGAACTTTGAGAAATCCTCTAGGTACACCTAGTGCAAGTTGCAAAAATTTGTACAACCGATTGTGATAGTGCTGTTGTCTGAGCATGGAAACAAATTGCACAGCGCGGCAAAATTTCACTCAAATGAAACCTATAATCACAGGCAGCAAATTTTCCCTCTCAGCCTGCTTTGTAATTATATGCTCATACAACGGTGTGCTTTAATTTTCTGTTGTTGGAGAAACTTGGAAGTCCCCCACGTACTAAACAACTCAAGTAGTCTTTATTGAAATCAATAGTCTCGATTGGGGTTTACTCCTCATTTCTTCTGCCAGCTCCCATTCTTCTTCTTCTCTTCCGTTCCCAATATCCCTCTCTCTGTCTCTCTCCCTCCCCCTCCGTCTCTCTCTCTCCAAATCTCCCCCAAATTTTCGATCTTTGGCCCTAAAGCTTCGACCTGTCTTGAATCAACCATGGATCTGGCCCCGGAAGAACTTCAGTTTCTCTAAATCCCAGACATTCTTCGAGAATCGACCTCTCCCCCCAAACAGTCCCCTAAGGCCTTCTACCTCATAAGCCTAATCCTAATGTTCCCTCTCTCCTTCGCAATCCTAGCCCACTCTCTCAGAAGGTAGTGTTCAGTTGGAGTTTTCCCTGGAGGTTTAGCAATGGCGTATTCTCATTAATCTGATAGATGTATCTTTCATGTTAATGGTGGGTTTTTCCAATTCCACACTTAATTTCAACCCCAACCTCCCATCATCATAGACCCCCTAAATCCCTAAATCCTGCACCTTCACGGGGAACCAACTACGATGGCCTCGCTTCTCAATCCATCTAAGTGGGTGATTCTCAATCCCTAAACCTCGCTTCTTCTATGTCAATCTCGCCAACTCGATCTCTCTCTCGCTCTTTGCAAGTCTGAGTTGCAACAGGAGCTAATACTCAGCGTCTATGGAGGTTCTTTCATTCTCGTAAGTAGCTTTTTGTTTTATGCAGAATCAATTTGGCTCAAGCTGATGTTGCTTCTATGTTCACTGTTCAATTTCTACTACAAATTGGGTGCTGAATTTATATTTTTTTTGCTATAGTTTTGAGCAGTAGAGCTGAGAAGGCAGGCAATTTTCTAGATGCAGAGTCTATTTTTGGTCCGGTATTTAATTTAACTAATTTTTCCCCTTAATTTCTTCCCTTTGTTATATTTCTGCGTGATCTGAATTGAACTAGTTGTTTGCGTAGTGAAGAAAGCTCTGTATCCAATTGGCAATTTCCCTTAAAGTTTTGATCTTTATCATTCTCATTAGGCAAAGCATTCTTCTTTGATAATTTTCAGGTACAATTGACCCTGGAGAATAATGTACAAGAAATGAAGAGTCCGCTGTCACATATTCTCCATCTCCAGTTTCGATGGAGGCTTAAGGGTTTTTTTTTTTTCCCAGTTATTTAGTCATATTCATATTCTTTTGGTTGATCATCTAGGACATCACCTTTTCAGGTTCTACTTTTCATGATATGGGGATTTAATTGTTGCAAGGTCAGTGTTAATTCTTTTGATCTTAATCACATTTGTTATGGATGCTTTTGAAGCATTGGTTTGGTAGATATATGATAAATTTTGTCAATATGCTGATACCTAAGTTGTTCTTTTGAAACAGATTGGATGGGATTCTGCCATGAGAATGAGTGCGAATTTGCGTAATTTATTCTTATATGAGGCCTTTTTGTATTATAACCCACCTCTCATCATGGTGAGGCTTGATTGTTGGTGTTTTTTTTTTTTTTAGTCTTATAACGTTCTTGACTTTGTAGCAGCTTATCTTTTTAATTTTATTTTGTTCCAGACTTTGATGGTTTGGCTTTAGGGAGTGAACTTATGGGTATTTTTGCAGGCCAACATTGGCAATGCAAAAATATTTGATCTTGATCAAAATCATCTCACTCACAAAGAAGTATGGAAGATACTAATGGTTCATTCGATTTTTCATTGTCCTCCCCTCCCCCCATCGTCTCTGTAAGTCTCTTCTCTCTATTAAAATTTATGATGTCGAGGTTTAAATGTGACTACTGCACTCAAACCATAATCATGTGATAGCCTTTCTTGAGGTTTTGTATGCAACAAAAAGTTTGTAATTTCACAGGCACAGTAATGTGCCAGCACATCAGATGGACTGCTGGCACATTAATCTGTCTGTCATGTCATATGATGTTGTAAATTTCACAGGACATATAGATAGGTTCAACTCTATATGAATGTTCATCTGTATCAGTGCTTGTACATGTTTCTAATACTATTTTTTTATATATGTAATGTAATTCTTGGATCACAAATGCTATACCATGTCAGTGCACATTTGAGCCAACCAAGGCCTTGCTAAATTGCAATCTCAAGTCTCATATGGTCTAAAGCCATATGTTAGACCTCTTCTACTTGCACCATTCATATGTTTTATTATTTATTAGTGTCTGGAATAGCATTTCCCTGAAAATACATTTAAGTGATTATTGTATTATAGCAACTTATGTTTTGTGTCATTCTCTTTCATCTATTCATGGTTTGATATTTACTGCCAATTCTTGTTATTATGTTAAACTATTCAAGAAAGAGGCACAACACTGATGATGACTATGATGAAGGTAAACTATTTACAAAAGTTTGACTTCTCAAAAGACAAAATAATTATATATTGTATTAGCTAATAGCTATAAGTGTAATCTTCTACTTTTGTTGTTTTATTTCTGTAAACTAGGATATTTTATTTAACTTGAAAGAAAGCAAATTGATTGTGAGAAAAACATAGATGCATACTTTGAACTTAAGCAAAAAAAAAAAAAAAAAGAATGCAATTTGATTGAGAGAGAAACATGCTAACAGACATATTCATTGTCAAAAATTTGTAGAGCTGTTGGGAATAGATCTTGGACCTCTCACTTTCAGTTTTTCTGAACTGAAGGCAGCTACAAATGACTTTAGTCTAGATAATAAGCTTGGAGAGGGAGGATTTGGGCCCGTCTTCAAAGTAAGTTACTTGCTGATTAAGGATTTTCAATTTTTCATGGTGTGTCTACCTACATTTGAATGCTTTAATGTTTACTGCTTGATGCAAGAATATTGTATATCTACTTCATATGCATGAGTGTAAACCTTGACATCTTGAAACACCAGATTCTTTGTTTCCTTCTTTTTTCCTAATAAACTTTCCAAAGTTTTTCTTCATGTCCCTTATAAAATATGTTGCTCTTGTATTCATGAAATGGCAGCAGTACGCACCTTACCAATCATGAGGTTTGGCTTATAATTGGTAGGATGCCAAGCACTTCCATTTGTGAAAATTAGGATGATATGAGAAAAAGCATCATCCTTAAAATAGTTGAAGAGCATAAAGCATAAGCATCTCATAAAGCACATGGATCTCTTGACTTATCTGAAATTTTGAAATCAAAGAGTGTTTGTATTAGGATCAGTGAAGTACGAACTCCATCTGGAATGGTATTTAGATGCTTGAACCTCTATTATGTAAAGTTTGACATATGTTCAGATATGGGACAGGTGTGGGGATGGGGATATGGAGGAGAAGGGTAGCTTGGTCTGGGCTCACGGATGCATATGGTGTCCTCCCCTCATCCTATACCTTGTATCAAGTCCTCTTCTTATGGCCTTGTATCAAGTCCTCTTCTTATGGGATCATGAATTTTCATTTTGCAGATTTTAAATGCATCATTGAAGGTTTTAGCAAGTCAACACCTTTCTCTATACTAATACAAATCATTAGTAGTAGGTCGTGTATTAGCAGTTTCCCTTCTTGTTCTAAGCTTTCATCAATGATTGTAGTGAACTAGTAATGAATAAAAGAAGATAATTTTTGTTCTTTATTCTTAGGCATAGGAACTTGTCTTGGAAAAAAAAAAGTTTATTTTTATTTAGTTTTTCTGTACTCAGTGAGTAGGTTGTTAAAGCTTCAGGTCTGAAGATGCTCAGACTTTGACATTACAAACCTTAAGGTTTCTCTGACCTATACGTAGCCAATAAACTTATATAGAGTTTGATGTAGACTGACTGATCTTTGAGGTAGGATTAGATCTTTGTTTGAAATGCACATTTACCCTCACGATCTTGTCTTTCATGTATTTACATTTCCCAAATTTTCTGAAGTTTTATATGTTCTAGTTTATCTGGACAGGCCTCATACTAGCAGTCTCGTGAATGCCTTCAGAAGGAACTTGAAGGATGCTGGTTTGATCATATCCCAGAGATCATGAAAAATGAATGGGCAGGCTGTAACGCAGGTACTTTTGTCATATCTCAGTTATTTAGATATGGATGCATCATTTGTTTCTTTTGGGGATAGTGTTGGTATCATTGTCTCTTAAATTTTTCTAACAGTTTATCTATTAATCCTCTGTGTGCAGGTGTATGTTAAGAACTCCTTGTTTCCACACTCTTTCTTCTTGTCTCAAGTATGAATCTTAACTTAGGTTTCTTGTTACTTTTTTTTTTCTAGTGAACTAATTGCTTAAGTAGTTATCTTATATTGATATTTGTTTTGGATATCAAAAGAATTATTAGCTTGTATGATATCTATTTGTTTCATGGATTCTTTTAAGAAAGAGTTAAATCGATTTGATTGAAAGCGTCTATTAGTTGGAATTTGCATGAATAGAATGATGAAGCATATGGAATTGCATTAATATAGGACTAACAGAATTTGATCAAGCCCTTGGTGCTGCGTTTTCTGTTACACATTTATATAGGACTAAAGGATATGAGGTATTGAAACCAATTAAGAATCTGATACTTCGTTGTATTTTTGAGAGAAACAAAAAATGAAGGATTTTCCTGGGACTTTGACTAGGCTTCTTCTAAGGATTTCACAATGCGTCTTTGCTAATACTTTATGCAGAAATATGATGCTGAAACAGCAGCAAAGGCAGCTGCTGCAACTGTCCTTGGCATCCAAGTTGGGTGTGGATTCAGGCCTAAGATTCCATGTAGGAGATGAATCTAGAACTAATGCTGCACCAGATAATGAACTTTTCCATCAGAATCCTCAAGCATATGCTGCACAAGATGGAAATTGGATTGCTAGTATTGCAGCATTGCTTATGGGTGAGGATCGAACACAATCTTCTATAGCTTATGAAATTGGAAGGCTTAGTTCAATGAAATGTTTAAATGCTTATAAAATTGTATATTGTGAATCGATTGGAGTTTGTTTTGATGTATCAAAGTTACTTTTAGCATTAATATAAAATTATTGCTCGTTGGTAATAATCTCTAGCATTGACTTTGTATGATTTCACCTAGTATTGATCTCATACAACACAATACAAAATAATGTATTGTATGATTGTAAATGATTTCAAAATTAAGGCTTCTCCTACAACAGTAATTGACTATTAGTCAATATGATTACAATATTCACACCACAGCTAACCAAATATAGTGGTTGTGTGAACTAACAACCAACAACAAAAGAAAACAAAGTTCTGTTGTGTGAGATTCGTAACACACAACAGAAATGAAATCATCTCTGTTGTCTGAGTAATCAACAGACAAGGGAGATAATTTCACTTCAGTTGTGTGTTGCATATCTCAGACAACAAAGAATGAGTAATATCTGTTGTGTGTTGCATATCTCAGACAATAAAAAATGAGTAATATCTGTTGTGTGTTATGAACCTCAGACAACAAAGAATGAATTATATCTGTTGTGTGTTATGAATCTCAGACAACGGCAAATTCCTTCTTCTGTTGTCTGAATGTGTCGACACATCCCCGTGCATGTCATGGCAGGCACATGCCTGCGCAGAATTCACACAACGGAAACAGGTATTCTGTTGAGCAAAGTATTGTCACACAACGGTGAAATCACCGTTGTGTGATTTTTCAATCACACAACACTCGTTTAGACCACAGTGAGGCTGGTCATCACACAACACAAAATGTCTGTCGTCTGATTAACTTATTGTAGTAGTGTGCAATGATTTACGCATCCTAACTTAGGATCAGAATAACATATCAGTCCTATATTTGTCATAGTTGATTTTGTTCATGTAAATTTGCAGACATTAGGACAGATATACTGTTACAGTCCTAAATTATGATACGACTATTACAGCAATCCTAACATGCAAATTATAGTATAACATCTAACAATTGGTATCAGAGCCTACTATGCTCAAATTAGGATTGACTATGATACTGTTTTAGTATGTTCAATATGAATATGTTTCTGAAATTGCTGCAAATGTTCCATTGTATCTTAGTATGCTGCCAAAGTAGCCACTAATACAAATTCATATGCATTCTGCAATGTTCTCTAGAATTGTTCATGCACATTATACTTCCTGCCATCAAAGTGGCTGCTGTGTAAATGCATGAATCAATTCATTCATCAACAGAGAACAAAGACTCACATAAACTTAAAATAAATCTGATGATTTTGATTTCCAAAGAAGTTAGTAATCATACATTTGGTTATTTGAGTCAACATATGCACTTCAATGAACATTCATATGATATTAGAGAAAAGTGTGTTACAAATAACACCAAAACTTCTTGAAAATACCATAGTTTGTTGTAATGTGTATTTGCATTTATTCAAATGTTATTTCATATCTTGATATAGCATTTTGGGACATATATATACTTCTGGTGTATTCTGCAAACACTAGAATGTCATACTGACTTAGATTAATTGCATCACATAACAGCAATGCATTTTCCTATGAGCATTAATCATATTGAGTTGCTTAATAGACTGAACTACAACAAGTGGAAGAGTGATATAGAATTGAATCTGGGGATCTTGGACTTTGATCATGTGTTGAGGGAGGAACCACCTGCAGAATTGGCCGCAAATGCAAGCAAAGAAGCAAAAGACAAGTATGCTCAGTGGCATAGGCACAACAGAATGGCATTGATCTGCATGAAAAAGAGTATGACAAATGCTGTTAAAGGAGGAATCCCTGATTCTGAGTATGCTAGAGTTTATTTTAACTCTATTGCTGAGAAGTACAAGGTGTCTGACAAAGCAGAAACAGGGAATTTGATGAACAACCTTATTAGGATGAAGTTCAATGACCAAGGGAGCATCAGAGAGTATATAATGAAGGGCATAGACATTGCTGGAAAGCTGAAAGTTTTGAACATGACCATTGAGGACTCCTTTCTGGTACACCTATTGCTCAACACACTGCCAGATCAATACAGCCACCTCAAGAGTCTCTACAACACTCAGAAAGAGCTAGAAATGGAGTTTGAATGAACTCATTTCAATCTGTGTGCAGGAGGAAGAAGAGATAATTAAGAAAGGCAAGGCAGTAAGTGTGAATTTGATGACAAAGCCAAAATTTAAGAAAACTTTTGGCAATAAGAAATTCAAGGGCAGCACTTCAACGAATGCTGTGAAACCTGAAAATGATAAGGGAAAATGTCCCAAAATCTCAGGTCCTGTGAAATGTTTCTTTTGTAAGAAGTTAGGCCATTTCAAGAAGGATTGTGAGGGATTCAAGAATTGGTTGAACAAGAAAGGTACTTTTCTGTCGAAAACTATTTTTGTTGTAGAGTCTAAAGTTTTTAATTTTGACAACTCATGGTGGTTTGATACTGGCTCACCTATACATATTGTCAATTCACTACAGGGATTATCAAGGATAACAATCCCAAGAAGGAATGAGACAAGAGTTTGCGCAGCAAATGGCCAAAGGGTGGCAGTTCAAGCAATATGAGTTGTTGAATTATGTTTTAGGAATAAGTTTGTATTAGCACTGAACAATGTTTACTGTATTCCACCAATAAAGAGAAACCTGATCTCAGGTTCTCAATTTGTATTAGGTGGTGACTGTGGCTTTTCCAGTAATAATATAGATATGTTTTTCTATTTTAAAGATGTTTGTTTTGGTGATGCTAAGTTGATAGATGGTCATTGGTTAATCGATTGTGTCAATAACGCAGTATCTCAACCTCTAGATGTTCTGTCAATAAACAAATCATCAGGATCCAAAAGAAAGAGCAATCCTAGTTCTTCATCTTTTCTATGGCATAAGAGGTTAGGACACATTTCCAAGTCTAGGCTGCAATAACTTGTTAAGCAAACTATTTTACCTCAATTAGATTTGGTGATTTTGAAACCTGTGTGAGTTGTTTGAAAGGAAAGATGACTAATGCTAGAAATTTTGGTTCTAAAAGAGCTGAAAACTTGCTTGAACTGATTCATACATATGTATGTGGTCCTTTTCCAGTCCAAACCATTTGTGGAAATTGTTATTTTGTCACATTCATTGATGACTTTTCTAGGTATTGCTTTGTTTATTTAATTTCTGAAAAGTCTCAAGTGTTAGATGTTTTTAAAGTGTTCAAAACTGAAGTTAAGAGACAAACTAAAAAACTTATCAAAATGGTAAGATTGGATAGAGGTGGTGAATACTACGGAAAGTATACTGAGAAAGGACAACACAAAGGTCCTTTTGCCATGTATTTGGAAGAATGTGACATTAAAGCTCAATATACAACACCGTACACACCTCAACAGAATGGTGTCTCTGAAAAGAGAAACAGAACCTTAATGGATATGGTAAGGAGCATGTTTGCAAGATCTGGGCTTCCAAAGTATTTATGGGGAGAAGCCTTAAAGACGGCCAACTACATATGCAATAGAACACCAAGTAAAGCTGTTAAAGGAACTCCTTTTGAGCTTTGGTGTGGATACAAGCCTAACTTGAATCATATACATGTATGAGGCTGTAAAGCAGAAGCAAGAGTCTATAATATAGAGAAAAATGATAAGTTGGACTCACTCTCTGTCATTGCTCATTTTATTGGTTATTCAGAAAAATCGAAGGGATTCGAGTTCTACAACTCAAGAAGAGTCACTAGAATTTTTGAAACTCACAGAGCCACATTTTATGATGAAATATTTGATGATATTGAAAGGATAGATGAAGGCTCAATAAGCACAGAACAATCACATCAGAATATGGAAGAATGGTTCGTCTATCAGGACTGTAGTAATGTTTCAGTCCTAAATCAGGACTACAACAATGTATTAATCCCAGATCAAGATTGCAGTGTTACAGTAATCCTAGACAATGGAATACAACTTGCAGAAGCAGTAGCACCTGAGAATGAAAACGCAGTAAATTAAAATCAAGTTCAGCATTTTGAAAGTGTGGAAAACTTAGAAATTGATATTCTTGGTACATCAGAAGTAGTGAGAAGATCTATCAGAACCAGAAAACTAGCAATTTCTAATGACTACAAGTTGTACTTAACTGAAGCTGACCTTGATTTGGGGGAAGAAAATCCTGTGTCACTAAAGGAAGCTATGCAATCAAAGAACAGTGAGCAATGGAAGATGGCAATGCAGGATGAGCTTTTAAGCATGTCCAAAAATGAAGTTTGGACTTTGCTGGATAGAACAGAAGATATGAAACCCATAGGTTGCAAACAGGTTTTTAAAACCAAAAAGGATGCAAATGGAAAGGTAGAGAGGCACAAGGCTAGATTGGTTGCAAAGGGATATAATCAAAAGGAAGGTATTGACTTCAATGAGACATTTTCTCCAATTTCAACAAAGGATGCATTTAGAGTGATCATGGCTTTGGTGGCACACTACAATTTGGAGTTGCACCAAATGGATGTCAAGACAGCTTTTTTGAATGGAAGTTTGCTTGAAGAGATATATATGTTACAACCAGAGGGATTTGTTGATGATGATGAGAAGGTTTGCAAGCTTCAAAAGTCCATTTATGGACTCAAACAAGCATCAAGATAATGGTATCTAAAGTTTGATGAAGTCATTACCAAGTTTGGATTTGAAGAGAATAAGTTAGATGAATGTATATACTGCAAGGTCAGTAGGAGTGAAGTGGTGTTTTTAATCCTACATGTAGATGATATTTAGCTAGCTAGTAGCAATATCAATCTACTGAAATCTACCAAGGAGTTTTTGCAGCAGAATTTTGATATAAAGGATATGGGAGAAGCGCATTATGTTCTTGGAATTGAGATTACCAGAAATAGAAGCTTGTGCACAATTGGTTTGTCTCAGAAAAACTATATTGATAAGATGCTGCAGAGTTTGGTTTAGAGAAATACAGGTCTGGTGAATCACCTATGTCAAAAGATGATAAATTGCATAAAGGTCAGTGTCCTCAAAATGCATTACAAAGGAAAGGAATGGAGAAGATACCCTATGCTAGCTTAGTTGGGAGTTTAAATGTATGCTCAGGTTTGCACTAGACCTGACATAGTTTTTGCTGTGAATATGTTGTCAAGATATCAATCTAATGCAGGACATGAACATTGGGTGGTTGGGAAGAAAGTTTTGAGGTATTTGAAGAACACAAGAGATCATATGCTTGTGTATAGAAAATTGGAGGATCAGGAATTGAGAGTAGAAGCTTACGCTGATGCATCATACAAGCAAGACTCAGATGATTTGAAATCCACATTAGGTTATATTTTCATGCTAGCTGGAGGTGCAATCTCTTGGAAAACAAACAAGCAGTCCTTGACAGCCACTTCAACGTTTCAAGCGGAATACATAGCCATTTATGAAGCTATTGCACATGCTTTGTGGTTGAGAAATTTCATTTTGAGATTGGGGATGGTGGATTCCATAGAAAGACCTCTGCCTATTTATTGTGATAATGCTGTAGCAGTATTCTTCTCAAAGAATAACAGAAGAACATCTGGTTCTAGAAACATAGATGTTAAATACTTCTCAGTTAGAGAAAGTGTCAGAGATAAGGAAGTGGAGGTGATTAAGATAGGCACCAAAGAACAGCTAGCAGACCCCTTAACCAAGGCATTATCAGTTTCTGTTTTCATTGATCATGTTAAGAATATGGGAGTATTAGACTCCATAGATATGCGATGCATTTTATGTGAACTAGTTGTGTCAACTATTATATTTTAATCAGTCAGTATCTTCATGAAATTCATCATCTGATATCTTATCATTTGAATAAAATTAGTTTTCAACATTTAGTTGTTGTATAGGTAGAACATGTACATTTGCATAACCATATACATATAAGGAACTTAATAATGATATACCAAATCATTGAATATGTACATATGCAGAAGAACTTGATACTGATGTGCCAAATTAGTAGGATAATGCAGCTCTTCATCTAGTTGAAATTAATTTTGGATCAAATATATGTTACAAATCAATTACTGTACGTAAATATTAAACAAGTACAAATCAGACTTGAGGTAGTTTCTGCAATTTTGCTTGCTATATTGTGATTGCAGAAGATCAATGTTTTGCTAATTCATTATATAGTCTTCTGTAGTTCAATGTAGTTCAGGAAAATTGACAGAACTTTGAGGACAGATAATGTTTTTGAATTCTGGTGCACACTTAAGAAACAACTCATTAATACAATAGATTATGTGTGATGTCTAGTTCAGTGGGAGATTGTAAAGCCTAATTAGAACTAGACATCAACATTTTCTAGTTAAGATGATATTTTTGAGCAGTTTAGAGTTCAAATAAATACTAATACGTTGTATATATAAACTTGTAATCAAAATAGTTTTATATATATTGAAATCTGTTTGAATTTGAATTTCAAATTGTGTGGTTATCGATATCAATCCAATCTGACAAGGATAAGAAATTTATGTAGAAGTTCCTTAATGGATGGAACTGTATAACTGTTTTGTCTGATATAAAGGATAAACAACGCCTGCATTCATCCCTACTAGAACACCAAACCTCAATCAAATTGTCCCATTAACAATCTGAGATCAAGGGTGGATCTAGGAGAAGAATAATGGAAGGAGCCAGTGGAACTAGTTAGTATCTCTACACACCCTTTGTCTTTTATTTCAATTCATATCGTATACTGCCATATATATATATATATGTGCTTATTGTCTTATAGGATTGCAATGATTTACGCATCCTAACTTAGGATCAGAATAACATATCAGTCCTATATTTGTCATAGTACGTTGATTTTGTTCATGTAAATTTGCAGACATTAGGACATATTTACTGCTACAGTCCTAAATTATGATACAACTATTACAGCAATCCTAACATGCAAATTATAGTATAACATCTAACAAGAAGTTCCAAGGACCATAATCCAAATGAAGCAGAAGGAAGGATTCAGGATACGACTATTAATTTGGGGATTGAAAATCAGGGAGATGAAATAAATTGTGCAAGTAGCACAACTGAAGTCACATATCTAACGGAAAAGGTTAGATTACAGATGTTTGGCTCCAAAACCAGTCTAGCATGCAAACAATCTCCTTTGAGTACGCAAGCGTGCCAGCACCGTAGGGTGCAGTCGTCGGGACATCCCTTGACCTGACTTCTTGATCAAACGTTGTGGACGAGGAGAGCACCAACCTCGTCACCAAGTTTTTTTCTATGCCTTTCTTAAAAGGACTTCTTGCCTTATGGATAAGGGCTTGTGTTGTGATCTCTTGCGTCACCGAGTCGATACTTAGTATTGTAGACTAAGCATAGCAATCACCGGGAAGTAGGAGAAAGCACGGGTTTTACTAAAGCGTGACTTTAGCTTCGCTGGGTTGCGAGGGCGTTACCCTTGCTTCACTTGTTTTCAACTAAGTTGAACGTAGATTTGCTCCGGAGAGGCTTTGATAATCTGAGAGATTAGTTGATTGAGAGTTTTGTTTTTTCTATATCATCTTTAGCCTCTATATATAGACTACTGCGGATTCTCCTTCCTAATAGGAATGAACTACTATATTTTAGGCCACAGTTATTGGACTTGAATCAAATCAAAACACTTATTCATAGTTTTGATAACTATCGTAAGCAATAATTAATGATTATCCTCTGTACGTGGCTAGAATGTAGGCACAGTTGATTGATTCAGTATATATAAGCCTCTAAATAGGCCATGAAGCTTGAATGCCATCAAGAAGTCTTTATGGACAGATCTCTCATAGACCTATACAGGAAAAGACCGTAGGTATTGGCCTTGAACGTTAATGATCAAACACGTATTCCAGATGGACTAGCTTGATCGTAATAAGTTTCCAAAACCACACTTTAGCTTTGACAGCTATTGCGATCCAGGCTTAGATATGTATAAACATATAGGCTAATTAGTAAAGCCTCATTGTTTGTAATGGACAAGAGTGTGCTGTAGCTATGCATGGCTTAGTCTACTATTGCACAGAATCAGCCGCGAGTAGCCATGAATTTGACCAAGAAGCAATGCTGCAGGCTGTTTTCATGTAAAACAACAATTCATGCACATGAAACCTGTTCAATACTTCAATGCAATTCTCAAGATGGGATAAAGGCCATGTAACTTGAATTAATTATCAACTAGAGCCACTTGCTGGCACAGCTAATAAATTAATCTCCAAACAAATCCCAGCCACAAGTGCAAGTCAAAGTGCAATGCGAAAGACTACTGTGGAGCAAAACTAAGAACTTTCCTTGGTAGTTTTGGTTCACGAGCTCTTGTTCGCTATATGTTCATCTTGTCTCAATTCACAGACTTCATGCGATTAATAGCTTGTTGTGAAAGTTTTCTCTTGCTGCGAAGGTTGTTTCAGAAAGTAAAAATTTGATTAAGGCCACAGGTGTTGGCCTCAGTGATATCAAGACAAAACAAGTCTTCATGACGCGTGACGGTGACCACATAAGTTTTAATCATGCTCAATTAAAAAACATCAGGCCACTATGCTGGCCCTACGTTTGTAGGGAAAGGTGCAATGCCATCATTCAATTAAAGAGCAATCGTGCTTTGCAGGAGATTCAAGATGGAACTTTGATAGGCAGGCCATTCGCCTCTTTTTGGAATGACACGTATCAAAAGAAGATTGATGAATATACCATCCACTTTTTGACCAAATGAATCCTAGCTTTGTTTGCCAGAAAAACTTTGGTGACAATGTTCCTTGCGAACACTCAGCGACTTTTGATATCTTTCGTTAACTAACTTTCTGGGGTGGATGCTATCATTATTCTTTCTGGACTCTTCGCGGTGACCAATCTCTATTTGCAGAGTGTTTTACACCGGTGTCATCATTACAAAAGGCTTCTTCCTTATAACCTCATCACGTCTTTCAATGAAGGCTACGTGTCATCGGCAAGTGCTGACAATTAAGCCAGCTAGCAGTATCTTAGAATTGTTCATACCAAAGCAGAGGGATATATCAATGAATGAATTATGGCTCAATGCAAGAATCATAATGCATGCACGGTTGCACCTATTAATGCTGCATGTACACATGTTGGACCGCCGCGTACTCTCCTTAATTATATGTGAACAGCAAACACATATAAGTCACCAATCTTCCTTTGCGAACCGTTCAGTTGCGAGACCACATGTATATTGAAGCCTCTTCGCTGCAAACAAGTCGCAACCCTTTTTTTTTTTTTTCTTCGCCACAATTATTGGCAAAAATATTGATTTGACCTCTTCCATTACTGATACCATACTAGGCATATTAAATGCCTCTTGTATATGTGCCCAGCCCAAAACCAATGGCCTCTAAGTATATCAGAAAGTTCAAGCCATTGTTAGGCAAGAACACAATTTTTGCATCCTCCGCGACGCACAAACTTGAAACTCTTTTTGTATTTTTCTATTATTTTTTTTTAAATCACGAAGAGATGCAAATTGAAAATTGACAGGAAATTAAAAGCAAAGAAAGAAAGAAGCTAGCAGCAACACGTTTGGCTAACCTCTAGAAAGTCATGGGGGAGGCCATCTATGCTTCACTCCAAACTCTGATGTGTCAAAATTTATAGCATGAAAACCCTTCTTGCGGGAGCTTGCAGGAAAAGAACAAAGGTACTTCACGTCGAAGACTTGGGAGAAATTTGGCTCGTAGGAGGAGTAATCTTGCCCCCCAAGTATCCTTGTTGGTTGGCGAAAGATGATCTTCAATTTCACTTTTGGAGATAACAATGTCTCAAGATCGGCTTTGTCACCAACGACCATGTCATAGAACATGGTGTCTTCAGAATCAACCACGAATTGGCTTTTGCATTTGACCACTGGTTGGTCTGAATCCTCAGGACCAAGAGCTTTAAAGGACTTGGACTGCTGCATGTGATTTTTGGAACCAATAATTGAATTGTAATCATCATCATACTCATCATAGATTGGCTCTGCATTGAGATCATACTTAGAGTCACCAAAAAGTGGTGAATTGATCTCTTCTTCAAAGATAAGCATATCAAATTTTTGTTTGCCTCTATTTTCTTTCTAGGCATTATATTGAGACGGCTCTATGGACTGTTTAGTATCATAGACAAATTTCTTTTGTAAGAAATTAAAAGCTGTATAATTGTAAACAAGAGTTAACTTGTATTGATGATACTCAAATTTATAGTCGCGAATGACAAATTGGCCACTAGAATAATTATTCTAGCCATTCTTGCAAGGTGGCCTTGAAACATTGATAAAGAATTTCAAGTTGAATTGACTAATAAAGCCACAGAATGGCTTCTCCAGACCACAACTTAATCCATAATTAAGTTGATCATGATTGTGACCATCTTCACCATGAGGTCCAGTAGCATGGCCAAGGCTAGATTGATAGTTATGTAGACCATGCCTTAATTGGTAATTAAGTGGACCATACTCTTGACCCTCTGCATGATCATGATAACGTCTAGCCACTATATTCCATCTTGATTGATAATTGAATGGACCACTTTGATCATGCTTTTGACCAAGATGAAGTCCAGTAGCAAAATCATAATTAAATTGATTATGCATCTGCTTCTGGTTATCAAGGGGGTGAACCTAGGCAATATCTTGCCCCCAATGCATCTGATCAGTAGCCACGTATTTGGTTTGATCAGTGGAGAAATCAGCTATCTGTTCAAAGACAATTTTCTTGTCAGAAGAACAATCTCGTGGACCATCTTCTCCATGCACAGCCTCTGTAAGGCTGTGATTCACCAGTGAGGCATTTAGGTTTATCGCCACCTGTAGGCAATTCAACCTCAGAAACAACCTCTCCGCTTGCAGATTCTTCACTTTCCAATTCGCTTTGCTGTGAACTGACTTGATTAGCCAAGATGGAACCTTCCTCGCGCAAGGTCACGAACTCTACTGTGGTGTTCATGACATGGTGAGCAGCCTATTTGTTACTGCTTGAGAAAAGCTTCTGTGATTGCTCTCTAGCTTCTTGAGCATTCTGTTCCATTCGCTCCTGTGTTCGCCGTGACCCTTGCTCGAGGTTTCGGGCCTTATTCCAAAGGTCATCCATCCTCTTTCGATCTTTCGCAAGGTCCTTTTTCATCTTCGCATAGAATGCGGCGTTGTTCTTTTGAAATATGGCGAGTCACTCCTTTATACTCGCATTCTATGGAATGGGAATGGGCACATAGCCTTCTATCGTCACTTCGTCATCTGCGGCAGCAGCGTCACCATCGGTGCTATTGGCCATCTTGCCTGTCTGCGAGTCTAGAGAAGAGTTCGTAGACACTTCTTCCTTAGAAAGACCACGACAAGCATCAGTTTTATGCGACTAGTAACTGAAGGTCTTGCACTTTAAGAAGTTTAGGAATTTGCACTTCTTCTTGAGAAAGACAGGCATGACTTCAGGAATTTCTTTTGGTAAAGATTTTCCTCTGCCATCCCAATGATGGCAAACACAAAAAGACACTAGTGCGGTCCCACTGGGCGTGCCAAAATATTTGGCTCCAAAACCAGTCTGTCGTGCAAACAGTCTCTTTTGACTTTCAGGCGTGCCAGCACCGTAGGGTGCAGTCATCGGGGCATCCCCTGACCTGACTTCTTGATCAAATGCTGTGGACGAGGAGAGCACCAACCTCGTCACCAGGTTCTTTTCTATGCCTTTCTTAAAAGGACTTCTTGCCTTACGGATAAGGGCTTGTGTTGTGATCTCTTGCGTCACCGTGTCGATACTTAGTATTGTAGACTAAGCAGAGCAATCACCGGGAAGTAGGAGAAAACACGGGTTTTGCTAAAGCGTGACTTTAGCTTCGCTGGGTTGTGAGGGCGTTACCCTTGCTTCGTTGGTTTTCAACTAGGTTGAACGTAGATTTGCTCCGGAGAGGCTTTGATAATCTGAGAGATTAGTTGATTGAGAGTTGTGTTTTTTCTATATCATCTTTAGCTTCTATATATAGGCTACTGTGGATTCTCCTTCCTAATAGGAATGAAATACTATATTTTAGGCCACAGTTATTGGCCTTGAATCAAATCAAAACACTTATTCATAGTTTTGATAACTATCATAAGCTATAATTAATGATTATCCTTTGTACGTGGCTAGAATGTAGGCAAAGTTAATTGCCTCTTGGAACCAATATATTGGATGCGAATCTGTTGGATATGCCCGTCTTAATTGCAAATATATCTCCGCGAAGACTCCCGTAGCTAAGTGGCATGCAATCATAAAGGATAAGATTGTGTATATATATCTTGTTTATTGCAATTAAAGGTGATTGCATGTTTCATGAATTGTTCCACTTCCCTTGATTGCCACGTATGTGGGAGACCTTGATTCTTTGCTATTAATTGGTCCACCATAGGACTTAATTGCATGGGCTATATATATACACCTTCCTTGATGACCACAATCAAGCATGATTGCATGCTTCTATCTATTGTACGTGCATGCCATTAC
Source organism: Rosa chinensis (assembly GCF_002994745.2). NCBI lineage: Eukaryota > Viridiplantae > Streptophyta > Magnoliopsida > Rosales > Rosaceae > Rosa > Rosa chinensis. The sequence goes on along the minus strand of NC_037088.1, from coordinate 15,109,371 downwards.
ACATTAATTGCATGGGAAACTTGACTATTCGCATGGCTCGCGTTATTGTTCCCTCTCGCGCAATACTTGGTAATCAAGTAAACAAATCACCATTAATTATCAAATATTTGATAATTACTAGTATATCAAGGAAAATCCATATTTGCTTCAGGATTGCTTGGCCTCCAAGTAGGCTTTATTGAGCCTCTAAACAATATATTCTGAACTTGTAAAAAATATATAGGTTGAGCCACGGACATTGGCCCGATTCTCTTTGAGTCGTCCTTGTCAGGAAAAAATGTTAATTGTAGATTCAAACAACAGAAACCCTCACACCTTCATTGACATAGCACAATTCTTAAATGTTTAAGCACCGGAAACTAACCGTACTATTCTAAAGAATCTTCAGCATTGGATTTTAAAATAAGTGAACACAAAATATGAATCTAGAAGCTTAAGGATTCATCATATAAGCGGGACTCGCAAAATCAAGTAATAAATGCACACGTCAATGCTTAATTACTCTTTGCCTCAATTCCAGAAATTGAGGAATCTTGATTTTAATCACACCATAAGTGCAAAGCAGAGTCGCAGAGACATGCATATGAAACAAGTGTCAAAACAAAGATGGCATCTCTAATTAGGTAGACAATTCAAGGCTGACAATGCCAAGTCACAACAGATACATTGTGGTGAATGAAGGACATTTGTTTTGGTGGTTGCTATGAGAGGCTGCCCAAAACACATCACAGTTGTTACTTTTATTCCCTGTAATTTTGTCAGGTTCTACTTTCAAAAATAGTTGCTGTATAATCGGAAATCAATTTGAAACGTCCAGGTCCCTCTTTTTGCCTTTATTGGATGAGGTTTGTACACCTGTTTTAGAGATCATATATTAGGAAAAATCATTCTTCACGACCCCATTTCCAAGCGATATATGATTAAATATTTTCTATAATAATTTCGTGCTTGAACCCCCCATATGGACATAGTAGTATAGGCTTTCCACAAATTGAGACTTGGCTATCATGTCAATCCTTAAGTAATGTTTCCATTAGTTTAGATTTATTTTCATATTCTTTCATAACCTAAATATTGTTAAGATTAGAGCCCCTGCTGTGAAAGCAAAAAAGTTTGTGACGCTGAAATAGGCCTCCCGATAGATTGGCTAAAATCGAAAATGCCTTTTTATCTCATACCACTATTTCGATAAGTAATCTAAGGGTTAAAAAAATAAATAAATAAATGTTTTAGGGAAACGAGATTTGAGAGGAATTTGCTCTGTATTCTCATTGATAATAGGGGCCTCTTTATATAGACGATTACAATGTATAGAATCTCAATCATATAAGGAAAGTAATCGTACATTGAATAGGAATCTAGATCCTTCTAATTCAGCCCTATTACCACTAGGTCAAGTAACCTAGAGTTTGGGCCAAACACAAATAGAGTTATCCTTAAACACTCCCCTTTGTGTTGTCCAAACGCGGTGCTTCTCTCGTTGCCTCTTTAAAAACCTTGCCGAGTAACAAAAACCCAGTGGGACAAAAATAACCTCTGTCGAAGGGGAAAAAGAGCACAACACACCCTTCACGTTTCGAGGTGAACATGTAGACATCTCCCCCTGATGTCTGCGTCTCCCCCTGATGACTACAATCATGGGAGTTCAGATAATTTCCGCAAGTCAATTCTTGCCACATGTTTCTCAAACGTGGATTTAGGCAATGACTTAGTAAACAAGTTTGCCATATTTTCCTCAGATTGAACCTAATTCACTTTGATCTTGAGGAAAGTCTATTGTTGCTGATTATGCTTGGTGTTGTTGCTTTTGATGTAGCCTAGCTTCATTTGTTCAAACGAACAACATTATCCTAAATGCTCGTAGGCTCATCTTGTGGTAGACTTCAAACCACAATTGTTCGAACATGCGTGATTATGGATCCAATCCATAAACATTCACGAACCACTTCGTGAAGAGTAATAATCTCTAAATGGTTCGAAGATATAGCGACGGTCTATTCTGTAGACCTCCAAGATATCGTGGTCTTTTCCCATGGTGACCATTTAACCAGTTTGGGAGCGACCTTTGTGTGGGTTAGAGAGGTACCCAGCATCAGCAAAACCTTCCAAAACACTCATATCGTTTTAGGATGGGGATAGAGAATGCAGGCCAGGGTTGGCGGCGTTCCTGGTGTGTGATGAGTCTGAATCCATCATCTCTTTATAGGGATAGAATAAGTCCATATCAATCGTACATCTCAAGTACTGAAGGATATCTTTTACATCAATCTAATGGCGTCGCGTTGGCGCAGAGCTATATCTTAGCTAACAAGTTCATGGTAAATGAGATGTCCGTCTTGTGCATTGAGCTAGGTACAATAATGCGCCTATTGTACTTAACTAGGGCATTTCTGCCCCTAGCGCGTCTTCGTTATCATCCTTCGAACGAAGAGGATCCTTTTTAGGATCAAGACTACGGACGATCATGGGGGTGCTTGAAGGCTTGACCTTGTCAAAATGCCTAAGCATCTATCAACACGATGCTCAAGTTCCAAACCGAGACATAATCGTGTTCTCCCATAATCCTTCATCTCAAAATCGGATTTCAAATGTTCAGCGGTTTCCCTTAACTCTTTAAGGCCTTCTAATAAAGATCATGTCCAACATGAACCGCGATAGAATCCGAAACTTGTTATGGAAACGCATGGGCATATCCCTTCCCAATCAAGTAGTCACTTTAGTGAGTGTTTCAACCTCTTTGTAAACGCGCTCCGTGGTCTAGAGCTACTTGACTTGGGTAAATGAAGTTCACCATGAACCTTCTTGTATATTCCGTATCTAGATCCCTATAGAGATACGTAGTGACCACATTTGTAAGCTGCATGTTTAGTTATTCAGAAACTACCAAATTGACAAGGTAGTGGAGTGAAATGACATCCATTACGAGAGAATATGTCTCATCGTAGTCGATTCCAGGGCGTTTTGTGAGAAGCCTTGCGCCATAAGGCGAGATAGCCATCCCTTTTTCTCATCACGCTTTCTAATGAAGACCCCTTAGTCAACAGGTTTTATGTTAGGAAGTATTGGCATCATTGGCTAAAAAACCTTCCTCTTCATTAGAGAATCCAACTTAACCTGGATCGCATCTTTCCATTTAGGCCAAAATCTCTCTACATTGGCATTCATACATCAACGGAGTGTGGTTCGATATCATCAGACTCAACAAACTCATGCGTAATGAAATGCACAACTACATCATCAATTATGATGGAGTTTCTATCCCACGTCTCAAGTACACTAGTGTAATTTTTATAGAGTTCTATATTCTCAGGGATAGGTTCTGACGTTGAGGCGTCCCCTAACGATAACCATAACCTGGAAGATTCTCATGAGACGGATTTTGAGTGTCGATGATTTAACGATTGGTTTGTGCCAATGTATCCTTCGAACCCACGGGCCTCCCATGCATCATAGCTGGGGCCATGGCCTATAACGCCTGAGTGCCACTCTCTTTGGCGTTGGCGCCATGCCTACCTCAGTGTAGGGTGGCGCTACGTCCTCTCGTAGGGACGTCCTTCCTTGCAGGCATGTTTGCAGCATATTTGTGTGATCTCGTCACTTTAATAGGGATCGAGATGAGACATAGTAGGGACAGGCCATGACAATATCTGTCGTTCCTGCTGAATATCCGTGTTCTTATCTCCCCCTAACGACAAGAAGACTGTCTCATCAAAGTGACAACCCGCAAATCTAGCGGTAATGAGATCGCCTTGCAAGGGCATTAAGTGGCGGACGATTGTTGGAGTCCCAAATCCAACTGAGTGGCCCATTCGTCTGTAAGGACCTATCATAGTGCATTGTGGCGGCACAATGGGCACATAAATGGCTCACTCAAATGTGCGTAAGTACAAAATACGTGTACCCAGTCACTAGCTATAACGCAGAGGTACATTGAGTGGCGGTAGGTCGTAGACGAATTAGCATAGCTGCATGAGATATTGCATCACCCCAAGCGGATGTAAGAAGATTGGTCCGCATTACCAATGTTCGGACTACCATCGTAGTCGTTTCTGCGAGACCAATTGGGTGTGTTCATGGGAATATAACGTCCAACATTAGTCCTAATGCAATAACCATCGAAAGTCTTCGATGTAAACACTCTAGCACAGTCAAATCCAATTGACTAAATAGGATGATCTGGGAAGTGAGCCCGTTGTCATATGATATGTGCTAGGAGTGTAGCATAAGCAGCATTTATAGGTGGACAATGGCACAACACGTGACCGGCGTGTTTACGTGTCAACCAACATCATGAAATATTTAAGCGTCCGCAAGTTGGTTGAATCAATTCACAGAATCCCCATGGATTCTATGTAAGAACATAATGAGTATTGTCATATCCTTTGCATAGGATGGTCTCAGTCCTAATTTCCCTAAGGAACGGGCTTTGTAAAATGAGCGAGAGGCTTTAGAAGCAACCAATGAGAATTTTTGTCGGGCCTGAGCAGCTTAAATGCTATTTGAAGCAAGTTGGTGATTGCAGCATCACCTAGGGCGCCATCACAATGATGGACGCCATCCATGGCGTCATGGATAGGGACTGCGCCAACCCTAGGCTGGTGGTGGACGGAGGTAGTGCCCTAGGCAGCAGCGTCGGTCACACTTAGTCCAGGAATCAACTTTTGATTCATGCTTCATTTCGCTCGAGAGAAAGGATGTCCATGTGAAGTCTTTGGTAGACAGATCATCATATCATGACTAGGATGATCTATCCTGTCGTGACAAAGCCAATATGTGTCTAAATCTAAGAGATCTTCTCTCATAACTTTTATTGGATTAATAGCTCGAATAGTGACATAGAGTCCACTAGAGAGACACATAAACTTCTCAAAGAAGCGTCTTTGTTCGCAATCATTAAAGGTATTGCAAAGGAACTCATTTCCGTTCTCTACATGCATTTTCTCATGGAATTCGTTGGCTATTCATAGGGTACGATTTTCCCTAAGAGCGTAGAGAGTTTCTGTGACAGCTGTAATCAAGGTGCCATTTGGCAAGTGGAACTAGGGCTATTCCATGTCCTTGAATTAATACTGATGACCCAGCCATCGTAGTCACAAAAGTCATATGCTCAAAATCAAAATGGAGTCATAAAGAACTCGAAATTTTATTCATAAGCCAACATAGTACATCATTGTCTCTTAACCATTAGGAGAATCTAATCCAAATGCTAGCTAATGCAAAACAATGGTAGTCGTCTAACTTCTTTTAGTAATTCCAAAATAAATGTGACCAGGTGAGTAGAGAGATGTCGGTGGAGCAAGGCTCGCTTAAGTACCACTAATCTCAGAACCTTCCTAGACATCACACTTACTTTGGGTGAGCCTACTTTGAAGAAAGACTACACCATTGGCATTTACTACAAAGTATATATATGGTAATTGCCTATTACATCTCTTGGAAAAATAAAGACTTAAACAGAATTGGCGATCTATTGATCCCAGCCAGATTTGTAGTCTTTGACCCTTCACTCTAGATCATCTTCATGATCTTCTTGTTCCACATAGTGAGCTTCTCTTGCTTCACAATATGCTTTGTAGGCAGTGATGATATCTTCACGAGCTCTACAAATGTGTGCCCAATGATTGGATACTCCACATTGAGAACATACATCTCTTCTCTCAGACTCCATTGATTGAGGCGCTTTGAAAGCGTCATTTAGATGGCTCTTAATGTTGGTGGCACCACCAACATGGCCAGAGGCGTTGCCTCCCTCTCTCTTTCCATGTTTACCTCTTCGGTTCCGTGTTTGCCTATTTTGAATATTACATTCTCAAGTAGAGTGATTATATGGACCAGAAAGTCCAAATGTATTCCTAAGATTAGGGTTTCACTCTTGGCGCCCTCTCTTTGGGGTGCGACTATAATTGGATTCCGGAATATGCTCTGTTCCCACGGATCTCGAATTATAGTTCTTTACAAGAATGTTGTCATACTTTTCAGCGACATTCATAGCTCCAATGAGCTCATGAAACCTTGTGACTCGTCTTGCAGTAACATCGATTCGATAGTTCTTAGCAACCGTCAATGCAGAGATGGGGAAAGTAGAGAAAGTCTTCTCAATCAACATCGCATTTGTGATCTCTTTACCACAGAATTCCATTAAGGATTTAATGCGAAGAGCTTCCGAGTTATAGTCAAGAACTGACTTGAAATCACAGAAGCGGAACCTATGCCATCTCACTTCTAAGGCAGGAAGCAGGGAGTCACAGACGTTACCAAATCTATCTTCGAGTGAGACCCACGGCCTTCTGGGGTCTTCTTCGTTCATATACTCGTACTGGAGCGAATCATCCATATGACGAGTCATTAGGATGATGGCTTTCGCCTTATTTGCCACTAAGGCTGCTCTATTTGCTTCCAAAGCTTGAGCTTGCTCAACAGTTAGCACGTCCTGGCTAGGCTCGAGAATCATATCCAGGATTCTATCAGCCTTGAGATGCTGGCGGATATTACGAACCCACCTGTGATATCCAGAGCCAGTTGTTCCCAATGGAGCAAAGTCTAATTTGTTCAGGTTTACTCATCCTAAAATAGAACAAGAAATTAGGGTTAGTTTCGGAGCGAAATAGGCTACCACGAAAACATATGAAATTTCTGAGCGTAATCGCTTCCAAGGAATTAGGAATTTCCAAGCGTAGTCGCTTCCAAGAAATTTGATTCCAAGAGATATTGGATTAGATCGAAACAATGATGTAAGTGGTCGATCATAAATTCTCTACAAACTCTAAGTTTGGAGATCTCAACAACCTCTAAGCTTGGAGTGAGCACGAACCCCCACAGTTCGGCTTAATTTGGTCTCCCCTATAATGAAGAAAAGGGGGTAGAAGAAGGGAGGTTGCAAGTCCCTGAAAAAGAAGAGAAATTGAATTTAAAAACTCTAAAAAAAAGGGGAACGTTTAGTAAAAAATACCTTAAAATAGGTTGCCGGAAAATGTGTCCGGAAAAAGGTTGACCGGTCATTGACCGGAGGTGCTGACGTGGTAGGTGATTGGATGACGTGGCCGCTGACTGGGCTTGCACCTTTCTTTCTGGTCTTCTAGTGGCAAGTGGGCCGCGGGGCCCATTATTTTCTTTTCTTCTTCCGTTTCTTCTTCTTCCTTTCTTCTTCTTTCTTATCTTTCTTTTCTTCTTCTAGGGGCCCGCTCCTTCTCTTTCTTTCTTTCTTTTTTTTTTTTTTTTTTCTGGTGGCAGGTGGGCTGCGGGTTCTCTCTTTTCTTTTCCTTCCTCTTCTGCTGGGCGCCGCACTCCCCCTTTTTTTCTTTTTTTATGCTGGGCCCGCCTCTCTCCTTTCTTCTTCTTCCTCGTTTTCTTCCTTTTTTTTTTCTTTTTTTGCCCAGCACGTGGGCTACTCCTTCTCTATCTTTTTTTTCTTCTCCTTCTTCTGCCCAGCACGTGGGCTGCTCTATTTTTTTTATTTTTTTCTTCTGCCAATGTGCGCAGCATCTGTTTTTTTTTCTTTCTTTGCTGCCTCTTAGCGTCTTGAGTCTTTTTTTTTTTGTTGACGGCAGCAACGTAGTAGTGTGGGGGAAGCGCAAGCGAGGTCGGTAACTGGGCTCCTGAGATTGAAGGCTACGATATTAGGGTTTCAGGGTTAGGGCTTCGTGCTGATAACGTGTTTTAGGGAAACGAGAATTGAGAGGAATTTGTTGTGTATTCTCATTGATAATAGGGGCCTCTTTATATAGAGGATTACAATGTATAGAATCTCAATCATACAAGGAAAGTAATCGTACATTAAATAGGAATCTAGATCCTTCTAATTCAACCATATTACCACTAGGTCAAGTAACCTAGAGTTTGGGCCAAACACAAATAGAGATATCCTTAAACAATAAATAAATAATAAATTTCATATCGAATTCGAAGTGCCATGCTATTATTACTTAATATCTTCCATGAGATTTGGTTATCCCTTCCTATTCTTAATAACTATAAATGCCTAAACCATGAAGTCTCTTGCAACTCATCAAATGGATAGATGAATTTTCGAATTGTTAAAGAAAATAGTGATCCATTTTCTCGTCGTATGTTATGAATAAACCTTTTTTGTAAAATCTCACCTACTAATCTAACGCGAGCACATCCGGTAAAGGCATGCTGTCCGCCTAAAAGATCTCATTTCCACCCCTAAGCTTTTTTTTTTTTGGTGATTTAAATATTTTCAGTAATAATTTCGCACTTGGACCACCCATATTGACATAGTAGTGGAGGCTTTCCATAAATTGAGATTTGGCTATCATGTCAACCCTTAAGTATTGTTACCAGTAGTTCGATTCTTCTTTGTACAAGTTTTGAACTCGAATGTGAATCATGATTTTGGTTAGTGGTATTCTCATATGTTGTTAATAGCTTTGTGCAGGCAACTGTAATGATAATTGGCTCATTCCATTTTCTTTGACAACCGAGTATGGACCTCCAACAAAGGATTAATGTACTTCCTTTGTGCTCTATAGATAGCTTGAGTTCTTTTGTTGGTAGATATAGCTAAAGAGAATATTAGTAGCAGTTTCATTCTTCCTTTTTTTTAAAAAACACCAGCGTCTATAATATGTAAATGGTAAAATTTTCAGTTTAACATTTCTTAGCTTATGGTTGCGACTCCATTACAAACAAATTTGAGGAAAAGAAAAAAATGAACCCGCAGCATTGTGCGGGAATAATACCTAGTTCAAAACCAAACTTCAGAATGCATGTTACCAGCTGTGTATGTAATATATAGGTACGTCGGCATGCCTTTGTGGACTAGCAAGTCCTCACGACTCATTTAGTCATTTGTAGACTTGGAGGCTTAGACAAATAGTAGAGATGTAATTGTCTCTGTTAAGAATCTATCTGCGTCTCCTCTGTCCTTTCGTGTACTGGTCCGGTTTTTTTTTTGCTTTCCCATTGATTAATTGATTAGTATCTTAATTTTTGCTTTCAGCTGATGTGGACGATTTTGTCTGCCAATGACCGTCTCCACAGCAATTTTCTCACCACTACAAATTTGATCAAAAGCCACGTACAAGAATGTGCCTTTGACCCCCCAACACCCACGATTAATTGTTGCTATGGGTAAAGCAACGTTGCAGCCACTTTTTAGAGGGTCAGTGCGCTGTGGACCAGTTGCTTTGATAGAAAAAACACGCATGTTTCTCTCGTGACTTGGTTTCAAATTCAGACATGTGGGACCCATGCAAGTGGCTTTATATTATTATCATATTCTTGTAGTCACATTTGCTTTTGTTCGTGTCTTCTTTCATTAAATATATATATATATATATATTGATGAGAAATAAATTATGGGATATTCAATTTCAAATTCACTTAAATACAAACACTAACTTTCATACTAATTACAATACATCAGTACTTTTACTTCTACTTCTACTTCTACACGTCCAAGTCCCTTCTGCTCCATATGAAAATCTTCTCAATGTTGTCAGTTTCTGTACAAGTGTATATCACCGGAAGCAACAATCAAACATCAATTGGAATCCTCCTCATTGTTTCTGATCATAGACAGGAATTCCAGCTTAACCAACCATCAGAGGAAATACTAGACTAGATCACAATACATGGCAAATTGAAAATTAGAAAATAGATTCAAACTTACCCGAGAAGAATTTCAAACAAATCCTAGAGAAAGAACTGAATTTTATGCATAACGCACCTGAATTGAAGAGGGATTGAGGAGATGGTTCCATATACTCTGATGCGTCGGTGACTGATATGAACAATAACACCACTTACAGAAATCAAAGCTTAAGACATCAAAATAAGCCAAAGATCTTGTAGCAGATCCAATAGAACCCAGATATGAACAACAATACCACTTATAGAAAAAATAAAAATAAAAAGAACATGAGCACATATAGATTCAGTCTAAATGATTGAGAAGTAAAACAAAATGACCCACCAGTCATAAATCACTGTTTTCTGTTCAAAGATTTCATTGACTGCATGAAAAACTCTCCACAGATCTAGATGAAAGCCCAAGCTCCAGTTGCTAGCTGAGGAAATGAGGTAAAGTCAGAAATTTTTTAAGCTCTGAATTGCTTATTTTTAATCATGAAACAAAAATTCCCAAAAGCAAAGAGACAGCTACTGAACTAGTGAGCTTCTCTGATTAGCAAACAAACTCAACAAAGTCTGGAAAGATTGTAGCTATATCTTTAGCTCTGCAATTTTTCTTCTATTCAGAAAAAATCAAACAGAGAGAGAAGCAGGGGAAAAGATAAGGAAAGAAAAAGAACGAAGGAAATGAAAGGCTACAAAACGAGATCCATTTGCGGATCTCCAAAAGAACAGTAAAGAAAAGTTGGGAGTGCGAGCCGCGTCCAATTTCTTATTGCATTTGTCGGAGTAAGTCAGCTTTTTGTTGAAGGTAGGGCCACAATAGCTTATAAAACCATAACCTATTCTCAAGTACAAAAAAAATACTATAAACTATTCCACACCCACGATTATGAACTGTTAGTGGAATGAATAGAAACTCAAATACTGTAAATGCCAAAAGTTAAGCCCACCTCCACAATTGTTTCTATCCGTGGCAAAACAAGTGTGGCCTTAGCCCATATTTGTTGTGGTGTCTGCTTTGCTGAATTTAAAACCACCCGCTTTCCTTGAACTCATATGGAGATCGGGGTTCTGGGTTCATAGGTTAATTCCCTTAGAGTAATATGCAGATCTGATATCTTGTGGGTTGTGAGTTGGTGGTTTTCTGACCAATTTTTGGGTTTAATTTGTTCCTCAGTTTCATTCTTTTCTGGGATTTTTGTGGTTGTTTTTCATTTTCTGGATTGTTAGTGGCCGATGTAGTCTCTAGTCTCATCTGTGAACTTACACTAGCTTCAGTGAGTACAAATTATATTTACCTTTTAGTCCAAGGCATGAACCTTTTTTTCCTTCGACCTCTTCTTCCTCTGTCTCACTGTTTCCGAATGGGGTGGCTCTTGTGTTACCTTGTAACAGTGCTCTTATCTCATATCCTGCCATTCTGTACCTGCCAAGACAAAATTGTACCAGGACAGCATATCAGTGGTAACCTGACTTTGGTTTCTTCCCTTGGGACCTTTTCATTAGGCTTCTTCAATCCTGAAAATTCTACTAAATACTTCCTTGGTATACGATTCAACAAATCCCCAACTACTGCATTAGTATGGGTAGCTAATAGAGAATCTCCACTTGATTCTCCGGGTTTCTTTATGCTCAGCAGTGATGGAAATCTTGTGGTGTTGGATCAGACTAGAAAACTTGTCTGGTCAACTAAAGCATCCGTATCTGCTTCTGCAATGAATCACACAACTGGATTACTAGAGGATACCGGAAACCTTGTTCTGAGCTTTGAAGAAGTCACTTTGTGGCAGAGCTTCGATCATCCCTCTGATACTGCGTTGCCTGGCATGAAGATTAGCTTGAACAAAACGACTGGCAAACAAAGGCGCCTTACATCCTGGGCAGCGCTTGATGATCCACAACCCGGAAAGTTCACCTGCGGCATAGATCCTAAAGTACCATTTCAGGCCTTTATCTGGAAGGAAACTACTCCGTATTATAGAAGTTCTGTGTTCATTGGCAAGGCTACAAGAACACAGTTTCAAAATCCAGGTGGAACCGCGTTTTTCTTTTCATACAACTTTGATGTTGATGAGGTCTATCTTGTTTACAGTGTCTCGGATAGCTCAGTAAAATTGAGGGTCTGGTTGGATCCTACGGGGCAACTTAAACATCAGTTGTGGCAGAATTCTAGTAAAACGTGGTTGGAAGTAGTGAATCCATGGCCCGTTGATATCTGTGATTTTTATGCTCATTGCGGTCCCAATAGTGCCTGTCGTAGAGGTGAACCCCTGTCATCACCATGCAAGTGTTTGACTGGTTTTACAGCCAAGTTTCCGAACCAATCGGCGGTAGGGGATTGGTCCAGTGGCTGCATTAGGGAAAAGGTGTTGACATGTGGTAACGGCAAACAAGGTTACTTTTCAAAGCTTGAAAAGGTGAAACTGCCGGATCATTCTGTTCTGTTAGAGAATAGGAGTATGAGCGAGTGTGACTCTGAATGCCAGCAGAACTGTTCTTGTACAGCTTATGCTTATGTAAATGCGACAGATGGAAGTAATATTGGGACTTGTTTGGCATGGTTTAGCGAATTACTGGATCTAGTAGAGAATAAAACTACTGATGCAAATGATATTTATATTCGTGTTCATGGCTCCGAACTAGGTATGTATTTCGTTTTTGGCTATTTTCTTTGTGGATGTGTGAGGTAAATTCCTTGGCATACTGTTAAGTTGAGATTAAATTCATTGGCCAGAAACTGACCATTACTTAGAGCTACCTTTATTAATAGTTGACCACCAGATCATTTGTCTGTTTTGCAGGCAAAAAGGGTCTTTCCGTTAATTCCTTGAAGCGGACCCTTGTAATTGCAATAGTCTCTGCAGCTGCAGTTGGATTGCTTACAATAACTTTTGGCTATTTCTTTTGGAAGAAAAAATTGGAAAAGAAAGGTAAGCAGAATATAAGTAATGTTAGTGCAGGAGGTGGGAAGAATGATACAGAATTACCACTCTTCAGTTTAAGGAGTATGCTAGCTGCTACAAACAACTTCTCTGAAGCGAATAAGCTTGGAGAGGGGGGTTCGGCCCTGTTTATAAGGTGACACTTCTTCATTTTGGTACTTTCCCCTTGTTAGTTTCCTAAATTAGTTTTGACTTTTGAGGGTAAGGTTTGGTTGTCTTTGCTTTGTTCTATAGGGAATTTTGCCAGAAAATCAAGAAGTGGCCATAAAGAGGCTATCAAAGAAGTCTGGGCAAGGACATCATGAGTTCAAGAATGAGTTGAAACTTATAGCCAAACTCCAGCATACCAATCTTGTAAGGCTATTGGGTTGTTGTATGGAAGGAGATGAAATGATATTGATCTATGAATACATGTCTAATCGAAGTTTGGACAAATTTTTGTTTGGTAAGTATGCTTATGACTTTTAAGATTAAGTTTTGACAATGCGACGTCAAGTTTGATTCTGCTAATTCTTTTGTTAAGACCTATCCTTTACAACTTTTCGTATGAATGCAATTCAACATTCTACTAATTCTGCTTCTCCTTCTTTATGATATGTTCAACAGATGCCTTTGAAAAGATAAAGTTAGATTGGGATACACGCTTTCGAATTATACAAGGTATTGCTCAAGGAGTACTATATATCCACAAGTACTCTAGATTGAAAATCATCCACAGAGATCTAAAAGCAAGCAATGTTCTGTTGGATGGAACAATGAACCCCAAAGTGTCTGACTTTGGAATGGCGAGAATTTTTGACATAAATCAAATTGAAGCAAATACTAACAAGGTTGTTGGAACATAGTAAGTGTATATAGCCCATGATTTCTATCATCTAAACTTATAAAAAATCAATATTGATGCTCATTCCTATACTATTCTTGCAGCGGCTATATGTCTCCTGAATATGCACTCTTTGGTCATTTCTCCGAGAAATTGGATGTATTTAGCTTCGGAGTGTTGTTGTTAGAGATTGTAAGCGGAAAGAAGAATGCTTCTTTTTATAGCTTTGAAAATTCACTAACGCTTGCTCAATGGGTAAGTACAAGAAATTACTTGTTTGTTTCTACATTGTTTTTAAGCCTTGCATTTTAATTATGCAATTTTTAGACATTGTGAATCGGAATGCAATAGGAAGATTAATAGGATTATTTGTGTAAATCTTAGGTATGGGAATTATGGAAAGAAGGTAGAGGAGTGGAGGTAATTGATGCATCAGTAAGGGAAACATGTCGGATTCATGAAGCTTTGAGGTGTATCCATGTCGGGCTTTTGTGTGTTCAAGAAGCTCCAGTTGATCGACCAACAATGTCATCCGTGATTCATATGCTCGAGGTTGACGAAGCTACATCACTTCCACCCTCCAAAGAACCAGCTTTTTCAACATGTAAAAATTCAAGTCCTGTTACCATTTTTTCTAACAATGTAATCACCATTACTTTGCCAGAACCTCGATAGAGCTTAATAATGTTTGCATTGAAAGTCGTATATTTAAAAAAAAAAAAACAGATATTGACATGTCCATTGCTTAGCTCATGCTTAAATAGCTTGGGCCTCATCAATTGTACGTCCACGTTTCCTTTTTGTGCTTCACAAATGGAAGCCTCGTTTGTATTGAATCGAAATTGGAGGGAGGGAAGCATTCGCCGTTCACGGCACTTCTATGCTGGGTTGGTCGTGTGTTGTCAATGTCCTTAATTTCGATTCTCAAATTGATCTTGTATTTCTCTTTCTTCTGGATAAGGAAATCTTGGCTGATTACTAATGTCTAAGAATTTCTTAAGAAACAAATATTGTTTGGTAAAAAATTTCATAGTGTTGAAGGATATTCAATTTAGCACATGACCAAAGAAATTTCAAAGTGCTGATTATATGTAATTTGTTATATTTAATTCATGTGTGCCTTACCAAACTAGAATTACTTTTCTATTGTTGTAATTGGAGAATATTGTTCTAGATTTCTAGTTCTAATTAGAATAGGATTTCTTGTACTCGATTACGTACTTGTCCTTAGGGGCTCCTATTATCAATGAAAGACACAACTATTCTCCCAATTCTCTCTAAAATTCTCTTTTCCTAGCCTTAATTACTTTATCAGCACGAGACTTAACTCTGGATCAGAAGCCATAAAATCTCCTTGTTCTCTGATCTTGTCGTGATACCCTAGAACCCTATCCTAGGACTACCTCGAGTGCACCCTTGTGCCGCGCCACCACCTCCTGAGCGCCGCCATCTAGCATGCTCCAGGATCGAAGCAGCCCCTAAAATCGTATAAACTTGCACCAACACGCGCGCGTATAAAGGTTTCAAGCTTCGAATTTTACAAGTAAGTTTTTACATTAAAATTCCCGTTTATGAAATTTAAATTAAATTTTGTTTTTTCTTGGGGACTTCCAAAATCTCTTCTTCTTAAACCCACCTTTCTTAAGATTGATACATTGTTGCAATCCCTTCATATTTGATCTATATATTGTCGTTAAATTATGTTTATATATACTATAATTATATATTGTATTTAGCAATAAAGATGATATGGGGCTGACCAATCCCCACTTTTGTAACAGTAAGAATCGGGAGACATGTGGGTACGAAGGTTGTGGCAGGCATCGAGGATGTATGACTTGTGAGACAAATGCTTGAGGTATAAGGCAGAGGCCCTATCATTGCGACACAGGACTCGAGTCGAGATACCAACAGCCCAATGATAGTTGCGAGTATATTGCGACCCAAGTTGTAACCAACTCATGGACCAGGCTTTTCACCCTTAACTGGGTTTGGTAAGGCAACCAATCACTCTTACTCACTCAGTTATAAGAAGATTTCTCATTTAGGCAGCGAAATATTTTTCACCAATTCCCCTTTCCCTCATCTCTTCGAGAATGTTGTTACGAGTCAACATTCAAATCACAGTCAAGCAATCAAACTCCTGCTCCAGTTTGATTCAAGTGGTCAATGAAAGTCGTACCAAATTTTCTTGCACCAAGAAACAGTGTCACCAACATTTGGTTTTTCTATAATGCCCTTTTAAAGATATTATTAGTTGAGTGCTTCTATTCATACCTCTAATATTTGTATTTGGACCTCCTACAATATTTTTATAACTATATTTTCAGTTTTGCCCTTATTAGTTTCTGTCTACACCTCCCTTTCTACCTCCCTTCCAACCTCCACTACAATCTGCAGTTCTGCACCATCAACGTCTTCACCTGAAGAGATTTTTCTCCTCAAAACAACTGATTGTTTCTTTGATAAGAAATTGAAATTTCTTGGAAATTGAAAAATTTTCTAGTTAGAGATTTTTCCAATTCATAAATATTGATAGTTTCTTTCTTTGAGAATTTAAGATTTTTGGATTGCGGAATAAGTTTTGTGCAATATCTTTGATGTTCATACATAATCAGGTCCATCTCAAGGCCATGTGTAACTATTGTGATTAAAACCGGTCTCGGAGTATGATTTGAAGATAACAAATGGTGATGGAAAAATGTAATTGAGAGTGCCAATTCGTACTTTAGCAAGATTGTTAATAAAAATAAAAATAAAGTTTCAAGATTGATGCATTCCTCATACTGTGATTGTAAACCCAGATAGATGTTTATGTCAACTGAGAATACAGTAAAGCCATAAAGATGTTTATGTCAATTATAGTGTCCATGTTAACATGACAACGCCCATATCAAAACCAATCCAATACGGTATTCAACTTGAGCAATGAAACTATCACTATTTATGAACTTGAAAAATAGAATTCAGGGAAAATCCTTAAAAATTGTACTCTGTTTGTATGAGAGAAAGATGAATACAAACTGGAGATATTATTATTTTTCAGCTTAATTATATTAAGGGTAAAATAGGATTGTGAAATGTTCAAAAATTGAAAAAAGTCTAACTGCTGATTTTGGAAGTATGAATAGAACTTCCCTTATTAATTAGATTGATCTAATATTTTCTCAAGATAAAATTGTTAACCAATATAATCAAGTAAAGGTACACATAGATGTGGTTATTATTTTTATATAAAGCATTTGTTTTCCCTAGGATGCATGATGTTTAGTATAATGCATAATTTGTTTGAGTTGCCACATCAATTTGGCCTTTTGTTGGAATGTTGCCGTCGAAGATGGGTAAGTGTGAACATTACAAAACCAGAAGAGATTGATGGATGATGAACAACTAGCAAGTCGTTTCAATAGAGATACTTTTCTCTTGTTTCTTTCCCGATGAGATTGGTGTTTTACACACTACTACGTATTATCTTATATCACATTGCATTTGATACATTAGGTCATTTTTCGAGTCATAATTGATGGCAATCAACAATCTCAAAGCAAACACATAATATATTAACAACACCAAAAAGTAACAAGACCAAAAGAGAAGTCTCTAGGAGATTAGAGATTGATTTTCAATCTAGGACTTTGCAGTGGCTATCAGATGAGATGAGATGGACTTATTACTTTTAACATATAGTACGTAGCGTCATACTTGTAATGTTTTAAGTAATTTGAATAAGAGAAAAATCCAGCTACCGTCCCCAAATTATTTTGCCAAGACCAATTTGATACCCGAACTCTCAAAAGTATCAATGTGATACCCAAATACCTAAATTGGCATCAACGTAATACTTCCATAAAAAAAATCCAACAGTTTCGTCTGTTTGCTGACGTGGAAAACAAGTCAAAAAAAAAAAAAAGCATAATCAGTGGCTGCCATAATCAGTGGCTTTAGCAATGAGGACTGCACACCACAAACAAAATGCAGCAACATCAACCACAATCAAAGCACTGGATATAGCCACCTCATCATTAAATTGAATGAGTTCAAAGTTAATGAATTAAAAGAGAGTGGTTAATATAATACTGATACTTGTCATTTTCTTTGAAAACCTTTAATTATTCAACCTTTTTTATTTATTTGGTTCAAATGGAAGCTTTAGGAAATGACCTTTTTTTTTGTTTGAAAGAAACATCTTTTGAAAACACAAGAAAAACATAGCACAATGAGTCCACCAAAGATAAAACTTGACAACTATAACAAATTAGTTTCATCTAACAAGGGCTCAATGCCTGTTAAAGATTCATAATTTATACTAATGAATGGTGAACTCTTATATATAAGGCAACACTTAACACTCCACTTGTCCTCTAAAAAGAGAAAAATAACTATTAAGGGGAGTCGAAGATATCTGCTCTTTCATCTTTTACAAACTTTGGTGATGAACCCCATAGTCCCATTTACTATGTCAAATATATGAAAACTTGAACAAAAATTTAAACCTCAGCTAAATTTTGAGCAACTTTTCAGCTCATAGCTTTTTATTTCTTTGACATGTAAGCAACTTGTTTGACAATAGACATTTTTGATTGGCCACCTATGAGCTCCTTATGAGCTACTCACACAGAACTGTTTTAACTAAAAGTTTTGATTGGCCACCATCTGCACTGAGAACAAAATTGAACATAAAGACTCGGAAGCAATCAGACTAAGATTATACACAGAAAACAAACTAACATGACATATGCATCGCTTATATTACATTACAAGAGTTGTAAGCTGCAAGCCTACATTTTCAATTTCAAAGTATTGAAGCCATGATTTTCGTGGTCGTAAAATATAACAGTAATTATTTTCGTAATTTAAATTCGGAAGTGTGTCATGGGAGGAGTCCTCCTGAACACATCAATTCCAGCGGCTAAATCCTTTTTTTTACCTTTCACGGGGGCATGTTGCAGGAAGAAACAAACTTTATTAAATCAAAATCAAAGTATCAAACTCAAAATTGATGAATTGCAGAAAAGAGTTTGCACATGAAAAAGAAATTGCAAAACCTATGAAACACCAGAAAGAAAACTTGAAGAGAAAACAGTTGCTGCCCACCCAATTCCACAAAATGGAATACAGAGGAGCACCGCCAAAGGCTGCTGAAGCAAAAGCCCAGAAAGATGACCAATAAAAAAAAATCCCGCAATTATGCTCCTCAATATCTGATTATTCCTTTCCAACCAAATGACCCATAAACCACCAGAACTTTGCATTTCCACAAGGCTTTTGCCCTACTCCATCCTCCAAAAGCCCCTACACCTTGAACTTAACAGAGGATAACATCCCTCTGGAGGATCCCAGACCATTTAAACTTCCCTGAAAGGATTAGACCAAATCTGATGACCAACTTCACACATAATCAACACATCTTCCTAATTCTGGGGTATTCCTCCTCAAGTATTTGCTTAGAGGTCAAATATGCTGAAAACAAAAGAAACTGAAAGCAACATCTATACTTCATATTTTATTTCTTTTATTTTCCTCCACTTTGTGTTGCAAGCAGTCACTTACGACTAGCAATAGTATATACTGGAAGTAGACATATATATTCCCAAACTCATTCCTTTGAAGGTAGATTAAGATTCTTCCCTTAACCAGGCTAAACTTCAAGCCTTTAAATACTCTATGAACATTATTCTACCAACTAAATTATGTAACGATGACAGTATACAAGATTGATTTATCCACTAGCTCCTACAGTCAGAAAAGAAGTCACAATTACCTTAAACAACCAACAGTTTGACAAAAGCCCTATCAAATTAGTCTTTTCTTGGAAACCCAATTCAATTGACAAATTGGCGAATACAAATCACAATGAGAAACAACAATGTATCTAAGGCACTAACTTTTCTATGATGACCAGGCAAATGAAAACAAACACGAAGAGAGGGCATGTAAAATATAAAAATACCTCAGCAAAGTGGAGGAATCTGCGACAAGTGGTGGACAAGTGAGATGACATGGGCTTGGTTTGGACTCACAAAGAGATGCATACCAGTATTGGGATAAGAAAGGGACTGAGCCACAGACCTGAACATAGTGAGTGACCTCTCAATAGTACTGTGAAACAGGATATTTCATTCAGTACTATTAACCCTGGAATGTAGTTAAGCCTCAATAATACAACGTAATTGATTGTTCACATAAAACATACTTTTGCTGTTTAACCATACAGTCTCTCGACTTGAACAAAGAAGCAACGAGTTCCATGTGAAATAATCAGGAGTGATACCCTTTCCTACCATTTGCAAAACGAGTTTTAAAGCTTTCTGAAAATCCCCCTTCTGGCAAAAAGCACCTACCAAATGACTATAACTTTCTATATCAGGTAAACAACCTCTACCAATCATCTCATCGAGGAGCTTTAGCGCACTACCAACTTTTCCTTGCTCACAAAACCCGTTAATCAGAACATTGAAAGTTGATGAAACAGGAAAGTAACAATGAGCAATCATCTCATTCATAAGCTCATAGGCTTGACGAACACACCCTTGTTGGCAAAATATATGGATTAGATAGTCATAAATCAAAACACATGGGACTGCCCTTTCCACAATCATCTGATCATAGACCTTCTTTGCATTCTCAGTGGCACCCTCCTCACAGAAACCTAAAATCCTAAAGCTCCTATTAACAGCTCTGGGAAATAGTTTACCCATATTGGCAAGAAACTCAAGTGCTTCGTCCAAACGTTTTTCCTTATACATGCCATACAAGACACTATTAAAAGGACCTATTTGACCCCTACAACCATCTTTGCTCTCATTCATCAAATCCAAAATTTTTAACCCATCTTCAGTTCTTCCTCCTGAACACAAGCCTCTTATTAACGTATCATATGCAGCAAAATTCCAATTGATGCCATCTGTTTTCATATCATTAAACAGATCAAGAGCTTTATCCAACATCCCAGACTCACAAAAACCTGAGATCACGACATTGTAGGTATCAACATTTGGAAGACACCCTTTCCTCTCTATCTCCTTCAAAATGCGAAGACCCAGTTTTGCTTTCCCTAATCGACAGTAACCCTTAATCAGTATTATATGCCACAACGTCAACCAACCCTCCATTGCTCTCCACTCTCTCTATAACCTTGACAGCCTCCATTACCCGACCATCATTGCACAGAATTTCCAACACCTTGGTTGTCGTGACAACATCAGGCACATACCCCAGACCAAAGCACTTGTCTAACATAACAAGCGCTTGCACCAAATTCTCTTCTCCACAATAACCAGATATCAAAATATTAAAAGTCACATCATTGGGGTCTTCCATCTCATTCATCAAGCTTCTGGCTCTCCCAACTTTCCCATTCCTGCAAAGTGCATGCAGCAATGTGTTATAAACCACAGTATTCGGCGCAACTCCTCTCGACTTAATAGCCTGCAAAAGCTTAAACCCATCACCAATCCGATTCGTCAAACAAAGACCTTTCATCAAGATACCAAAAGTATAATCATCACCCTTGACGCCACTTGCCATCATCTTCTTCCTATAAAACTCCCTAGCTATATCTATATCCTCCTTCACAAGAACATCAAGAATCGAATTGAATATCTTGAGAGAAGGTTTCTGGTTATACCTGCGAACCAAGTCAAGCACCTTGATCACTTGCTTCACCAAATGGGCTCGGCCGAGGCCGTGAATGAGTGTGACGAAAATGTGGTCATCTGGGGGGAGGCCGATTGAGTGGGGCATTTCGTCGAGCACTTGGTGGGCAATGTCGAAGCGGCGAAAGGTGCAGAGCTTGTGGATGAGGGCTCGGTGAGTGGACGGGGAGTGGGTGAAGCTGGGGAGTTTGGAGGCCCATTGGAAGGTGTCGAGGACCTGGGTGGCTGATTTTTGTTCGAGTAGAAGATGTGATATGTGGTTGTGAGATGGAACAGCAATGGATGAGAGAGTTCGAAGAAGATGGGTGAGAGAAGAGATTGGGGGAAGCTTTGAGGGATTGGAGATTAGCATTGGGCACTGGCCATTGCAAAGCTTTTTAAGGATGTGTGGAAGTCGTCTGAGCTGCCGGGTATTTGAGACCAGGGGTCCAAGACTAAAACTGTGAGAGAGAGGCTCCTCCTTCTCTCTAGAAATTTTCTCAGATCAGCCATCATTTTGAGAGTCTCACCTTCCCCTCCGTTTCCACCACCCACCCCACCATTACTTTTACCTCCATCTCCACTCCATCCACCCAGCCTCTTTCTTGACCAGATCTGCCCCTTCCCTTCATTTTCCTCCTCTTTCTCTTACCTCTTTTTCCTTCATATTCTCCACCTACCCATCATATGCTGCCATCATGAGCTCCCTCATGACTGGGCGAGCTCTCACTCTCATCAACCCCATCACCTCTCCACCTCTTCACTCCATCATCACAACCCAAATCCTATCTCAAATCAACGTTTCATAAGCTTTTTTGCACAGATTTTCCTCCTCCTTTGTTATTGTTCTTGTTTGGCAGGTTTGACCGATTTAGCTTTCAGATCTACTCCCTGCTCCACCACCTCTAAACAAACTTTCACCCGTTGGCGAATTTTTGTTATCTCAAAAGAGGGTGTTCAGATTACCTTGGTAATCACTCCCTCTTCGGTTACTCAGTTTCTATTGGGCGTTCCTGAGCCTGGCGTGTGTCACAACCGGTGGAGAAGGCGGTATGATCTGGTGCTGCGGCGGCGAATTCATGTCAAGCAACAGCTTGATTACTGTGGCAGGAATACTTTGCGGCTGATGAAAATGTGGTGGCTGTTAGGAATTTTAGGGTTTCTTTCTTTTAACTTTGGGCTTCTGAGATGTAATTTGGCAAAACTCATTATGGGTTTTATTTTGTTTATGCTGGGCCTAAGTGCCTCTATTGCTGGGCCTATGTGCCTCTTGTTGCTGGGGCCTATGTGCCTCTTATTGCTGGGGTCTGTTGTACCTCTTGTATTTTGATGTACCTTTTGGATCATCTAATACAATCGACCAAAAAAAAAAAAAAGACTAAAAGTGTGAGTTAAGGACTTCAAGGACCTTAATTGCTCATTTTTCATTTTTCATGAATGTCAATTTACCCCCTTCACTTTTGATGAATTGCAGTCAATTTAGTAGTTTAGTTTAGGCTTATCTTAAATCGTAAGCAGTTGTAACTTTTAGCTTATAAAAATTATTTTTGTCAATTTTTATAAGCAACAAGTTAATAATATAATCAGTATTAATTAAGCAAACAACCCTTAAGGTTAAATTTTCAAAATACCTGAAATTGCCCTTCTTTTATTAAATTTTAAAATTTGTAGTTGCATGTATATAGGCTATAATAGTAACTTTAAACTGAGGCAGTTTTGTTTTTGATTTAATGTTGAGCTTAGAAAAATAATTTCTCTGCAGGGAAGTCCAATGCATTTACTTTTGACAGAAAATAAAACTTCAGCATTCTCGAGATTCCTGAACAAAATCCCTTGCTGCCTTGAGAATTGAGAATTTGTTTTGTTGATGTCTAAACTCCTTCCGTCGTGTTTGCACAAAAAAGAACAATTCATTATTGCACTCTTCATTAGTTTTGCACTCTTTATAAGTTTTTTTTTTTTTTCGCAAATCATTCTTGTATGCTACAAAATCTATTCATCTCTTTATGTTCCATTATTGTTTTCCAAAGTATATCCTATAAGTCTCTCCGTGACCCTGAACATTTTGTCATCCTATGCAGATCCTCATTTGACAATTGTAACATCCATTACTTCTGTTATCGTTTCCACATTTGCCATTTGATGTGCAGAATAATGATAGAAGGGTCAGTATTATGTGTATTTTTGATTTTCCAATGGATAAAAAATTTCTTAGTGGGCATTTCCTAGAGCCATTGAGTTTTTATTTGTCCGAAGTCCTTCTCTACCCCACTCCTCTAAAGCATACCTCTAAAGGCTTTAAACCCTTTTTCTTTTCTTTTTTTCTTTTTTTTTTTCAAAGTTGAAGAAAGCAGAAAAATCAAGGGTTTAGGTTTAGCCACTAATTAAGCTTAAGATGTGGCCAAGTTCACAATCACATGTCAATGTTTTGCCGCTCTTTGCTGGGTGAGTTGCTGCTCGAGAAAAGATACATGCAGAAAAGATATATGCCAGTTTATCTGGCACCAACTTGGAGCAAATAGCACACTATTGGTAGCCTCAATCTCTGTCTGCCATAGGGGGTATCATGGCCTCTATTAACGATAATGATTCTAGTAGCCTCAATCATCTTTCCAATGGCTTTATTAATCCAAAGTCGTAAAAATTTAGGGAAATTAATCTGCTATTAGCTTCGTGATTTTCATGAGTCCTTATGTCATTGAGTGCATGTCACCTGTTCAGGGCCCTGCTAAGCTATTGGAGTAATAGAAAAAAGTTTGATCAATTGTTCAAAGCTAATGTTCCTTGGAAGTAGTACGTTTAAAATATGCAGGTGAACTGCATTGTATTCTTATATTCAAAAGTGAGAGTTTCTAGAAAGTAATGAAATGCACTATTATTTCAATCTTGGCGTTTTGATGGGATTATTTTACATTGCGTGAATCTCGAATTATTTTTCTCTCATTGTGTGAAAAACAGGTCAAACCAGACTGTAGAAGTTCCAAGGACCATAGTCGAAGCAGAAGGAAGAATTCAGGATATGACTATTCATTTGGGAATTGAAAATCAGGGAGATGAAATAAACTGTGCAAATAGCACAACTGAAGTCACATATCTAGCGGAAAAGGTTAGATTACAGAAACCCTCACACCTTCATTGACATAGCACAATTCTTAAATGTTTAAGCACTGGAAACTAACCGTTCTTTTCTAAAAAATCTTCAGCATTGGATTTTAAAATAAGTGAACACAAAATATGAATCAAGAAGCTTAATGATTCATCATATATAAGGGGACTCGCAAAATCAAGCAATAAATGCACACGTCAATGGTTAATTACTCTTTGCCTCAATTCCACAAATTGAGGAATCTTGATTTTAATCACACCATAAGTGCAAAGTAGAGTCGCAGAGACATGCATATGAAACAAGTGTCAAAACAAAGATAGCATCTCCAATTAGGTAGACAATTCAAGGCTGACGATGCCAAGTCACAACAGATACATTGTGGTGAATGAAGGACATTTGTTTTGGTGGTTGTTATGAGAGGCTGCCCAAAACACATCACAGTTGTGACTTTTATTCCCTGTAATTTTGTCAGGTTCTACTTTCAGAAATAGTTGGTGTATAATCGGAAATCAATTTGAAACGTCCATGTCTCTCTTTTTGCCTTTATTGGACGCGGTTTGTACACCTGTTTTTTAGAGATCATATATTAGGAAAAATCATTCTTCACGACCCCATTTCCAAGCGATATATGATTAAATATTTTCTATAATAATTTCGTGCTTGAACCCCCCATATTGACATAGTAGTATAGGCTTTCCACAAATTGAGAGTTGGCTATCATGTCAATCCTTAAGTATTGTTTCCATTAGTTCACATTTATTTTCATATTCTTTCATAACCTAAATATTGTTAAGATTAAGAGCCCCTTATGTGAAAACAATAAAGTTTGTGACGCTGAAATAGGCCTCCCGATAGATTGGCTAAAATCGACAATGCCTTTTTATCTCATACTACTCTTTTGATACTTAATTTAAGGGTTAAAAATAAAAAATAAAAAAATAAAAAATTCTCATATCGAATTCGAAGTGCCATGCTATTATTACTTAATATCTTCCACGAGATTTGGTTATCCCTTCCTATTCTTAATAACTATAAATGCCTGAACCATGAAGTCTCTTACAGCTCATCAAACAGATTGATGAATTTTCGAATTGTTCAAGAAAAAAGTGATCCATTTTCTCGTCCTATGTTATGAATAAACCTTTTTTTGTAAAATCTCGCCTACTAATCTAACGCGAGCACATCCGGTAAAGGCATGCTGTCCTCCTAAAAGGTCTCAACCTTTTTTGTAAAATCTCGCCTACTACTCTAACGCGAGCACATCCGGTAAAGGCATGCTGTCCTCCTAAAAGGTCTCAACCTTTTTTGTTAAATCTCGCATACTAATCTAATGCGAGCACATTCGGTAAAGGCAGTTTGTCCTTCTAAAAGGTCTCAACCTTTTTTGTAAAATCTCGCCTACTAATTTAACGCGAGCACATCCGATAAAGGCATGCTGTCAGCCTAAAAGATCTCATTTCCACCCCCAAGCATTTTTTTTATTTAAATATTTTCAATATTAATTTCGCTCTTGGACTACCCATATTGACATAGTAGAGGAGGCTTTCCATAAATTGAGATTTGGCTATCATGTCAACCCTCAAGCTTTCCATAAATTGGATAAAGCCTCTTCTACTATAGGTACGTTCGCATGCCTTTGTGGACTAGCAAGTCCTCGCGACTCGTTTAGTCATTTGTAGACTTGGAGGCTTAGTCAAATAGTTGAGATTTAGCACCCAAAAAAATAAAAATAAAAGAGAAAAATATTAGAGATGTAATTGTCTCTATTAAGAATCTATAAATCGGGATGGATTCATCTCCTCTATCTTTTCATGTACTGTTCTATAGTCCCATTGATGGATTCATCTCCTCTATCTATTAATCGGTGTTTTCTTGCTTTCCCATTGATTGATTGATAAGTATCTTAATTTTTGCTTTCAGCCGATGTGGACCATGGAAGACATTAGGCTATAGCTTAATGTAAAGAAGGTATTGACGTTTAGTTGATTCTCTAAAATGGTGAAACATTATACGTAAATACACATGGTCGAAATTGGTGAAATATACTCCTCAATTCTTCAACCAAAATATCCTCCGCCATAAGATTTTGTCTGCCTATGATCGTCTCCACAGCAATTTTCTGCCTTGCTGAATTTGAAACCACCCGCTTTCCTTGAACTCATATGGAGATCGGGGTTCGGGGTTCATAGGTTAATTCCCTTGGAGTAATATGCAGATCTGATATCTTGTGGGTTGTAAGTTGGTGGTTTTCTGACCAATTTTTGGGTTTAATTTGTTCCTCAGTTTCATTCTTTTCTGGGATTTTTGTGGTTGTTTTTCATTTTCTGGGTTGTTGTACTTAATAGTGGCCGATATAGTCTCTAGTCTCACCTGTGAACTTGCACTACTTCAGTGGGTACGAATTAAAACTAAGGCATAATCCTTTTTTTCCATCCTCTTCTTCCTCTGTCTCACTGTTTCCGAATGGGGTGGCTCCTGTGTTACGTTGTAACAGTGCTCTTATCTCATATCCTGCCATTCTGTACCTGCCAAGACAAAATTGTACCAGGACAGCATATCAGTGGTAACTTGACTTTGGTTTCTTCCCTTGGGACCTTTTCATTAGGCTTCTTCAATCCTGAAAATTCTACTAAATACTTCCTTGGTATACGATTCAACAAATCCCCAACTACTGCATTAGTATGGGTAGCTAATAGAGAATCTCCACTTGATTCTCCGGGTTTCTTTATGCTCAGCAGTGATGGAAATCTTGTGGTGTTGGATCAGACTAGAAAACTTGTCTGGTCAACTAAAGCATCCGTATCTGCTTCTGCAATGAATCACACAACTGGATTACTAGAGGATTCCGGAAACCTTGTTCTGAGCTTTGAAGAAGTCACTTTGTGGCAGAGCTTCGATCATCCCTCTGATACTATGTTGCCTGGCATTAAGATTAGCTTGAACAAAACGACTGGCCAACAAAGGCGCCTTACATCCTGGGCAGCGCTTGATGATCCACAACCCGGGAAGTTCACCTTCGGCATAGATCCTAAAGTACCAGTTCAGTCCTTTGTCTGGAAGGAAACTACTCCGTATGCTAGAAGTTCTGTGTACATTGGCCAGGATACAAGAACACAGTTTCAAAATCCAGGTGGAACTGCGTTTTTCTATTCATACAACTTTGATGTTGATGAGGTTTATCTTGCTTGCAGTGTCTCGGATAGCTCAGTAAAATGGAGGGCCTGGTTGGATCCCACGGGGCAACTTAAACAGCAGTTGTGGCAGTATTCTAGTAAAACGTGGTTGGAAGTAGGGAATTCATGGCCCGTTGATATCTGTGATTTTTATGCTCATTGCGGTCCCAACAGTGCCTGTCGTAGAGGTGAACCCCTGTCATCACCATGCAAGTGTTTGACTGGTTTTACAGCCAAGTTTCCGAACCAATCGGCGGTAGGGGATTGGTCCAGTGGCTGCATTAGGGAAAAGGTGTTGACATGCGGTAACGGCATACAAGGTTACTTTTCAAAGCTTGAAAAGGTGAAACTGCCGGATCATTTTGTTCTGTTAGAGAATAGGATTATGAGCGAGTGTGACTCTGAATGCCAGCAGAACTGTTCTTGTACAGCTTATGCTTATGTAAACGCGACAGATGGAAGTAATATTGGGACTTGTTTGGCATGGTTTGGCGAATTACTGGATCTAGTAGAGAATAAAACTATTGGTGCACATGATATTTATATTCGTGTTCATGGCTCCGAACTAGGTATGTATTTAGTTTTTTGCTATTTTCTTTGTGGATGTGTGAGGTAAATTCCTTGGCATACTGTTAAGTTGAGATTAAACTCATTGGCCAGAAACTGACCATTGCTTAGAGCTACCTTTATTAATAGTTGACCACCAGATCATTTGTCTGTTTTGCAGGCAAAAAGGGTCTTTCCGTTAATTCCTTGAAGCGGACCCTTGTAATTGCAATAGTCTCTGCAGCTGCAGTTGGATTGCTAACAATAGCTTTTGGCTATTTCTTTTGGAAGAAAAAATTGGAAAAGAAAGGTAAGCAGAATATAAGTAATGTTAGTGCAGGAGGTGGGAAGAATGATACAGAATTACCACTCTTCAGTTTAAGGAGTATGCTAGCTGCTACAAACAACTTCTCTGAAGCGAATAAGCTTGGAGAGGGGGGTTCGGCCCTGTTTATAAGGTGACACTTCTTCATTTTGGTACTTTCCCCTTGTTAGTTTCCTAAATTAGTTTTGACTTTTGAGGGTAAGGTTTGGTTGTCTTTGCTTTGTTCTATAGGGAATTTTGCCAGAAAATCAAGAAGTGGCCATAAAGAGGCTATCAAAGAAGTCTGGGCAAGGACATCATGAGTTCAAGAATGAGTTGAAACTTATAGCCAAACTCCAGCATACCAATCTTGTAAGGCTATTGGGTTGTTGTATGGAAGGAGATGAAATGATATTGATCTATGAATACATGTCTAATCGAAGTTTGGACAAATTTTTGTTTGGTAAGTATGCTTTTGACTTTTAAGATTAAGTTTTTGACAATGCGACGTCAAGTTTGATTCTGCTAATTCTTTTGTTCTCTTATCCTATCCTTTACAACTTTTCGTATGAATGCAATTCAACATTCTACTAATTCTGCTTCTCCTTCTTTATGATCTGTTCAACAGATGCCTTTGAAAAGACAAAGTTAGATTGGGATACACGCTTTCGAATTATACAAGGTATTGCTCAAGGAGTACTATATATTCACAAGTACTCTAGATTGAAAATCATCCACAGAGATCTAAAAGCAAGCAATGTTCTGTTGGACGGAACAATGAACCCCAAAGTGTCTGACTTTGGAATGGCGAGAATTTTTGACATAAATCAAATTGAAGCAAATACTAACAAGGTTGTTGGAACATAGTAAGTGTATATAGCCCATGATTTCTATCATCTAAACTTATAAAAATCAATATTGATGCTCATTCCTATACTATTCTTGCAGCGGCTATATGTCTCCTGAATATGCACTCTTTGGTCATTTCTCCGAGAAATTGGATGTATTTAGCTTCGGAGTATTGTTGTTAGAGATTGTAAGCGGAAAGAAGAATGCTTCTTTTTATAGCTTTGAAAATTCACTAACGCTTGCTCAATGGGTAAGTACAAGAAATTACTTGTTTGTTTCTACATTGTTTTTAAGCCTTGCATTTTAATTATGCAATTTTTAGACATGGTGAATCGGAATGCAATAGGAAGATTAATAGGATTATTTGTGTAAATCTTAGGTATGGGAATTATGGAAAGAAGGTAGAGGAGTGGAGGTAATTGACGCATCAGTAAGGGAAACATGCCGGATTCATGAAGCTTTGAGGTGTATCCATGTTGGGCTTTTGTGTGTTCAAGAAGCTCCAGTTGATCGACCAACAATGTCATCCGTCATTCATATGCTCGAGGTTGACGAAGCTACATCACTTCCACCCTCCAAAGAACCAGCTTTTTCAACATGTAGAAATTCAAGTCCTGTTACCATTTTTTCTGACAATGTAATCACCATTACTTTGCCAGAACCTCGATAGAGTTTAATAATGTTTGCATTGAAAGTCGGATATTAAAAAAAAAAAAACAGGTATTGACATGTCCATTGCTTAGCTAATGCTTAATTAGCATGGGCCTCATCAATTGTATATCCACGTTTCCTTTTTTGTGCTTCACAAGTGGAAGCCTCGTTTGTACTGAATCGAAGCAGACGAGGCTTATAAAGAAGATTGACGGAGACTTCTATGCATCGATTTCCAAGAGTGGGGATCGGTTAGCCCCAGATCATCTTTATTGCTAAATACAATATATAATTATAGTATATATAAACATAATTTAACGACAATATATAGATCAAATATGAAGGGATTGAAACAATGTATCAATCTTAAGAAAGGTGGGTTTAAGAAGAAGAGATTTTGGAAGTCCTCGAGAAAAAACAAAATTTAATTTAAATTTCATAAACGGGAACTTTAATGTAAAAACTTACTTGTAAAATTCGAAGCTTGAAACCTTTATACGCGTGCGTGTTGGTGCAAGTTTATACGATTGTAGGGGCTGCTTTGATCCTGGAGCATGCTAGATGGCGGCGCTCAGGAGGTGGTGGCGTGGCACAAGGGTGCACTCGAGGTAGTCCTAGGATAGGGTTCTAGGGTATCACGACAAGATGAGAGAATAAGGGGATTTTATGGCTTCTGATTCAGGGTTAGGTCTCGTGCTGATAACGTAATTAAGGAAAAGAGAATTTTAGAGAGAATTGGGAGAATAGTTGTGTCTTTCATTAATAATAGGAGCCCCTAAGTACAAGTACATAATCGAGTACAAGAAATCCTATTCTAATTAGAACTAGAAATCTAGGGCAATATTCTCCTATTACAACAATAGAAAAGTAATTCTAGTTTGGTAAGTCACACATGAATTGAATATAACAAATTACATATAATCAGCACTTTGAAATTTCTTTGGTCATGTGCTAAATTGAATATCCTTCAACACTATGAAATTTTTTACCAAACAATTTTTTTTTTTTTGAAAGAGGGCCAGAACAGCTGCCCTTAAGCCTTGATCATTAATGAAACTTCAGAATACATGGGGGGGACATAATACCTGAACCCCAAATTACAATAAATATAAGGAGAACAACTCGAGATAATAACGAGAGTCTCCACTAAAGTATGTATTCTAAATAGGCACCAACTAGCGAAGAGTGCACTTCTGGCTACTCTATTCGCTTTACAGATACGGCGACATACCGGAAAGTAAATGCTTACTTGAAGCCATAATATACTAATAAGATCAGCTTTCCCACTATGTTGCCACCGGAAAACTATTCCGGTGACACGTAGTTTCATCCTGCCACTAGGAGGTTGCGACCATTTGGGAACTCGCAGCCTAACTAGGGCAGACCAAGCACACAAAAGGTGCAGTCCGGGACAGAGCCCACGTCGCCCTACCACTACGCGGTAGGGACTTATTGCCGGCATAAAGCCACATTTAATTGAAAAAAAGCTATAAAACATAAAATAAAAATAGTGTGAGACCTGAGCCCACACCCAAGCCCAAGCTCGAGCCGAAGCCCAGGCCCACACATCATCCAGCCCAAGCCGCGAGCGCTGACTTTCAGAGTCACCGAACTGCCATCTCGCACGCGTAGCCTGCAGTCTTCCACCGTCGGCGGCATACCCACCACACCGTCGACGGCATACCCACCATACCGTTTACCAAACAATTTTTGTTTCTTAAGAAATTCTTAAACATTAGTAATCAGCCAAGATTTCCTTATCCAAAAGAATGAGAAATGCAAGATCAATTTGAGAATCGAAATTAAGGACATTGACAACACACGACCAAGCCAGCATAGAAGTGCCGTGAACGGCGAATAACACCCTCCCTCCAATTTCGATTCAGTACAAACCAATCACTCTTACTCACTCACTTATAAGAAGATTTCTCATTTAGGCATCGAAATATTTTTCACAAGTCCCCCTTTCCCTCATCTCTTCGAGAATGTTGTTACGAGTCAACATTCAAATCACAGTCAAGCAGTCAAACTCCTGCTCCAGTTTGATTCAAGTGGTCAATGAAAGTCGTACCAAATTTTCTTGCACCAAGAAACAGTGTCACCAACATTTGGTTTTTCTATAATGCCCTTTTAAAGATATTATTAATTGAGTACTTCTATTCATACCTCTAATATTTATATTTGGACCTCCTACAATATTTTTATCACTATATTTTCAGTTTTGCCCTTATTAGTTTCTGTCTACACCTCCCTTTCCACCTCCCTTCCAACCTCCACTACAATCTGCAGTTCTGCACCATCAACGTCTTCACCTGAAGAGATTTTTCTCCTCAAAACAACTGATAGTTTCTTTGAGAAGATATTGAAATTTCTTGGAAATTGAAAAAATTTCTAGTTAGAGATTTTTCCAATTCATAAATATTGATAGTTTCTTTGTTTGAGAATTTAAGATTTTTGGATTGCGGAATAAGTTTTGTGCAATATCTTTGATGTTCATACATAATCAGGTCCATCTCAAGGCCATGAACTTGTAACTATTGTGATTAAAACCGGTCTCGGAGTATGATTTGAAGATAACAAATGGTGATGGAAAAATGTAATTGAGAGTGCCAATTCGTACTTTAGCAAGATTGTTAATAAAAATAAAAATAAAGTTTCAAGATTGATGCATTCCTCATACTGTGATTGTAAACCCAGATAGATGTTTATGTCAACTGAGAATACAGTAAAGCCATAAAGATGTTTATGTCAATTATAGTGTCCATGTTAACATGACAACGCCCGTATCAAAACCAATCCAATACGGTATTCAACTTGAGCAATGAAACTATCACTATTTATGAACTTGAAAAATAGAATTCAAGTAATGGAAAATCCTTAAAAATTGTACTCTGTTTGTATGAGAGAAAGATGAATACAAACTGGAGATATTATTATTTTTCAGCTTAATTATATTAAGGGTAAAATAGGATTGTGAAATGTTCAAAAATTGAAGAATGTCCAACTGCTGATTTTAGAAGTATGAATAGAACCTCCTTTATTAATTAGATTGATCTAATATTTTCTCAAGATAAAATTGGGAACCAATTTAATCAAGTAAAGGTACACATATATGTGGTTATTATTTTTATATAAAGCATTTGTTTTCCCTAGGATGCATGATGTTTAGTATAATGCATAATTGGTTTGAGTTGCCACATTAATTTGGCCTTTTGTTGGAATGTTGCCGTCGAGGATGGGTAAGTGTGAACATTACAAAACTAGAAGAGATTGATGGATGATGAACAACTAGCAAGTCGTTTCAATAGTTTTCTCTTGTTTCTTTCCCGATGAGATTGGTGTTTTACACACTACTACGTATTATCTTATATCACATTGCATTTGATACATTAGGTCATTTTTCGAGTCATAATTGATGGCAATCAACAATCTCAAAGCAAACACATAATATAACAACACCAAAAAGTAACAAGACCAAAAGAGAAGTCTCAAGGAGATTAGAGATTGATTTTCAATCTAGGACTTTGTAGCGTCATACTTGTAATGTTTAAGTAATTTGAATAATCATTCAATTCTAATCGTAAGAAAGGAAATCCCCGCTGGATCGTGGAAGAACCACTCACTTCTAAATTCTATCAAGGTAACAGTAATAATTATGAAGTGTTGAATTTGGAGTGTTAGATTTATCTATTGGTACAGTAACACAGTACAAATTCTGCTGTCGGTGAACAATCCAGATACTGCTAAGTCTCCGTCAAACTTAGGCAACAAGAGAGTACACAAGTCTGCAAAATGAACAGCAATTTATGTCCATCTCGTCAATTTCAAATGGCAATTCTATCATTGACATGTATGTCTTCACTTGTGATTCAGGAAGCCGAACACAAGAATGACCTTCTCCTGCAGATGAAATTTCT
Organism: Rosa chinensis; assembly: GCF_002994745.2. Taxonomy (NCBI): domain Eukaryota; kingdom Viridiplantae; phylum Streptophyta; class Magnoliopsida; order Rosales; family Rosaceae; genus Rosa; species Rosa chinensis. Next base: position 15,075,829 of record NC_037088.1, on the reverse strand, counting down.
AATTACATTGCTTTCTGGTTCTATTACAGCTCCCATCAGATCCCACTCTTGAGGAGCATCCCTTGTTTATAACTACACGACTGAGCCAATATTCCAACTACCGGGGAAGCAAATGATGCAAGTATGGAACGGAAACATCTGTCCAAAACATACACATTTCTTTTGGGGTCTCTCAAGAACTACCTCTGCAAAATCTGAGACAAGAAAGAGTAAAGATCAGAAATCCCCTTTTTCTTATGGCATGTTGAAGATGTTTATCATTAATTTTTCTTAATATGGAAATAACTATGATATCTACCAAATAATTTATTCCCATTCTTAAGTTTTGGTTAGTGGCAATGCCACTTTTATATAGGAGCCATCTGGAAAGTGTGAATTGTTTCAAATTAGAAGCCTGCCGCTGTACCACATTATCGGTTGATTCATGCATAGATGTGTTTAAGTGGTTAGACAAGAAATACGTTTCAAAGACTTACTTGTTTGTAGTGTGATCATTCCAAGATATTAAGAATCCCATTATGAGCAAATGATGATAGACGTTGATGGATCCAGTGATACAAGCAGAAGAATTGCTGAAAAGGGATGGAAGATGCCAAGCAGATATGTGCTAGAATTTTCCTTCCAGCATTTGGCAGACGCATGGAAAGGATATAACCCATACTGCCCAAACGAGCCCCCAAGGGAATTACCAGTATGTCACAAACAAGGCAATGGGCAATGCAGACCACACGAGAAGCATGTAAATTCCAGCCACATGGGTGCAAACAATGCTGACCAAGGAAACGAGAAGTAACATCCTAACCACAAAAATATGGAAAGGAATTTCTAGTTATTGACTTGCCTTCCTGAGCAAGCACCTCTACTTCTGACAGGTTTACTAGAAATGTAATGGCTATCTTTTGTTGCACCATCGTGAAACTGTGGATCAGATAGCATGGAGACTAACTGAAGACAAACTTGAACACTAATCGGTCCAACACGATGAAGGAGACTCGTCCAACTAGGTATTTCACTAGAGTTTAGTACTGTCAATGTTCTATATAGCAAAATTATCGAACCAGTTCCAAAAGCTGTACCTTGGCTGCCATAATCAGTGGCTTTAGCAATGAGGACTGCACACCACAAACAAAATGCAGCAACATCAACCACAATCAAAGCACTGGATATAGCCACCTCATCATTAAATTGAATGAGTTCAAAGTTAATGAATTAAAAGAGAGTGGTTAATATAATACTGATACTTGTCATTTTCTTTGAAAACCTTTAATTATTCAACCTTTTTTATTTATTTGGTTCAAATGGAAGCTTTAGGAAATGACCTTTTTTTTTCCTTTTTTTTTTTGAAAGAAACATCTTTTGAAAACACAAGAAAAACATAGCACAATGAGTCCACCAAGGATAAAACTTGACAACTATAACAAATTAGTTTCATCTAACAAGGGCTCAATGCCTGTTAAAGATTCATAATTTATACTAATGAATGGTGAACTCTTATATATAAGACAACACTTAACACTCCACTTGTCCTCTAAAAAGACAAAAATGACTATTAAGGGGAGTTGAAGATATCTGCTCTTTCATCTTTTACAAACTTTGGTGATGACCCCCATAGTCCCATTTACTATGTCAAATATATGAAAACTTGAACAAAAATTTAAACCTCAGCTAAATTTTGAGCAACTTTTCAGCTCATAGCTTTTTAGTTCTTTGACATGTAAGCAACTTGTTTGACAATAGACATTTTTGATTGGCCACCTATGAGCTCCTTATGAGCTATCACACAGAACTGTTTTAACTAAAAGTTTTGATTGGCCACCATCTGCACTCAGAACAAAATTGAACATAAGACTCGGAAGCAATCAGACTAAGATTATACACAGAAAACAAACTAACATGACATATGCATCGCTTATATTACATTACAAGAGTTGTAAGCTGCAAGCCTACATTTTCAATTTCAAAGTATTGAAGCCATGATTTTCGTGGTCATAAAATATAACAGTAATTATTTTGGTAATTTAAATTCGGAAGTGTGTCATGGGAGGAGTCCTCCTGAACACATCAATTACAGCGGCTAAATCCTTTTTTTTACCTTTCACGGGGGCATGTTGCAGGAAGAAACAAACTTTATTAAATCAAAATCAAAGTATCAAACTCAAAATTGATGAATTGCAGAAAAGAGTTTGGACATGAAAAAGAAATTGCAAAACCTATGAAACACCGGAAAGAAAACTTGAAGAGAAAACAGTTGCTGCCCACCCAATTCCACAAAATGGAATACAGAGGAGCGCCGCCAAAGGCTGCTGAAGCAAAAGCCCAGAAAGATGACCAATAAAAAAAAATCCCACAATTATGCTCCTCAATATCTGATTATTCCTTTCCGACCAAATGACCCATAAACCACCAGAACTTTGCATTTCCACAAGGCTTTTGCCCAACTCTATCCTCCAAAAGCCCCTAAACCTTGAACTTAACAGAGGATAACATCCCTCTGGAGGATCCCAGACCATTTAAACTTCCCTGAAAGGATTAGACCAAATCTGATGACCAACTTCACACATAATCAACACATCTTCCTACACATAATACACATTTTGGGCTTAAACAAGCATCTAGGTTCTTCTCAGCATGGGCTGCAATCCATGCCAAAACTTTGACTCTGAGCTAGCGTACTTGTTCAAATTTAACAAATTTTTTTTTTTTTTTTCTGGGGTATTCCTCCTCAAGTATTTGCTTAGAGGTCAAATATGCTGAAAACAAAAGAAACTGAAAGCAACATCTATACTTCATATTTTATTTCTTTTATTTTCCTCCACTTTGTGTTGCAAGCAGTCACTTACGACTAGCAATAGTATATACTGGAAGTAGACATATATATTCCCAAACTCATTCCTTTGACGGTAGATTAAGATTCTTCCCTTAACCAGGCTAAACTTCAAGCCTTTAAATACTCTATGAACATTATTCTACCAACTAAATTATGTAACGATGACAGTATACAAGATTAATTTATCCACTAGCTCCTACAGTCAGAAAAGAAGTCACAATTACTGTAAACAACCAACAGTTTGACAAAAGTCCTATCAAATTAGTCTTTTCTTGGAAACCCAATTCAATTGACAAATTGGCAAATACAAATCACAATGAGAAACAACAACGTATCTAAGGCACTAACTTTTCTATGGTGACCAGGCAAATGAAAACAAACACGAAGACAGGGCATGTAAAATATAAAAATACCTCAGCTTAATAGCCTGCAAAAGCTTGCAAACCATCACCAATCCGATTCGTCAAACAAAGACCTTTCATCAAGATACTAAAAGTATAATCATCACCCCTGACTCCACTTGCCACCATCTTCTTCCTATAAAACTCCCTAGCTATATCTATATCCTCCTTCACAAGAACATCAAGAATCGAATTGAATATCTTGAGAGAAGGTTTCTGGTTATACCTGCGAACCAAGTCAAGCACCTTGATCACTTGCTTCACCAAATGAGCTCGGCCGAGGCCATGAATCAGTGTGACGAAAATGTGGTCATCTGGGGGGAGGCCAATTGAGTGGGGCATTTCGTCGAGCACTTGGTGGGCAATGTCGAAGCGGCGAAAGGTTCATAGCTTGTGGATGAGAGCTCGGTAGGTGGACGGGGAGTGGGTGAAGCTGGGGAGTTTGGAGGCCCATTGGAAGGTGTCGAGGACCTGGGTGGCTGATTTTTGTTCGAGTAGAAGATGTGATATGTGGTTGTGAGATGGAACAGCAATGGATGAGAGAGTTCGAAGTAGATGGGTGAGAGAAGAGATTAGGGGAAGCTTTGAGGGTTTGGAGATTAGCATTGGGCACTGCATATTGCAAAGCTTTTTTAAGGATGTGTGGGAGATCAAAAGAGAGGAGTCTACTGGTCTGAGCTACCGGGTGAAAGTCTCTCCTTACTGAGGCAGTTTTGTTTTTGATTTAATGTTGAGCGTAGAAAAATAAATTTTTTTTTTTTTTTGTCACAAGGGAGCCTACAAAGGCCTGGTAAAAGAGCAAAGCAAAACAAACTAATCAATTAGCCTATCATTAGGCCTAGCAGAAGATCTTCTAATTCTAAAAGTTTCCTCAAGGTCTTCAAGAAAAGCACTAGCAGCATGAATAGGAGGAAGGTCGAGCCAAACCATATTCATGATTGATGCTATTTTTGACCAAAGAGTCAGCAACCATATTAGATTCCGTGTAGATATGCTTCAAAGTGAGAGATTGGAATTTTTCCATAAGGGCTTTGCAGCAATTAAGTAAAGAGCCAAGAGGATGATAATCAAGGTTGTAATCCTGCATCAGATTTACCAGAATGGCAGAATCAATTTCAATTTCCACATTATTTATCTGACAATCAGCAGCAAGTTTGAGACCATAGAACAATCCCCAGGCTTCTGCATTTAAGATGCCTCCAATGCCAAGATTAATTTGGAATCCTTTGATCCAATCACCTGTAAAAGAAATTTTAATACCGCCAGCACCAATCTTCCCAAAAATACCACTTCTTGTGCCATCAACATTTAACTTGTAAACACCATGAGGAGGTTTACTCCAATTGAGCATGTTAAGACAATAATCTATGTTCTTCAAATTATTTATCTGGACTCTACCCCACTCCTTCACAGCAGACCAAATAATCACCTGAGGCATACTAGGATAATTGAAATTTGGTTCAAAGATGTGTTTGTTTCTCCATTTCCAGATGAACCAGCAAATAAAAGTAAAAAGAGTAGCCTACTGAGTACTGGATTCCACATAACTAGAACAATGGAGGTGAGCAAAGAGCCACTCCTTCCAGTTCATAGCAAAGGTATTAGCAACGGAAACAGGAATAGAGAAAGCATTCCAAATATATTTCACACTAGGACAATCTCGAAAGAGATGAGCTAAAGATTCCCTACCTCACTGGCAGATTGGACATGAATCATCTTGTGTGATGCCCCTACGCATCCGGTGAACATTAGTTAGCAGTTTTCCATGACTGAGCACCCAAAGGAAAGTTTTCAATTTAGGAGGGATTTGAAGCTTCAAAATATGCCTCCAGGGAGAATTATTTGTACAGTAAGAGTCAAAAAAGATGCTAAAAGCATATTTAACAGTGAACAATCGATTAGAAGTGTGCCTCCAAATTTGAATATCATTATCACAACCATCAAAGCCAGGGGGAACATTCAGAATTTGGTCAATAATATTTTGGGGCAACCAAGTAAGTAATAGATCAACATTCCAACCATTAGTATCCCAGGAATCACATGCCAAAGCATTAGTATCAACAACAACATCAAAAGTAACATGCGTAATAAGGGGAACAGGAGGCAGCCACACATCAGTCCAAATTTTGATTGTTCTCCCATTACCAACTCTCCATATCAGACCTTGTTTTAGCAGATTCGCCCCATGAACAACACTTCTCCAGGTACTCGAACAATCTTTAGGGGTTTGATACTCCAAATTAGTCAAAATTTCATGTCGTAGATACTTCTCCCTATAAATTGCAGCCCAAAGACCAGGATCGTTATGGTACAGTCTCCAACCAGCTTTAGCCAACATGGCTTGATTCATATCACATGTTTTTTTTATCCCTAGACCTCCAAGGGCTTTAGGAAGACACACGGTCTCCCAATTCACAAGATGGACTTTTTTCCCTCAGTAGTATCACCCCATAAAAAATTCCTATTGAGTCGATCAAGGTCATCACAGATACTCATAGGGAGCTTAGCAGTTTGCATAGCATAGGTAGGTATGGTAGCAGTGACGGAATGAATCAAGGTTAATCTTCCAACTAAGCTTAGGTTTTTGCATTTCCAGCTGGAAAGCCTGCTTTGAACTTTATCTAAAAGATTAGCATAAGTGTACTGTTCACTTTAGAATGAATAAGAGTCATACCCAAGTATTTTCCCAGATCATTGGTGAGAAGAGAGCCACAAGTATTGCTGATGTCAATAGCCAATTCATGATCAGTATTCGGAGAATAAAAAATAAGAGATTTTTCATAACTTACTGCCTGGCCAGAAAGGGAGCAAAAAATATCTAAGCATTGCTTGAGAACATCAGCTTGGCGCTGGGAAGCCTCAGAGAATAACATCAAGTCATCAACAAAGAAAAGATAGGAGATTCTAGGCCCAGATTGAGATGCTTTTACAGCTTTCCACTCACCAATCTCAACAGCAGAATGAATTAAGTGCGACAACTTTTCCATACATAAGACGAAAATATATGGTGAGAGAGGGTCACCTTGTCTAATACCTCTTTGCGCATTGAAAGATTCAGTAAGTTCTCCATTGAAGTAAATCTGGAAACTAGTGGATGAGATGTAGCTCATGATCAATTTAATTATCAAGGGAGGAAGAGAGCTTCATATATATAGCACAGATTCAATAAAATGCTAACTAAGCCTTCGAGAGATCCACTTTCCAAGCAAAAAAACCTTTATGTCCAAGAGATTTTCTGAATTTAAAAAGCAATTCCTGAGCAATCATAATGTTATCAGAAATATGCCTCCCAGGTACATAGCTGACTTGATTAGGACTAATGAGCTTCTGCATTAGAGGTCTAATTCGATCCACAATTATTTTTGAAATGACTTTATAAATGGTAGTGCACAGACTGAACGGTCTGAATTGAGCCATAGATTGAGGTCCAGGAACCTTGGGGATGAGAGAAATGATAGTGTGATTCAACCCAGCAGGGATAACTCCATGACTGAAAGCATTTTGGACGGTAGAAAAAACTTCAGGAGCATAAATGTGCCAAAATTTTTGGTAGAAAATAGCAGGAAATCCATCATATCCAGGGGCTTTAAGTCCTCCAATGGAAAACATAGCTTGTTTAACTTCACACATGGAAATAGGCCTGCAAAGATCATCGAATTGATTAATAGGAATATGAGGAAAGAGCCTAGGAATGACAAACCTCACATTAGTTTCCCTAGATGTAGAAAAAAGATCTCTGAAGAAGGTGACAGCAATATTCTTCATAGAACTTTTATCGGTGTGCCACTGCTGTTGATTATCAAAGAGCCCTTCAATCTTATTTCTTCTTCTTCTAACAAGAGTAGTAAGATGAAAGAATTTAGTATTTTTATCACCATTTTGCAACCATCTGCCCCTCGATTTTTGCTTCCAAAATAAGTTCTCTTGGTCTCTCAGCATTTCATACTCTTTTATTAGCTCAGCTTCAAGATTGACTAGGAAAGGATTAACAGATTTATCCCTTGATTTTTGTATGCCACCAATTCTGGCAAGAAGACGTCGCTTTCTTTGGAACAGATTGCCAAAAGTGTGAATGTTCCATTGATGCATTGTTTGTGATAGAGAGGCAGTTTTATCCATAAAGGAGCCACTATCAGTGTTCCAAGTATTGAGCACGAAGTTAGAAAACTCACTATGGGTAAGCCACATAGTTTGAAATTTGAAGGGAAGCATGCTTTTGTTCACAACATTATTCGAGTGAAGTTGGAGAAGAATTGGACAGTGATCAGATTTCATTCGAGGCAAATGTCTGATAAAAGCCTCAGGAAATGAGGTTCTCCAATCACAATTACAAAACGCCCTATCAAGTCTCTCCTTAATCCTATTGTTAGTCCAAGTATAGCATGATCCCTGAAATCCCAAATCAATTAAGGCATTCTTGTTCACCCAATCAATCCGACCACCAAAACGACCAACAAGGGAGCCAAAATTCTTATTAGAACTAGAGAAAAGTTCATTAAAGTCCCCGATATAAATCCAAGGCAACTGATGAATTTGATAGAGATTTTCAAAATACGACCATAAGGATTTTCAAACAGAAGAAGTAGGACTTGCAAAGAGAGCAAAGAGAATCCAAGAGCAATCTCTATGCATGGTAATTTTGATAGAAATGGACTACCTATTAGAATCAATGACATTAACAGAGAATTTGCTGTCCTTCCAAAACAGCCATATGCCACCAGAAAAACCATAAGCCTCCACAATTTTGTGATCAGTGAGCCCAAGATTTAAAAGAGTATCACTAGCCTTTTGAAATTGAACTCTAGGCTCACAAATAGCTAAAATATCAATATAATAAAGTTTAACAAGATCAGTAATAGCAGATCGAAATTTCTCACTACCTGCACCTCTAGAATTCCAAAAAATGATTTTAATCATTGAAAAAGGTAGGAGAGAGGGTGGAGTACCCAAATTAGTTTTCAGACATACCCTCAGAACTAGAGGGTATGTAGGTGCTACCAACAGTAGCCATATTATCATTATCAATCATTGCATTATCATTAACAGGGTCAGAACAAACCTGGCCACTGCAAGGAATTCCACTTTGAGGCATGCAATCAGGAATAGTAACGGAAGAGCACACATTTAGAATCTCAGGAGGGCAATGTCCAAATATAGCTGAAGAATTAGCATGAAAATGAGGCACTTGAACACCCAAAATCAAAGCATTAAGGCTTGGGAATTGAGGCTTTTTGGCTGCATCCTGCTTAGAAATTGACTTTTTCTTAGGAATAATAAAAGCTGAGGCCTTAGTAGTGGTTGACTTACCATGAAGAGTGGTGCTATTCAATTTTCTACTGTAAACTGAGGGCTTATTGTTTGAAATATCCTTGAGAACTCCAATTGAAGGACCTGTGTAACCAGTTTTTGAAGTGGAAGCACCCATATCCATCTTTGGCTTATGCAAAGAAAACTCTGGAGATTCAAGCTTTTCTTGCACTTTCTTCCACACTTTCACAATTTTAGGCTCAGTGTTAATCATTAGAGTAGCAGACTTCTTTGTCTTAATAGCAGTAGAATTAATCTTCTCAGTCTCCCCCTCATCATTGAGATTTTGAAGTAAAGCAAATCTAGAGCCAGGTTTAGATGGGGCAACATTGCTAGGAGTCTTTGCAGTATTTATCTTTTTATTCTTATATGACATCAACATCCAAGGCCCATGACCCCCAGAGGGAGTTGGATTGGTTGATTTGTTGTCTGAGGAGTCAGGTGAAGCATTAGTGTCCATATTGGTAGGCTGTTCAGCAACAAAAGTTTCAACATGTATAGTAGAAGATGAGGAATTTTCAACATGCATAGAATTGTCAGGAACATGATCATCATTAGCTGTGGTAGGATTTTGGTAAGTACAACTCGCTTTAACATGCCCATAACAACCACAGTTAAAGCAAATCATAGAGATCCCCTCATAAACCACACTGTAAGCAACTCCTTCAACTTCAACATAAGGCAATAAAGGTTTCTGCAGATCAATTTCAACGCATAGTCTAGTAAATTTACCTCGAGATTGAGCTAAAGTGAGCTTATCCACTCTAATCGCTAAGCCCAGAACTTTTCCAACCATGTTAAGAGTGTAATCTTTGAAATATCTCACTGGTAATCCCAAAATCCTGACCCAAACAGCCATTCGAGTAATTTCGTCATTATGAGGATCAAAATTAGGTCTCCATTGCTGAACCACTAGGGTTTGTCCTGCAATAATCCATGGTCCTCCGCACAAGGCATTATTCATATCTTCATCAAGGGTAAACTTAACAATGAAGTAATCATTAGGCAGATCAATCAGTTGCCAAGGACCATGAGTATTCCATTTTCGAGTAAGACCATCAAACATAAATTTCCAAGCATTACTGGTATTAGGCTTACCCATTAATTTGATGATAACTGCACATCTCCAATCCAGGTCCAGCTTATCCTTGACTCTCTGAGAAAGCATATGTTTGGCGCCAATTTTCCTTCAGAGATCTGATAATCATCATCGGTCATTTCAAAGCTATCAACTGCAGCGCGGCCATAATTGCTAAGAGGATTCAGTAGCCGAGCGGCGTAGCTATTAGAATTTGATGGCATCTCAGGAATTGACAACTCAGGTTCAGATGCACTGACCTGAACAGCTTGAAGTTTGTCACAGATATTATCATCGGTTTGGATACGTTTAAACGCAGAGGAATCTCCTCCGCCGATCCCCGATGGGAGGGCGGAAAAAGCAAAGACGGGAGAGCTCGCCGTTGCCAAGATCGAAGTAGATCGGAGTGTTACGAAAGGTTGGTAGAGGTTGCGGCCAGAGAGAAAAGTCAAAGAAAAGCCAGAGAGAAAAGTTAGTTCTGCCACTTACATTTATTTGTTTTTAGAAAAATAATTTCTCTGCAGGGAAGTCCAACGCATTACTTTTGACAGAAAATAAAACTTCAGCATTCCTGAGATTCCTGAACAAAATACGGTGCGTTTGGATGAGAAAATTATAAAATCCGTAGGAATTTATAAATGATGGAATCTCTAACTCCATCAATCTAAAATTCCATTAATTGCAATTTCTATTGTTTGGCTGCATCTATTTAGGATTTGAAATGTGTAATAAATTAAGAAAGTTTAAAACAAATAAAAAGATAAAATAGAAAAAAGTTTTGTTTTAGAAATAAAAATTGAATACTGCAATGAATTCGTAAATGACACATATTTTGATGGAAATTGAAGTGAGAAATTTAAATAACGAATTCCTGCATTTTTTCCACAGAGAAATTTAAAATTTCCAATCTAATAATGCCAAATGAGGGAATTGGCTTTTAGGAATTATGAAATCCTCACTATCAATTAAATTCCATCATTTTTTCTCTCATCCAAACACACTTTGCTGCCTTGAGATTTGAGAATTTGTTTTTTTTTTTTTTTGGTACATAAAGTTTAGGTAAGAGGGAGGCTTCTCTACACTACCAGGGCCAGGGCAAACCTAAGACCTCAACCCAACAGGACTTACGAAACTGGCCAGTGTCCCAGCCCAGCCCATTGGTATGGAATTATGCAAGACATTTTCTAGATTGCCCACCAAATGTGAGATTGTTGGTAGCGAGGATCGAACTTGTGTGGGTTTACACCTCAAGTCCGCCCTTACCAACTAAACCAACTCTCATTGGCATTTGAGAATTTGTTTTTGTTGATGTCTAAACTCCTTCTGTCGTGTTTGCACAAAAAAGAACAACTCATTTTTGCACTCTTCATCAGTTTTGCACTCTTTATAAGTTTTTTTTTTTTCATATCATTCTTGTATACTACAAAATCCATTCATCTCTTTATGTTCCATTATTGTTTTCCAAAGTATCCTATAAGTCTCTCTGTGACCCTGAACATTTTGTCATCCTATGCAGATCCTCATTTGACATTTGTAACATTCATTTACTACTTTTGTTATCGTTTCCACATTTGCCATCTGATGTGCAGAATAATGATAGAAGGGTCAGTATTATGTGTATTTTTGATTTTCCAATGGATAAAAAATTTCTTAGTGGGCATTTCCTAGAGCCATTGAGTTTTTATTTGTCCAAAGTCCTTCTCTACCCCACTCCTCTAAAGCTTAACTCTAAAGGCTTTAAACCCTTTTTCTTTTCTTTTTTTCTTGTTTTTTCAAAGTTGAAGAAAGCAGGAAAATCGAGGGTTTAGGTTTAGTCACTAATCAAGCTCAAGATGTGGCCAAGTTCACAATCACATGTCAATGTTTTGCCGCTCTTTGCTGGGTGAGTTGCTGCTCAAGAAAAGATACAAGCAGAAAAGATATATGCCAGTTTATCTGGCACCAACATGGAGCAAATAGCACACTATTGGTAGCCTCAATCTCTGTCTGCCATAGGGGGTATCATGGCCTCTATTAATTAACGATAATGATTCTAGTAGCCTCAATCATCTTTCCAATGGCTTTATTAATCCAAAGTGATAAAAATTTAGGGAAATTAATCTGCTATTAGCTTTGTGATTTTCATGAGTCCTTATGTCATTGAGTGCATGTCACCTGTTCAGGGCCCTGCTAAGCTATTGGAGTAATAGAAAAAAGTTTGATTAAGTGTTCAAAGCTAATGTTCCTTGGAAGCACGTTTAAAATATGCAGGTGAACTGCATTGTATTCTTGTATTCAAAAGTGAGAGTTTCTAGAAAGTAATGAAATGAACTATTATTTCAATCTTGGCGTTTTGATGGGATTATTTTACGTTGTGTGAATCTCGACTTATTTCTCTCTCATTGTGTGAAAAACAGGTCAAACCAGACGGTAGAAGTTCCAAGGACCATAGTCCAAATGAAGCAGAAGGAAGGATTCAGGATACGACTATTCATTTGGGAATTGAAAATCAGGGAGATGAAATAAACTGTGCAAATAGCACAACTGAAGTCACATATCTAGCGGAAAAGGTTAGATTACAGAAACCCTCACACCTTGATTGACATAGCACAATTCTTAAATGTTTAAGCACCGGAAACTAACCGTACTATTCTAAAGAATCTTCAGCATTGGATTTTAAAATAAGTGAACACAAAATATGAATCTAGAAGCTTAAGGATTCATCATATAAGCGGGACTCGCAAAATCAAGTAATGAATCCACATGTCAATGCTTAATTATTCTTCAGCATGAGGAATCTTGATTTTAATCACACCATAAGTGCAAATCAGAGTCGCAGAGACATGCATATGAAACAAGTGTCAAAACAAAGATAGCATCTCCAATTAGGTAGACAATTCAAGGCTGACGCTGCCAAGTCACAACAGATACATTGTGGTAATGAAGGACATTTGTTTTGGTGGTTGTTATGAGAGGCTGCCCAAAACACATCACAGTTGTGACTTTTATTCCCTGTAATTTTGTCAGGTTCTACTTTCAGAAATAGTTGGTGTATAATCGGAAATCAATTTGAAACGTCCAGGTCTCTCTTTTTGCCTTTATTGGACGCGGTTTGTACACCTGTTTTAGAGATCATATATTAGGAAAAATCATTCTTCACGACCATTTCCAAGCGATATATGATTAAATATTTTCTATAATAATTTCGTGCTTGAACCCCACATATTGACATAGTAGTATAGGCTTTCCACAAATTGAGACTTGGCTATCATGTCAATCCTTAAGTATTGTTTCCAACTTTCCATTAGTTCAGATTTATTTTCATATTCTTTCATAACCTAAATATTGTTAAGATTAAGAGCCCCTTCTGTGAAAACAATAAAGTTTGTGACGCTGAAATAGGCCTCCCGATAGATTGGCTAAAATCGAAAATGCCTTTTTATCTCATACTACTATTTCGATACGTAATCTAAGGGTTATAATAATAATAATACTAATAATAATAATAATAATAATAAATATAAAATATAAAAAATTTCATATCGAATTCGGGTGCCATGCTATTATTACTTAATATCTTCCATGAGATTTGGTTATCCCTTCTTATTCTTAATAACTACAAATGCCTGAACCATGAAGTCTCTTACGACTCATCAATAGATAGATGAATTTTCAAATTGTTCAAGAAAAAAGTGATCCATTTTCTCGTCCTATGTTCTGAATAAACCTTTTTTGTAAAATCTGGCCTACTAATCTAACGTGAGCACATCCGGTAAAGGCATGCTGTCCGCCTAAAAGATCTCATTTCCACCCCAAGCATTTTTTTTTTTTTTGTGATTTAAATATTTTCAATAATAATTTCGCGCTTGGAACACCCATATTGACATAGTAGTGGAGGCTTTCCATAAATTGAGATTTGGCTATCATGTCAACCCTTAAGTATTGTTACCAGTAGTTCGATTCTTCTTTGTACAAGTTTTGAACTCTAATGTGAATCATGATTTTGGTTAGTGGTTTCTCATCTGTTGTTAATAGCTTTGTGCAGGCAACTGTAATGATAATTGGCTCATTCCATTTTCTTTGACAACCGAGTATGGACCCCCCAACAAAGGATTAATGTACTTCCTTTGTGCTCCATAGATAGCTTGAGTTCTTAATTTGTTGGTAGATATAGCTAAAGAGAATATTAGTAGCAGTTTCATTCTTCCTTCTTTTTTTTAAAACACCAGCGTCTATAATATGTAAATGATAAAATTTTCAGTTTAACATTTCTTAGCTTATGGTTGCGACTCCATTACAAACAAATTTGAGGAAAATAAAAAACAAACCCGCAGCATCGTGCGGGAATAATACCTAGTTCAAAACCAAACTTCAGAATGCATGTTACCAGCTGTGTATGTAATATATAGGTACGTCCGCATGCCTTTGTGGACTAGCAAGTCCTCGCGACTCATTTAGTCATTTGTAGACTTGGAGGCTTAGACAAATAGTAGAGATGTAATTGTCTCTGTTAAGAATCTATATGCATCTCCTCTGTCCTTCCGTGTACTGGTCCGGTTTTTTTTTGCTTTCCCATTGATTAATTGATAAGTATCTTAATTTTTGCTTTCAGCTGATGTGGACGATTTTGTCTGCCTATGATCGTCTCCACAGCAATTTTCTGCTTTGCTGAATTTGAAACCACCCGCTTTCCTTGAACTCATATGGAGATCGGGGTTCTGGGTTCATAGGTTAATTCCCTTCCAATCACAGATCTGATATCTTGTGGGTTGTGAGTTGGTGGTTTTCTGACCAATTTTTGGGTTTAGTTTGTTCCTCAGTTTCATTCTTTTCTGGGATTTTTGTGGTTGTTTTTTCATTTTCTGGGTTGTTAGTGGCCGATATAGTCTCTAGTCTCATCTGTGAACTTACACTAGCTTCAGTGAGTACAAATTATATTTACCTTTTAGTCTAAGGCATGAACCTTTTTTTCCTTCCTCTGCCTCACTGTTTCCGAATGGGGTGGCTCTTGTGTTACCTCGTAACAGTGCTCTTATCTCATATCCTGCCATTCTGTACCTGCCAAGACAAAATTGTACCAGGACAGCATATCAGTGGTAACCTGACTTTGGTTTCTTCCCTTGGGACCTTTTCATTAGGCTTCTTCAATCCTGAAAATTCTACTAAATACTTCCTTGGTATACGATTCAACAAATCCCCAACTACTGCATTAGTATGGGTAGCTAATAGAAAATCTCCACTTGATTCTCCGGGTGTCTTTATGCTCAGCAGTGATGGAAATCTTGTGGTGTTGGATCAGACTAGAAAACTTGTCTGGTCAACTAAAGCATCCGTATCTGCTTCTGCAATGAATCACACAACTGGATTACTAGAGGATACCGGAAACCTTGTTCTGAGCTTTGAAGAAGTCACTTTGTGGCAGAGCTTCGATCATCCCTCTGATACTGCGTTGCCTGGCATGAAGATTAGCTTGAACAAAACGACTGGCCAACAAAGGCGCCTTACATCCTGGGCAGCGCTTGATGATCCACAACCCGGAAAGTTCACCTTCGGCATAGATCCTAAAGTACCATTTCAGGCCTTTATCTGGAAGGAAACTACTCCGTATGTTAGAAGTTCTGTGTACGTTGCCCAGTATGCAAGAACACAGTTTCAAAATCCAGGTGGAACTGCGTTTTTCAATTCATACAACTTTGATGTTGATGAGGTTTATCTTGCTTGCAGTGTCTCGGATAGCTCAGTAAAATGGAGGGCCTGGTTGGATCCCACGGGGCAACTTAAACAGCAGTTGTGGCAGAATTCTAGTAAAACGTGGTTGGACGTAGGGAATCCAGGTGATATCTGTGATTTTTATGCTCATTGCGGTCCCAATAGTGCCTGTCGTAGAGGTGAACCCCTGTCATCACCATGCAAGTGTTTGACTGGTTTTACAGCCAAGTTTCCGAACCAATCGGCGGTAGGGGATTGGTCCGGTGGCTGCATTAGGGAAAAGGTGTTGACATGTGGTAACGGCATACAAGGTTACTTTTCAAAGCTTGAAAAGGTGAAACTGCCGGATCATTCTGTTCTGTTAGAGAATAGGAGTATGAGCGAGTGTGACTCTGAATGCCAGCGGAACTGTTCTTGTACAGCTTATGCTTATGTAAATGCGACAGATGGAAGTAATATTGGGACTTGTTTTGCATGGTTTGGCGAATTACTGGATCTAGTAGAGAATAAAACTACTAGTGCAAATGATATTCATATTCGTGTTCATGGCTCCGAACTAGGTATGTATTTCGTTTTTTGCTATTTTCTTTGTGGAAGTGTGAGGTAAATTCCTTGGCATACTGTTAAGTTGAGATTAAATTCATTGGCCAGAAACTGACCATTACTTAGAGCTACCTTTATTAATAGTTGACCACCAGATCATTTGTCTGTTTTGCAGGCAAAAAGGGTCTTTCCGTTAATTCCTTGAAGCGGACCCTTGTAATTGCAATAGTCTCTGCAGCTGCAGTTGGATTGCTTACAATAACTTTTGGCTATTTCTTTTGGAAGAAAAAATTGGAAAAGAAAGGTAAGCAGAATATAAGTAATGTTAGTGCAGGAGGTGGGAAGAATGATACAGAATTACCACTCTTCAGTTTAAGGAGTATGCTAGCTGCTACAAACAACTTCTCTGAAGCGAATAAGCTTGGAGAGGGGGGGTTCGGCCCTGTTTATAAGGTGACACTTCTTCATTTTGGTACTTTCCCCTTGTTAGTTTCCTAAATTAGTTTTGACTTTTGAGGGTAAGGTTTGGTTGTCTTTGCTTTGTTCTATAGGGAATTTTGCCAGAAAATCAAGAAGTGGCCATAAAGAGGCTATCAAAGAAGTCTGGGCAAGGACATCATGAGTTCAAGAATGAGTTGAAACTTATAGCCAAACTCCAGCATACCAATCTTGTAAGGCTATTGGGTTGTTGTATGGAAGGAGATGAAATGATATTGATCTATGAATACATGTCTAATCGAAGTTTGGACAAATTTTTGTTTGGTAAGTATGCTTATGACTTTTAAGATTAAGTTTTTGACAATGCGACGTCAAGTTTGATTCTGCTAATTCTTTTGTTAAGACCTATCCTTTACAACTTTTCGTATGAATGCAATTCAACATTCTACTAATTCTGCTTCTCCTTCTTTATGATATGTTCAACAGATGCCTTTGAAAAGATAAAGTTAGATTGGGATACACGCTTTCGAATTATACAAGGTATTGCTCAAGGAGTACTATATATCCACAAGTACTCTAGATTGAAAATCATCCACAGAGATCTAAAAGCAAGCAATGTTCTGTTGGATGGAACAATGAACCCCAAAGTGTCTGACTTTGGAATGGCGAGAATTTTTGACATAAATCAAATTGAAGCAAATACTAACAAGGTTGTTGGAACATAGTAAGTGTATATAGCCCATGATTTCTATCATCTAAACTTATAAAAAATCAATATTGATGCTCATTCCTATACTATTCTTGCAGCGGCTATATGTCTCCTGAATATGCACTCTTTGGTCATTTCTCCGAGAAATTGGATGTATTTAGCTTCGGAGTGTTGTTGTTAGAGATTGTAAGCGGAAAGAAGAATGCTTCTTTTTATAGCTTTGAAAATTCACTAACGCTTGCTCAATGGGTAAGTACAAGAAATTACTTGTTTGTTTCTACATTGTTTTTAAGCCTTGCATTTTAATTATGCAATTTTTAGACATTGTGAATCGGAATGCAATAGGAAGATTAATAGGATTATTTGTGTAAATCTTAGGTATGGGAATTATGGAAAGAAGGTAGAGGAGTGGAGGTAATTGATGCATCAGTAAGGGAAACATGCCGGATTCATGAAGCTTTGAGGTGTATCCATGTCGGGCTTTTGTGTGTTCAAGAAGCTCCAGTTGATCGACCAACAATGTCATCCGTGATTCATATGCTTGAGGTTGACGAAGCTACATCACTTCCACCCTCCAAAGAACCAGCTTTTTCAACATGTAAAAATTCAAGTCCTGTTACCATTTTTTCTAACAATGTAATCACCATTACTTTGCCAGAACCTCGATAGAGCTTAATAATGTTTGCATTGAAAGTCGTATATTTAAAAAAAAAAAAACAGATATTGACATGTCCATTGCTTAGCTCATGCTTAAATAGCTTGGGCCTCATCAATTGTACGTCCACGTTTCCTTTTTTGTGCTTCACAAATGGAAGCCTCGTTTGTATTGAATCGAAATTGGAGGGAGGGAAGCATTCGCCGTTCACGGCACTTCTATGCTGGGTTGGTCGTGTGTTGTCAATGTCCTTAATTTCGATTCTCAAATCACTTTCTTCTGGATAAGGAAATCTTGGCTGATTACTAATGTCTAAGAATTTCTTAAGAAACAAATATTGTTTGGTAAAAAATTTCATAGTGTTGAAGGATATTCAATTTAGCACATGACCAAAGAAATTTCAAAGTGCTGATTATATGTAATTTGTTATATTTAATTCATGTGTGCCTTACCAAACTAGAATTACTTTTCTATTGTTGTAATTGGAGAATATTGTTCTAGATTTCTAGTTCTAATTAGAATAGGATTTCTTGTACTCGATTACGTACTTGTCCTTAGGGGCTCCTATTATCAATGAAAGACACAACTATTCTCCCAATTCTCTCTAAAATTCTCTTTTCCTCACTACTACAAAAAAATCATTTTAGGACGTTCGAAAAACGTCTTCGAAAACTTAAGATGACACGCAAAAAAAAAGTCATCTATCAAGGAGTCATTGTAAGTCACTTACGAGGACGTTCAAAAAACGTCCTCTAATGTTTATAAGGACACCAAAAAAACGTCCTCTAATCTAAAAAAAAAGTCATCTAATGTATTTAAGGACACTAAAAAAGCGTCCTCTAATGTCTTTAAGGACATTAGAAGAGCGTCCTCTAATGTATATTAGGACGCTAAAAAAACGTCCTTATATCTATTATAGAACACAAAAAAAAAAAATTCCTTGAAACAAAAAGAAGACATTTACAAACAAATAATCTTTACAATCCCAAAACAAATGTCATTGTATCTTTTACTCGTTACAATATACTTGGACTATAAGAACAATCCAGTAATTAATTCCTACTTATAAGTGTTCTAATGTTATGTAATCCTAGATGACAAGAGACATACATACTTGGCCTCTCATCATTTGAACTTAACTTACAGCCACTTATCTGTAAGGGAAGAATGGCATGGTTTCTGTAATGAGCTTTTTCAGAACTTCCATAACTCATGCTTCTTCATGAATCCTTTTTACCTTCGCTCCACCTGATAAAATAAAATAAAAAAAGTTCAGCGATTAACAAAGCTTAAGTGTGTACTTATATATAGCAGGCAACCATACCTACCAATATACTTGACTGCTATGATATGAAATGAATAAATAAGATCATCATATAAGCTAATAAGCATATACACGTGAATACATTTATCAACAAACTCTAATTTACCTTTCAGATTTCCTTCCTCTTAAACTTTTGTAAAGCTACTCATAGCATGAACCAATGTACTATTTGAAGTCTACACCTGCAATGGAAAAGATAAGCATCAACCACGTGACACATGACAACCTACAACAAAAACACAGCATACAAATGTACAGAGCTTATCTAGAGAAAAACATATAACACAACACTATTAAAGAATCTCCAGGGGTATAGTTTGTTTAATGTATCTCTATTCACAATTACGATTTATGCAGAATTCTCTCAAGGGAACAAAACCTACAGCTTAAAAAAGAACTTGACTTTGACAACTGAACTTGTGGATAGCTCAATCAAATAGGGTGGAGGGAAAAAAATTACTTTTCAGTACAAAAGAACCAACCAATATTGGTAATCATAATCTTGTACAAGTGCCCCTTAGACAAAATTGCTTAGAAAACACATTAGAGTGGAAACAAATGTGCCATGCAGAGACATACATACGGCCATGATATAAGAACGACCTCTCAAGTGCACATGAATAACTATGTTCCACAATCTGAAACAGTCAAACACAAAGTATAATTATCCAAAAAAATAAAAAGTAATTATTGGATTAAACTAAAAGAGCCATGCACATGGACAAACATTAGACATATCTCATAAATAACTCCACATATTAACATATACAAAAATTCAACCCAAGTCACCTCATTTGGAAGTAGATCAAACATGGTTTGATGGGGTCCTGGCTTTTGATGAACAACTGTGGGTTTTTGTTTATCTAAAGGTGTGCTTCGGCCACCACCATAACCATTCACAACCCTACCACTGATTTCAAGGTGATAAGACATAAAATCAATAAAATAGTAACAATAACAATATTAACTAAGAAAGGAAAGGAGTGTGGAGTGTACAATTGTCTGGTTCCACTTAAATAGTACAATTTCCATCAATAGTATGTTTTTGTTCATGGTCTAGAATAGTGAATCAACAAAGCATAATTGAAGGAAAAAGAAGAGTAACAATAAGCCAACTGTGGGTTGCAATATGGAAAGGTAAAGCTTGTAGTCTTACTTTGTGCAATAAATGGAAAAGTGAAAGCAATTTTGAAATCAGAAGTTTCATATCATCATACAAACAGTAAAATGAAACTCAGGAAATATATTCATTTCTAGGCATGATTAAAAAGAAACACAAACATCACCAGTAATGTTCTACTTCTAAATTACACAAATAAAATAAATGGCTCTCAAGATAAGATGAAAGAAAATGTTGAGAAATATAAATGAGAAAGGCTACCTTGGAGAAGTTATGGGAAGTTTTATTGATTTTATATGGAGACAAACCTGACAAGCATCAAGAACACTATTGGTAATCATACACTAGACAAAATTTACCTGATCAATGACCCTTCTTCTTTTTTGTGTCCTTAGATTTCAATCAAGATTTGGATCTTTCATTCCTTGAGAGAATTCTGTTCAAGAGTTGCTGATCCAAGAAGCAATCCAAAAATACAAAACCAATGATCAGCCTTTTTATTAAGGTCTCAATGAAAAACAAGCATAAGTAAACTTACTCAACCAAAACTGGAAAAGAAAAGAAAATTGAACAACAGTGGACTGAAGTACCGTTTCAATCCCAGCAGTTTGCTTCCACGTAAATTCATGGCAAGTGTTTGAAAATTTCAAACCTGTGATTCAACAAAACACTTCATATGATAGACTTTACAAAACAAAACAGAGCAACAAAATCCATAAAGCACCATAGCAGATTAATGCAAAGAAAAGAATATAGACAAGATGATAAATTTATACGAGTGGAGGAGACAGCCAAAAAAAAGAGACACAAACAATACATATTGTAGACTCACTCTAGGCTCATCCTAGGATTTACCAGTTACCACCATATACTATTAAACCTAGAGGATACAATCATATCTTCACCAAACTGTACTCAGCTAAATCAATTCTCTAAAGCATAACATTTAAATTATATCTATCAAGACAGCTTATATTTTGTATCTAGTTACCACCTAAAGAAACTTTTTATTCTTAGAGTTAACAGTCCTCACAGTAATCCAAATTATCATAGAGCTCTTACCTGAAGTAACAAAGTCTTTAAGGCATATATGATCATGCAGTACCTGTGAACTCCACCAAATTTTCTAGGCTGTAATTGATTCCTCAAGGGCACCTCCATTCAAAGCCCCATACACATACACTGCCAAGTTCAAAGAAAAAAAAACTCATATAGTACAGAAAAGGAAGCAACACTAAGACAAAAATATTGACTTTACCTTCATGTAGATTTGTATGTGTTTAGCTTCAGATACAGATTCAAAGGGGACAAACATTCTTTTTTTTTTCTTTCATAAGAAAAGAAAGAAAAAAAAAAAAGCAATTTCAGAGGATAGGGGAATGATAGATGGAAACAGACAATTAGTGCCAGTACTAGCTAAACCACACCACGATTGAAATACCTAAGTTCTCTGATCTTGATTATCAGATCTGACCAATTCAAAAAAAGTTAAATTTCCACACCCTCACCAAAAGAAAAACCAGATCTGGAAAGGTATTACCATAGCCCATTGCCCAAAACCAAATCGCCTGTCGAAACGCTTGCTAAACCAGAAGAATAGCGTGAGAGAGTGGTTGAATAAAGATACGACGGATCGAGATACTTTGGGGAGAAGTCTCCATATGGGTATCTAATTTCAAAAGAAATTGAGAGAGAGAGCGCGAGAGGGCAAAAGCCAGAATTTGAGAATGATAAATCGAGGGCCTTCCATGAATTTCGATCACCAAAAGAGAGCACTAGGAAGACCGAGAAGATGTAGGGAGACGATCTGGTAATAGTCGTCGCGAATGAGGAGAGAGAGTGTATTGTTGTTCTGTGTTCTTTCTGATAGACTACCTCTCTTTATTTTTTTTCTCCTTCTAAGTTTCAGCTGTTTTGGGCCCAACGTCATTATATGGGTTTCATGACACTCAACATAAAAAGATGTCCTTAAAAAAAAAAAAAGGGTGTCCAGGATTGTGTTTTGTGTAGTAGTGCCTTAATTACGTTATCAGCACGAGACCTGACCTTGGATCAGAAGCCATAAAATCCCCTTGTTCTCTCATCTTGTCGTGATACCCTAGAACCCTATCCTAGGACTACCTCGAGTGCACCCTTGTGCCGCGCCACCACCTCCTGAGCGCCGCCATCTAGCATGCTCCAGGATCGAAGCAGCCCCTACAATCGTATAAACTTGCACCAACACGCGCGCGTATAAAGGTTTCAAGCTTCGAATTTTACAAGTAAGTTTTTACATTAAAATTCCCGTTTATGAAATTTAAATTAAATTTTGTTTTTTCTCGGGGACTTCCAAAATCTCTTCTTCTTAAACCCACCTTTCTTAAGATTGATACATTGTTGCAATCCCTTCATATTTGATCTATATATTGTCGTTAAATTATGTTTATATATACTATAATTATATATTGTATTTAGCAATAAAGATGATATGGGGCTGACCAATCCCCACTTTTGTAACAGTAAGAATCGGGAGACATGTGGGTACGAAGGTTGTGGCAGGCATCGAGGATGTATGACTTGTGAGACAAATGCTTGAGGTATAAGGCAGAGGCCCTATCATTGCGACACAGGACTCGAGTCGAGATACCAACAGCCCAATGATAGTTGCGAGTATATTGCGACCCAAGTTGTAACCAACTCATGGACCAGGCTTTTCACCCTTAACTGGGTTTGGTAAGGCAACCAATCACTCTTACTCACTTAGTTATAAGAAGATTTCTCATTTAGGCAGCGAAATATTTTTCACCAGTTCCCCTTTCCCTCATCTCTTTGAGAATGTTGTTACGACTCAACATTCAAATCACAGTCAAGCAGTCAAACTCCTGCTCCAGTTTGATTCAAGTGGTCAATGAAAGTCGTACCAAATTTTCTTGCACCAAGAAACAGTGTCACCAACATTTGGTTTTTCTATAATGCCCTTTTAAAGATATTATTAATTGAGTGCTTCTATTCATACCTCTAATATTTGTATTTGGACCTCCTACAATATTTTTATAACTATATTTTCAGTTTTGCCCTTATTAGTTTCTGTCTACAGCTCCCTTTCTACCTCCCTTCCAACCTCCACTACAATCTGCAGTTCTGCACCATCAACGTCTTCACCTGAAGAGATTTTTCTCCTCAAAACAACTGATTGTTTCTTTAATAAGAAATTGAAATTTCTTGGAAATTGAAAAAATTTCTAGTTAGAGATTTTTCCAATTCATAAATATTGATAGTTTCTTTCTTTGAGAATTTAAGATTTTTGGATTGCGGAATAAGTTTTGTGCAATATCTTTGATGTTCATACATAATCAGGTCCATCTCAAGGCCATGTGTAACTATTGTGATTAAAACCGGTCTCGGAGTATGATTTGAAGATAACAAATGGTGATGGAAAAATGTAATTGAGAGTGCCAATTCGTACTTTAGCAAGATTGTTAATAAAATAAAAATAAAGTTTCAAGATTGATGCATTCCTCATACTGTGATTGTAAACCCAGATAGATGTTTATGTCAACTGAGAATACAGTAAAGCCATAAAGATGTTTATGTCAATTATAGTGTCCATGTTAACATGACAACGCCCATATCAAAACCAATCCAATACGGTATTCAACTTGAGCAATGAAACTATCACTATTTATGAACTTGAAAAATAGAATTCAGGGAAAATTCTTAAAAATTGTACTCTGTTTGTATGAGAGAAAGATGAATACAAACTGGAGATATTATTATTTTTCAGCTTAATTATATTAAGGGTAAAATAGGATTGTGAAATGTTCAAAAATTGAAAAAGGTCTAACTGCTGATTTTGGAAGTATGAATAGAACTTCCCTTATTAATTAGATTGATCTAATATTTTCTCAAGATAAAATTGTTAACCAATATAATCAAGTAAAGGTACACATAGATGTGGTTATTATTTTTATATAAAGCATTTGTTTTCCCTAGGATGCATGATGTTTAGTATAATGCATAATTGGTTTGAGTTGCCACATCAATTTGGCCTTTTGTTGGAATGTTGCCGTCGAAGATGGGTAAGTGTGAACATTACAAAACCAGAAGAGATTGATGGATGATGAACAACTAGCAAGTCGTTTCAATAGAGATACTTTTCTCTTGTTTCTTTCCCGATGAGATTGGTGTTTTACACACTACTACGTATTATCTTATATCACATTGCATTTGATACATTAGGTCATTTTTCGAGTCATAATTGATGGCAATCAACAATCTCAAAGCAAACACATAATATATTAACAACACCAAAAAGTAACAAGACCAAAAGAGAAGTCTCTAGGAGATTAGAGATTGATTTTCAATCTAGGACTTTGCAGTGGCTATCAGATGAGATGAGATGGACTTATTACTTTTAACATATAGTACGTAGCATCATACTTGTAATGTTTTAAGTAATTTGAATAAGAGAAAAATCCAGCTACCGTCCCCAAATTATTCTGCCAAGGCCAATTTGATGCCTGAACTCTCAAAAGTATCAATGTGATACCCAAATACCTAAATTGGCATCAACGTGATACTTCCGTAAAAAAAATCCAATAGTTTCGTCTGTTTGCTGACGTGGAAAACAAGTCAGGAAAAAAAAAAAAAAAGAAGAGAAAAGACCAAAATGACCCTGATGTTAAATCTCATCACCAATTTTTTTTTAAATCTTCTTCTGGGTCTGCTTCTTCTTCCAGCTCGGTGGTTGGATGCTGAGAAATTGAAGAGGATGGGTTGGGTTGGCGGCGGCGGCGGTGGAGGGTGATAGGAGAAGCGGAGTTCGGCAGGGATCGGGAGTTGGGGTTGGCGGCGAGGTCGAGGCAGGAGATGAGGGACTTGAGGGAGGGGTCGCGGTCGATGAAGGCGGGGAGAAGGAGAGGAGAGGATATCGGTGGGGTTAGTGATGGTTTGGGTGGTGGAGAAGGAGAGGAGAGAGAGGTGGTGGAGAGAGAAGAAGAAGAGTCAGGTTGAAGAAGAAGAAGAAGAAGAAGAAGAAAAAAAAGAAATGAATTAAAAAAAAAAAAAAAAAGGGTAAAAAGTCTATTTTGCCCTTCTTTTTTTTTGCCCATGTGCTTGCCACATCAGCAAACAAACGGAGCCATTGGATTTTTTTGACGGAAGTATCACGTTTATGCCAATATAGGTCTTTAGGTATCACATTGATACTTTTGAGAATTCAAGTATCAAATTGGCCATGACAGCATAGTTTGGGAACAGTACTTGAATTTTTCTCTTTGAATAATCATTCAATTCTAATCGTAAGAAAGGAAATCCCCGCTGGATCGTGGAAGAACCACTCACTTCTAAATTCTATCAAGGTAACAGTAATAATGATGAAGTGTTGAATATGGAGTGTTAGATTTATCTATTGGTACAGTAACACAGTACAAATTCTGCTGTCGGTGAACAATCCAGATACTGCTAAGTCTCCGTCAAACTTAGGCAACAAGAGAGTACACAAGTCTGCAGAATGAACAGAAATTTATGTTCATCTCGTCAATTTCAAATGGCAATTCTATCATTGACATGTATGTCTTCACTTGTGATTCAGGAAGCCGAACACAAGAATGATCTTCTCCTGCAGATGAAATTTCTAATTACATTGCTTTCTGGTTCTATTACAGCTCCCATCAGATCCCACTCTTGAGGAGCATCCCTTGTTTATAACTACACGACTGAGCCAATATTCCAACTACCGGGGAAGCAAATGCTGCAAGTATGGAACGGAAACATCTGTCCAAAACATACACATTTCTTTTGGGGTCTCTCAAGAACTACCTCTGCAAAAGCTGAGCTGCAAAATCTGAGACAAGAAAGAGTAAAGATCAGAAATCCCCTTTTTCTTATGGCATGTTGAAGATGTTTATCATTAATTTTTCTTAATATGGAAATAACTATGATATCTACCAAATAATTTATTCCCATTCTTAAGTTTTGGTTAGTGGCAATGCCACTTTTATATAGGAGCCGCTGTACCACATTATCGGTTGATTCATGCATAGATGTGATTAAGTGGTTAGATAAGAAATAAGTTTCAAAGACTTACTTGTTCAGTTGTTTGTAGTGTGATCATTCCAAGATATTAAGAATCCCATTATGAGCAAATGATGATAGACGTTGATGGATCCAGTGATACAAGCAGAAGAATTGCTGAAAAGGGATGGAAGATGCCAAGCAGATATGTGCTAGAATTTTCCTTCCAGCATTTGGCAGACGCATGGAAAGGATATAACCCATACTGCCCAAACGAGCCCCCAAGGGAATTACCAGTATGTCACAAACAAGGCAATGAGCAATGCAGACCACACGAGAAGCATGTAAATTCCAGCCACATGGGTGAAAACAATGCTGACCAAGGAAACGAGCAGTAACATCCTAACCACAAAAATATGGAAAGGAATTTCTAGTTATTGACTTGCCTTCCTGAGCAAGCACCTCTACTTCTGACAGGTTTACTAGAAATGTAATGGCTATCTTTTGTTGCACCATCTTGAAACTGTGGATCAGATAGCATGGAGACTAACTGAAGACAAACTTGAACACTAATCGGTCCAACACGATGAAGGAGACTCGTCCAACTAGGTATTTCACTAGAGTTTAGTACTGTCAATGTTCTATATAGGGCAAAATTATTGAACCAGTTCC
This sequence comes from Rosa chinensis, assembly GCF_002994745.2. Lineage (NCBI taxonomy): Eukaryota > Viridiplantae > Streptophyta > Magnoliopsida > Rosales > Rosaceae > Rosa > Rosa chinensis. The sequence goes on along the minus strand of NC_037088.1, from coordinate 15,049,073 downwards.
AAAAGCTGTACCTTGGCTGCCATAATCAGTGGGTTTAGCAATGAGGACTGCACACCACAAACAAAATGCAGCAACATCAACCACAATCAAAGCACTGGATATAGCCACCTCATCATTAAATTGAATGAGTTCAAAGTTAATGAATTAAAAGAGAGTGGTTAATATAATACTGATACTTGTCATTTTCTTTGAAAACCTTTAATTATTCAACCTTTTTTATTTATTTGGTTCAAATGGAAGCTTTAGGAAATGACCTTTTTTTTTTGTTTGAAAGAAACATCTTTTGAAAACACAAGAAAAACATAGCACAATGAGTCCACCAAAGATAAAACTTGACAACTATAACAAATTAGTTTCATCTAACAAGGGCTCAATGCCTGTTAAAGATTCATAATTTATACTAATGAATGGTGAACTCTTATATATAAGGCAACACTTAACACTCCACTTGCCCTCTAAAAAGAGAAAAATAACTATTAAGGGGAGTCGAAGATATCTGCTCTTTCATCTTTTACAAACTTTGGTGATGACCCCCATAGTCCCATTTACTATGTCAAATATATGAAAACTTGAACAAAAATTTAAACCTCAGCTAAATTTTGAGCAACTTTTCAGCTCATAGCTTTTTATTTCTTTGACATGTAAGCAACTTGTTTGACAATAGACATTTTTGATTGGCCACCTATGAGCTCCTTATGAGCTACTCACACAGAACTGTTTTAACTAAAAGTTTTGATTGGCCACCATCTGCACTCAGAACAAAATTGAACATAAGACTCGGAAGCAATCAGACTAAGATTATACACAGAAAACAAACTAACATGACATATGCATCGCTTATATTACATTACAAGAGTTGTAAGCTGCAAGCCTAAATTTTCAATTTCAAAGTATTGAAGCCATGATTTTCGTGGTCATAAAATATAACAGTAATTATTTTCGTAATTTAAATTCGGAAGTGTGTCATGGGAGGAGTCCTCCTGAACACATCAATTCCACCGCTAAATCCTTTTTTTTACCTTTCACGGGGGCATGTTGCAGGAAGAAACAAACTTTATTAAATCAAAATCAAAGTATCAAACTCAAAATTGATGAATTGCAGAAAAGAGTTTGCACATGAAAAAGAAATTGCAAAACCTATGAAACACCAGAAAGAAAACTTGAAGAGAAAACAGTTGCTGCCCACCCAATTCCACAAAATGGAATACAGAGGAGCACCGCCAAAGGCTGCTGAAGCAAAAGCCCAGAAAGATGACCAATAAAAAAAATCCCGCAATTATGCTCCTCAATATCTGATTATTCCTTTCCAACCAAATGACCCATAAACCACCAGAACTTTGCATTTCCACAAGGCTTTTGCCCTACTCCATCCTCCAAAAGCCCCTACACCATGAACTTAACAGAGGATAACATCCCTCTGGAGGATCCCAGACCATTTAAACTTCCCTGAAAGGATTAGACCAAATCTGATGACCAACTTCACACATAATCAACACATCTTCGTACACATAATACACATTTTGGGCTTAAACAGGCATCTAGTTTCTTCTCAGCATGGGCTGCAATCCATGCCAAAACTTTGACTCTGAGCTAGCATACTTGTTCAAATTTAACAAAAAAAAAAAATTTCTGGGGTATTCCTCCTCAAGTATTTGCTTAGAGGTCAAATATGCTGAAAACAAAAGAAACTGAAAGCAACATCTATACTTCATATTTTATTTCTTTTTTTTTCCTCCACTTTGTGTTGCAAGCAGTCACTTACGACTAGCAATAGTATATACTGGAAGTAGACATATATATTCCCAAATTCATTCCTTTGAAGGTAGATTAAGATTCTTCCCTTAACCAGGCTAAACTTCAAGCCTTTAAATACTCTATGAACATTATTCTACCAACTAAATTATGTAACGATGACAGTATACAAGATTGATTTATCCACTAGCTCCTACAGTCAGAAAAGAAGTCACAATTACCTTAAACAACCAACAGTTTGACAAAAGCCCTATCAAATTAGTCTTTTCTTGGAAACCCAATTCAATTGACAAATTGGCGAATACAAATCACAATGAGAAACAACAATGTATCTAAGGCACTAACTTTTCTGTGATGACCAGGCAAATGAAAACAAACACGAAGAGAGGGCATGTAAAATATAAAAATACCTCAGCAAAGTGGAGGAATCTGCGACAAGTGGTGGACAAGTGAGATGACATGGGCTTGGTTTGGACTCACAAAGAGATGCATACCAGTATTGGGATAAGAAAGGGACTGAGCCACAGACCTGAACATAGTGAGTGACCTCTCAATAGTACTGTGAAACAGGATATTTCATTCAGTACTATTAACCCTGGAATGTAGTTAAGCCTCAATAATACAGCGTAATTGATTGTTCACATAAAACATACTTTTGCTGTTTAACCATACAGTCTCTCGACTTGAACAAAGAAGCAACGAGTTCCATGTGAAATAATCAGGAGTGATACCCTTTCCTACCATTTGCAAAACGAGTTTTAAAGCTTTCTGAAAATCCCCCTTCTGGCAAAAAGCACCTACCAAATGACTATAACTTTCTATATCAGGTAAACAACCTCTACCAATCATCTCATCGAGGAGCTTTAGCGCACTACCAACTTTTCCTTGCTCACAAAACCCGTTAATCAGAACATTGAAAGTCGATGAAACAGGAAAGTAACAATGAGCAATCATCTCATTCATAAGCTCAAAGGCTTGACGAACACACCCTTGTTGGCAAAATATATGGATTAGATAGTCATAAATCAAAACACATGGGACTGCCCTTTCCACAATCATCTGATCATAGACCTTCTTTGCATTCTCAGTGGCACCCTCCTCACAGAAACCTAAAATCCTAAAGCTCCTATCAACAGCTCTGGGAAATAGTTTATCCATATTGGCAAGAAACTCAAGTGCTTCGTCCAAACGTTTTTCCTTATACATGCCATACAAGACACTATTAAAAGGACCTATTCGACCCCTACAACCATCTTTGCTCTCATTCATCAAATCCAAAATTTTTAACCCATCTTCAGTTCTTCCTCCTGAACACAAGCCTCTTATTAACGTATCATATGTAGCAAAATTCCAATTGATGCCATCTGTTTTCATATCATTAAACAGATCAAGAGCTTTATCCAACATCCCAGACTCACAAAAACCCAAGATCAAGACATTGTAGGTATCGACATTTGGAAGACACCCTTTTCTCTCTATCTCCTTCAAAATGCGAAGACCAAGTTTTGCTTTCCCTAACCGACAGTAACCCTTAATCAAGGTATTATATGCCACAACATCAACCAACCCTCCATTGCTCTCCACTCTCTCTATAACCCTGACAGCCTCCATTACGCGACCATCATTGCACAGAATTTCCAACACCTTGGTTGTCGTGACAACATCAGGCACATACCCCAGACCAAAGCACTTCTCTAACATAACAAGCGCCTGCACTAAATTCTCTTCTCCGCAATAACCAGATATCAAAATATTAAAAGTCACATCATTGGGATGTTCCATCTCATTCATCAAGCTTCTTGCTCTCCCAACTTTCCCATTCCTGCAAAGTGCATGCAGCAATGTGTTATAAACCACAGTATTCGGCGCAACTCCCCTCGACTTAACAGCTTGCAAAAGCTTAAACCCATCACCAATTCGATTCGTCAAACAAAGACCTTTCATCAAGATACCAAAAGTATAACCATCACCCTTGACGCCACTTGCCACCATCTTCTTCCTATAAAACTCCCTAGCTATATCTATATCCTCCTTCACAAGAACATCAAGTATCGAATTGAATATCTTGAGAGAAGGTTTCTGGTTATACCTGCGAACCAAGTCAAGCACCTTGATCACTTGCTTCACCAAATGGGCTCGGCCGAGGCCGTGAATGAGTGTGACGAAAATGTGGTCATCTGGGGGTAGGCCGATTGAGTGGGGCATTTCGTCGAGCAGTTGGTGGGCAATGTCGAAGCGGCGAAAGGTGCATAGCCTGTGGATGAGGGCTCGGTAAGTGGACGGGGAGTGGGTGAAGCTGGGGAGTTTGGAGGCCCATTGGAAGGTGTCGAGGACCTGGGTGGCTGATTTTTGTTCGAGTAGAAGATGTGATATGTGGTTGTGAGATGGAACAGCAATGGATGAGAGAGTTCGAAGAAGATGGGTGAGAGAAGATATTGGGGGAAGCTTTGAGGGTTTGGAGATTAGCATTGGGCACTGGACATTGCAAAGCTTTTTTAAGGATGTGTGGGAGAGCAAAATAGAGGAGTCTACTGGTCTGAGCTACCGGGTGAAAGTAGTCTGAGCTGCCGGGTGAAAGTCTCTCCTCATTTGAGACCAAGGGTCCAAGATTAAAACTGTGAGTTAAGGACTTTAAGGACCTTAATTGCTCATTTTTCATTTTTCATGAATGTCAATTTACCCCCTTCACTTTTGATGAATTGCGGTCAATTTAGTAGTTTAGTTTAGACTCATCTTAAATCATAAGCAGTTGTAACTTTTATAAGCAACAAGTGAATAATGTAATTTTTAAAATAAGTTGTTTTCTTTCATTTTACCAAACACTTTTTATAAGTTAATTTATAAATTAAACATGTTTTTGTAAAACGTAAGCTATGTCAAAATGAGCCGATCCAAATCTTCCTTCAAGCTGGCTTCACATGAATGAGGGTAATTTCGCCTTAATCGTCATATTGATAATCAACAGTACTCTTTACATCCATTCGATTGATTTCATGTTTAGATGTAAAAAATCATTCACAATTTAAAATTAAGTAAAATTATTCACACTTCTTCATTAAATTTTGATTTAGGGATGGCAAAAATCCCCAGCGGGGCGGAGCTCCATTGGATACCCGCCCCAAATGGGGGGAGAATTCGGGAACAAATGGGGAATGGGGATGGGGATCCCCAATCCCCGCTATCTAAGATCAGGGATGGGGCGGGGATGGTATTATGATCTCCATCCCCAAACCCGCCTCAATGATATATATATTGATATATATATATATATATATAAATTAAATATATATATATAATTTATATATATATTTATTTATTTTTATAATATAAATCACAAATATATACATTTAAAGTAGTTTGACTTTTGCACTCACCAAATTATGATTTATGAATTTAATCATGTTTTAATTTTACTTGTTGTAAATTTTGATTTTAAAAAAGGCAATATGAGAAATAAAAATAATTCTATTTTTTAAATTCTTATTGGGGATTTGGGGCAGGTTTGGAGCTTCGTCCCCAGTGGGGATGGGGACGAGAAATCCTCAATATATTTTTATTGGGGATTGGGGCGGGGATGGGGGTGAAGAATTACCCCGGGGATGGGGATGGTATTCTGATCCCCATCCCCAACCTGCCCCATTGCCATCCCTATTTTGATCCAACAATTATGGGGCACAACAGACTAAAAAATATATCGAGTTGAATAGCGAGTACATGACCAGAACTGTGATAATCCAAGATGATGGAAAGTGGGAAGACAGACGTTGATGAATCCACGGCATGGCATGGGATGAATCAGAAGATATTACAAAAGTCTGGGTACATTTTATATCAAAGAACCAAAGGGGATGAACAAGCATGAAAAAGGTTTAGGCAAAACCATATTATCCAAGTCTATACCAATTGGTTGTTAGAATAAATTGAGACAACTATATTCAAGAATTGTTTTTGATCCAATCCATAGAAATCAATAGAAAAGGCAAATCCTCGGTTATACGAAAAAATATTTTGTGAAAAACAAAAAAACACAACAAAAAAAAAAGAGCAAAGAATAAACCTTTTTTCTTTTTCTTTTCTTCTATTTCTATTTGTTTTACCCCTCTTTTAAATGCCACAAAGAAAGGTAAGTACACAGAACAGGCATGCCCATTTAAAAGCAGTAACAAGTTAAGAAGATACTGGGCAAATCAAACTCCACTGATTTCCCATTAGAAACTTCATTACGAAAACCAGGTGTCCCTATTTCATAGTTTATTTAAGGTACCTTAGCATGCCTTAGGAGCAACATGCATAATAAGCACCATCCTAACTACCCAATTCTCTCACACCCAAATTGTTCTCCAGTCAACCTCAAGTCAGCTTTACAGGTTGAAGCTACTTAAATATTTGGCAGACAATATTTTACCATTGAGCCAACTATTTATATCTATTCTGTGTGAAACAGATACCTCACCAAGCAGCTAAAACCATATTTGCTTCCACAAGGAGACAACCCCTACTTCCATCCTTTTCTCTCTTTTTTTAGCCTTTTTTCTTTTTTTCTACAGAAGAATTTCATAAGACGCTTAGGATACCATACGATCACGAAATATCTTTCTTGAGTTACGCAGACGCCCATTCAAAGTAATGGCAGCGGGCACCTCTAGTGGCAGTCCAGTTCCCACAGCCAAAGAAGACACTCCCCTGTTTTGGCCCTGGCTTCCTGACCATTCCTCTGCTGCTCTTCACCCCACAGAAACAGAATGGGTGATGATACTGGCATACAGGAATACTCATATCCTTCAGTTTCAGAGTGTGATGAGGCGGTGACAGGTGTTCTGGGGACTGCTTCAATGTTAGAGGACGATCAGCCGTCTGCCACAACAATGAATTTGTTATGGCAAATTTGAAACCCCTACGCATGAGGACAGAAAGTAGGCGAGCAGTGTTTTTGGCATCATCCAGGCCACAGTGAGCCCGTCCCTGCCATGCTAAGCCTGCCATTTGAACTGCCTCCTTCAGATTGCACCTCATGCCACCGAAAACCTCACGGAAAGGCACCTTCAAGTTGATCCATCTATCGAGAATCAAGAGAAAAATATTTGAACAAATAGCTACAATATTTTCCGTATATACATCAGATAAAAAAGACAATTATTTATCTCGTGAATGGCTAAAATGATCAATAATTACTCTCATCCACATTTCTTACCGGTTAAAATAAGGAGGCTTTCGAATTTTCTTGAATCGACACTCAGATTCCAACATAACCCGACAGTCCCAGTTTGACCACGTAACAACAGCAAAGTTGGTGTTCTTTATCCCCTTCTTCTCAAGCCATTTATCATGCCTAAGAAGGGCCTCACTCAGAGTTACTCCTCTGTCCACCTGCCAAAGCCCAATACATCAAAATAAATTCAAAGGTTCACACTAAAGAGGGAAAAAACAAAAAAAGCCACAGTTTAGTTTACTAAGAGCATGCTGTCAACACAAGAATTCAACTTTCACCATTGCAACCGTGAAAGCTAAAAATTCGAAAATGTGTTTACTTCCAAGGCCTTAACTGCACACAACCTATAATGCTCAATGAGAAAAAATAATAAACTAACAGCAATATTAAATAGCCATTGCAACCTTGAATGCTGAAAATGTGAAAACGTGTTTACTTCCACAGGTCTTAATTCCACACGATCTAAGTACCCAATACGTGTTTATTTTCTCAACAGTCTAATAAAGATTTTGTGTTTCTCCTACAAATCGAATACATGAGAACTATTCCAATCTCATCCAGGACATCACCTAATCCATTTTCTCGTCAAACCATTGTAAATGCATGAAAAGCATGGCAGGAAAGCTCAACATGTCTTAATCAAAGCAATCAATAAAACATTCTTAACATTTAAGACAAGAATGAAAACCCACAGCTCAATAGAATCAAGGAAAGCTAAACATTAGGGCAAGTATCAACCAACAGATCCTACAGGTTCGTTATAAGACAAAAAATGATGGTTTTTTGGTGGGCCCAGTGTGTGAGACTCCTGCCTTTGTGGGTTAGATGCGCACAACCAAACACCCACTTGTGGAGACTTTCCTGTTTGAATCCCAATTATAGGAACCTTATGCCAAAGTTTACACTCTCTTTAGTTGGTTGGCGAAGTTAAAATCAAACATACATATTACAAAAACCAGTGGTCAAAAAGTGTTGTAACCAAAGCAATTATGGACCAAAAAGAGTAATCCAAGAATCAAAATAAGGTTCCAATATACACAAATCAGCGTTTCAACAAGTACAATTTGAAGTAGGTCTAGAGGAGTGATCCTGAATTACAATACTTTCTATAGTACTTTTGTCAACATGTCCAGAAGACTTCAAAATCTGGAACATCGCATTGCAACCAAAGACTTGTATACTAATACACCTCAGTTGCGGGGTTTTTCAAAAATGAATAGTTCTGTACAGTGTGGATGTCATTTGAAAATAAAAAGTTTCAAGAAAGTCAAACTTTCAATTGAACAAGCACTTGGGATGGATTCTATGAATGAAGACTTGGTCTCTCTTGATCCCATTAAGTTAAGCTGAGTATGACTACCACTAAGGTAATTAAGAGTTGACTCAAACTGGAAGAAAAGGCAGCTTTGCTTCTCAACTCATCAATTGAATAAAAAATTACAGTTAAGACAGAATAAGGGAACACAAAGACACAAACCTTCTTAGAGGCTGTTTATCATGTCATTTTCTGATATAACATCACTTCTGAACAAAAGTGAACTTTTTAGTGGGTTTGGTTGTCAAGTTAAAATCCAATTTTGGAATCATTTAGCGTAAAGCTACTATAAAACAGACCACTTATTTCTAAATTGAATTTTTTTTTTATCATTGAAATCTAATTTTATAGCACCTTAGAGAAAAGATATCCAGTTGATGCAAGATGGCCCATCAAGTTTTCTACACTCCTAGCAATTCTCCATATCCCTTCCTCGCCAGTACTCACTTTCAGACCCCTTCAGTATCTTACAGACAACCTTTTCCAACTATTTTCCAGGGTACGCCAAAAAAAGATAAGCAAAGAAATTAAAGCCTACTTTCCCACTCCTGTTGACTCCTCGCTAAGTCGGGACATCTTCAAGCATAATTGCATCAAATCCGCCATGCAGCCACAACAAGAACGACCATATATTCTCGATGCCTATTTCAACCGAGGAAGGGACCAATCGATTCAAAGTGATAATCAATTTATCATCCGCAGGAAATAGATACCAAAAGAACGAAATATAACAAACAAATTGGCATGAAAACAGAAAGATTCATCAATTAGAAAAGTCAATGAGCACCAGTAGCATACAATATGTGCAACAAAGGCATCAATCTTGAGCATTTCGCAATCCACAATAGTAAGCTAAGAAACAGGAAGAGTAACTATCCCAACAAAGAGGAAACTATTATTAAGAATACAACTTACTGGTCGAAATACATAACATACTCAACCAACATTCCATCTTCTGATAACAGGCAATATATTACTGAGCCAAGACAATGAACCATTAAGTTCTTTTACCAGAATACCCCAATGGCAAGAAACATGCATATCATTTCTTAGCATTGTGGACAATATCAATTAATGAAGCAATCAATAAATACAGCCACAAATCAGTCTGCACAGCATTTCCGTCCCAGTGGTATGTAAATCATGTAAGCCAAGTAGAACAAACCTGAATTTGCTGTATGCCTGTCAGATCCTTGCAGAAATCACTCAGCAGATGATTGCAGGTCGGCCGCACATAAGTTTGAAAACATGCTTCCAATTGGCCAGTCACGCTACTCACTATCACAGATGGAAACTCAATTATCTCTTGAGGATGGGGATTTCTATCCTTATCACATGTAGCCTCAAAGTCTATTACCACAAAATACTGAAAATCTTGGAACTGGAACTCGTTCGGGTAGCTTTGAGCAAACACATTGAATGGAACATAATGAAATCGATTGTCGACAGGAAGCTGATAAAATTGGCTCTCAAAAGCATTCATCTGGCACTGTTGCAACTTTTGAGAATCAAAATGAAAGGCTGACCAGTACCCAAAATCATGATGGTAGGTAGGTTTGTTGTGACGTTCAGTTGGGGGTTCCAGAAATTCGCTGCCTAATGGACGGTCGGACTCAGAATTATCCCCACCTGGATGGTTACTAAGTTCATCTTTATGCTCTGGAAATCCTTCTATGGGATTTCCATTACATTGTAGGTTGTAAGGGAATCCCTTACTGTGGAGGCATTTTAAGGAAGCCTCACAGTTCCTTTGCATATTTTCTGCACCAGGAAAGAAAGGTAATGAGAACAAATCATTGGCTAGTCCATGACCGACATAACCATGAGAGATCATTTTCTATCAAACAATAAATACAAATGAATATTATGCATTTCCAGTGACAAAAAATGAAAAGCACAGATGAACATGAAGCATTGCACAGACAAAAAGTATGAGTGAGACAATATACAACTCCAACAAAAAACCAACTCCCGGGTGTCCCAAAGAAGAGAAGAGAAACCAGGTGTTCATATGGTCACAACACAATATCCCATCTGTTGGGATCAGACTATACGAAACGTATTCTTTAGATGCACTCAGTCAAGGACCATATCCTCAATTAGAACATAGAAAACAGTATATCACTGCCTGAACTCCCTTTGTACTTTTTATTTTAAGTGGAAATCGTAAAACGTAGTGCTACCTTAGAAATTGGCATGAACTTAAACTGATACCCTGATGAAGAACGAGCTCATAATATTCAGAGGAAAAGTAGGTTTTCTCAATGTTCCATCAACTTACCAACTTACCAACTTACTAAAAAAAAACAAAAACAAAAGAAATTTAGAGAAAAGAAAATATAAAGACTAAAACAAATCCATCTCTCTGGATATGTAGGCCTTCCTTTTCTGAAAATATTTGCTAGACTCAGTGTTATGCCTAGTTGGGTAGTGGATGCAGGTCCTGTGCACTGCTGCAGAAGGTATTGGTTTGTCGTAGCCTCCTAGGAGCTTGGCTGCTCTACAGACTCAGGGAAACAAAAGAGAAAAAATTGAAAAGGACACCTGAGGGAAGAGAAGAGAAGAAAGCAATCTATAGGAGTGATTATATTACGGTTTTAAAAGGACTCCTCAAGGAACTACTTTCCAAGGTTTCTAAATTGCAATTCCAGCCATTTCTCAAAAGAGAAAAAAATAATAATAATAATAATGAAAGAAAATGAAGATTAGACATCATTTTGCAAATTTCATTTATAATCTTTGTAATCAGTAGTAGAGAGCTACATGGTGAAGGGTGCTCACACCTGAGGGGAGGGAAGAAGACAATCCATTGCAGTGATCATATTGGGAGTGGGATGCCTTAGGGCACTATATTCCAAGGTTTCTCTAAATCTATAATTGGAGCTCTTGGATTTTATAAAGAAAACAAAGATTTAAAATTCAATGTGCAATCACTTGCTTTTCTGTACCGTTTTATATTTAATAGTACAGCAGCTACACAAAGGATGCTTACCCCTTACCCCTCCCCAAAAGTAACAAGCAACATTAGCTATAAGGATGTCTTTTTAAACACTTTCCTTTTTTTCACTTAAAGGAGCTAAAACAGAACTAAAGGGAAACCACTGAACCAAAATTGGAAAAAATTTATATTGCTATTACAGTCCTTGAAGGCCTGGGTAGATACCAAATATTAGCATAAATTGATCAAAACAGAGCCTGCATAGCAGTGGCACTTCATAATTTAGAGACAGAAATGTTCAGTGCTCTTGCAAAAAGTCCTTGCAATAGTATGACTTCATTAACGGCGTAGGGAGAGATCGGCTAATTCAACCAAAAAGTAATCCGCAGCCCTACCTAAGAAAGGATGTTGATGTATGGCCGACAAATAATGGAAGACTAGGAATACAAAAACTTTAGATATAATAAGTCACCACCTCCATCTCCACCTTGCTTCACTAATATATTATCATTTGAGCAAAAAGCAATCTATAGGAGAGACCATTATTGAGGATTAGAAGTGGGACTCCTCCAGGGACTACATTCCAAGGATTCTCTATATTGCGGTTTGTCCCTTTCCCCAAAGACAAAAAAAAAGAGACAGAAAAAGGAAGAAGATTAAACACAAATGGGGTTTGGTATTTCGGAGGTTATGCTCAGTTGTGTATTGGATTTGCAGGCCAATCTCTCAGGCTATATAGGGCTCCAATATTTTACTAATAATTATATCCAACGCTGTGCCTAGTTGAGGATCTTAGAAAAGGGTCTTAATTGATTAACGAACTTAGTAAAGCAGTATCGGAAGGGTAAACACCACTAAAGTTCAAATGCTATACGCAGCTTCTGCTACTATTTTCTTTATTTTTCAAGAACAGAGGAACTTTATTACTTCAATCTCAAGAAAAAGAAGACCACAAATGAAAAATAAGTTAAAAAAACCTGGCTTGGAAATTCTAATATCACTGACATGGCTCTAGTTTGTGAGATTTCTAATATGATTTCATGATACCATCTAAAACACCTTTATTCATAAATGAAAACAGTTAGGGCCATGTTTCTCCAGGTTAGATCGGCAACCCTAATTTGCAGCATACAGAGCCAAGGTAGTATCGGTTACTTTTACACTGCTGCTAACCCAGTGTAATCAGAATTTCAGTCAATATAAACAGGCCAAGGAATGTTTCTTCTATTTTTCGATTTAAAAGTTCAGTCTTCTATGATTTTGATTGAAAACCTCTAACAACCTTTTCGCATCTCAACTCCACACTACAATCAAAATCTCACATTGCCCCACCGACTACGCAACCACATTCATCTATCAAAGAAACACAGAAGCCACTATCATCCACACAGTTCCAACAGCCCAAAATACCCTACCCCATTGCCGAAGCTCTTCTCCTTCACATCTCCCCCAACCCTAATTACACCTAATCAAGCTCACGTAACTGTTCCCAAACACTCAAGACCAAAAAACGGAAAAGAAAATTACTTGCAACAACACAATTGGCCATCCAAATCAAAATTGCACAAATCACTGAGAATTGGAACCGAATAATTTCGTAAAGGAAACCAAAAAAAATTTACAAATTGAAAAAAAAAAAAAAAAAAAAAATCGAACCTGTTTGTTCAAGGGCCATCATGATCTTTGGTGTAGTTGAGATCCACCAGCAAGTACATCAGATCTTCCTCTATAATTTCCGCCTGTAAATATCAATTACAATCAGCGAATTAAAAAAAATAAAATCCAGCCAGAAATTCATAAGAAAAAATTGGATAGATAGAAAAGAGAAGGGGGGACCTGGTTTGGTTAGATTAGAGAGAGAAGAGGGAGGAAGAAGAAGAAGAAGAAGAAGAGGTGGAGCTGTGAAAATAAGGTGGGCTGGGTGCTGTTGGAGAAGATTGGGCCCCACGCAAGTGAGAAACGTATTCCGTTAGGGGTTGCCACGTGTGATGGTGGCAGTCGGTCGTTAGACTTTGGAAACTGGGCAAGTACAGGAGAGGGGGAGAGCGCGTCCCTAGATTTTTTTTCTGTGAGAGGGCACTCCAGAGGAATAAGAAAATCTTGCAAGAGTCGATCAGGGCCGTTGATTTTGTGGCTTTTGTCCAGGTGAACGGGTTGGATTGGAGAATCTTTGGGGTATCGCTGGTGGGCCCTCTACGGACTCCTTGTAAGATGTGCATAAAGTAGTCATGTTACGGAACAACTAGTTGTTGAAAGACCGTGAGCTCAAATAACATGGTTGACCTTATTAATCACAAAAAAAATAAAATTAAACGACTCATATCGAAAGAGTCGAACTCCATACCTCCTACTTATAAAGAGAATATATATACAACTAGACCAAATGGTACTGAATCGAACAAAAAAAAATGTTATAATTTCATATTTTAAAGTTAATACATGTGGCTGAGATTTTTTTATCACTCGTAGGTGCAACACTGAAATACATAGTAAAATATGTCATGTATATAATATGGGGAAAATACTTAATTGTATTGTTCAAACAATTTCATTTAGTAGTTTGATGAAAAATTCAGGATTGTTCAAGTAAAACCCTAGTTTGTGTTTGACCCAAACTCTAGGTTACTTGCTCTAGTGGTAATAGGGTTAAATTAGAAGGATTTAGATTCCTATTCAATGTACGATTACTTTCCTTGTATGATTGAGATTATATGCATTGTAATCCTCTATATAAAGAGGCCCCTATTATCAATGAGAATACACAGCAAATTTCTCTCAATTTCTGATTCCCTAAAACACGTTATCAGCACGAAACACTAACCCTGAAACCTAATATTCGTAGCCTTCAAACCACAGAAACCTCTGCCGCCCTCCTTGAAGCCACAGTCTCTAGGAACTCGAAACCGGCGGCGCCACCCCCAGAATCGGGCGGAATCCACCTAAACCGGCCGTCGGAAGTGACTGAACCGGCTCCAAGAAGAATCCTTTGGTTCCCTACCTGGTTCACATCCTTTCAGTCCACTTTTCACAGCCATCCTCTGTCAGAAGTTTCAGCGCCACCCCAGTTTTCGGGAATCGGAAAAACCCTTCCCGGAACTGGCCGGAAAGTACCCGAACCGCCCACCGAATACCACTGCACCGTGAACCGCTGCCTGCAAATTCCATCTGCAGGTTCTCTATGTCCCTCAGCCCAACCCAGAATCAACAGATCTGCCTTCGGCCCAGAAATAGAAAAGACAGGCCTGAAGCCCACTGGCACCAGCCAAGCCGCCAAGTTTCTGCCACGCAAGCGTCCAATCAGCCTGCCACGTCAGCATCGGCAGCCACGTCATCACTTGCGGTCAACTGCCGGTCAACACTTTTCCGACCACTTTTCCGGTCAAATTTTCCGGCAACCTATTTCGAGGTATTTTTTTTATTAAACGTTCCCGTTTTTAGAGTTTTTAAATTCAATTTCTCTTCTTTTTCGGGGACTTGCAACCTCCCTTCTTCTCCCTAGGGGTGTGCAAAACAAGGTACAAACCGGTCAAAACCGACCGGTAAATATGGTTTGGTTAAGGTTTTTTAACTTTAAAAATTGAAAGCCGGTTCAATACCGAATCAAACCATTTATGAATTGGGTTGGTTTGGTTTCTCTTTTGCTTAAACCGCGGAACCCGAACCGACCGGTATGTTTGAAATATAATAAGAAAAAGTGTTATATATATATATATATATTCATTTGTCCAGTCGTTGTAAGTAAGTATCCAATTATAACTTTATTCTCAAATGATATACTACCATATCGAATCCAATGCCCAAAGGCTTAGAAGTCTAATATATAATCGCTACGATTAATTTGATCCTCTCATATCACATATCTCAATCTCTCATTCTCTAACCTTTAATACTACCATATTAAGCTAGTATTTATAGCTAAGCCATCAAATAATTCAAACACTTTGAAACTATTCTAGATTTTGGTTTTTGAATATTAGTTTTGGATTTGATTATTGTATTTTAAATTTAGATTATGCTTATTTAATATAATTTTTATTATTTAGATTGAATTTTACTAGAATTTTTTTTTCATAAATAGTATGTTAATATAATATAGGTTAAAACCTACTAACCGACCGAACCAAACCATCTTTAATTGGATTGGATTGGATCGGGTTAAGCTTTTTTTTTTTTAATGACCGGTTGTCCAAAATGCTTAAACCGCTCACTTTAGTATAGAGACGGTTTAAAGACAAAACCGAACCAACCCAATCCGTGTGCAGCCCTACTTCTCCCCCCCCCCCCTTTTTTCACTATAGGGGAGACCAAATTAAGCCGAACTGTGGGGGTTCGTGCTCACTCCAAGCTTAGAGATTGTTGAGATCTCCAAACTTAGAGTTTGTAGAGAATTTATGATCGACCACATACATCGTTGTTTCGATCTAATCCAAAACCCCTCTTGGAATCAGATTTTCTTAGAAGCGACTGCGCTCAGAAAATTCCTAATTTCTTGGAAGCTACTACGCTCAGAAATTTAATAGTTTTTCATGGTAGCCTTTTTCGCTCCGAAACTAACCTAATCTTGTGTTGTTTTTCAGGATGAGTAACCTGAACAAGTTGAACTTCGTTCCACTAGAGACAACTGGCGCAGGATACCATAGGTGGGTCCGAGATGTGCGCCAACATCTTAAGGCTGATGGACTTCTGGGAGCCATCTAAAAGCCTAGTCAGAACGTGCTCTCCATTTAGCAAGCTACTGCTTTTGA
Organism: Rosa chinensis; assembly: GCF_002994745.2. Classification (NCBI taxonomy): domain Eukaryota; kingdom Viridiplantae; phylum Streptophyta; class Magnoliopsida; order Rosales; family Rosaceae; genus Rosa; species Rosa chinensis. Next base: position 15,033,114 of record NC_037088.1, on the reverse strand, counting down.
AGCAAAACAAGCTAAAGCCATAATTCTCATGTCAAGACACATGAATGACGTGCTCCAAAATGAATACCTTAATGAGGAAGACCCAAGAAAGCTATGGGTAGAACTTGAGCAATGATTTGGCAACGTTTGTGACTCCCTACTTCCTGATTTAGAAGTGCGATGGCATAGCCTCCGCTTTTGTGATTTCAAGTCTGTGCTTGATTATAACTCGGAAGCTCTTGGTATCAAGTCCCTGAAGGAGTTTTGTGGCCAAGCCATAACTGATACGATGTTGATCGAGAAAACTCTCTCTACCTTCCCCGTCTCTGCACTGATGATTTCAAAGAATTATCGGATTGATGTAAATGCAGGACGTATCACAAGATTTCATAAGCTCATTGGCGCCATGAACGTAGCTGAAAAGCACGACAATATTCTTGTGAAGAACTATAATGCTAGACTCGTGGGAACTAAGTCTATTCCGGAGTCTAACTATAGTCGCGCCCCCAATGGAGGACGCAAGGAGCGAAACCCTAAGAGTATGAACAATTCTGGACATTCTGGTCCATATGTTCGCCCTAAAGAGGAAGGAAATCGCCAAGAGAGGCGTGCACGGAACCGTGGAGGTCAACGTGTGAAGAGAGAGAGAGGCGGAGCCTCCGACCATGGTGGTAATGCCACCAAGAGCATTGGTCGTCCAAATCGCGCCCCAATGGTGCCTCGATCAAGAGAGCCTGACCATAATGATGTTTGTTTTCGATGTGGATCAACTGAACATTGGGCCAAAGCATGTACAACACCCCAAAATGTTGCAAACGCATACAAGACGTATCGTGAAGCAAGGGAAGCAAATTACATGGAACAAGAAGATCAAGATGGCGTTCTCGATCTAAGGGTGGAAGACTACAAGGATCAAGACCCAGAAACTGACGATTTTGATTAAGTCTTTTTATTTTCCAAGAGATATAGGCGATTGCCACATTACTTTTGTAGTAGATGCCAATGATATTAGTCTTTCTTCAAAGTAGGCGTACTCAATGTAAGTGTGATGTCTAGGAAGGTTTTGAGATAGGTGGTACTTAAGCGAGCTTTGCTCCACCGACATCTCTCTACTCACCTGGTCACATTTACATTGGAAATACCGAAAGGAGTTAGACGACTACCATTGTTTTGCATTAACTAGTTTATTGGATTAGATTTTCTTTGATCAAAGAAACAATGATGTACTCCATTGGCTTATGAATAAAATTTCGAGTTCTTTTCATTATGACTCAATTTTGATTCTGAGCATATTACTTTGTGACTACAATGGCTGGGCCATCAATATTAATTCAAGGACATGGAATAGCCCAAGTTCCACTTGCCAAATGGCACCTTAATTATTGTCACAGAAACTCTCTTCGCTCTTAGGGCAAATTGCCCTATGAATAGCCAATGGATTCCATGCGAAAACGCATGTAGAGAACGGAGATAAGTTCCTTTGCAAATACCTCTAACGATTGCGAACAAAGGCGCATCTTAGAGAAGTTTATGTGTCTCTCTAGTGGACTCTATGTCGCTATACGAGCTATTAAATCCAATAAAGTTATGAGAGAAGATCTCTTGCATTTAGACACATATTGGCTTTGTCACGACAGGATAGGTCATCCTGGTCATGATATGATGATCCGTCTACTAAAGACTTCACTTGGACATCCATCCTTTTGAGCAAAACGAAGCAAGAATCTGATGATGCCATAAAAGGCGCCAACCATGAGCATAACGTTATGGTTGTTCCTCCTTGTGGCCATGACGCCATACATGCTAATTTCCATGGCTCCAACGCCATGATGGGTAGTTACACATTTTGCTTCTAATAGCGCTACAAACGCTCAGGCCCAACCAAAATCCTTATTGGTCGCTTCTAAGGCCTCTCGCTCATTTTGCAAAGCCAGTTCCTTCGGGAAATTAGGACTGAGATCGTCCTACACAAAGGATATGAAAATACTCATTCTGTTCTTACATCAAATCCATGGGGATTCTATGGACTGATTCAACCAACTTGCGGACGTTTAAATATCTCATGATGTTGGTTGACACGCAAACACGCTAGTCACGTGTCGTGCCATTGTCCACTTGTAATGCTGCTTATGCTACACTCTTAGCACATATCGTATGACAACTGGCTCACTCCCCAAATCATCATATTCAGTCAATTGGATTTGACTATGCTGGAGAGTTTACATTGAAGACTTTCGATGGTTATTTCATTGGGACTGATGTTGGACATCATATTCCCATGTACACAGCCAATTGGTCTAGCGGAAATTACTACGATGATAGTTTGGACATTGGTCATGCGCACCACTCTCCTTATATTTGTTTGAGGTGATGCAATATCGCATGCAGCTATGCTAATTCATCTACAACCTACCGCCACTCAATGTACCCCTGCCTTACAGCTAGTGACTGGGTACAAGTATTTTGTACTTACGCACATTTGAGTGAGCCATTTATGTGCCCATTGCGCCGCCACAGCGCACTATGATAGGTCCTTACAGACGAATGGGCAACTCAGTTGGATTTGAGACTCCAACAATCGTCCGCCACTTAATGCCCTTGCAAGGTGATCTCCTTACCGCTAGATTTGCGGATGTCACTTTGATGCAACAGTCTTCCCGTCGTTCAGGGGAGATAAGAACACAGATGTTCAACAGGAACGACATGAATTGTCGTGGTCTGTCATCACTATGTCTCATCTTGATCCCTATTAAAGTGACGAGATCACACAAATATGCTGCAAACATGCCTGCAAGGAAGGACGTCCCTACGAGAGGACGTAGCGCCACCCTACATGGAGGTAGGCATGGCGCCAATGCCAAAGAGAGTGGCACTCTGGCGTTATAGGCCATGGCCCCAGCTAGGATGCATGGGAGGCCCGTGAGTTCGAATGATACTTTGGCACATTCCAATGCTTTGATCATCGACACTCAAAATCCGTCTCTTAAGTATCTTCCAGGTTATGGTTATCGTTGGGGGACGCCTCAACGTCAGAACCTATTCTTGAGAATATAGAGCTCTATGAAACTTACACTAGTGTACATGAGACGTTGGATAGAAACTCCATCATGATTGATGATGTAGTTGTGCATTTCGTTGCGCATGAGTTTGTTGAGTCTTGATGACATCGAACCACGCTCCGTTGATGAATGAATGCCAACATAGAGATATTTGGCCTAAATGGAAAGATGCGATCCAGGTTAAGATGGATTCTCTAACGACGAGGAAGGTTTTTTGAGCCAGTAATGCCAACACCTCCTGACATAAAACCTATTGACTAATAGGTCTTCGTTAGAAAGCGTGATGAGAAAAAGATATGGCAATCTCGCCTTATAGCGCAAGGCTTCTCACAACACACTCTGGAATCAACTACGATGAGACATATTCTCTCGTAATGGATGTCATTGCGCTCCACTACCTTGTCAGTTTGGTAGTTTCCGAATAACTGAATATGCAGCTTACAAATGTAGTCACTACGTATCTCTATGGGGATCTAGATACGGAATATACATGACGGTTCATGGTGAACTTCATTTACCCAAGTCAAGAGGCTCTAGACCACGGGGCGCGTTTACAATAAGATTGAAACGCTCACTAAAGTGACTACTTGATTGGGAAGGGTTATAATAAGTTTCGGATTCTATCGCGGTTCATATTGGACATGATCTTCATTAGAAGCCCTTAAAGAGTTAAGGGAAACCGCTGAACACTTGAAATCCGAGTTTGAGATGAAGGATTTTGGGAGAACACAATTATGTATCGGTTTAGAACTTGAGCATCGTGTCGATAGATGCTTAGGCATTTTGACAAGGTCAAGCCTTCAAGCACCCCCATGATCGTCCATAGTCTTGATCTTGAAAAGGATCCTCTTCGTCGAAAGGATGATGACGAAGATGTGCTAGAGACAGAAGTGCCTTACTTAGTACAATAGGCGCATTATTGTACTTATCCCAATGCACAAGCCCGGACATCTCATGTGTTGTGAACTTATTAGCTAGATATAGCTCTGCGCCAATGTGACGCCATTGGATTGGTATAAAAGATATCTTTCGATATTTGAGATGTATGATTGATATGGGCTTGTTCTATCCCTACAAAGAGATGATGGATTCGGACCCATCACACACCAGGTACGCCGCCAATACTGGCCTGCGTCCACTATCCCCATCCCAAAACGACATGTGTTTTGGAAGGTTTTGCTGATGTTGGATATCTCTCTGACCCACACAAAGGTCATTCCCAATCCGGTCAAGTGTTCACCATGGGAAAAGACTGTGACATCTTGGAGGTCTACAGAATAGACCCTAGTCGCTATATCTTCGAACAATGCAGAGATCATTGCTCTTCACAAAGTGGTTCGTGAATGTATATGGATTGGATCCATAATTACGCATGTTCGAACAATTGTGGTTTGAAGTCTACCACAGATGAGCCTAAGAGCATTTAGGATAATGTTGCTTGCATTGAACAAATGAAGCAAGGCTACATCAAAGGCGACAACACCAAGCATATATCGCCCAAATTCTTCTACAATCAGCAACAACAGAAGTTCCTCAAGATCAAAGTAAACCAGGTTCGATCTGAGGACAATGCGGCAGACTTGTTTACTAAGTCATTGCCCAAATCCATGTTCGAGAAATATGTGGCAAGAATTGGCTTGCGGAAATTATCTGAACTCCCATGATCGTAGTCATCAAGGGGAGGCAAAGACATCAGGGGGAGATGTCTACATGTTCATCTCGAATCGTGAAGGGTGTGTTGTGCTTTTTTTCCCCTTCAACCGAGGTTATTTTTGTCCCACTGGGTTTTTGTTACTCGGTAAGATTTTTAATGAGGCAACGAGAGAAGCACCTCGTTTGGGCAACACAAGGGGGAGTGTTCAAGTAAAACCCTAGTTTGTGTTTGGCCCAAACTCTAGGTTACTTGCTCTAGTGGTAATAGGGTTAAATTAGAAGGATTTAGATTCCTATTCAATGTACGATTACTTTCCTTGTATGATTGAGATTCTATGCATTGTAATCCTCTATAAAGAGGCCCCTATTATCAATGAGAATAGACAGCAAATTTCTCTCAGTTTCTGATTCCCTAAAACAAGGATTACATTTTTAATTAGTTTTTTAAATTCTAATATATTCATTTGTATTCATTTATGTTCAATAATATGGGTAAAGCACCCGATGAAGAAAAGATGGCAGCAAGAAGAAAATAGTCGAATCAAAATCAATGTCGATGGTGCTTTCTTGTCAATATTGACACAGGGAGGACTTGGTGGTGTTGTACGTGGCTCTCAAGGTCAGTTCATTGTTGCTTTTGTTCATTCCATTCAACATGTTTGTTTTACCAAACATGTGGAGCTATTAGCCATCAGGGAGGGTCTTGACCTGGCACAACAAATGCAAATGTCACAGGTTTCCATCGAATCTAACTACCTTGCTGCAGTTTAAGAGATTGCCCATTCCGGCTCTAGTTTCTCTGATTTTGGTAATATCATTGCTGACATTTAGGAGGACGTAAGAGGTCTACAAGGTGTCCAGATCATTTTCGCTCCTAGAACTTGCAACCAGGTTGCTCACAGACTAGCAAATATCGGCTTTGAATCCAGTCAGAAAGAAGCTTGGTTCACTCAAGCTCCTAGTTGTACTAGTGACTTACTTCAACATGATTGTAACCAGCAGATCTAGTCTCTCTTTTTAATGAAATTTTCTTCATTTCAAAGAAAAAAATAATAAAAAATAATATGGATAAAACGTAAATAGCATAATAGTACTTGTATAATATTTTTTACTTCAAAATTACGAAAAATTTAACGAGTCTCTTTTAGAAATACAAAGTACGTAAATACATTTTAAAAAAAAAACATCAGTATGTGTTTTATTTGCATATTATATGACAAATTACTATAACATGTCTTCCAAGTGTTATGAAATTTTGTGTTCCTTTCTCCGTGATGATGGTCAATTTCTCTTAATCCGGTGGTTCAAATGTCAGGGGCTTAGATGTCACGCGAATAATTGGCCTTGGTCTATATAACATTGTCGTTACTAGTTCTCATATCTTTTACATGTTAAAAGGATGGAGGAATAGCAGGACATATTTTCCAGTCAGTTTCATACTCGTCGTAACTAAGCTAATATCTCAGACTGACAAATTGAGAATACAGAAAAGTACATTCTTGACAATAAAAAAACTAAACTGAGCTAGTCGACAATAAAAAAGCTAAATTGAGCTAGTAATAAATGGAGAAAGAGAGGTTTTCTCTCCTGGTGATAAATTTCCTGGCTGTTGGAGCTGCTTCCAAAAAGTTTGCCATATATTAACTCCAGTTTTGAACAAAATAGGCAAAACGTAACATACAATTGAAAATCAACAGGTGAAAAATCAAAATGGAACAACAAAGGAGGCAAACCAAATACACACCAGCAGCCAAAAAAGGAAGATTTCCAGAGGGTGAGTTTGGATTTTGAGTAACTAATGTAGATTGTAAAGCTGCACAGGTCAGTTGTGTTTCCGACCATAAAGATCAAAGCTCCAGCAGTTCAGAGGGATTGTCAGTATTCAAATGCTAAGCACTGACCATCAGGATCGTGGATCTTTATCATTAGACTAAGATAGATTAAAGAGTTGCACAGGCCAGCTGTGTTTCCGACTATGAGGATCAATTCCAGTAGTTTCTAGGGAAATGTCAATGTTGCGATGTTGAGAAGCACGGGCAATACTTATGCACAACTGAATCCGCGCAGCAGGACATACTTCGGTGCCAACTGCTGCTGATCTGTCCATGCAAGATTCTCCTGATGTCACAGCAATTGGTTCCTGGAATGTCAAAATTGTTTGCATCCAGTGGGTTTGGGGAGTGTATGGGGATGTGGACAAAACAGCTGGCTTTTCCTTGCAGAACCTGCTGGTAAAACCAGTCTCAAACCACAAGACAACTCCATAACACCAAGTTGTTTCAGATTTCAAGTCATTCGAGCCACTAGTTGCACCATCGCAGTTTGGTTCCAACACAACACTTGCAGTAAAATCGACTTCATCTGGCTTCATAGTAACCAAGTCAAAGGTCTGCGCAGCAAAAAAGAGGAAATCATTGTCTACCTGATCAGAGTTGGAGGTACATATATTGTCTAGCTCTCCGAACCACTTCAACTTACAAGGAATTTCAATTGCACAGAAATAAAAAAGTATGGAGGTTAAAATACAAAGTTCATAAGATCCTTCAAAGATGCTTCTAACATCAAATATCTTGGGATAGGTTACAGCTAAATCTTGATGTGGCTTTCCCATTCACCTTTGATATGTTGATCCTTACTCTCATGCTGAGTTTGATATGTCTAGTACCAAGGCTTGGGAGCTAGCCGCTGCCATATTAGGGTCTACTATAAATTATTTATTGCTTGATCTGTTGAGTTATCAAGGACATTATGCAAAAAGAAACTGAGTATCACAGATTCAAAGACATACAAAAAATGGCTGATCCATCACATACTCGAGGTATTAAACCAATAGCAAATTTAAGTCATATGATGTGCAAATTTCACAATTAGATAATAGCACAACATCAACCTGGAGAATAGCAGCACTGGTCACCAAACCATGATCTTCCACGACATCAACTATAGGGACTTTAGCCGCACCATCAACGAGCTCCTTGCCAACACAAGACATGTTGAAACCATACACATTTTCCCAAAATGGAAGACTCGTAGCACCTTTTCCAAATCCAGCAACAAACTAAGAAGAAAAGGAAATAACAAATTAGAAGGAAAAAGAAAAAAACAAAAAGGACCATGAGGACATGATTTGGATAAGCATATAAAGAACTGTAGATTCTAGAGGTGAGAGGACTCACAATGGTTGCTGTGTCAGGGAGGATGGCGCCTCCAGGTTTCAACCACTTATCCCGTCAAAGAGCACTGAACTGAGCATTGCCTCATAAAGTAGGCAATACCCCATCCATTCACTCAGTAATACATCAACACTATGAGGTTGGATCACCATGGATTTATCAAGCTCCTCAACCATACCTTGAACCACTTCTATTACCCCAGTGCCATTGGCAGTACTGCCAACTGGACTCTTCCACAAAAGACCATTATCTTTTGCTATCTGCAATTGACAAAACCAATGAAGTAACTAGAACCAATTCTTAGGACATGAAGGAACGGAAATAAGAAGATTACTGAGATAGTTTACCAGAGTTGCCACTGAAGCCATCTTCTCACTTGCTTCAACTGCAATTACCCTTGAAGCCCCTGCTTGTGCTGCAAAGAGACTATTAGGAAAAAAAAAAAAAAAGAGATAAAATTAGATGTTGCTAAGTAACAGATCATTATCAAAATTGCATGAGATTAATATCTATAGACTCTGTATTGTGTTCTGCTTCCGGACAACTTTTTTTTTTTTTTTTGGGTAAATACTTGTGGACCGGCAAACAATGCAAACATTTGAACGTCGCTCACATCAAAGTATATCAAAGATATAATATAGTAGCTGGAGCAAGTTAGCAGCCCAGATAATCACATGCCCATTTATGTGATATGCTTAAAATTGAACAAAAGTACTCATTCATATTGCCACAGAGAATACAAAGTATGCTTAGAATACTATTCTTCTAAATTGGGCATGTATAAAAGAATAAATGTCAGCTGCAAGAGCCAACTCAAGACAGCGCTCAGCCACCCCCATTGATTCCCTCAACTCATATATAGTAAATTGTTTTTTAATGAATGCCATGTATACACATAACTTTCTAAAATATCACAGACATTAAGCATCTTGCAACAATGATTTGTCTTCCAAATACAGGAATATGCTTTGATTTCCCATAAATCAATAGTTCCTTCCAACCAAAATTATCCCTTTTTCATGCTACCATTACCATGGTACTTTAACTAATATCACCATGTTTAATTCACATTATTTTCAACACAATGTGTGCACAAATTAGTTCACTAGTTGTCAACTAAACATTCCATGTTCAACAATCATGGTAATTTGGGAAATTAAATCTACTACAAATGTTACAACGATGCAGGTAGTGAAAAGCAGAGTGTTTTTTCAATATAACATCGATGTTAAGAGTAAGGAAGGGGTGGATTGGCACTGTTAGCCAATAATGAATTAAAGACAAAAATTACTGATGTGTAGTCTCACCTAAGTATGCCTGTGCCACAACCTACATCCATCACTATGCGCTCTTCAAGAGGGAGGGATTCTTTAAAATAGACTGTCCATAAGCATCCATTCTTACCTGCATAACCACATCAAAGAGGTATAAGAAATAGTTAAACACGAAAGAAGTCGGGGATTTTCAGTTCAAACTTTCTTCTGTGATGAATAAAGTAATGTAACTGTATTTTCAATTCTGCAAGAACCTCAAATGAAGTGCTTTTTTTTTTTATACCTTATCACTGAGCATTTCTCTGTGAATGCCATATGAGCTGTAAGAGGCAAAGTAATTGTCATTGATATTCTTCATATCCTTTGAAACATGATTTGGAATATATGCTTTTATACTCTTTCCTTTTGTCTTTCTATCAGCTGACACAACATGCTCTACTGAATTCACACCATTAGCAGTCACATTTCCAGATGAGCTAGCTGTATTCAAGTAGCCATTCGATGATGAATCAACAACTCTTTTCCCACTCTCACAAGAGTTATCCGAATCACCAGCAATCTTTTCCACATGAATCTGATGATCAATGCAAATCTCTTCAAAATGCCGCAAATCACTCATAAGTTCATCCTTGTCAACCGCTACAGTGTAGTCATCGTCGCCTTCTTCATCTTCACCGAAACTAAACAAGACTGAATCATCTTGCAAGAAAGGTTTGAGATACTCATCGCTATTCCACATAGGTTTAATATCTTTCAAATTGACTGTTTCATGTAAATGACTTTGTAAATCTTTGTTGGACTGACAGCTTAGCCCGCAACTCCAACATCTGTTATCCGCAACCTGGTTACAAATGTAAATCAGCAGATAATAAGAAAATAAACCCTCCAAATTATCTTGCAACAATAACACATTGCTATGCAAATTCACATCCAAATTCCTAAGACAGAACACTACACTATCTTGCATCTGAAAAACCAAAAGAAAAAAAAGTACATGCCGAAAGAGAGCATAAACTCAGAAAAAGAATTAAAACACCTTCGAAATAACCACTGACCAGCTAATGAATACAAAATGTGCCGATTACAAGTATTCGACAGTGTTGACTTGGGGTCTTCTGTGTAATGTTGCTCCTCCGAGGAGTAATATTACCACATATGGGCACAAACATTGTTCTTTTTCACCGTTTAATCGTATATATCCTAAGCAGGGTAATGTAAAAATCCATTGCACAATGACACAGAAGAGTTCCAATCCCCCACAGAATCTCATTTATTCACATATCTCCATTTTTAGAGGAACCAATAACAGTAAGAATCGACATTTTAGCAAACTCTAATGCAATTACAGACCTAAATAATGAAGAAAATTACACTTTACTATTCAATAAAACATGATTTTCATTCCGTTTTCTGAGAGCAGTGACTGACCTGAGAGCGAAGGTAGTTAATAAGCCCAGGGCTTTCCGAATGGCGGGAAAATCGAAATGGTGAGTGGCGCTGCAGTGGTCGAACAGTTCGTCGCAGGAACTGAACCTGGAGTGGCAGAAGAAGCAGAGAAAGTCTGAGTCCAAGTCGGAGCTCTCTTCTTCTTCTTCTTCTTCGGCGTTCCAATCGTCCCAGTCTTGGAGCTCCTCAACTTCGTCTTCGTCGTCTGTCAAGGTCGGGTCGTATTCCGTACGGTTCGCCATGACTGATTTGAGAGAGAGAGAGAGAGAGAGAGAGAGAGGTGAGAGATAGAAAGTTAGAAACGGCTTAAACCCTTCACAAACCCTACAAGTTTTTATTAAAAAAATCCAAACGGTAAATACTTGCATTTTATTTTATTTATTTTACCTTTGGCCTACAGTAACTAAAAGTTACCTTTGGCCTACAGTAACTAAAAGTTACCTTTGGCCAAAAAATCGGTGACACACCGTAATCAGGTTAGAGTCAAATCAACTCAAATTAAATATAAATAAATAAAAGCAAGAAGTGTGGAAAACTAAGTGATTGATCACTTTGTTTTAAACGAATAGTAAGTACTAGAAATTGCCAACACACCCTTTGAATGGTGTGTGAGTTATGGATTAAGGTCGAAATTATATGCATATACACTACAACAAATATGGGCTAAAGATGTCATTTAGTCCCTACAATTAGATGAATGGTGACAGCACCCAAAAAAGACTCACCAATCCTCTCTTTTTTTTTGGTCCTACACTCACCAAAGCCCACAAACGTGTGATTGCAATTTACATATTCATAGGAAAAAAAGATTTCAAACTATTCAAAGTCACCGAATACAATTTTATTTAGATAAGTAGGGGTTTACTACCAAAACAAGGGCAAAGCCCTGTTCTCAGAAACAAAAATGAAAGCCGACATGAAAACTCTCTCCCCCCATTTCTCCCTTCTCCCTTCTCTTTTACCAGCAACTATGGTCTCCGACCATCGGTTATTGTCACCGCTCAGCCCATCTGCCGTAGGAACCAACGATCTACAAACTATACGAGCGCGTTGGATCTCCCTCTACTCAACCAGCTATGATCGACAGTTTTGGATCTCGTCGTCAATTGGTAAGTCAATTTGCAATTGGATCTAGTTATTTTCGCCTTTGCATGTTTGTTCTCTCTCAACTTGCAATCATCGTCTGCTCTTTGCATCGGGCTTCTATTGGATCTTTAGCATCTGTTCTTTTCTTTTAATCTTGGTGACTGGATTGGTTTTGGGTAGACGGAGAAGTTGGGGCCAGCAACGGTAAGTCGTTTTTCGTCCTTGCTGATTTTGTTTATATTTCAACTATATCTATCAGATACAAGCGCAGCATCAGACGCCGGGTTATCGATTTTGGTTGTTGATAGGCCTGGCATTTAAACTCTTAACCCGCATGATACCCACACGCTAAAAACCTGCACAAACCAGTCCGTTTATTAATCCGAACTAAAAAAAGCCCGCACGCAAAAAACCCGCAAATTAACGGGTTTTGCGGGCTAAACTCGTTGGAATCCATATTAACTCAAAAACCCATTTCTAGCAAACTTTTAGGATTTTTAATTTTTTTTAATTTGATTTACTCTCAAACTTTATCTTATTCTAGCAATCATTACCAAACGAGGCTTTAATTGTAAAAATACGTGATCCGTGAGGATTCGACCATTGGATAGTAGTATAATTTTGTGAGGATGATTCTAAAGGCGATCTGGGACGATCCAACCATTGGATATTCACATAATTTTGAGAGGATGATCCTAAGGGCGATCCATGAGGATCCAACTATTGGATCGTCATATAATTTTGTGAGGATGATCCCAAGGGCGATCCGGGATTATCTAACCGTTGGATCTTTGTATAATTTTGAGAGGATGAACCTAAGGGCGATCCGTGAGGATCTGACCGTTGGATCATCGTATAAATCGGTAAAGATGATCCTCTAGGTGATCTGTGAGGATCTGACCGTTGGATCATAGTATAAATCGGTAAAGATGATCATCTAGGTGATCCGTGAGGATCTGACTGTTGGATCTTCTTATAATTTTAAGAGGATGAACCTAAGGGTGATCCATGAGGATCCGACCGTTGGATCATCGTATAAATCGGTAAAGATGATCCTCTAGGTGATCTGTGAGGATCCGACCATTGGATCGTGGTATAATTGTGATTTGTGAATTATTTTTTGTCAAAAAAGGAAAAGGAAAAAAAAATCTAAAAAGGTAGAAAATAAAAATTTTCAAAATAGAAAACCAAAAAAGTTCATATAGAGAAAATGGCCAATGCGGCCATGCAGGGTTATATACATAAGTCTTAATTGGTTTTAGTTGCTTTGATAAAAAGTTTAAAAAAAATAAAAAATATTTACGGGTCTTAACAGGTTCCAACGGATAACCCGCAAACCCGCCGGGTTTAGCCCGCGAAACCCGTTAAGCTAACGGGTTCTTACCGGGTCGACCCGTTAAAAACCCGCACTATACCCGCACGTTGCCAGGCCTAGTTGTTGGTTTCAAATCAATAAATTTTCCTTTTTTTTTTATGATGGGTTTTGTTGGATTTTGGTTGTTCTTATGGGTTTTGTTGTTCCCCCGACAGAGAGGAGGCGACAGTAAAAAGAGAGAGAGAGAAGAGAACAGGGAAACAAGAGAAAGAAGAAAGAAGAAGAAGACGGGAAGCTGTGTGTGTTTTCTTTGATAAGTTGGTATTTGTCTACTGTTCTGCTTGAATTATGTGTTTTTCTTTTTTTTTTCCCTCTCCCATCTTAACTTGAAACTTGGAAGTAGAAGATCAAGGTTTTATCACTTGAGAATTCCTTGCAGTTTGCATCGGCATAGGGTTGGAAAGGGTGCAACTTTTACTAGCTTGGCTTATTTTGTGTGATAAGGCTAAAATTTATACAACTTTTGGCCTAGATAAGATTAATGTCCTTTGCTTAATTTATACACTTTATGGTGGTGTCGTTTGTTGGGGAGCAGTATCTTCTTTGCTGTTAAGGAGGAGTAGTTTGTTAGTTTGCACTCATTGGTCTGCAATTTAGTTAGGGAGGAGCAGTATAGTTTTCATGCAAGGGCTTATAGATTTGCCTATTGTAATTGTTTCCAATTCATTATTTGTTGTAAATTTGTCTGCAATCTCTAGGGAGGAGCAATGTAGTTTTTATGAAAGAGGTTATAAATTTGTTTGCAATCTTTGGGCAGTTTAAATTCAGTTTAATTTTCTTTATTTTACAATGAGTTGTTTTAAAAGGTTTTTTCTGATTCAATGATGTCCAGTTTGTATTTGGATTATATTCACATTATATTCACTTTTAGGTAAGATTTCGGTTTTAGATTTGAGGTTTGCGATGATTTTCATGTAAGATCGTTTGAGTATTTTGATTTTATTTAGGTATCACTGAATTTCAATTTAGGTTTAGGGGGAGGGTCTATCTTAATACATGTGAATTGTTTTTTGGCTTTTGTTTTATCTGTTTTATAATTACTTTCATGATCTCATTATTGTTTTTTTTTTTTTTTGGGTTTTGCAGATTGTGTGGACGGAATTTTTGATTAGTTTCACTGCCATTATTCTTCTGTCTGTTGATTAACATTATCTTTATCTCTTATTGTTATTCAGGTAGACCTGTCACAGTTTATTATCTTGATTTTTGGTTTTGTCTGTATTTGGTGCTTTTCTTTTTCGTATTCAGATCATAGTTTGTGTGATAATGCTGCTCTACAATTGTCTAAATTCAATTGTTTGATTCTGTAGGCACTGGGAACAGTGTGCTATCAGCTTCTGTTACTATAGATTCAGGTATGAATTTTATAGGAACAATTATTTGCTGGAATGAACATTGAACCGTTATTTGTTTAAATCATTGGTTATTATGTGAACCATGATTGCTGACATTCAAGAGTTATTTACTTCAGTGAGTAATTTCAGTATTATATGGTTCGGTTCTTAAGATTTGTTCATATCCTGCATTTCTGCTTTATCTAGATCAAACGGAAAAAAGAAACAATGAATGGAAGACAAGTAGGTTTGCATTTGTTAATACTAACTACTTCTATTTTTGTTTTCTCTTCTTCATGGTTTTTGTCCTCATTGCGCTCTTCTCTTCTTTTAGCCTGTTGCTCAAAACATAAGGGTAGATCATCATCCTGGTGGTGGGCATTGGTTTGCTACGGGTCTCTCTCCTGATGTAAGCTCGCTGCTCTAACTGTTTGGTTGTCCACATCTTTAACCTATCTTTACTATAACAATGCTTGCTCCTCTGCAGATTCCAGGCAGAAACAGGGTCTCCATGCATAGCAGGCCACATTTTCAGGATTGAAGTAGCAATGAGTCTTCGTTATCCCATCATCATATCAGATTGTAGTTGTTTTGTCCATGGTTTTGTGTAACATAATCCCTTGGGAGTATTTGAGAAAGTTAGATGAAGCTCTTGAGGTATATACTTACAAGTCATGTGCTGCCATTTTCTATACGACAGTCTTTAGCAATAGTTTTTCTTCTAGACACTGTTTGGTTGTGTAATTATTTGATTAAAAGTACTTCCATGTGAACTCAAGAACTTGATATGAATGTTAGGTTGCTGCTCATAATTTTTCTCTTGTGTTGATAGTCTACAATGCTGGAACTGATATTCTAGATGGCGATCCTTTGGGCAGGTTGAAATTAACATCTTTCTCTGATCTTTTTCAATCTAGGAGAATATCACTTGCAGTCATGACTATGATCTATGAATTGCAGATGTGATCTGTGTTTTTGTGGCTTGTTTATGTAGTCATCCATGGAGGAGAAGTGGAAGTTGCAGATCTCATGCCTAGAATTAAGGCTGCTAATTTTTTTTCTTTCACAAAAGTGATTTGATAACAATAGTTTGTATATTAATTTTAATTTTTTTTTTAAAATTTGAAATATTGCAGTCACCATTGTTAGATAGTGTGTTTTCTGATGATGGGGCCCACAGTTTGAAAGTCACCAAAAAAATGATAGTTTCTTTTTGAGTTTTTGTCACGCGAGCAAAGGCTACCTTCCTTAATTAGTGTCTATGGGGGTGGCTATTGCTATTCCACACCAATCATGAGTGTCTTTAGCTTCAATCCACACCATTCACAATGGTTTTCTTAGCTCAGTTTTGTGGTAGTGATATTTGTGGTGGGTGGTGGATTTGAAGGAGAGGCAAAAAAGTAAAATAACACAATATTACTGTTCACTATTGAAGGTTGAATGACATAGTCGTAATAAAACAACAAAGATGGGTAAAACAGTAATCCAATATGGATGTTACTGTTCATAAGGAGTTAGAACTTTAGTATAGGTAATGTAGGGCTTTTAAATTCACTACAAGCACACATATAAAGATGTATAAATCATTTCACTAAAAAACAAACCAAATAAAATGAATTAGAAGTAAGAAGTGTGGAAAATTAACGTAGAAAAACTAAAACTAGAAACTAAGTGATCACGTAAGTCCCAAAACCCTAGCCGCGTTGGGTCTTCGGAGGAGGCTTATTCCAGGTCCAACAGCATGCTCTCGCGGCGGAGTCGACGGATGGGCCAGAAGGGACCTGGTGTCCGGTGCTTGGTGGTCTAATCGAACGGAAGGCGGCGGACTAGCATCCTTATCTAGATTTCTTGGAACCGTCGGAGATTGGCAGCAGCGGGTAGGTGGATTAAAGGTGGCGCTGGTGTCGTTCCACCCTAAATTGAAGTAGAGACGGCAGGATGTGTGGTCACTGGGTGGGGAGGAGTGGGTGGCGGCGAGATCGGGACCTGATGCAATCAAATCAGATTGAAGGTTTCTGATTGAGTTTGGGGCGTTGAGAACCGATCTGAGGTGGAGGATGGTTGGGAGGGGCAGTGCTCTTTGTTGGATGGATGTGGATGATGCAGGGATGGAGGGACGCCTAATAGTCGGGTCGTGTGGCGGTGGAGCTGATGCCGGTGGTGCAATGGCAAAGGTTTCTTGCAAGATGGTGGTGGTGCTGCATCTGTTGTCTTCTAAATTAGATTAGGCTTGCTGGCTTTTGGGCCTGGGCTCTAACCCTTAACCCATTCTAATGTTTTGTTTTAAAATTCTATTTTGGGCTACTAAGGTTTTGAATAGTTTTTTGCTGTTTATTTCCAATAATTCCCTGTTTTTTTAGGGAGCTATGTTGTTAGTTCCTTAATGAGCGCTAACAGGTGTAGTTAGGTGATTTTTTAGCCTGCAAATTATGATGTTTCTTAGAGCATCTTTAGCAATGCTAGCCATTTTTGAGTTAAATTTTAGCCAAAATAGCTAAAAAGTCATTTTAGCTAGCCACTTTAGAAATATGTCTGCATCAATGCTCTCTATTTTAGTTAGTTTTGAATTTATTTTATTTTTTAAATAAAGATTAAATAGTTTAAATGCATTTATAAACTACATAAAATAACTTGAAAGGAATGTTTTAAATTATAGAGAGCCTCATCTCGCTCTCTATATTTAGGAGCGAGATAGCTAAAAGTTATAATAGAGAGCCACTTAGGAGTCTGGTGCAGCTACTAAAATAGATAAAAAGCTAAACATGCTCTCCAAAATAGCTAAGGAGCCATAATAGAGAGTCTGCTAAAGATGCTCTTATACATCTTGATAATGGAAGCTTCTGGGGCACCGCAATGGAGCGCATTGGAAAAGGAAGTTCTCACACGAAATTATCCTTTATTATTATTATTTTATTTTATAAAAAGGATCAAAGAATTTCACTCCTACCCCCATAGTGACTCAAACTCAGGACCTAGATCCTAGGTAGTGAGCGCTCTAACCACTGAGCTAACTCACACAAAATTATCTCTTTATAGGGTAATGTTGTAGTTTGTTAGACTCCTTGTTTAAGTGAGCTTCGATGTTTTAAGCGAATGGTACATGATTCTCGTTCCTGATAAATTTGTAAGTGTTGTTCTGGCCTACAAATATCAATGAAATCTTTATTTACTCAAAAAAAAATAATAATAATAAGTGATCACTTTATTTTAGATGAATGGAAAACATCTTGGACTTTGAATCTCACTAGAACACATGTAAATATTTAGAAGCCATTTCACTAAAAAACAAACTAAATCAAAAGAATTAGAAGTAAAAAATGTGGAAAATCAATGTAGAGAATCTAACACTAGAAACTAAGTGATCATTTTGTTTGAAATGAATGGAAAACATATAGAGCTTTAAATCTCACTAGAACAACACGTATAAAGATTTAGAACTCATTTCACTAAAAGACAAATCAAATCAAATAAATTAGAAGAAAGAGGTTCGAAAAATCAATGTAGAGAAACTAACACTAGGTTTAAATGAATGGAAAACATCTAGCTTGCATTTTTGTATCTTACTAGAAGCATAAATGTAATGATTTAGAAGCCATTTGATTGAAAGACAAGTAAAATAAAAAAATAAAAAAAATTAGAAAATCAATGTAGAGAAACTAAACTAGAAACTAAGTGATCACTTTATTTGAAATAAATGGAAAGCATGTTGGGCTACAAATCCAACATTTTTTTTTTTTACAAATCCAACATATGCTCAAAAGAAAAAAAAAGTGAGAATGCAATTTTTTTTTTTAATAGAAGCGAGAGGAGGACTAAATCATCGTCCTCTCTCGAAATTTTATTAATACTCAAAGAAAATAATACAAGTGGGATGGAGGACGCAGCCAAGGCCAATCCCAAACGAAGGTACATGAACAAATGAAAAGCCAAACAAAAAAAGAACTTTCTAGAAAACTCCATGCAAGTACACAAGGGACAAACAATCAAACTCAAAAACCAACAACAAAGACATGAGACGTCCATGATGAACCTGGGAACATAATTAAGAGAATCTATATACTGGCCTTGAAGAGAAATCCCGTCCAAAGTCAGCAACCAAGAACGAGGGCAGAGACAACCACAAATTCCCTCCGTCATGAGAGGCACCGTAATTAGCCAAGGTGTCAGCAGGGGCATTTCGTTCTCTGATTATGTGTGAAACATGCAGATGCAAAACCTTTGCAAGAGCCAAACAATTGAACCACTGAACATGGAGCCACCAAGGAACCAATTTTGGTGAAGCAAAATACCTTAAAACAGTTGTCGAATCCGTTTCGACCCATAAGTATTGCCACTCTTGCAGCTTGGCCACCTTGATAGCCTCAATAAACGCTAATACCTCAGCATCAAGAGCACTAGGAACCCGCACACGTGAAGCAAAAGCCAGAACAAATGCACCATCATTGTTCTGGGCAATGCCACCGAAGCCTGCGTGATCCTGAGCTCTAAAAGACCGATAAATATTTATTTCTATCCATGGGGACGGTGGAGGCACCCATGTAACTCGATTACACTTAGGAGCACATGGACGTAGCAGCAACAAATGCAAGAAGCCAAACATAGGAACCCCAGATTGAGAATTTGACGATGCAAAGATCAACCCAGCTGACTCCTTTAAAGCCAATAGAAGAAAGTGCATGAATTTGTGCCAATTAAACATACGTCCGTCATGCCACAAACGGTTCCTCTCTGACCACAGACACCACAAAACATTGCACACGGTAATACGCCAAAGTAGCTTTGAAGAAGTAGAAAAATGTGACATAAACTCTAAAGTAAGCAGGTCGTGCAATGAGAACAATTAGGGGAAAACAATATTGAACATGTGAAAGCACCACTTCCAGACATCCATCACAATCGCATAGCCCGAAAACATATGCAGCCAATTATCATTCCCTGCACCACAGAAGCTACACTGAGAACAAAGTGAAATCCCCAACCTCTAAAGCCTCTCATCTGTCAGAATTCTCCTATGAAGAATCTTCCAAGAACAAATGCTCTTGCGTGGCTAAATTGCAGGATGCCATAGCAAAGAACCCCAAGCTAACGGAGGGGATGGTGGGGCCAAGGTCAGGTAAGCCTCCTTTGATGTCAAAGCGCCCGACGAAGAATCAGACCAAACCACCTGATCCTTTGTTGGCTCGAAAGGAAGCGTAGTGGAGGTAAGGGCCGCTACAACCTCAGGAAACACCTGAACAAAGATATCAGGAAGCGCCCAATTACCATGAACAATGAACTCACTAATTGTATTATCAAGGTTAGCCAGTGCCTGGGGACTCAAGTTGAACGCCTCCCCCAAAATCTCGCCCATCCAATTATCCTTCCGGAGCCTAACCGAATTGCCATCACCGAGGTAGATAAAAGGAAGATAAAAGGAAGCTTACCAACTTTAATACCCAAGAGATTATGAATAGCAATCTGCTGACTAAGAGCTTGCTTGCCAAGGAAGAGAAGAGATTTATTGCGGTTTACCAATTGCCCTGAATTAGCTCCATACTCGTCCATAAACTGAATGAGAGCATTAAGACCTTCTGGCCTAGCCTGCAAGAAGACCATTATATCATCAGCAAAAAGAACATGTGATGGAGGATAGCACACACTAGGGGCAGCAATGCAATCAATCTTATTGTCCGCAACTAATGCAGATAAACCCCGACTCAACACCTCCTCTGCCAGACAAAACAGAATTTGCGAAAGCGGGTCACCTTGTCTAACACCTCGCGAACAGGTAAAGAAACCGCAAGGCTGGCCATTAACCAAGATAGAGAGATATGCCGACTGAAGCACGCAATAAACCCAGTGCACAAAAGTTCTATCAAAACCAAAAAGTCCGGAGAACCCGGAGAAGAAAATTCCAATCCATGGTATCAAAGGCCTTAGCGATATCGAACTTAACATCAATGTTCCCAAATTGACACCGGTGGTCCAAGAGATTCATGCATTCAGAAGTAAGAATAATAGGGTCTGAGATTGACCTACCACGTATGAAGGCACTCTGATTTGGAGAAATAATTCTTGGAGCAATCTGACTTAACCGATCCGCCAATAGTTTAGTTATTATTTTGAACATAAAATTCGCTAGTGCAATAGGCCTAAAATCAGAGATGCCGTCAGCTTCAAGCGTTTTTGGAATCAGAATAATTAGATTGGCATTGAAGTGCGGAGGGATGAACCCCGTTTCAAAAAAACTCCGAACTGTTAGAATTACATCACTTGAAAAGAAAGACCAGCAAGCTTTGAAAATGCCCACTCCAAATCCATCAGGCCCGGGAGAGCTACTACCATCCATTGATTTGACACCCAAAGAAATCTCCTCATCACTGGGAATAGAAACAAGGGACAAATTTTCTTCCTCTGTGACCAATTGTGGGATTATTCTCTCCACAAGGCCGGAGTAAATTATACTTTGATCTTGAGTAAACATATTAGTGAAGTGTTACACGATGTGGCTAGCAATAGAATCATGATCCTGCAGAATGACCTGCCCATCAGACAAAGAAGAGATCACTTTATTTAAACGACGCACCTTAACCATGTTGTGGAGAAAAAAAGTATTGTAGTCACCCTCTTTAAGCCATTTCACACGTGACTTGTCCCTAAGAAGAGTATGTTGCAGTGAGAGTTCAAACTGATAACTCATATTGGCTGCATCTTCACGTAAAAATCTATCATTTGAGGGCCCCAAGGCTGCAATTTCAGCTTGAATAGCATCCAGGCCCTGCCTAGCAGCATCCACCCGTGCATGCACATTACCAAAATAGTTTTTATTCCATGCTTTAAGCATAACTTTGAGAGCACGTAACTTTGGAGCACATAACAAAGATTGGGCAACCATAGAAATATAAACCTTCCCAAAAATCCTTAACAAGTTGGATAAAGTTGGGAGCCTGCAGCCACATATTCTGAAACTTGAAGGGGGTTCGATGTGATAAGGAAAACTTTGAGAATGAGAGTATAATCGGACAATGATCAGAGGTTGATCTTGTCAAAGTACTGCACTCCATAACCTGCCATGCCTCCAACCATTCAAAATTACCTAGAGCTCTGTCGAGCCTAACATCAGTCTGACGATTGGACCAAGTATATGCAAGACCGGCAGTAGGAATGTCCACAAGACCGCATGCATTACGCATTTGCTGGAAGTCCGTACAAGAAACCAAATTTGGAGGATTACCACCCCGCTTTTCATGCGCACCCAAAACACAATTAAAATCTCCTAGGACCACCCATGGGCCCTGAACATACGTGTTGCGAATAGCAGTAAGCTCCTGCTAGAGAGAGCGTCTGTCCACTGTAGAAGTTTTAGCATAGACAGCAGTAATTACACAGAGCACACCGTCTAGCATACAAGAAAAAGTAACCTGCTGAGAGGTAGAGGAAAGAACAGCAGGCTAAAGTCCTTCATGACAAAGAACCCATAGATTGGGGGCTTGCAGACCCCGGTCATTAGTAGCAAAAGGAAAGAGTCGTAATGACCTCCAAAACGACCAATTAATAGAACTAAGAGGAACAAAAGGCTCAGATAAAGCCACAAACTAGGACGATGAACACGTACCAAATCCAGTAACGCCCCCTGAGTGTCAATGTTTGCGATGCCACAGGCATTCCAATAAAGAACCTTCATTAATATAATTTATGCTTTGCTCCCTTTTGCATAAGAGCACGTCCTGTAATAGACTTACGAACTGGAACTATCAAATTAGACTTTTTAATCTGTTTTTTGGTTCTCTTTGAGGCGACTGGCGTAAATTCCCTTCTTCCCTGGTTAGGGTTGGGTCCCCAAGTATCTGGTTTTCCGGTTCCACAACATAGTCAGAAGATACCAAACCAACACCACATGCAACGTCAACCACCGGTGAATTAGTGATGCTAGCAGATTGAACAACAAGAATCTCTGCCTGCTTCAAGTTCTCAGGTGGAACCCTCTGAAACCCAGGTGGAACACTATCAAAAGAGGAGTCTTGATCAGATGCCTGCTGCACAACCAAAATCTGTTCAACCCTTTCAGTCACAACATTAAACTCTCTAATATTTTGTTCAACCGTTCCAATCACAGCATTTGCCTCCATAGCTGCAACAGCTTGAACGGAAGGCATTCGTTGCCTATTACCATTACTAAAGGAACAATCTTCGATAGAGGTTGTAGGTTCGACATTCGGACTGCGAGGAACAGAAACAGAAGCTTTCACCCTCCTCCTTCTAGACCTACGAGTGGAGGAGCGGCCACGCTGAGGAGATGCGTCAGCAGTGGAAGCTATATCCTGTCAAGTAGGAGATATCTTGGAGATATTTAAGTTCTATAGGAAGGTGAATCCACACATTGAAGATGCCTCAACTTTGTCTTGGTCATCTGTCAAGGTCGGGTTGTATTTCGTATGGTTCGCCATGACTAATTTGAGAGAGAGAGAGAGAGAGAGACAGAGAGAGAGAGGTGAGAAACAAAAACGGCTTAAACCCTTCAGAAACCCTACAAATTTTTATTTAAAACTCCAATGGTAAATACTTGCATTTTTATTTTGTTTTACTTTTTTACCTTTGGCCATTTGTGTGGTTACCGAGCTACAATAAATAAAAGTTACCGAGCTACATATGAGATTTAATAGAAAAAGTTAACAATAATGAGACAAACAATGTGAGACAAATAGAATGAAAGATAAGCAATGTAATAATAGTTTTAATTGACTCTACCTAATGACTGATAAACCAATAGACAAAGAAATGAGACAATTATTGTCAAAAAAGAAAATAGAAAGAAAAACAAAGCAAAAGCGATGTAATATAATTTGATTGACTGTACCTAATGACCAGTGGGCCAATCAAAGGAATGTATGTATCCGTGCCATTCTGGCTTGAGATGAACGAATGATTTGGTTCAAAAATGACCAGTGGGCCAATAGGCAAAGAAATAAGATAATTATTGACCAAAACAAAAAAAAAAATATCAAGAGAGAACTTCCTTAAACTTGAAAAGTGAGAACGCTTTTATTTTCAGGATGTATTTTAATATCATAACCACATATTTTCTAGTTATCTACACACATGAATCCTACAAGAACGTTTTTATTTTCAGGATGTATTTTAATATCATAACCACATATTCTCTAGTTATCTACACACATGAATCCTACAAAATATATATATATATATATATATATATGATTGCTCATTAGACTAACTTTTCGATCACATACTCACATCTTAACATTTCAGTTTTTGGGTACATATGAGTAGATCATCTCTACAAATTTTCACCCAAATTGATAATCATTAAGTATTCATAACAGCGATTTACAATTATGAACACGAATGTGGGATTGATTATTAGACTAATTTTTTTTTATCACATATCAACATTTCCTGTTCAATTTTTAGGTCTATATGATTAGATCACTTCTGCAAATTTTCAGCCAAATTTGTGACCATTAAGGTTCATGTTTATAATTGTAAATCATAGTTTTGAATACCTTAAAAATTATCAATTTGGTTAAAAATTTGCAAAAGTGATCTACTCATATAAATAAAAAAACTGAACGGTGGAGATGTTGATATATGATCGAAATGTTGATCAAATAGTCGTCCCTAAAATGGCCGAAAAAAGGGATCCCTCCCTAAAATGGTCATTTTAAGGGATCACTCATTAGATTCACTTTTCGATCACATAACATCTTAACCGTTCAGTTTTAAAGTATATTTGAGTAGATCATCTCTACAAATTTTCAAGTAAATTGATAATCATTAAGGCATTCATAACTGCAATTTACAATTATGAACACAAATGTGGGATCAATTATTAGACCAACTTTTTGATTAGATATCAACATCTCCACCGTTCAGCTTTTAGGTTTACATGAATAAATCATTTATGTATTTTCAGCCAAATTGGTGACCGTTAAGGTATTGAACTGGAAAACCAAAAGAAATATTGATTATCAGAAAAAAAATCTTTATCAACAAGAAACATTAGGATGGAGAAAATTTTAAACCCCAACCGCTTCGGCATTGGGTCCCAACATCGGAGTAAGTTGCTGACCCTAAGCGGAATAATCCTCTCCGCCACGCGTAGCTTGTGCGCAGCTTTCCAACGTCAACTATGTTTGACGAACACCCGATCAGATCTGCAACATTCCGGGGTGCGAATGGTCTTGCACCTCTCCGAGAACAGCCCTTGCCGGAGTGAGTTCATTAGGGAGAACGATTGGCGGGTAGCGATCAGTTGAAAAATTCGATCTGCGAGGGGACGCCTCAAGGCCCTGTGTGGATGTGGTGATTCTGATGAGTCACTGGCTATTCTTACCGCCGCTGGGTGGAGATTGAGGCTTGGGTTGCAAAGGATAACCATCTCTGGTTGGGCTATGATGCAAGAATGGCTTGGGAGAGATGTCCAACACAAAGTGCAGTGGGATCTTCGATCAAAGAAAGTGGCGGCGTCAAGATACTCGGATCTCAGTTCTAAGATGGTTACGGCGATGATCGTCGTGCACCGCTCTGCATGTGCAACTATGGCGTTGAGTTCGGCTGTGGGGAAAACAGGTCACGTTGAAGGGGTAATCTGGTCTGAGGACCTGGCTGCGAGTAGTTCGGCAGTAGGTGGACAATGGACAATGGCAGCATCGGCCGTGATGGGCAACGAGGCAGAAGTAGGGGTGCCCAAATCATTTTGGGGGCCCAATTGGATTTGGTGGCCTGAATTAGTCTGGGTGCCCAAATCAAAGGGGTTTGGGGTGTTCAATGCTGATAAGAGTACCCTTTGGTTGTGGGCTCTTTGGTGGACCAAATTGTTGGGCTCGGGTTCTTCAGGGTTTCGGATTTGGGATCCAGGAGGATCGACTCAGAAAATCACTTACACATTCCTTTCAAACCTCCTAGCCCAAGTGTTATGGGCAAGGAGAAAATTTAGTTTAGTTTTATTTCTGAACTTTGCCTAATTGCTATGTGTTAATTTTCATAGTTCTTAGGCTCGCTAAATAAGTGAACACTGGTTGTCTAATGGGTGGTGCTAGCATACCACGTCCTAAACTTGCCCTTGAGTTTGGCAAGGGAAGGTCTGTATCCTTGCCATTCTGGCTTGAGATGAATGAATTACTTGGTTCAAAAAAGGTATTGAACTGGATTAAATCAATGGACGAACCAAATCTATCCAATCCAAACCGTTTGTGTTCATAATTTGTAAATCACTATTATGAATATCTAAATGATCATCAATTTGGCTGAAAATTTACAAAATTGATCTACTTATAGGAATCTAACAAATGAACGGTAGAGATGCCGATATGTGACTGAAAAGTTATTCTGATAAACTATCCCTTAAATTGGCCAAAAAAAAGGATTCCTCATTGAAAGGGCCTCACACACACACACACACACACACATATATATATATATATATAATAGGCGTTAAGTCATTAACCCTAAAAGGTCTCAATGCCTCTATCCTTTTATGCCTGAGAGATGCAAGGTTTACCGACTTCAATGACAGTACCTTAGGAATCATTGAGTCAAGCCTATTCAACGGCCCAATCCATTTTGATTGCTATTCAGATTTTACAATTAGTCTTAGTGATCCTGACATATTAAAAACATTAACTTTAAATATTAGAACTTCAGGTTACTATGTCCTAGAAGGTACCCAACCCTTAGCTCTAATTTATCGAATCCATTACAAAGTCACTGGTACAAATATGAACTTCCAAGCCATAAGTAAAAGCCCAAAACATCAAACTCTATTAATCCAAAGTAGTCAAGAAAATGCTAATATTAGAGTTCCACATACAATCAGATGGTCTGATGTCCATCTCCCTTATGAATGGTCTCTCACTAGTAAAAACCAACTTATCAATATACAACATAATCTATCTGATTTAAATTGTATCCAACAATACAACAATGGCACAGTAATGATCAACTTTAATAATCCTAGAATAAGTCAAAAACTTAGGATTCATGAATTAGGTCAATCCTGAAGACATTCTTTCACAGGCCAAGGCATTCTTTTGCCGGCTCCACCTCTGCTGAAACTATGTCAAGACAAAATTGTGACTTACATAAAGAAATAAAGAATATTAGAATAAAAGAATTAGAAGAAGAGTTACAAAAACTAAAAATAAAACATATTAAAACCACATCTCAAGTTAGTTACCCCAGTTACGTAGAAACTCAACAAGTTCCAGATGAGGAACAAACATCTCCCACAGCTACCTTATTCGAGGTTGTTCCTCCAATAAACCCTCAATTAAATACACTAAGTCGACCATTTACAATTAATTATTCAAAATTAGATAAAGATCTTGAATCTGCAAAAAATATTCATAGACGAAACCTCTACAGAAAACAATACCCCTTAATTGAACTACAAAAACAATTGTTTCAAAATTGGCAAGCTTTTATGCTTGAAACTCATTCTGAAATATTTTTTCTTGATTTTATAGACCTAGAAACTCAAAAAAATATTCAAACCCTAACCAAAGCAAATTGGAAAACACCAACCAATTCAATTGTTTCTTCCAGTCATCCCCCTGTTGAAACCATAGTCATTGATCACCTCCAAACAAATATAACCCTTTAAAATTGCTGGAGATGATCCAGAAATTAAAAAAAACTATTGAACTGTTTAAGGAAAACTGAATTGGGAGAGAATTGAGTCGTACTTTCATTGATAATAGGGGCCTCTTTATATAGAGGATTACAAGCATAGAGATAGAGTTGTACATGGAAACATAATCGTACATTGATTGGATATCTCCTAAGATTCTCTGAGAATATCTCTAATATAAACCCTATTTCAACTAGAGCAAGTAACCTCCAGTTTGGGCCAGACACATATTCTGGATTTACTTGAACACTCCCCCTTGTGTCGCCCAAACGTGGTGCTCCTCTCGTTGCCTCATTAAAAATCTTGCCGAGTAACAAAAACCCTATGGGACAAAAATAACCTCGGTCGAAGGGGAAAAAGAGCACAACACACCATTCACGTTTTGAGACCATACATGTAGACATCTCCCCCTGATGTCTGCATCTCCCCCTGATGACAACGGTCATGGGAGTTCTGATAACTTCTGCAAAAGATGCTACCAATATGTTTCTCGAAAGTGGAATTTAAGCAATGACTTAGTGAGCAAGTCTGCCACACTGTCCTCAGATCGAACCTAGTTCACTTTGATCTTGAGGAGAGTTTGTTGTTGCTGATTATGCTTGGTGTTGTCGCTTTTGATGTAGCATTTGCTTCTTTATTCAAAACAAGCAGCATTATCTTAAATGCTCGTAGGCTCATCTGTGGTAGACTTCAAACCACAATTGTTAAAAAATGCGTAATTATGGATCTAATCCATATACATTCACGAACCACTTTGTGAAGAACAATAATCTCTGCATTGTTCGAAGATATAGCGACTAGGGTCTATTTCTGTAGACCTCCAAGATATCATGGTCTTTACCCATGGTGAACCCTTAACCATTTTGGGAATGACCTTTGTATGGGTCAGAGAGATATCCAACATTAGCAAAACTTTCCAAAATACATGTCATTTTAGGATGGGGATAGTGGACGCAGGCCAGTGTTGGCGGCGTTCCTGGTGTGTGATGGGTCCGAATCCATCATCTCTTTGTAGGGATAGAACAAGCACATATCAATCATACATCTCAAGTATCAAAAGATATCTTTTACACCAATCCAATGGCGTCGCGTTGGCATAGAGCTATATCTAGCTAACAAGTTCATGGCAAATGAGATGTTTGGTCTTGTGCATTGAGCTAAGTACAATAATGCGCCTATTGTACTCAAGTAAGGCACTCCTGCCTCTAGCATATCTTCATTATCATCCTTTCAACGAAGAGGATCATTTTCAGGATCAAGACTACAGACGATCATGGGGGTGCTTGAAGGCTTGACCTTGTCAAAATGCCTAAGCATCTATCGACACGATGCTTAAGTTCCAAACTGAGACATAATCATGTTCTCCCATAATCCTTCATTTCAAAATCGGATTTCAAGTGTTCAGCGGTTTCCCTTAACTCTTTAAGGGCTTCTAATGAAGATCATGTCCAACATGAACCGCGATAGAATCCGAAACTTGTTATGGAAACACGTGGGCATATCCCTTCCCAATCAAGTAGTCACTTTAGTGAGCGTTCCAACCTTATTGTAAACACACTCCGTGGTCTAGAGCCACTTGACTTGGGTAAATGAAGTTCACCATGAACCTTCATCACCATGAACCTTCATGTATATTCCATATCTAGATCCCATATAGATACGTAGTGACCACATTTGTAAGCTGCATGTTCAGTTATTCGGAAACTACCAAACTGACAAGGTAGTGGAGTGCAATGACATCCATTACGAGAGAATATGTCTCATCGTAGTTGATTCCAGGGCGTTTTGTGAGAAGCCTTACGCCATAAGGCGAGATTGCCATCTCTTTTTCTCATCACGCTTTTTAACAAAGACCCATTAGTTAATAGGTTTTATGTTAAGAGGTATTGGCACCACTGGCTCAAAAACCTTCCTCTTCGTTAGAGAATCCAACTTAACCTGGATCGCATCTTTCTATTTAGGCCAATCTCTCCATGTTGACATTTATTCATCAACGGAGTGTGGTTCGATATCATCGGACTCAACAAACTCATGTGCAACAAAGTGCGTGACTATATCATCAATTATGATGGAGTTTCTATCCCACGTCTCATGTACACTACTGTAATTTTCATAGAGCTCTATATTCTCAGGAACAGGTTCTAACATGGAGGCGTCCCCCAACGATAACCCTAACCCAGAAGATTCTCGTGAGACCGATTTTGAGTCTTGATGATCAAAGGATTGGGATGTGCCAAAGTGTCCTTCGAACCCACGGGCCTCCCACGCATCCTAGCTGGGGCCATAGCCTACAACGCCAAAGTGTCACTCTCTTTGGCATTGGCATCATGCCTACCTCTGTGTAGGGTGGCGCTACGTCCTCTCGTAGGGACGTACTTCCTTGCAGGCATGTTTGCAGCATATTTGTGTGATCGCGTCACTTTAATAGGGATCGAGATGAGACATAGTGGGGACAGGCCACGACAATTCCTGTCGTTCCTGCTGAACATCTGTATTCTTATCTCGCCCTAACGACGGGAAGACTGTCTCATCAAAGTGACAACCCTGCAAATCTAGCGGTAATGAGATCGTCTTGTAAGGGCATTAAGTGGAGGACGATTGTTGGAGTCTTAAATCCAACGTAGTTGCCCATTCGTCTGTAAGGACCCATCATAGAGCGCTGTGGCGGCGCAATTGGCACATAAATGGCTCACTCAAATATGCGTAAGTACGATACTTGTACCCAGTCACTAGCTGTAACGCAGAGGTACATTGAGTGGCGGCGGGTCGTAGACGAATTAGCATAGCTGCATGCGATGTTGCATCACCCCAAGCGGATATAAGGAGATTGGTGCGCATTACCAATGTCTGGACTACCATCGTAGTCGTTTCCGCAAGACTATTTGGGTGTGTACATGGGAATATGATGTCCAACATCAGTCCCATTGCAATATCCATCGAAAGTCTTTCGATATAAACTCTTTAGCATAGTCAAATCCAATTGACTGAATAGGATGATTTGGGAAGTGAGCTCATTGTCATATGATATATGCTAGGAGTGGAGCATAAGCAGCATTTATAGATGGAAAATGGCACAACACGTGACCAGCACGTTTGCGTGTCAACCAACATAGTGAAATTTTTAAGCGTCTGCAAGTTGGTTGAACTAGTACACAGAATCCCTACGGATTCTATGTAAGAACATAATGAGTATTTTCATATCCTTTGCATAGGACGGTCTCAGTCCTAATTTCCCTAAGGAACGGGCTTTGTAAAACGAGCGAGAGGCTTTAGAAGCAACCAATGAGAATTTTGGTTAGGCCTGAGCTTCTGAAACGCTATTTTGAAGCAAGTTGGTGATTGCAGCATCACCTGGGGCACCATCACCATGATGGACGCCATCCATGATGTTATGGATAGGGACTGCGCCAGCCCTAGGCTGGTGGTGGACGGAGGCGGTGCCGTAGGCAGCAACGTTGGTCACACTTAGTCCAGGAATCAACTTTTGATTCATGCTTCATGTCGCTCGAGAGAAAGGATGTCCATGTGAAGTCTTTAGTAGATGGATCATCATATCATGATTAAGATGACCTATCCTGTCGTGACAAAGCTAATATGTGTCTAAATCCAAGAGATCTTCTCTCATAACTTTATTGGATTTAATAGCTCGAACAGTGACATAGAGTCCACTAGAGAGACACATAAACTTCTCTAAGATGAGCTTTTGTTCACAATTATTAGAGGTATTGTAAAGGAACTCATTTCCGTTCTCTACATGCGTTTCGCATGGAATCCGTTGACTATTCATAGGGTACGATTAGCCCTAAGATTGTAAAGAGTTTTTGTGACAGTAATCAAGGTGCCATTTGGCAGGGGAAACTTGGGCTATTCCACGTCCTTGAATTAATATTGATGACCCAGCCATCATAGTCACAAAAGTAATATGCTCATAATCAAAATTGAGTCATAATGAAAAGAACTCGAAATTTTATTCATAAGCCAACGAAGTTACATCATTGTCACTTTAACCAAAGAAAATCTAATCCAAAATGCTAGCTAATGCAAAACAATGGTAGTCGTCTAACGTATTTTGGTAATTCCAAATTAAATGTGACCAGGTGAGTAAAGAGATGTCGGTGGAGCAAGGCTCGCTTAAGTACCACTGACATTTACTAATCTCATAACCTTCCTAGACATCACACTTACTTTTGGTGAGCCTACTTTCAAGAAAGACTAAGCCATTGACATTTACTACAAAGTATATGGCAATTGCCTATTACATCTCTTGGAAAAATAAAGACTTAAACAAAATTGGTGATCAATTAATCTCAGCCAGATTTGTAGTCTTCAACCCTTCACTCTAGATCATCTTCTTGATCTTCTTGTTCCACATAGTGAGCTTCTCTTGCTTCACAATATGCTTTGTAGGCGGTGACTAGTTCTTCACGAGCTCAACAAATGTGTGCCCAATGATGAAACACTCCACATCGAGAACATACAACTCTTTGCTCAAACTCCATTGATTGAGGCGCTTTGAAAGCGTCATTTAGATGGCTCTTAGTGTTGGTGACGCCACCAACATGGCCAGAGGCATTGCCTCCCTCTCTCTTTCCACGTTTACCTCTTCGGTTCCGTGTTCGCCTATTTTAGCTGTTACCTTCCCAAGTAGAGCGATTATATGGACCAGAACGTCCAAAAGTATCCCTAAGATTAGGGTTTCGCTCTTGGCGCCTTCTCTTAGGGGCGCGACTATAATTAGATTCCGGAATATGCTCTATTAATTTCCACGGTTCTCGAATTATAGTTCTTCACAAGGATGTTGTCATGCTTTTCAGCGACATTCATAGCTCCCATGAGCTCATGAAACCTTGTGATCTGTCTTGCAACAACATTGATTTGATAGTTCTTAGCAACCATCAATGCAGAGACGGGGAAGGTAGAGAGAGTCTTCTTAATCAACATCGCATCTGTGATCTCTTTACCACAAAATTCCATTAAGGATTTAATGCGAAGTGCTTCCTAGTTGTAGTCAAGAACTGACTTGAAATCACAGAAGCGGAGGCTATGCCATCTCACTTCTAGGTCAGGAAGCAAGGAGTCACGGACGTTGCCAAATCTTTCTTTTAGTGAGACCCACAACCTTCTGGGGTCTTCTTCATTCATACACTCGTACTTGAGCGAATCATCCATATGACGAGTCATTAGGATGATGGATTTAGCCTTATTTGCCTCTAAGGCTGCTCTATTTGCTTCCAAAGCTTGAGCTTGCTCAACAGTTAGCACGTCCTGGCTAGACTCAAGAATCGTATCCAGGATTCCATCGGCCTTGAGATGCTGACGGACATCACGAACCCACCTGTGATATTCAGAGCCAGTTGTTCTCAATGGAGCAAAGTCCAATTTGTTCAGGTTACTCATCCTGAAAGAGAACAAGAAATTAGGGTTAGTTTCGGAGCGAAAAAGGCTACCACGAAAACAAATAAAATTTCTGAGTGTAGTCGCTTCCAAGAAAGTAGGAATTTCCGAGCGTAGTTGCTTCCAATAAATTCGATTCCAAGAGGGGTTGGATTAGATCAAAACAATGATGTTTGCAATCAATCGTTTTATCTCAACAAACTCTAAGTTTGGAGGACTCTACAAGCTCCAAGCTTGGAGAAGCACGAACCCCCACAGTTCGGCTTAATTTGGTCTCCCCTATGATGAAGAAAGGGGGGTAGAAGAAGGGATGTTGCAAGTCCCCGAGGGAAAGAAGAGAAATTGAATAAAAACTAAAAAAATGGGAACTTTTAGTAAAAAATACATTTAAATAGGTGGCCGGAAAATGTTGCCGGAAAAATTGGCCTGAAAAATGGCGGGAAAGTGGCCAGAAAGTTGCCTGAAAAGTCACCGGAACGTTGACATGAATCGGTCAACCGACGTTAACCGGTCGCTGACCATTGTTGACATGGCAGTGGGGTCCTGATGCTGACCCGACAGTGGGTCCCTAGGTGCTGATGTGGCAGTGGGTCCAGGAAGCTGACGTGGCGGTGGGCCTTGTCAGTGGGCCTCTGGGCTTCAGGGCTTTTGGGCTTCCTTCTTTTCCTCTTTTTTTTGTTTTTTTTTCTTTTCTTCTCTTTTCTGCCTGTTTTTTGTAGAAGATTTAGTCGGCCGGTTCACCAACTTTTAGGCCTGTTTTTGTGCTTTTTCTTCCAGTTCCTGAATCTTTAGCTTGAGAGGCTTCTGCTACCAAAATTTGGTGGAAATTGGAGGTCCGGAAGATGGTGAACCGGTGGAATATTTTCTGCGAGTTGTATGGAGCTTCCGGTGGCCGGTTCGGTAGGTTTCCGGCCGATTCTTGTGGTGGGGCCGCCGGTTCTGGACTCCTGGGATCGAGTTCTTCAAGGTGTGAGGTGGAGGCAGAAAAGGCTTCAAGGTTTTGTATTCGGATTCAAGGTTTTTAGTTTCTTGAATCAGGGTTTGGCTATTTGTTTCAGGGTTAGGGCTTCGTGCGGATAACGTGTTTAAGGAAAACTGAATTAGGAGAGAATTGAGTCATACTTTCATTGATAATAGGGGTCTCTTTATATAGAGGATTACAAGCATAGAGATAGAGTTGTACATGGAAACATAATCGTACATTGATTGGATATCTCCTAAGATTCTCCGAGAATATCTCTAATATAAACCATATTTCAACTAAAGCAAGTAACCTCGAGTTTGGGCCAGACACATATTCTGGATTTACTTGAACATGAACAAAAATTATACAAACCAAAGCCTAGTCACTATAGGAAATCAACTAGACAAAATAGAAACAAAAGTAGATAACATTTTTTCAAAAGTAAGCATTCTACCCCAAAAACAATCAGAAACACCATTAATTCACTTTAGTGAAATAAATACACCCAATCTCAAGCCTATCTCCACTACACAAAAAATTGAACAGATGTTAAAAGAACTAAAAGCCGAACCTAGTAGACTTACAGTCATCCATAACCATGAATCATCTTCAGAATCTTCCTCCCATTCTGATAGTGATTCCAGTACGATTTTAAAAATAAATCAAACATTTAGAGACCTCCAAATACAAAAAATAACTCACCCACATAAAAGAAATTTCAAAAACTGGACAGAACGCCCTCTGCCATTAGATATTCAACCCAGTACATATCCTAGTAATCGGTTTTCAGTCTCCTCCGATCAAACATACGAATGGAACATTGATAATTTATCAGAACAAGAAATATTAAATAAATTACATCAAATGTCCATGGTAGCTAATAACTATATCACCAATCATAATTTCAGCCAGCCTGAACTTGTTGACATTCTCTCCACAGGATTCACAGGAATGCTTCATTCTTGGTGGGAGAAACATCTCACACCTGATTCTAGAGCAGCCATTAAACAAGCAGTTAAACATGATGAGGAAAGACTTCCAATCTTCGATGAAAACATCAGGATGAGAATTTCTGATGCTGTCAACACTTTATTTTACACAATTATTCAACACTTCATAGGCACACCTAGTCACATTACCTCTAGAATCCATGATCAACTTAGCAATCTTAGGTGTCCAACCTTAAGCGATTTTAAATGGTATAAAGTTGTCTTCATTTCTAGAGTTATGCTTAGAGATGATAGTAACCAACCCTTCTGGAAAGAAAAATTCATAAATGGCTTGCCCAAACTATTTGCTCACAAAATTAGACAAGTTCTAAGTAATGAAACAGGACACATTAATTATGATAGCCTTACATATGAAAACATTATTACAGTTATCCAAAAAGAAGGATTAAAAACGTGCATAGATATGAAATTAAACTCTCAAGTAAAATCAGATAAGAAAACAACCAAATACACACACACATATAGCCCTTCCACTAAAAGATCCTTTTTTTTTTTGTCTTTTCTAGGGATAGGGCATTTGACTAACTTTTCGATTACATTTTAGCATCTCAACCGTTTCCTCATTGAAAGGGCCTTTTACACACACACACACACACCATCCTTCTTGGCTAAGGATGTCCTTACCTTAGCCTTAGGAACGGATTTCCAGTTTTTGACCACTTTTTGATCACATATTCACATTTTAAACGTTTAGCTCTTAGGTCCTATTGTATAGATCATCTGTGTAAAATTTCAGCTAAATTGATGATTGTTAAGGCATTCAAAATTGCAATTTACAGTAATGAACACGAACGGTTCCGGTTCGACAAATTCGGTTCATTTATTGGTTTAATCGAGTTCAATACCTTAACAATCATCAATTTGGCTAAAAATTTGTAGAAGTAATATATACATTAAGACCTAAAAACTAAACGGTTAAGATGTGAATAAGTGATCGAAAAGTGGTCAAAAACTGGAAATCCGTTCCTAAGCTAAGGTAAGGATATCCTTACCTGAGAAGGACTGTATATATGTGTGTGTGTGTGTGGCCATTTTTTTTTTTTTGTCTTTTATAGGGATAGGGCATTTGACTAACTTTTTGTTCACATTTCGACATCTCAACCTTTCAGTTTTTACGTCATAATGTGTAGATCATTTCTGCAAATTTTCAGCTAAATCGGTCATCGTTAAGGTATCAAACTAGATTAAATCAATTAACTAATCAAATATGTCAAACTTTAACCGTGCATACTTATAATCTTAAGTCGCTGTTTTGAATGCCTTAATGATAATCAATTTGGCTGAAAATTGGCAGAAGTGATCTACACATTAGGACCTAAAAACTGAATGATTAAAATGTCAAAATATGATCGAAAAGTTAATCTAATGCCCTGATATATATGCGTGTGTGTTAAGACCATCGTTCTTCATCGTCAACAACCATTGCCTTCGCTGCACTAACAACTTGGTGCTCAACGAATCTCACCTGCGCACCACGCTAGCCACTTGCCGCCACCCCCCTAGACCATTGGCTTAAATTAAGCACTACCATCTAGAATAACTCCACCAACTACCGCCCTGAGTAAGACATCGCGAACTGCCGTGCCAGAATTCATTTTCTAGTACGGTATTCTGGGACGTCAATTTGTCAAGTTCTACCAGTCATTTTTTATTCACACTAGTGACACTAACATGCATTCACGTATTACAATAAGTTCAATCACACTGCCCACTATTATATGCACATCTGCTCTGAAGTTGTCTTTATGTGCCAAATTTTCTCGCTCTGAGGTCATTTTTTATTCACACTACCATGCATTCACGCATTACAATAAGTTCAATCACACAATCAAACATAGACTTTTTCCAAATTTTGTGTTTCCTTCACACTGCCAACTATTATATGCACATCTACTCTGAAGTTGTCTTTATTACACGCACCGAACCTTGGCCATTCAATCCTAGAGGAGAAGAGTTGAGAAGATAAGACTTTCCCCTAGTGTTCTTAATGCTTTCAAATTTGACAGATGGGTGCGTTGCCCTGAGGCCTGAAGTATGAATGTCACCAAACAATGTTTTTCTAGTTCTCAATATTTTTTGGTTTTTTTTTTTTTAATTCCCAAATGATATGTCTGGCAGCATTTCGTCCTTCCTCACTTCAGGTAGGTACTCTGGATCTGTCATGGTACTGAATGAGCTAAAATATGAATTATACAACTCACAAGACGAAAATCCTAAAATTGGATTCAGATGATCGTATGTATAGACGTCAACTTTAGAATGTTTATAGAATTCTCATCATTTTTGTTGCCTTGAACCGTTACATTATTTTGGAAATATGTGGCACACTGCATATGGACATGCATTCTTTTATATCATCCAGCCATTCTTTGTAAAACTTATACAGGGGAGCTTACAATTATGGAAAAGAAAAAAGATAATAATCTACGTGACTCAATGAAGTCAGGTGACCTACAGAGTATACCCTTTGTTAATGCCAACAATAAACAGAAGTGAGAGAACAAGAAAAGTAAGAAATTACAGAGCAGCTAGCAGTGCAAAACAGATATAAACCGATGTTCAATTAGGTGTGGGTTGTACTGCGTCTGGTTATCCACCGCTTACCAACCTCAGAGTCTGATAGCTCTAAAGATCAAAACCCCCACGCATAAAGCAAAGTATGTAACTAACTACATCTCATACATATATGAGAGTACAGAGTCTTCCCGAACTTTAGTGCTTATTAGAAAGTTCCTTTCAAAAATTCGAAAGTAGAGTCGGATGTCGGATGTCGTTTAGTGTCAAAGAGGAAAAATGTCTAGAACACGTTTATTAGAGTATTATAGAATGCAATATCTCAAGCTAGTTACAGAAAACACTAGAAGCAAAAAACAGAAAAATAGAAAGGAAGAACTGATCACAAATCACAAAGTGTACATAGCATTTCCTGAGGAAAGACATGCCTCGGTTGAAAGCATTTGGAACCAATTCAGGTTGAAATATCTTCTTTGGTCACCTTTATGCTGAGTTTGGCTAAGAAGGGCTCCCATAAATTTTCTGTCACTTCATCACATAGCACTTCCTCTAACTGCTTAAGATTCAAAATTGACTGAGGAAGCTTTTCCAGTCCGTTGCACTGTCTCACGTCGAGCTTTCTCAAACTTTTCATTTCACCAATGTCTTCAGGCAACGTCCTTAGGCTCAAGCAATCAGATATGTCAAGCACGTCTAGCATTTTGAGTTTCCTAATTGAGTCTGGCAACTTGTGCAAGTCTCTACAAGACCTTAGCCTCAGCAATTCTAAATCTTTCAACTCTCCAATCTCTTCCGATAACATAGATAGATCACAGTTGGTAATACTGAGTTTCTTTAGGCTAGTAAGACTACAGAACTTATCAAGCGATTTCTCCAAATCATTGCAACAATCAATATTAATTTCCACTAAATTTGGAAATGCATCTGAAATCTGTATGCGACGGGCACTGAAAGCTTTAGCCATACTGCACCTGGATAAAGATATCTTCTGTAGACTCTTCAATGCAAGGCTGTTCTTACTGATGGAAGCTAATGAAATGTTCTGTAATCTGATTGTCTTCAGATCTGACAACTTATCCAGTAAATGAAATTGTCTTAATTCAGCAGGTTCGGAACCATAATTTGTGACTATCAGAACCTTCAATTTATCCATTGTCTTCACGAATCCAGGTAAAGCATAGGCCTTTGTATGAAAATTCAAAATTAGAACTTCAACCTCTGGTAGTTGCATGTTGTGCCAGTTCTCTGTGAAGTTGTTATCTACAAACAATATCCTATTGTGAGTAATGGAAGGAGTATCTAAATGTAAACGTGCACCGTGCACTCAAAGTGTCATATACGTGTGTGTGTAGTATTTACTTTCTCAAGAGAGAGATGGGACTACCAGTTGATATAGATAGTAGGCGAGCCTTGACTGGTTGATCTTTATGTTCCTTCAGCCACTTGGGAAGATTGTTTCCACAGATATCTATAATCATCCTTTTTCTATGTTCTACTGGGTCCTGTCCCGTTTCATATATGGCCAGCTGTCTAAGCAGATAGTGCTGGGTAACAAAGTGTTCACTGTAGTAGCCATTGACATCTATCTTCTCCTTCCTGTTTATGATCAAAAATTCAAAACCAAGTCGCTTAGACGAGATCATCTTCTTCAGTATAGATATTGTGATAACAAATTATGAGTACCAACTACCAACTAGAGGCGATAATAAAGGAAACTTAAGTAGAAACTTGCATACATTGTGAAGATATGATTAGCCAAACTCTGGTTAGTGAGCTCGTAGAGGTTCGAAATGGATGGAGCGTCCTCTAGCTTATATAACACCGCCCAAATTTCAATGAGGGCAGCAACAGGTATTCTTTGATTTTCAGGAAATGAACCAAGGTCCATGAAACATTCCTTTACTGTATCCATCTGTTCATTCAAGGTATCTTTGCTGCTTTGGAGAAAGCCAAAGAAATCAGTCTCTGAGTCAATAATAGTCGAATTTTCATACCAATTGCTTAGACTTTTATCCCAGGATTCTGTTGCTCGATCACCTAGTGATCTTCCGACCTCCTCAATGGCGAGTGGAAACCCCCTGCAGCGCTCAACTACCTGCAATAAAAATTTCAATTGAAGTCGGTTATTATTTAGTTTGCAGATTCAAAAATGATTTCTCTAAATGTTCTCAATGGTGTTTCATGGAAGAGTAAGACATTGGTTTAACTGTAATTTAGTTTTAGCTCATGAGCTTTTGACCAAAAGAAAAATAGTTTTAGTTTATAAGCAAGGTAAGCATATATGATTGCAACCTGATAAGATAAAACGAATATGTACACTGTTGGAATAGAATGGTTGGCATCAAAATTACCTTTCTAGCAAAATCATCTGTAAAACAAGCGGGCTTATATCTGGATGCTGAATGTTGAAGAAGAATGATTGCGTTGTATTCATCCAATGGTTCAAAATAATATCGGCTAGAAAATCCTGGAAAATTGTAAATTGATGTCACCAAAATCTTGCAATTCGACATTTTGCATTCATTGAACTTCTTAAGAAGGAATTCCGATCCAGGCCAAACATCAT
This sequence comes from Rosa chinensis, assembly GCF_002994745.2. Taxonomy (NCBI): domain Eukaryota; kingdom Viridiplantae; phylum Streptophyta; class Magnoliopsida; order Rosales; family Rosaceae; genus Rosa; species Rosa chinensis. The sequence continues at coordinate 14,993,659 of NC_037088.1, read as the reverse complement.
CCAAGACTAACAGTATAGGATTTTGTCCTGCTTTATTCAGAAATTGTTGCAGCCACTCAACTGCAATTACTGTGTCATCTATGTTGTCTGGTGACTCGGTTTTCTTGTACTTATTTAGTTTTCTTACAATCCTTCTTACAATATCTCCACAGCTGAGCTGTTTCGAAACATGGACAAGGAAGATATTGTCCTTGAATGTACCTGTCCACATACAAATGATACAATACAAGAAATCTGTCACTGGATGGTCATTGAAAATTTTCTACAATTAATGGTGAAGTCACAAGTTCATTATATATCTTAAGCCTTAAACAAATGATACAATTTATTTTTGTAACTATTGAAAGATACGATCAAGGAAAAACATATCTTTGAAAGCACTCTCCTTCTGCCCAACTAGAAAGCTTGATTGAAATTTTGAATCCAATGAGACACGTTATTGTACAGCCAATGAGAGTATATCTATTCAAAAAGATGCAATGATGTTAAAAAAAGATAGTACCTTTGACATCCTTATCTTCACAAAAGTGTTTTGCCAAAGTGGTTTTCCCGGATCCTTGAAGACCAGTCAGAACCAACATTTGGAACCCATTTTTGAGAAGATCTGTCTTCAATTCCTCCATAGGTTTATCAAATCCAACGGGAAGTGTGGAAGCTTTGACTTCATCCCAATTAATTGGAGGCAAGTCATCCTTTGAAGGCACATTGACCATACTCCACTCGACCAACCCTCTGAACTGCTTCTGTTCTTTCTCCGATCGTTCAATCTGGTCGTAGTTTTTCCGGATCAAAAGCAAGCTCTCCTCCTCACCCTGTAGCAATTCTTCCAGTAGGCCGCCATGTTTCTCCGTCCCAAGCAAAATCTCCTTCACATCATTTGCCATTTCATCTACTTTTTTGGAGGTTTCCTTTGTCAAAAGTAAGTTCAACATTACGTTCCTCGTTTCCTCTACCTTGAGTTCCTGTAACAGACTTTTGAGGAACTCATCCAATTTCTCAAGTTTTTTCTTGTATTTTATCCGTTTGAGGAAGTCGACCTTGGAGCACTTGACGCACTTGCGGACAAGAACTAGGCCCTCCAGGATTTCATCTTGTAACTTATCTAGTGCCTGGCTTTTCAGTTCCAAACCCATGTTTAGACCTACCATCTCTTCGATCAATGGTTTCAAAGAGACTAGAGTGGATTCGATCTGTCCTAGGATGGGTTGAAACTTCATGGATTTGGCAAGTTCCACAGCGACCTTAAACAGCTGTACAAATACTACTCCAATAAACTCCATTCTTGAATATCTATAAGAAAACCCGATACTGAAATCAGAGATTTTTTCTCTTGTTTTCAATTTAAACTTCAGACAACATTACTTGAAAAATATGAAGTAAGGAAGACGGTAAAAGAAATTTAAAAACCAAACCTAAAATACTTTTATATGGTAGATCTGGTATAGATCTGGATTTTGTTGAAAAACACAAAGGTGACGATAGTTGAGACTTGAGAGGAAGACAGAGATGAGAAGTACAAAATGAGATGCCCGTATGGAGTAGAAACTCTCTTATATAGATTACTAGCAGGTGCCCACACTCTGTGTGTGGGTGCTTTTTTTTTTTGGGTAAGGAAGTGGGTAGTTTTTTAACCAAAGCAGTTTTCTACGACAATAATTACTATTTATTTTATTTTAAAGAATTTAATTTTTTTTTATTTTTTTAATTTGACATTATTATCCATGTTGGTTATTTCAGTTTATAAAGTTTTTTAATATTAGAGGGTTATAATCGTCAAATTATTCAATTTTGGAGAGCAAGCTCTATTCACTTAATAATAGTATAGATGAGATCGGAGAGATCTTATCTCATTTGACTAATTACAAGAATGTCTATTAATATATAACTATTTACAACATATTCAATTAAATCATTTAAATTTTTTAATTAAAAATGCCACCTCATTTATAGTTCAACTAAAATTACACAAAATGACCAACTCTTATGGAACTGACAAAAGAGCATCTTCTAAGCAATTCAAACATTTCTAAAGACCAATAAAGCACTTCCAACACTGTCTACAATACCCAGGGGAATTAAATGACATCGATGCTGCAGCTACTGTTGGCAACAATTCTGAAATCCTGAGAACCTGATGACTCCCTTCCTTTAGAGTCACAAGCAATAATTCTGTCTCCCAAGCCTGAAAACTTACAAATTTCTCTCTAGTAAATAAAGAAATTCTATCAAAATAAAAACAAAAATAAATACCCAAGCATGTAGCCCTAACCCAAAATGTGGAACCCAAGCCCAACAGACTCCAACCCATGAATTTGGTAACCCTAGCCCAAACCAAGGCCCAACTGTAACCACCTTCAAACCTATACAATCCACTGCCCTCCAACAGACCACCCTTTAGAATATATTCCGGTCGGCAGTACCATTCGATACATCATTTGGTCGGCAGTACCCTTTAGATGGCATGCGATAGTTAGTCGGCAGTACATTCTAACTATCTATAGTTAGTTGGTAGTTAATTTCTAATAAATTGATTTTTTTCAAAAACGACATTTTATTATCCTGTATCCCCTATATATCCTCGATATTTCCGATATCTCCCTTTTTACCGATATTTAAAACCTTGCTCCACCGACTGCCGCCTTGAATAAGACATCACCAACATCCATCCTAGAATCCATATTCTAATTTGGTATTATGTAATGTCAGTTTGCCAAGTTCTGCCAATCATTTTCTATTCACACTATCATGCGTTCACGCATTACAGCATGGTCAATCACAGAATCAAACATAGACAATTTCCAAATAAACTCAAAAGTCTCCTTCACACTATCAACTATTATATTATTATACATATATAAGTTGGATGCACTGTTCATATAACAGTGAAGTGATGGTTTTGCCCTTGAATTTTGACTGAAATTACAGTTCTGACTTTTTATTTTTATTAAAATTTTTTTTTAAGAGAGAACAATTTTGTTTTGTATTTCTTAATTTCTATAAATCATGTAAAAAGTTTATTATTGTTTGCATTTGTTGCTAATCTATTATTAACAACAAAATAAATCATATTCTAAATAGCGTCGATGTTTATTAGATTATGAATATTCATCTATTATATATGAAACTTGAAAAAAAAAAAAAAAAACCACAGCATCACGCAGATCAATTTGCTAGTAAGAAACTATGCATTCATTTTCCAAGAAAATATTCAGAAGTAAAAAGCTAGGACAGAGGAAATTATCTAGCACTTTCGGTGAATTATCTTTCAATCGTTCAAAAAGTAAGCGATTCAAAGGCCACCATTATTGCTTTCACCGACTGTTTAAAACAATAGAAAATTACATAGTAGCACATGACCAAAGATGTAAACACAGAAAACCTACATTCAAAAAGATTTATACAAATAAGGACATGAACCCAGGCCCAAAAGTCAAATAATGAAAGCCTGACTTCTAATTTTAATGAAAATGACCAAAATACTCACTTTGATGAGATATTTACACGTATGCCATTGACCCAATACCAACACCCCAAAACACGCCATTATCCACGCCCTCAAACTCCTCCTTCCTCTCTCAAACCCTTCGCTGCCTCACAGTCTCTCTTCTTCTCCCGCCACTGCTCATCTGCCGCCGCAGTTTCTTCCGTCGATATCGTCACTGCCAGTAGCACCGAATCCCCTGTGCACCACCCATGACTGGAGTGGGTGACCTTCGTCGACCGGTTGAAGACCAAGGGCTACTTCATCAAACCGCCGCCGGCTGCAGAGGATGGCGAGACTGACCGCGTTTATACTGACATGAATCAATTGAGGGATGCTCGCCTTAGCTTTGCTAGTGACTGGTTTGATATATTCAAGTAATATTCTTTATTTACTGCTCTGTTTGAATTATGAGTCTCATTTCAATTTGGGCATTTTATTTGATCAAATTCCAAGGCTTTCTGGATTATAGGCTAATATTTCAGATCAAATTAGCTTAATTAAACTTAATGGTCTAAGAACACTACCGTATACTATTGAGTTTTGAGTGGATTCTATAACAACAATTAACTATGAGTTTTTGAGTGGATTTTTATAGCTAAATTGTTGATGCAGGTGGGGTTGTCTGTTAGTGGGGTGCTACTGCTGGCGTTTTTGTGGATGTTGAAGGCAGTTCTTGAGGTAATGTATACAATTTTTGGTGTATTTTGTTGTTAAGATGCTTTGATTGAGTTCACAAGACCTTGTGATGCAGGAACATCTGTATAGTCAGAACATGAACTTAGTGAACCATTACTTTAAGGAGCTGCATATTTGAAGTAGGGGACATCTTTTGAATAGGAATAAAACTCTCTTTATAGGCCTTCTCAACTAAGGTTAACCTCACTTAAAATATAAGGCTTGAGTTAATAGCAAACTTAATTAACTAAGAGACAAAAGCATGAAGTAGTGGATAGGAATCTGTTATAGTTAACAAACTACAACATGAAGTAGTAGATGATTTCTTACCAGAGGACTTGTGTATGTCATCAAATGACCCTCCCTATTTAATTGCTTGAAACGTACATGTGACTATCTTCAGATATTTAATGCCCTATATTGAAACATTTGCAGGATGATCCTTGCTATGCTTATCCAGCCTATAAGTGCTATAGAACTGTTGAAAAGAACAAGCCAGAGAATGAACAACTTCACTTTTGGTGTCAGTATTGGTATAGTTATATGAACTGCTACTTTTGTCTGAAATAGTCTTTGATGGTTCCTAATTAATGTATCTTTTAATCTTTTTTTCTTCTTGAGTTGCAGGATTTTGGTGGCTGTTTTGACGGTATGTGAACAAGTTGGTGATACAAAAAGAAATTTTAGTAACCCGAGATTCAACCAGAGGCTTTAATTTCATTCATGGATTGATAGATCTAATTGCTCTTGCTACTGCTATTGCTACTACTCCTACTCATGCTCTTGCTACTGCTACTGCTACTACTAGTGAAAATGAAGCTGCTACTGAACCAAGAACATATTTAGCAACAAAGAAGAAAAAGAAGTTTGACGAAGAGATCTGAGATTCTCTCTCTTAGCAACGTGTAAAAGAAAGAGTATGAGTGCAGTAGCAGGATTGGATTAGTGCAGTAGCAGAACTGGATGAGTATGAGTGCAGTAGCAGGATTGGACGAGTGCAGTAGCAGAACTAGACGAGTATGAATGCAGTAGCAGGATTAGACGATGATAGTAGCAGGATTAGATGATGACGAGTGCAATAGCAAAACTGGACGAGTATGAGTGCAGTAGTAGGATTAGGCGATGACGAGTGCAGTAGTAGGATTAGGCGATGATGAGTGCAATACTTTAGGTTGATACATTATTAAAAAGAATAGTGATAAATGATAAGTAATTATAAATTGAATGGGGCAATTGTTTCAAAGTAATAATAATATATTGTCAATGAGATGTGCCCAAGACTTATTTTCTTGTGAAATTACATGAGTACAAGTGCAGCAGTAGAACTGGACGACACGAGTATAAGTGTAGTAGCACAACTGGACGAGTATGAGTGTAGTAGCAGGATTTGACGAGTGCAGTAGCAGGATTAGGCGATGACGAGTGCAGTAGCAGGAATAGGCGATGACGAGTGCAGTAGCAGAACACGAGTACAAGTGCAGTAGCGGAACACGAATACAAGTGCAGTAGCAGAACTGGACGAGTATGAGTGCAGTAGTAGGATTAGGTGATGACAAGTGCAGTAGCAGGATTTGACGAGTGTAGTAGCAGGATTAGGCGATGACGAGTGCAGTAGCAGAACACGAGTACAAGTGTAGCGAGTGCAGTAGCAAGATTAGGCAATGACAAGTGCAGTAGCAGGATTTGACGAGTGCAGTAGCAGAACTGGACGAGTATGAGTGCAGTAGCAGGATTAGGTGATGACAAGTGCAGTAGCAGGATTTGACGAGTGCAGTAGCAGGATTAGGCGATGACGAGTGTAGTAGCAGAACACGAGTACAAGTGCAGCGAGTGCAGTAGCAAGATTAAGCAATGACAAGTGCAGTAGCAGGATTGGACGAGTGCAGTAGCAGAACTGGACGAGTATGAGTACAGTAGCAGGATTAGGTGATGACAAGTGCAGTAGCAGGATTTGACGAGTGCAGTAGCAGGATTAGGCGATGACGAGTGCAGTAGCAGAACACGAGTACAAGTGCAGCGAGTGCAGTAGCAAGATTAGGCAATGACAAGTGCAGTAGCAGGATTTGACGAGTGCAGTAGCAGAACTGGACGAGTATGAGTGCAGTAGCAGGATTAGGTGATGACAAGTGCAGTAGCAGGATTAGGCGATGACGAGTGCAGTAGCAGAACACGAGTACAAGTGCAGTAGCAGGATTACGCGATGACGAGTGCATTACCGGAAGAGGGGATTTGTGTTGGGAAATGTACTAGTGAGACGAAGTTTAGAAAATTTTGGTACTTCAAAATTGTGGAAATTTCAATGGATATTTTGCTTAAATTAAAATTTAGAAAATTTGATGGAAGTTTTGATATATGTGGTAAATATTCGTATCTAAAACTAGTTTTGAAGATATTTTGGAGAGTTTAAAATATCGATAAAGCTAAGTTACGAAAAAAAATAACATAAAAAAAAAAAGTAATATAAAGTGATTATTCTAAAAAATAAAAAAAAAGTAACATAAAAGGAATTAGAAGTAAAAAATAAAATAAAAAAGTCAAAAAAAGTAGTTAATAGTAAAAAAATAAATTAATTCATGACATGTGGCAAGTGGAGAGCAGATTGTCCCTATTTGTAATATTTAACCTTATAAATGGATTAGAAGTCAAAAGAAGTAGTTAAGGGTAAAAAGGTAAATTAACTCATGACATGTGGCAAGTGGAGAGCAAAATGTCCTTATTTGTAAGATTTAGTCCTTATATGTTTAATTCAATCTTTAGATGATGTATTTGTTAAGTCATCTTTTGTCAATAACTTATATGTAATTTGTTATTAAAACAAAGCATGTCGTATGAAGTGACTCATCAAACTTAGCAAGGCACCTTACACACTATGACACTAATCAAGATAATGGAAGTTTGGTCCACTTCACTGGCTTGGCTATGATGCATAGTACAGCTTTCATGTGTCAGCTTTAATCTGTAACTTGGTCTCGGACCTCTTACCATTGACTCAGACTTTGAAACATTGCAGCTACAAAACATTTTGTTAAGACCTTCATTACAAACGGAACCTCCCTTAAACCCAAGTGTTTAGAACACATTCTAAAGTCTAAACTAGATTTTCAATTAAGTTGAATATTGGTATCATTTCCAACTCCCAAACAAGTTGAATGTGTTTTCAGGTCGCTTATATTTTGACCTTCCCTCAGAAACTTTCTTCATCTACTCTGAACAAACTTTGATCCTTCATCAGAATCAAACTAGATTAATAAGAAACCATACTGTTTACATATTTTTCAGGAAAGTATACAGCGGTAAAAAGCAAAAAGCAGAAAGGAAAATTTCCCATCACTTTCGGCGAAATATCTTTCAAGTTTCAATCATGCAAGTCACCAAGTTAAAAAGCAAGAAGCCGAAAGGAAAATTTCCCATCACTTTCAGAGTTAAAAAGCAAAAAGCTAAAAGGAAGTTAAAAAGCAAAAAGCAGAAAGGAATATTTCCCATCACTTTCAGATTTAAAAAGCTAAAAGGAAGTTAAAAAGCCAAAAAGCTGAAAGGAATATTTCCCATCACTTTCGGCGAAATATTTTTCAATCATGCAAGTGACCATTATTGACTAAAGTACTGTGACTTGCAAAAATGGGTCCCTAATTTCCTCCTTCCAGATGGCTTTGACCAACTTCGATAAATGAAGCGTGCTGTACGTGTATGGTTAACAGAACTGTAGAGATGATATGATGGATGATAATGTGCTTTCTGTGGTTCTATCCCGCTGGGGATTCGGCTGTCATGCAGATGCATATAGTATGCAGATCAATTGTAGACCATTCATTACAATCCTCTTTTGATCCTGCGGTTCAAAATTCATCTCATCCTTAACTTGTAACATTCAAGCTGCGTTGCACTGTTACACTGTTCGTCCCGCATTGTCACTTCTCCCTCCTCCTCCTCCTACAGTCGTGCAACCCTCTTCATCAGTTATCAAGAAGGATCGAGAGAGAGAGAGAGAGAGAGAGAGATCCGTTGTCGTCGCCGCGTGAATCCAATTGAATCCGGTAATTCTCACCCCTAATTTTCAGGTGATATTCAGAGGCTTTGCGTCTTTGTTCCGTAGAAGTACAGAGAAGGTGAGAGAGGGAAAGAACGATAGGGAGAGAAGACCTATTTCGATTCGATTCGTTTCAACTTCCGCTAAGCTGCGCTCTCTTTGGTTATGTTTTCAGGTATTTTGATCCATTTCAATTCGATCACTTATCAAGAACGATCCACATGCAGAGGGATAGAGAGAAGAGAGAGAGAGAGAGAGAGTGAGAGCTCATACTCAGAAAAGGGGATTCTCACCTCCTCATCTCAGCACGAGGTTAGTTGTTTCTGAGCCGATTTGCTTTTTAATTTCTGATAGATTAGTTAGTTCTTTTTTTAATTTCTGTTTCTGAATTTGTGATTATGTTCCTAATTGCATTGAAACAAAGAGTATAGCTATTTCAAATACTATAGAAACTGATAGATTTGATAGATTTTATGTTTAGCTGTTTCAAATTGTTTTGGGTTTAGGACTTTGGGATCAGTTTGTATAGATTTGATCCGTTTACTTAGTTGTTTTTCAAAATAAATACAACATCCAACATGTTCTATGTACATTCAGAAATGGAAATCATATGAAAATACGGTTATGATTCAATGAGATTGTCGTCCCAGGTCCAAATAGAATAAAAATAAAGATTTTGATTCTAAGAGTGACCCCTGCATCAAGTATGGGAAGACCAAGTCTCTCTTCTTCCAATCTCCTATCTTTCTTTGATTTTCTTCTCTCATTTTTTATGATTATTACTATGTCTGTTTCTGTTAATGGTACATCCTACTATAAAAAGGTATAAGGGGAAGTCTATACTTTCATTTTGGTTGAAGCTGGATCGTGTATTACATCAAATTATGCTCAAATCTTTATGGTTGGCCATCAAATTACAGATTTTCTACCAACTAATTAAACCAAGGGTACTAATACAATTGAGTAAAGTCATCCTGTGAAAGCAGATTATCTTATAGGTTATATATTAGGCATGGTCTTGAATGCAGTCAATTTGAATGTTTTGTAACTACCCTACAATTATTTACTTTTCTCAATGAAAGAAAGTGCATGCATGCTGAAATTATAAGGAGGAATAGAAAAGCCAGAATTGGTAAAGCAAAATGCTCGCTTATGGATTTAAATAGAATAAAAAAAGTAATACATGGTTTAAGCATCTTCGTTGTAGGTGATCCAAGTCCTAGAGTGCTGGTTCAGCATCTGCCTATTTTTGGGTTTTCAAGTTCTCTTCTTTAATACCAATCCGTGACCCGTATTATGTTGGAACAATTCCATCTCCTAATGTCTCTTGACATTGTCTTTCATGGATATATATACTTCTGCCAACACACTCTTTGGTGGACTTTATTGATTTAAGGAGAGATTGCGCGATATTTTTGCCCCTACTTTACTATGGAAGGGGTAATGATGCACCATGCATTGTTTCCTATACAGGGATATTCCTTTTTCTCACCTCACTTCATCTTCCTTATTCAGTTATGCCCCTGTTGAGATCGTACCCTTTCTTAACATTCATTAGACCCCCTTCCCCTCCTCCTCCTGCTCTCCCCTCCCTCCCTCCCTCCCTCCCTCTTCTGAAATTGGCAAGGGTGACGGATACTCTTATTTGGAGGCTGATATCAATGTTTAGACATGTTCATGTACTTTTATCAATATTTGCAAACTCTGTTTGCCAGAAGTTTCAACCCGCTTTTGCCATAGATAACATATTAATTATGACTTTTGTATTCACAGTCACTTACAGTAGAAGAAGTGATCCATAATTTGACTTTCTTATATTGAGGAGCAATCACTTGGAAGATCCTCCAAACTGATCTTGCCGCAACTCATACTTCCTAAGACGTTTAGGACAAAAGCAGTCAGATGATGAACCCAGGAATTGGATCTAGAGGATAATTGTGAATTTAGCAATTGACTTGGAGAGGACTGAAGTATAAAATTCCCTAATAATCTGGTCAAGATGCCAGATTTTGGGCTGTATAAAAGAACCCTTTACCTATATAATGCATCAATATTTGTAACCGTTGTCTTATAATGCATGAATAATATACCTGCAGCATCGCGCGGGCATAATTGCTAGTGCACATCTACTCATAGGTTGTCTTTATGTGCTCATTTTCACTCGTACAATCCCGCGTCCAAAACACCCACTAGCAAATCAAGATCCCAAGCTCCTTGTGCTTACCAAGAAAAGATTTTCCTTTCCCAAGCTCTCAAATCCACGAATCAAACAATATCTTATGAAGACTTATGTTTACCGGGATAGCTTTTAATGAAGACCACTACAATGAGAACTTTATAAAGGTTTTCTATTTGACAGTTGTGAAACTCACTTTTTTATTACATTTTCGTAAATAAACTGTTATATATTTAGATATTAATCAGTAGATCATTTATAAAATTTTTCAACCAAATTAAAAATTATTAAGCCATCATAATTGTGGTGATTTATTATTTATGGACATGAAAAGGCTCATGCTGGTTTGAAAATTTTGATTCTTCCATTAATTTGATCTAGTTTGGTATGTTAACAGGTAGCAATTTGGAAGAAATTTTTTAAAAGTGATTTACTAATGCATACATAGACATCTATAAGTTGATTTGTCATAATGTAATCGAAAATTGAGTCTCACAATCGTTGATTAAAAAGTCATCATGAAGTGCTCATTTTAAAAATACTCATTAGAAGCTATTTACCTACTGTTTGGTTTAGTTAGGTAGTGGCAGACTTAATTGGCTTTTAAAGATTAAGACTGGATCGCTAATATAAAAGGCAGGTATAGCTCTTTTCTCTCCGAATTATACATATTCTTGCATGATAGAGAAACTTTAGTTTTCAGTCATGTATTGCTTGCTTTTAAGTCTCTTCTTGTTCGTTGTTCTGGGGATCTAATTTTGTGACCCTGTTTTCCTAATTTCCGTAATCAGCCAAAAGTCACAGACAACCCATATCTGGTTGTCTATAAGCAGTGTAGATAACCGCTTGTTCATCTCAAAAGCTATATATATAGCTAGTTTGGGCGTCTTGTCTATTCTGATCACCAATACAGAGGTAATGAGAGTCTATTGCTAAATTTTATATATATTATTTGAGTATTTTGTAAGCTATGCTGTCGATCTAAAAGTTTAATCGATTGAAATTAACAAGTACTAAGTCTTCTGGGTTTTGTGTTGGCTAATTTTGTTGTAAAGAAGCAAGAATGGCGGACCTTGTGGCAGGGGGTGCTATAGGAGTACCATTTATTGTGCTGTATGAAGTCATTAAAGAAGCGATGGTCAAGAGTACGATGTTTAAACCCCTGCTTGTGGAGCTGTATTCGATAATGAACCATTTGGAACCACTGGTGGAGGAGGTAGGTAAGTATGGTAGAGAGTTAAATCGTCGAGAGAATGAGCTTAAAGACTTCAAAACACAAATGGAGAAGGGCATCGAGCTTATTCACAAGTGCTCAAATCCTAATCGGTTGCAAATCTACAAAAAGTATAGATACAGCAAAGAACTTCTTGAATTAAAGAACTTTCTTCAGAATCTGCTATCTATTCTGTCAGTGCAACAAGCAAGGGATGTGAAGGAGAAGTACTTGGTTGCAATGAAAGACGAGATGAATATTATGAAGGACTCCTTGGATGAGCTCAGAAATATAGAGGTAAAGCACCAAACAGACTTTGAAGTACCTGAGCTTCCTGCGTTGACAGTTGGATTTGATCTGCCTCTCAGAGAATTAAAGAAGAAGCTTCTTAAGAATGATAAAGTGTCAATGCTTGTGCTCACTGCTCCAGGAGGATGTGGAAAAACCACATTGGCAACTATGTTTTGTCAAGATGAGCAAGTCAAAGGTACTATATCTGTTTTAGTTTTTTTTTAAATATCGTAAAGTGTTGCATTGGTTGTTAAATATATTATTTCTGAAGTTGAAGCTTTTTCTGTGAGTGCTGAATTCAACACTAACTACACTAGAGAGTTCCTATATATAAATTCATGGCCAAGCTATTAATTTTGTAATCAGTTGTTTCCTAAACTAATATTATCTCTTTTTTGGATTCAAATATCTCTCAAACTTTTTTATCTGTTTACTGATTACTATTTTATTAGTTATACATAGGATTATTGAGAAACTTAATACAACTTAAATATTAGAATATGTTTAGTTTCTTAAGAAATTTGCTTGTTCATTTCTTAATCTTTGTATATGCTATAACACAAGACATAATGTCTTATTTTTGTTGGAGCCCAATTACTATGCATATGCTAGGACTGCAATCAGGATCAAATCCATCAAAAAAAGAAAAAAAGAAATTCTCATTTGACCTCTCTTATTTTTGAATTTTCAAAGTATCTATTTATCATAATATAAAAATTACTATTATAGACAACAAATCATAGGCAAAAAATTATATCTCTACACTCCTAATTTATAAATGACATAAACCTATTTTCATATATAATTAAGGGCTAAATACTGATTACTACCTTGTTGTTTAGGTCAAAAATCAATTCAGTTTCTGAACTTCTAATTTAATCAAAAACACCCTGGCATTTTCAATTTTGATCTAATAGGTCAAATCCGTTAGTCTTCGGTTAAGTGAGCCTGTTAACTCGCTGACGTGGCTCATGTGGGGCTTATGTTTTAAGATGTGGTGTTGAGGTGGCGTGCATAGTCAGCTTAGGAGTACTCCCACTATTAGAAATCTATCAATTCAATTGTTTTTCAACAAATAATCTAACCATAACTTGAATCCACAACCTCTTACATACTAGTCACACAACCTCCATGTAAACTCTTAAGCTGACTAGGCATGCCACCTCATCGTCGTGTCATAAAATATGGGCCCCACATGAGCCATGTCAACAAGTTAACGGACTCAATTAACAGAAGACTAATGAATTAGACCTATTAGATCAAAAGTAAAAGTACAAGGATGTTTTTGATGAAATAAGAAGTCCAGGGACTGAATTGATTTTGGACCCAAACAATAAGGTAGTAACCAGTATTTAACCCTATAATTAATGCGACTATCACTTTTCAAATTTTAGTCAGAATACTCAATTTCAGCATTCTCTATAAATAGAACACCGAGTCATTGACCAATGCAGGATGCAATCAACCCAAGAAAAACTATACTAAGTATTTATTCACGTGAATGTAATTGAATAAATATGCATTTTGATTTACGCTCTGGGCACATAAAGAAAAAACACTACCTTCATAAAAAAGCTTGCATGTGTGAAAACGAAATCACCTTAAGAATTTTGCATTAGGAAGACCTTGAACTGGATTTACTGGTAATTAATAGTTTTGCATCAGAAATCAAAAGTCATGGAGGTTCAACAAAAATGGAGGACAGGCTCAAAAAAAAAAAAAAATTATTATTAAAGAAAAATTAATAAATGAAGTTACTCGTGACTCGTGAGTAAATTCACCTCAAGTTTTTATGTATTTCAAAGTTTCTCTTTTTATATATGTAAACTATAAGAATAAGCAGGCTATAATTTAAGAAATATCTAATGAGTAAATTTGTATAATAGGTCTTAAGAGAAAATTTTGAAGTCCGAGTAGTAACTCTAAAAAAAAAAAATAGATTCGATCAATTTACTCATATCTAATGTGACCTCAATTCACAGTATTATGATTGTGTATGTCTTTTCATTTGCATGCATAGTAGATCAGATTTCTTTTTTTCTTTTTTCTGTTTTAGTGAAAATGAAAATGTGGCAAGTCCAAAAGAAAATTCCACAATATGTTTATATGACATATATAATTATGTATACCATTCAACTTACTTGCATAATATTTTTTCCTTTCTTTTCTTTATTGATACATCCAAATCTGCTCAATTGACCTCACTCTATTATGAATTATTAAATTATATATATAACCTGCTATAAAATAACTATTATAGAGCCCAGTACCATTTGGTCTAGTGACATAATTTCCCCTTCGTATGTGGGAGGTTGTGAGTTCGACTCACAGAAGACTAGTTGTAGCATTTGAGTTGTTTATCTGATAAAAAAAAAGACTATTATGGACAATAATTATATCTGAAAAATATATATTTTTTATTTTCTCTAGATTTTCCAATTCAATAATATTAGATTGCATTCTTTATTATTTTCCTTATCTATTTTCATTTTTCAATTTTACTACATACTCATTAAAGCATTAATACATATTTAATAAGAATTAAAACTATGATTAAGATCATGTGACATAAAATCATGCATATTGGTGAAGGAGAAGAAAATAAATTCTATTATGACCTAAATCTAAGTCTATCCATTATATTTGTAAAAAAAAAAAATTAATAATAATAAAAATAAAAAGATGGAGCAATTAGAAAAAAAATTAAAAAAATATTTAAATAATTAATCATGAGGTACAGAAAATAGAGAAAATTAAGAAAAAATTATTAATCTTTGTCTTTTTTTTTACACAGCTAAAAGAGAAGAAAAAAAAGTTTTTTTTTTTTTTAAAAAAACCACAGAATAGTTCATGTTATTTTCTTGTTGATTAGAAATTAATTTTTAAAACTCAATACCTTGTGTTTGTTTTGTTTTTTATTGGATAAGAGATTTATATTGTCTGATTAAGGAATGAACATGTAATAAAGATTTATAGAGTAATTAAATTATTGAAAGACTAAGTGTTTTTTTTTTTAAATAATAATTTGTTTGCAAATTATATGAGTGAGGTTATTTAAGGAACTATAGTGAGGTTTAATGAGTAAATTTAATACTTGAAAATTTGATAGGAGGTGTAAAAAGCATAGGAGGTCAAGTGAGTAAATTTGGAGGTTACAATAGAAAAACTCTTTCTTTATTCTCTTCACTTGGAGAACTTTAATTTGAATTCAAAAACAAATGAACAATCTTATTTCTATTCTGTTATAAAATAATAATAATAAATTTAAAAAAAAATCTAATTTGCTCAACAGTTTTAATTGATCCTCTCAATGACACCTTTATTCCATTTTGATAGATATATTCAAGGACAATATCTTCTTTTTCACTGTTTCAAAGATGTTGAACTTCAACCTCATTGTACAACGACTACAGCAACGCAATGCTACCGAAGTACCTACTTTCCAAGACGAAGCAACTGCCCTCAAGTGGCTGCATAAATTTCTGGAGGAAGGACAGACACCTATGCTGTTGGTCCTGGATGACGTTTGGCCGGAATCAAGATCTCTTCTTGAAAAGTTTGATGAAGTGAAGGTGCCAAATTTTAAGATTTTGGTGACATCAAGATCACATTTTCCAGGATATGGTTCTCTACATCGTCTAAATTATTTATTGGATGAGGAAGATGCAATGAATCTTTTTCGCCATTCAGCCTCCCTGGGAGATGAAAGCTCCAATGTTCGATGGAACAGTCTTGCTGCAAAGGTGGTTTCTTAGTCTGGAACACTATATATTCTTAATTATGCCTCACTTAAAGGGGAACATAGAAAAAATTATATTTCACTCTTACACAAAGCATCCACATACACAAGTGACATCACCATATCGACCTCCAAATACTCTTACATTTATGCTTTACCTTACTCATGAAAACAATAGTGGACAGTAAGTTTTAACTAGTTCTTCATGAAATTGAGTTGTTTTACCCAAAATTTAAACGTTTGGTCTGCAACTCATATGATTGACCACATTTAGGACAACTCAACTGCAGATAGTAAAGCACTGTAAGGGACATCCACTAGTTCTTCATGAAATTGAGTTGTTTTACCCAAAATTAAACGTTTGGTCTGCAACTCAAATGATTGACCACATTTAGGACAACTCAACTGCAGATAGTAAAGCACTGTAAGGGACATCCACTTGCCATTAAAGTGGTTGGAAGATCACTTCGTGGAAAATCGTTTGAGTTCTGGCTTAAAAGTGCAGAGCAGTTGTCTCAAGGTGATTCTGAAATTGAAGTGCTTCTTGTGCTTCACCGTAGCTTGGATGCTTTGGATGAAAACGAAGCTCTCATCAAGGAATGTTTTGTAGACCTTGGTTCATTTCCTGAAGACCAAAAAATCCCAGTTGCTGCCCTCATTGATATGTGGGCAGAGTTATATGAAGAGCTAGATAAAGATTTTTTGGCCTTGGAGATTCTGCAAAAGCTTGCCACTCGAAGCCTGGCTGATCTTGTAGTCAGTAGGTATGCGGCCATCTTTATTTCTCATATGATTATTCTGACTCAAATTTTTTCCTATATTAATATGTAGATGCTAATTGTACACGTTGCTAGTGGATCCTGTTTGTTGAAGAGATGTCTTATGAGTGAATGGGTGATTAATTTAGTTTTGATCATAACCAGGAACGAGAATGCGGAGGATGATGGCTACTACAGTGAACATTTTGTGACCCAACATGATCTTCTTAGAGAGCTGGCTATCTACCAAACAAAACTAGACCCAAATAGAAAAAGACTGGATGATGGCTACTACAGTGAACATTTTGTGACCCAACATGATCTTCTTAGAGAGCTGGCTATCTACCAAACAAAACTAGACCCAAATAGAAAAAGACTGTTTATTGGAAGCAGCAGAGACAATCTGCCCAAGTCCTTGACAGAACAGAAGCATCGACCTATCAAGCCTCGCCTAGTATCTATCTCTTCTGGTTGTTCCATCTCACTAAGCAAATACATATACATGCCTACACAGTTGCGCGCACATGCGCCTCATACTCGATCGGGCACACATACATGCATAGACTTGAAATTTGAATAATACTGTCCTATTCATTTTGTCCTTATACTGACATCATATGATGATGTTTGCAGATGGGATGTTCTCAACAATTTGGCATAACATTGAACTAGCTGAGGTTGAGGTTCTAGTTTTGAATTTCAACAGAGAGAACTATGCTTTGCCCGAATTTGTGGAGAAAATGGAGAACCTGAAGGTTCTAATAGTCAGAAATCATGGTTCCTTGCCTGCTGAATTGAGTAATTTTCACCTACTGGATTCTTTACCAAATCTGAAGAGAATCAGACTAGAGAACGTTTCAATTCCTTCCATAACCAAGCATCCCATACAGTTGAAGAGTCTAAAGAAGATCTCTTTATTCATGTGTAGCATTGGTCAAGCTTTCAGCAATTGTTCCTTCCAAATTTCAGATGCATTTCCATATTTAGAGGAAATGAATATTGACTACAGCAAGGATTTGTTGGAATTGCCTGACGAGCTCTGCAATCTGATTTGGCTGAAAAAGCTCAGTATCACAAACTGTCATAAGCTATCCGTCTTGCCTTATGAGATTGGAGGGCTGATTAACTTAGAAGTTTTGAGGCTAAGGGCTTGTACAAACTTGGAAATACTTCCAAGATCTATCAAACACCTGAAGAAGCTAAATGTTCTTGACATAGCTAACTGTGTCAGCATTGTGGAGTTGTCTGAAGACATTGGCGAACTAAGCAGTTTAAGAAAGATCAACATGAGACAGTGCTCTAGATTGCAAGAGCTACCACTATCAGTTTGGGATCTTAAGCAACTAGAGAAAGTGATATGTGATGAGGACGTACGAGGGTTGTGGGAACCCTTCCTACCCAGACTCCCCAACGTAAGGGTGGTGATCATGAAAGAAAAATTTACCCTAGATTGGCTCCAAAATCCCACGGTACCTGTACGTCCAGCTGTTCCTGAACGCCCAACTATTCCTGAACGCCAGGCTGTTCCTGAACGCCCACCAGTTCTTGAAGGTCCACCAGTTCCTGTTGGGTTGGATTTGCCTTTAAAGGATTTGAAGAAATTTTTTCTTAAGGAAGGTAAGTCAAGGCTCGTGCTTATTGCTAATGGAGGACTGGGGAAAACTACGTTGGCGAGAAAGTTTTTTGAAGATCAGGACGTCAAAGGTACGTATATACTAATTAAGTAATTATCTAGGATATGTTTTCCCAAGAAACTTGCTTCACTCAATTTTTAGTCCCTTGCATATGTTGAAACCACAACTGAGATCGAGACATTGATATGTATTACTTCACCATTTTGTATGTGTCCTTTGTATTTATAGAGTTTGTGTCTGAAATTCTCTGCTGGACACTGTAGTAGGATTCTATTGACTTTCCATTGACGGCTTTGCTATTTTTATTGTATTTGGATAGGTATATTCAAGAAGAATATGTTCTTTGTTGTTGCTTCAAGTAAGCCCAGTTTGGAAGCTATTGTCCGAGAATTATATCGACAAAAGCAAGAACAAGCAGTACCGAAGAAGATTCGCGACTATAAAGTTGCAGTTCAATTGCTGGAAGACCTTCTAGAGGAAGCGGGAGAAGACCCTTTGCTGTTGGTACTGGATGATGTTTGGTCTCCCAAACTTCTTGATCTATTTAACAATTTCAAAATGCCAAATTACAAGTTTCTGGTGACATCAAGATCTCAATTTGAAAATTTTGGTGAAACATATCCTTTAGAGCCTTTGAATCGTGAACATACAATGGTACTTTTTCGTGATTTAGCCCACTTGGGAGAGAAGATTTCTCTTTTAGAAGAAGTTCAAGAAAAGGTACTCTTAGTGTCTAATGCAAAATTTATATGCTTATTTATAGAGTTGCTCACCTAATAGACAGTTTTTAAGAGATTATAAATGATAAGTAAATCTGACAACTAAGTGTAAATACAGAGTTTTAAGTTGTCATGACTTCAACATTTAAATTTTATACATGCGACTCAGATTTGCTTGTCTCTCAAGAGTCTTATAAACTTGTTCCTTAGATGATGAGAACTAATATCTTTATAACTTACATGAAGAAATGAAATTTGGTTAGCTCATTTACACAAATAAGCATCCATATATACTTTAGTGATGCAAATTATGGATATATACATCATTTCTTTCTTGACCTATAAATCAAAATTAATGGGGCAAGGGACGCTGAAAATTATTTGACCGCTTTCTCATCTTCATGAGTCATCTCCAATGCAATTATACAAACTCAAATATTTGGGTCCCAACACTTCAAACAGTTCTTAATTGATTATTTGGGACAATTTATGAATTGCAGATTTGGAAGATATGCAAGGGCTATCCACTTATCATTAAAGTATTTGCAACATCAATTTGCAAACAGCCTATGGAGAATTGGCAAAAATTTGTAATGAAAATGTCTGGAGCTTCTGTTTTGGATTCTGAGACTGAAGTGCTCATCTGCCTCCAAAGAAGCTTAGATCCTCTGGATAAAATCACCAGGCAATGTTTCATGGACCTTGGTTCATTCCCTGAAGACGAAAAAATCTCTGCTGCTGCCCTTATTGATATGTGGTCAGAGCTCTATCCTGAGCTAATTGAGGATACTTGCATTGAGAACCTCTACAAGCTGAGGAGCCGGAGTCTGGTTGATCTTCAAGTCACAGGGTATGATGGTGTTCTAGTTTACTCTTGTTTGATAATATCTCTCTTGAGTACTGTAGCTACATTTTGCTTCATATTCATGCATAATATCTGACGTAATATTGGTGCTCAAGAAATCTCTGCTAAACAACTTGGTTTGGTCATATTCAGAAAGGAGAGGATACAACGGGATGGCTACTACACTGAACACTTTGTCATCCAGCATGACGTGCTTAGACAACTGGCGATCTTCGAAGCGAGACTAGAACCAATTGAACAGAGACAAAGACTGAATATTACAGACACATCTAGCAATCTACCCATTGGCCAAGAAAAAGAAGAAGAACCAAATTCAACTCTTCAGCCCATCAAGACTCGCCTATTATCTATCTCTTCTGGTAGTTCCCTCTCTCTCTCTCATGCTCTTTCACACACACCAAGTCTTGAATAGCATTTTTCACATTCAATTTCTCCCTCACTGGATCTGATGTAAATGAAAACACAAACACAGCAACTAAGTGTGGAAGTGAACACTTAGAGCTAGGTGAGATTACTCCAAACACCGTTGGAGCCTAGATTTCTAAGGGAAACCTGGGAAAAGCCTTGAAATATTTCAATATGGGAATACTTTGAATAATACTTCAGAACTGACTTTTTACAGGCCTGGGCTAAACCCCTATTTAAAATACTACCAGACATTCCCTAGACCTTTCTAGACATTCCATGCACCTGTCTAGAGCCCACAAAGAACATTAAAGACTCCTAATTCCCAGATTACATTAAATGCTAAGACTGCTATCAGATAACTACCCCCTTAGACTCCCTAAACAACATTTAATAAAGACATTAAAGTAAACAGACAACTTCCAAGAACTACATATAAAATTACTTGCATCAGGATCTCATCATATAAAACGTTATTTGCAGATGGTGTGTTCTCAACGAAATGGAATACTGTACAATTACCAGAAATTGAGGTGCTCCTTCTGAATATTAAGTCGAGTCGTAACTATGCGTTACCTCAATTTCTGGAGAGAACATCCAGATTAAAGGTTCTAATAGTCACAAAGTATGGTCGTGATTCTGCTGAGTTGAGTAATTTTCAACTACTGGGTTTGTTACCAAATCTGAAGAGAATCAGATTAGAGACTATTTTAACTCCTTCCATAACCAAGAACCTCACTCAACTGAAGAGTCTTGAGAAGATAACTTTGTCCTGGTGCGACGATATTGATAAAGCTTTCAGCAGCTCTTCCATCCAAATTCCACATGCATTTCCGAAGCTAGTGGAATTAAACATCGACAATTGCAACGATTTAGTGAAATTGCCTGCCGAACTCTGTGATCTTGTTTCTCTAAAGAAACTCAGTGTTACCGAGTGTTATAATCTGGTTACCATACCAGAAGCAATTGGAAAGTTGGTCAAATTAGAATTGCTGAGGCTAAGACGCTGTACGGAGTTGCAACAGCTTCCAGAATCGCTTCACAGCCTCCCAGAGCTGAACTTCCTTGACATAGCTGATTGCGTCAGCATGAAGAAGTTGCCTCAGAACATCGGAGCACTGAGCAGTTTAGAAAAGCTTGACATGAGAAAATGCTCTGGACTGGAAAAGCTTCCTTCATCAGTTATAAATCTTCGTAAGTTACGGGAAGTGATATGCGATGAAGAGAAAAAAAAGTTATGGGGACGCTATTTGGACTTTATGGAAAACCTAAGGAAGGTGGGTCCAGTGGAGTTCTAAGTCGGATCGGGGCTCATGTTCTTCAGGTTGATGAGGTTGTGTCTATTTTGCCTTGCATTCGAGTGTACGATCGATGTCCTTACCAAAAAAAAAATGTATAAGCTCGATGTGTAACTTTTTTTTTCTTATGTTGTAATTTTGCTTTGTACGTTTTTGAGTTTGGTGATTGTCTTTTTTTTTTTTTTTTGTAATGTTATAAACAAATAACCTTGGAATCTTGTGAATTTTCAGGGAATGCTTTATCGTCAGAGAATATTCTTTTGTAAGCGCTTACCTATTGAGCGTGAATATGAAGAAATGTCAGTAATCAAAGTGTCGAACATGACAAAGTTTGATGATCATTGATAAAGTAATCTGGGGTTCACATCCAAAACCAATTGGCAATGGATGGAGTGGCCCAAACCCTTATAAACCCATAGACAAGGTCCCATTTTTCCCATGTGGGATGTATATATTCTCAACACGCCCCCGCACGTGTGGCGAATTTTCAAGCCATACACGTGGACAACTTTTGGGTGACGTGGAGCCCGTGTGGCCGTTAGGCATGCACACGTGGGTAACCTGGCTCTGATACCATGATAAAGTAACCTGGGGTTCACCTCCAAAACCAATTAGCAATGGATGGAGTGGCTCAAACCCTTATAAATCCATAGGCAAGGTCCCATTTTTCCTATGTGGAATGTATATATTCTCAACACATTTGTGATATTTGCCCTATAAAATATATGGAAGATTGGAGGTAAAAGTGTAAATGTGTATCTAGTGTGACCGCAGATAAATATCTTATCTACATGTGAGAGGTGTGTGGTACAGATTACATTTTTTTATTAGTTTTTTAGTTCTTATATATTCATTTGTATTATTTGTGTTCAATAATATGGGTAAAGCAGCAAATGAAGATAATATGGCAGCCAAAAGAAAATAATCGAATCAAAATCAATTCCGATGGTGCTTCCTTGCCAACATTGACAAAGGGAGAACTTAGTGGTGTTGTACGTGGCTCTCAAGGTCAGTTCATTGCTGCTTTTGCTCACTTCATTCAACAGGTTAGTTCTGCCAAACATGTGGAGCTATTAGCCATTAGGGAGGGTCTTGATCTGGCACAACAGATGCAAATGTCACAGGTTTCCATCGAATCTAATTGTCTTGCTGCAGTTCAACAGATTGCCCATTCCGGCTCGAGTTTCTCTGATTTTGGTAATATCATTGCTGACATTCAGGAGGACCTAAGAGGTCTACAAGGTGTCCAGATCATTCTCGCTCCTAGAACTTGCAACCAGGTTGCTCACAGACTAGCAAATATCGGCTTTGAATCCACTCAGAAAGAAGCTTGGTTCACTCAAGCTCCTAGTTGTATTAGTGACTTACTTCAACATGATTGTAACCAGCAGATCTAGTCTCTCCTTTTAATGAAATTTTCTTCATTTCAAAGATAAAAAATAAAAAATAATATGGGTAAAATATGGATAAAACATAAATAGCATAATAGTACTTGTATAATATTTTTGACTTCAAAAATACAAAAAAAATAACGAGTCGTATTTTTAAAATACAAAGTACGTAAATACATTTAATAAACAAAAACACGTACTGATATTTATTCGCATATTATATGACAAATTACTATAGTATGTGTTCCAAGTGATACGGAAATTTTGTGTTCCTTTGCTCCGTGATGATAGTCCTCCAATTCAATTTCACGTAATCTGGTGGTTCAAATGTCAGGGGCTTTAGATGTCACGCGAATAATTGGTCTTGGTCTTGTCTATGTAACATTGTCGTTACTAGTTCTCATATCTTTTATTTTCCAGTCAGTATGGTTCATACGCGTCGTAACTAAGCTAATATCAGACTGACAAATTGAGAAACAGAAAAGTACATACTTGACAGTAAAAAAACTAAACTGAACTAATCGACAATAAAAAAAGCTAAACTGAGCTGGTAATAAATGGAGAAAGAGGTTTTCTCTCCTGGTGATAAATTTCCGGCTGTAGGAGCTGCTTCCAAAAAGTTTGTCATATATCAACTCCAGTTTTGAACAAAATAGGCAAACGGCAACATACAATTGAAAATCAACAGGTGAAAAATCAAAATGGAACTACAGAGGCAAACCCAATCCACACCAGCAGCCAAAAAGGGAAGATTTCCAGAGCGTGAGCTTGGATTTTGAGCAACTAATGTAGATTATAAAGTTGCACAGGTCAGCTGTGTTTCCGACCATAAAGATCAAAGCTCCAGCAGTATATAGAGGGATATTCAAATGCTAAGAAGCACCGACCACCAGGATTCTGGATCTTTATCATTAGACTAAGATAGATTAAAGAGTTGCAAAGGCCAGCTGTGTTTTCGACCATGAGGATCAATTCCAGTAGTTTCTAGGGAAATGTCAATGTTACGATGTTGAGAAGCACGGGCAATACTTATACGCAACTGAATACTCGCAGCAGGACATACTTCAGTGCCAACTGCTGCTGATCTGTCCACCCAAGATTTTCCTGATGTCACAGCAATTGGTTCCTGGAATGTCAAAATTGTTTGCATCCAGTGTGTCTGAGGAGTATATGGGGACGTGGACAAAACAGCTGGCTTTTCCTTGCAGAACCTGCTGGTAAAACCAGTCTCAAACCACAAGACAATTCCGTAACACCAAGTAGTTTCAGATTTCAAGTCATTTGAGCCACTTGTTGCACCATCACAGTTTGGTTCCAACACAACACTTGCAGTAAAATCGACTTCATCTGGCTTCATAGTAACCAAGTCAAAGGTCTGCACAGCAAAAAAGAGGAAATCATTGTCTACCTGATCAGAGTCGGAGGTACATATATTGTCTAGCTCTCCGCACCACTTCAGCTTACAAGGAATTTCAATTGGACACAGATACAAGAAGTATGGAGGTTAAAATACAAAGTTCATAAGATCCTTCAAAGATGCTTCTAACATCAAATATCTTGGATAGGTTACAGGTAAATCTTGACACGGCTTTCATTTACCTTTGATATGCTGAGCCTTACTCTCATGCTGTAAGTTTGATATGTCTATTATCAAGGCTTGGGAGCTAGCCGCTGCCATATTAGGGTCTCTACTTTAAATAATTTATTGCTTGATCTTTTAATTTATCAAAGACATTCTGCAACTTTAATACAATTTAATTATGCAAACCAACTGAGTCAAGAACTTAGAATTGTAAATGATGTGAACCTAAATGAGTAAAGCTTCAACTTGAAAATTGGAATTGCAACTAGTAGTTTATCAGTTCTATAAATGTGGCCTTTAGATATGGAAGGTGAGATTCTCTTTCCAATATTGGTAGCTTAGTCATTGGCATTGGAACATAAGCTTCCCTTAGCAAAAGATGCCACCAGCCATGCAAAGGCATGGGGATACACAAGCTGAATGATAAACAGGAAAGAAAGATAAGCACAAAAAGAAACTGATTATCACAGACATACAAAAAATGGCTGATCCATCACATACTCGAGGTATTAAACCAATAGCAAATTTGAGACATGATGTACAAATTTCACAATTAGATAATAGCACAACACCAACCTGGAGAATAGCAGCACTGGTCACCAAACCATGATCTTCCACGACATCAACTATAGGGACTTTAGCAGCACCATCAACGAGCTCCTTCCCAACACAAGACATGTTGAAACCATACACATTTTCCCAAAATGGAAGACTCGTAGCACCTTTTCCAAATCCAGCAACAAACTAAGAAGAAAAGGAAATAACAAATTAGAAGGGAAAAGAAAAAAAAAAACAAAAAGGACCATGAGGACATCATTTGGAGAAGCGTGTAAAGAACTGTAGAATCTAGAGGTGAGAGGACTCACAATGGTTGCTGTGTCAGGGAGGATGGCGCCTCCAGGCTTCAACCACTTATCCCGTGCAAAGAGCACTGAACTGAGCATTGCCTCGTAAAGTAGGCAATACCCCATCCATTCACTCAGTAATACATCAACACTATGAGGTTGAATCACCATGGATTTATCAAGCTCCTCAACCATACCTTGAACCACTTCTATTACCCCAGTGCCATCGGTAGTACTGCCAACTGGACTCTTCCACAAAAGACCATTATCTTTTGCTATCTGCAATTAACAAAACCAATGAAGTAACTTGCAACAAATTCTTAGGATATGAAGGAACAGATTTAAGAAGAATAATGAGATAGTTTACCCGAGTTGCCACTGAAGCCATCTTTTTACTTGCTTCAACTGCAATTACCCTTGATGCCCCTGCTTGCGCTGCAAAGAGACTATTAGAAAAAAAAAAGAGAGATAAAATTAGATGTTGCTTAGTAACAGATCGTTTTCAAAATTGCACGAAATTAATATCTGTAGATTTTGTATTGTGTTCTGCTTCTGGACAACTTTTTTTTTTTTGGGGGGGGGGTTAAATATTTGTGGACCAGCTAACAATGCAAACATTTAAATGTCTCACTCACATTAAAGTGAACTCATAGATAAAATATAGTAGCAGTAGCACGTTAGCAGCCCAGATAATCACATGCCCATCAATGTGATATGATTAAAATTGAACAAAAGTATTCATACATATTGCCACATAGAATTCAAAAGTATGCTTAGAATACTATTCTTCTAAATTGGTTAACTGTCAGCTGCAAGAGCCAACTCAAGACAGGGCTCGGCAACCCCCATGGATTCCCTCAGCACATAAACATTAAGCATCTTGCAATGCAATGATTTGTCTTCCAAGTACGGGAAAAGGCCTTGATTGCCCATGGATCAATAGGTACCTTCCAACCCAAATTCCTTTTTCATGCTATCATTACTACCATGGTACTTTAACCAATCATGTTTTATTCACATGATTTCAACACAATGTGTGCACAAATTAGCACACTAGTCGCAAAGTAAACATTCCATGTTCAACAATCATGGTAATTTAGGATATTAAATCTACTACAAATGTTACAATGATACAGATAGTGAAAAGCAGAGTGTGTTTTCAATATACCATCGATGTTGAGAGTAAGGAAGGGGTGGATTGGCACTGATCAGCCCATAATAAATTAAAGAATCACAAAAATTACTGATAGGTGGTCTTACCTAAGTATGCCTGTGCCACAACCTACATCCATCACTATCGCACTCTTCAAGAGAGAGGGATTCTTTAAAATAGCTTGTCCATAAGCATCCATTCTTACCTGCATAACCACAGCAAAGAGGTCTAAATAATTCTTAAATACAAACAAAGTCAGCCATTTTCAGTTCAGACTTTCTTCTGTGATGAATAAAGTAATGTAACTGCATTTTCAATTCTGCAAGAACCTAATATTAAGTGTTTTTTATATACCTTATCACTGAGCATTTCTCTGTGAATGCCATATGAGCTGTAAGAGGCAAAGTAATCGTCATTGATATTCTTCATATCCTTTGAACCATGATTTGGAATATATGCTTTTATACTCTTCCCTTTTGTCATTCTATCAGCTGACCCAACATGCTCTCCTGAATTCACACCGTTGGCAGTCACCTTTCCAGATGAGCTAGCTGTGTTCAAGTAGCCATTCGATGGTGAATCAACATCCCTTCTCCCACTCTCACAAGAGTTGTCAGACTCACCAGCAATCTTTTCCACATGAATCTGATGATCAATGCAAATCTCTTCAAAATGCCGCAAATCACTCATAAGTTCGTCCTTGTCAACCGCTACAGCATAGTCATCGTCGCCTTCTTCATCTTCACCGAAACTAAACAAGACTGAATCATCTTGCAAAAAAGGCTTGAGATACTCATCGCTATTCCACATAGGTTTAATGTCTTTCAAATTGACTGTTTCATGTAAATGATTTTGTAAATCTTTGTTGGACTGACAGCTTAGCCCGCAACTCCAACATCTGTTTTCCGCAACCTGGTTACAAATGTGAATCAGCACATAATAAACTCTCAAAATTATCTTGCAACAGAAACACACTGCTATGCAAATTCACATCCAAATTCCCAATACAGAACACTATACTATCTTGCATCTGAAAAACAAAACAAAAAAATACATGCTGAAAGGGAGCATAACCTCATAAAAAGAATTAAATAATGAAGGAGTGACTGACCTGAGAGCGAAGGTAGTTAATAAGCTTGAAGGAGCTGTAGAAGCTTAAGCCCAGGGCTTTCCGAATGGCGGGAAAATCGAAATGGTGAGTGGCGCTGCAGTGGTCGAACAGTTCGTCGCAGGAACTGAACCTGGAGTGGCAGAAGAAGCAGAGAAAGTCTGAGTCCAAGTCGGAGCTCTCTTCTTCTTCTTCTTCTTCGGCGTTCCAATCGTCCCAGTCTTGGAGCTCCTCAACTTCGTCTTCGTCGTCTGTCAAGGTCGGGTCGTATTCCGTACGGTTCGCCATGACTGATTTGAGAGAGAGAGAGAGAGAGAGAGAGAGAGAGGTGAGAGATAGAAAGTTAGAAACGGCTTAAACCCTTCACAAACCCTACGAGTTTTTATTTAAAAATCCAGACGGTAAATACTTGCATTTTATTTTATTTTACTTTTTTACCTTTGACCAATTATGTAGTTACCGAGCTACAATAAATAACAGTTACCTTTGGCCAATTGTTTGGTTGCCGAGCTACTATCTTTGTCTCAAGCTATTGAGATTTTGTTAAAGTAAAATTGAGATTGGAATGGTCTACTCATTTCATTTCGTAGTCCCTTTATATAGGGATAGAGTTACAACGGAAACATTAATTACATTAAATACATTGAATGCTGATTGATCTATAATTGTGCTGATTGATGGTAATCACTGATTCCTTGATTCCCTCTCCGTCAGTTGCTTTGACGAAGGCACACAATATGTTTTTCCTTTAACACTCCCCCTTGTGCCAAGTCAAAGACGAAATGGTGCATGAGTTGTTGCCTCACTAAAAACCTTGCCAAGTAACAATAAAAACCCTATGGGACAAAAATAAAACTTGGTCGAAGGAAAAGAGCACAACGCACCTTTTACATTTGAGTATGACATGTGTGTGTTAGACTCCCCCTAACGTCTACACCTCCCCCTGATACTTACATTAATCTAGGGAGCTTGGAAAGTCTTCTCATTCCTATGTTTTTCACATGTTTCTCAAATGTGTCCTTAGGCAATGATTTGGTGAACAAATCTGCCACATTCTCCTCAGACCTTACTTGATTCATTTGAATCTTGAGGAGAGTCTGTTGTTGCTGATTGTAGGACAACTTTGGCGATATGTGTTTTGTGTTATCACCCTTAATATAACCTAGCTTCATCTGTTCGATGCAAGCTGCATTGTGTTCGTAAATGCAAGTAGGCTCTTCAGTGGTAGAACTCAAAACCACTAGTCCCTTGAATATGTGCAATGATAGTTCTTAACCATACACACTCAAGAATCGCCTCATGTAGAACAATGATCTCTGAGTGGTTCGAGGAGGTAGCCACAAAGGTTTGCTTGGTTGATCTCCAAGATATCGCTGTGTTCCCATTGGTAAATACATAACCAGTTTGGGAACGATATGTGGGTCAGATACGTATCCAGCATCAGCAAAACCGACCAAAACGTCATTTGGCGTTTTAGTGTAGTGAGTGGCGTTTTCGTCATCAACATTTCCTTTAGGGATTGCAGTTCCATCTGCGGTCCCTCTTGTCTCTCTGTAGGGAAAGAACAGTCCCAAGTCAATGGTTCCTTTTAGGTATCGAAAATGTTCTTGATACCATTCCAATGACGCTGCGTTAGCGCTGAGCTAAATCTAGCTAACAAGTTCACTGAGAATGCAATGTCAGGTCGAGTAAATTGGACTAAGTACAATAATGCGCCTATTGCACTTAGATAGGGAATTTCAGCTCCCAACACTTGTTCGTCATCTTCCTTTGGACGAAATGGATCTTTCCTTGCATCCAAACTTCGACCGATCATGGGAGTGCTAGCAGGATGTGCTTTGTCCATGTTATATCGCCTGACTTTTGGACATATGCAGACTAGTGGATTAATATTCCACAAACTCGGTGTTCTAGTTCAAGACCTAGATAGAATCGAGTTTTCCCAAGATCCTTCATCTCAAATTCGGATTTCAAGTAGCTCGCGGTTTCTCTTATTTCATCAAGAGTACCAGTTATGACATATACTACTACAATTTGCAAATCCAGAACTTGTTTTCTTTATGAATACGCAGGGGCATAATTCATCGTTCTTATATCCCTTCCCAATCAAGTAGTCACTTAGACGGGTATACCACATCCGTCTGGATTGTTTCAATCCGTAAAGTGAGCGTTTCAACCTAGTTACAAACGCACTCCGTGGTTTAGAGTCACTTGGCTTGGGTAATGTAAGGCCATCAGGCACTTTCTTATATATCTCTGAATCTAGATCCCCATAGAGATATGCAGTAACCACATCTATGAGCTGCATTTCCAGTCCTTTGGAAACTACTAAGCTAACTAAGTAGCGGAATGTTATAACATCCATTACGGGAGAGTATGTCTCCTCGTAGTCAATTCCAGGGCGTTGTGAGAAACCTTGCGCCACAAGGCGAGCCTTATACCTTAGGACTTCATTCTTCTCATTACGCTTTCTGACAAAGACTCATTTATGTCCTACAGGCTTTACACTTGGTGGGGTTAGCACTACCTGACCAAATACCTGTCTCTTTGTCAGAGAATCTAATTCTACCTGGATTGATTCTTTCCATTTAGGCCAATCTGCTCTTTGTTGACTTTTTTCAACAGAGCGGGGTTCGATATCATCGTGCTCTATGATTCCTTGAGCAACAGTATATATCATCAATGTGTATGGAAGATCTTTCTATCAACTCATACGTACTCTCGTAATCCTTTGAGATTTCTTTGTTCTCTGGAATCATTTCAAACATCGGAGCGTCCTCCAGTATTGATTCATGGACATAACTATAATCAGAGACAATCTCATGAGAGGGATTCTATACATTGATGATTGGTTTGTGCCTTACTCACCCTCTTCTTCCTTGGGTGAGTGTCAATCGAACCAAGTGGCCTCCCCCTCTTCCTTGGGGAGCCACAGCCTCAACCACACCTCTACTAAGTGGGGTTGCAGTGCCTCTATCTGCGGCACCGTGCCCCTTGTTGGGGATTTCTAACCTTGCAGGCACATTTGCAGCTGGTATATATGATCTCGTCACTTTTACGATATCAGTAAACGCATCAGGCATCGAATCTGCTACGTTCTGAAGATCGATTATTCTTTTCACTTCACTTTCACTTCGTGAAGTGCGGGGATCAAAATGAGACAGAGTGGGGACAAATCACGACAATTCCTGTCGTTCCCTTGGAAAATCCTTTTTCCTATCTCCCCCTAACGACGGGAAGACTGTCTCATCAAAGTGACAATCCGCAAATCTAGCGGTAAAGAGATCGCCTGTCAAGGTTTCCAAATAGCGTATAATTGTTGGGGATTCGTATCCAACATAAATATTTAATCGTCTCTGAGGACCCATTTTGGTGCGCAGTGGGGGCGCAATAGGCACATATACTGCTCAACCAAATATGCATAAGTGTGAAATGTCAGGCTCATATCCAGTTACCAACTGGTACGCAGATAATGGTTGGCTAGCTGTGGGTCTGAAACGAATGAGTAAAGCTGCGTGAAATATTGCATAACCCCATGCAGATATGGGCATGTTGGTTCGCATAACCAATGCCCTAGCCACCATCTGTAGCCTTTTAATGGTGGCTTCTGCGAGACCATTTTGTGTATGCATATAGGGTACAGGATGCTCTACATCAATCCCGATAGACATGCAATAATCATCAAATGCTTTTGATGTAAACTCTAGCGTTATCAAGCCTTATAGACTTGATAGGGTGATCAGGGTGGTGAGCCCTTAAACGTATAATCTGTGCTAGGAGTGTTGCAGCATTTCTTGTGGACAATAAAACGACATGTGACCAGATTGTCGAAGCATCCACCAGAACCATAAAGTACTTGAATGGTCCGCATTCTGGATGGATAGGTCCACAGACATTTCTTTGTATCCTTTGTAAGAATGGAATGTTTTGTTTTGTATCTTTAGCATAGGAAGGTCTCGATCCTGTTTTTGCTAAATAGCAGGCTTTGTAAAACGAGTGATGTGCCTTTGAAATAGTCAATGAGGCATAATGAGAGAGAGATAGTGCTTCTGGTACTTCAGAAAGCAATGACTGCATTTGAGCAATACTAGAACCGACACCTTGCAGTGTGGCGGATTTTTCTCTCATTTTTCACTCGAAAGAAGGGATGTCCGTGTGAGTTCTTGAAAAATACGGATCATCATGTCATGACCTCGGTGCCAGAGGCGGTCATGCAAAAGCCTGTATGAGTCAGTGTCCCACATTTCATTTTTGGTGACAATATAGGATTCAATGATCCGAATCGTAGTGAGGTACAGTCCACTAAATTGACTCATAAGTTTCTCTAAGATGTGTTTCCTTCCACAGTCATTAGATGTAATATCAAGGTATTCATTTCCATTCTCACGGTGTGTTTTTACATGATAACCGTTGGCACAAATTTCTTTGAAACATTAACAAGGTTCGATTAGCTCTTGGTGCATATAGAGCGTCTGTGACTTGAAATGTTGCGCCATTAGGCAGCAAAAATTTGGCAGTTCCTCGCCATTTTATTAGTTTTGATAATCCAATCATCGTAGTCACAGAGGAATTATAGGCTATTAGTTCAATGAATAATTGCCTATTACTTAATATTGTGTGGGTTTCCCACTATCATCTAATCACTCAAGTTCTCCTCCATTCATTCCTACAAATAAATGGGAGGTATTTAGAAAATATAACTCATATTCTTTAGAGTATTTCTATTTGCGTAGAATGGTATTCTTTTCATTCTAATAATTTTTCTCTAGATGTATTGCTTTACATCTTTATAGTGCTATGTCGAACCATGTAAATATGTGTAGTAAATAAATTTGAATAAATTCAGTGCTTCAGAATAAAATTCAAAATTTATTAATAAGCCAACGATAATCAAATCAAGGTCTTGTTCAGAAATCTTATTCATCAATCCATGATTGAAAATAAACTTTAAGACCAAACAATAGTCTAATTAAAAATGAGGCATGCCTTCACAACTGTCTTTGGAAAATAAAATGAATAAAGCAGATCATTCAAGATTGAGAGCATCCATTGACTTAGCAAGTTCCTCTTTGCCATTGGAGTCTGCAACTGTAAGGTTGACGTCTAAGTCATGACCTCCTTCTTCCATATAGTGAGCCACTTGTTCTTTAGACTCTCTATACCTCTTGTAATTGGCTGCTACTCTGTTGTTTGCTTGGCAGTTCTTGTACCAATGCCCAATGAATCCACACCTATAGTATGGTTCATTGTCAACTCTTTCCTTTTGCATCTTGTTTTCATGATCCCCATGTCCCTTTCCACGTGGTGCATGGTTGCCACGTGGGTAGGGATCAGTACGTCTAAACCCCCTTGCATTGGAGTTATTTCCACCTTTCATTTTTCCATAATTAGCCTCGGGAATTTTCTTTGTCCCAGTGGGCCTGGCATTGTTATTCAAGAGAATCTTATTTTGTCTCTCAGCCACTTGCAGTAGGCTTATCAACTTATTGAAAGTTGTGATTCTTTTGTTGTCATAATCCAACTGATACTGGTTCGCTAGTATAAAAGCTGAATTAGGAAAGGTGGTGAGAGTCTTGTAGATCATATCATCTTCTGTGATTTCCCTTCCACAGAAATTGAGACGTGCCTTTAAGCGCAACATGTCCTTGTTGAAGTCATTGACCTTTTTATAGTCAAGCAAGCGGATTCCATTCCACTGAACAGCCAGTCCTGGGAGCAAAGTATCGTGAATGTTCCCAAAACATCCTTTAAGGGCATCCCACAGTGCTTTGGGTGTCTTCAACTGAAGGTACTCCCAGTGTAGGCTAGGATCAATATGTCGCCTCAGAAAAATTAAGGCATCTGCTTTCACCTTATTAGATAGTTCATCATCTTTGGGATCAGTAACGATGGCAGTGTAGTCTTTTGCCACAAAAGCAGTTTCCATATCGGAAACCCAACGATGGTACTCAAGTCCTTCTAAGTCCAAGATGTCAAACTCAGGTCGAGTTGGATCAGCCATCTACATAAAACAAGATAGAAGATATAAATTACGCAGTCATAAAGACATCCACGTGAATTATTTTCCAAAAATATGAGTTAGATTTCAAGACCAAGATTAGTAATGGTCACACATTTTTTTTTTCGATGCTATGTGAAAATACTTTATCACGGTAATGTTGTGTGTATAATGCACATGAAATTTCATTATCATGGCCAAACGGTATTGATATGTTGCCTTAAAATAATCATAGTACATTTAAATATAGCATATAAAAATAAACTACATGGCATGCTCAAATTTCACAAATATACAACAAATTATATACTACACATAATAATAGCAATAATATAACATGCGTAAAATAAAATATAAACAATAGCAATAGCATAATTAAAGGCATGCTTAAGAATATAAGCGTAAATAAAATTCACAAAACATGCTCAGAATTGCATAAATAATATATAACAAAATATATATGGCATGTTCAAAATAAAGTATAAACTATAGCATAATTGAAACATGCTTAAACATAATTAACAAGGCATGTTGTAAGAGGATTAATATTATCGAACAAAACATGCTTAATAACAAAATATAATAAAAGCATAAACAATAAAGTATAAAGCATGTTTTGTTAAAATCATAAAATAAAATATAGAAAACATACTTGATTTCGAGAAAATAAAACAATCCTAGCACACGCGCGTGTTGATGCAGGCGTGCGTAGCGATGTTTTTGGACTTGAGGAAAACTGGGCCGCTTCCTCTTTTTTCAATAGTGGGCCGCAATGCCTTATTTTTTTCTTTGCTTTTTTTTTCTGGGCCGCAGGCCTACTTTTTTTTTTAATTATTATTATTGTTTCTGCTGGGCCGCATCAAACTCAAGGCCCTTTTTTTTTTTTTTATTGGGCCGGGATTTTTTTTTTTTTGGGCCGGACCTGTTCTTTGGGCCGGGTCAGCCTGTTTTTTTTTCTTTCTGTTTTTTTTTTTTTTTTTTTTTCTATCTCCTTTTTTTTTTCTTTTCTCTCTCTCCCTTCTTTTTCTGGGTTTTCTTCTTCGATGCAGAGCTGTTGCGTCGATGCCGGAGACTGCAAAACGAGCTAGGGGACGAAGGGCCTGGGCGGGCCGGTGACTGGGCTAGGCGGGGTGAGGGTGCCGGGACGCAAGTCGGCGGGGATGAGAGGCTGGGCGCGCTGCTGCAGGCCGGGCTGTAGGAGACGGCAGAGTGCTGAGCAGAGGCCGGTGAGGTTTGGTGGACTGCTGCAAAGGTGACAGGCCGTGCGTCGAAGGCTCGACGCTGGTGGCTATGCGTCTGGACGGAGCAGGGCTATGCGGCTGGGCTCGGTGGTGGGGTCGCTGCACAGGGGCGGTGGAGCGTCTGTGTGGGCCGGAGACCCCGGGGACTAATCGCTACAGGTGGAGGCGCGGGATCTGCGCAGGAGGCCCGGGCTGTGGGGCTTCGTGGCCGGGAGGATTAGGCAGGCTGTGAGGGGGTTGCTGCTGCAAGGACCGCGGTGGCTGGAGGCTGCGGCACTTGGCCTGGAGAGCTGGGATCGAGGGGGAAGGCCGCCGGATCGAGATGGATGCCGGTGATGTGGGCTGGCTGTCCCCGATCTGGACGATTTTTTTTTTTCAATTGGTTGTTGGTGGCGGCAGAAAAAGAAGAAAATATTGTTTTTCTTCTAGGGTTTTTTTTTTTTTTTTTCGATAGAAAGAAAACTAGAAAATTAGAATTTTTTCTCTTGGCTATTTGCTCTGAGCGTGCTGATAACGTGTTAAAGTAAAATTGAGATTGGAATGGTCTACTCATTTCATTTCGTAGTCCCTTTATATAGGGATAGAGTTACAACGGAAACATTAATTACATTAAATACATTGAATGCTGATTGATCTATAATTGTGCTGATTGATGGTAATCACTGATTCCTTGATTCCCTCTCCGTCAGTTGCTTTGACGAAGGCACACAATATGTTTTTCCTTTAACAGATTTGAATTTATTTGAATGTTTTTAAATGTATCCAGCAAATTTCTTAATAGATTCAGCTACAAAATAATTGCCCAATAATGTCCAATTTTACCCTTCTTTGAACCCAGCACGGATACGCCGACCGTCGCTGATAACTCTCCCTCCCTGCCTCCCTCTCCCTCCCCCTCCCTCTACGTTCGCTCTCCTCTCTCACTCATTACCCTTTCGTTTTCAACTTTTCATTGCCTTCTCTCTCTCTCTCTCTCCCCCTTCCTCCCTCCCTCCCTCCCTCTCCTTCGACGTTCTCTCTCCTCTTTCACACTCATCACCTCCTTCACAGTACAATATTACAATATTCTGTCGAGCATTACTCGGTCACAATCGGTTTTCTTGTCTAAAGAAACAAGACACTAACAAGTTATCCATCCACCGAAACCTGACCACCACTCCTGCGCCAATCCTTTGACTAAAGAGAGAAATCGATCAAAAAATGGAGGTAAGCCTTCCCGCGCACCCCTACTTCATTTGTGAGAAAGCTGAGATAAGAATTATGAGTCATTATACTTTATAAGTTTAAGCAACTGCCTGCACTTGAAAATTTAGCTCCAACTATTGCTGAGTAGCATTCTTAAACCCAAACTTCATGCTTAACTGAGAACGAAACCCTAATCACACACAACAGAGAACGAATTGAAACACCGAACAACCCAAACCCTCAATATCATTACATCAACCCAAGTCATGCATTATGTTTTTCCACTTTCGCACACATATCAAACAACACAAATAGTTACATTACAAACATAAATTACATACATATCAAACAACACAAACAGTTACATGGCAAGTATGATGAATTCTTTTTCGTTTGCAATTTGGGGTTTAAATCAACTCCCTAACAGGTGCAATATTCTCATACCAAAGACTTATTTGCGAGCGTTTCCCAGTTGTCGTATGTCAACCTATACATGAAGTATGTGGAGGGCATTAAGTCGGAGATGAGGGGGGTTTGGTTGTTGAAGAAGAAGAATGGTGGTCTATAGTTGAACTATTGAAGATTAAGATGGTTAATTCTTCTCTAAACATGCGCGAATATGATGAGTATATGTCGCAAAATTTAAGAAGAAGGGAGGCAACTCAGGTGAGGAGTTGAGGACGGCTGGCTGAACATTTTTCCAACAATAGGGGTAAAATTGGAAATATAGAAATAATTTTTACTTGCCGGGTCTAAATAGAAATTTGCTGGGTACGTCTAGAAAGACCCATTTATTTTTGGGTTAAATTTGTTGGTGATACACCATAGGATGATTAGGATCAGGTTAGAGTCCCACGATACCAAGCTGGGGCAAGTAGTTATATTTCACTAAAAAATTAAATTAATAAATCCAACCAAAAGAATTAAAAGCAAGAAGTGTGGAAAATCAATATAGAGAAATTAAGACTAAAAACTAAGTGATCGATCACTTTGTTTTAAATGAATAATAAATATAGCAAATTACCACTACCTACACTTTTAGCCCATAAATTATCATTAGCAGGCTTATTTTTTTTAGGGCAAAATACTGGTTACTACCCTATGATTTGAGTCCAAAATCAA
The DNA here is from genome assembly GCF_002994745.2 of Rosa chinensis. NCBI lineage: Eukaryota > Viridiplantae > Streptophyta > Magnoliopsida > Rosales > Rosaceae > Rosa > Rosa chinensis. The sequence continues at coordinate 14,956,750 of NC_037088.1, read as the reverse complement.
TTCAGTCCCTCGATTTTCAATTTCATCAAAAACACCCTCACACTATCATTTCTAACCTAATAGGTCCATCCGTCATGAATCTGTCAAATTCAGCCGTTAAGTTGCTGACTTGGCATTCCAACTCAACTCTGGTGGGGCCCACATGAAAGGAAAATCTCCAAAATAACCCTGGCTCTTTCTAACCTAGAATTCATCCAAAATATTTCTTTCTAACCCAGATTGATCTGTTTCGTGAAGTGCATTGGACCCCATAAATGTCATCACATTTAGCATACATATCGATCAATGCATTCCAAAGAAAAACATTGATTCTCTCCGCCATTACGAATAACTTTTCCGTGAAATTGCTTTCCCATCCTAAAATCCAAGAACTTGGGGTACACTTGTAACAAACTAACGAATGAAGTCTGAAGAGTGAAGGCTCAACCCTTCTTCCGTTTTCAATATTCAAAAGAAGAAAGCTATATATATATATATATATATTTGTGTAGCAGAAATGATAATATATTGGTCCATCACTGCCCCACTCGGAGCAACTCGAGATTCCGCCTGTAACTGGTCATCTAGGTCAACGACGAAAAGGAAAGGACATAATGTTAATTTGCTACTATATGTAATATGCTTGCACTAACGTATCTGTTAGGTTTCTTTTTACTTACCTTACTGAATGTCAGTAGCTTTAACTAAATGAATACCTTCACTTTGATTTCTCTATCATTTTGTAGTTTGACTGTGGAGCATATATATCCTAAACTCTATACAACAAGTTGCAAATAACCAAATAGTCAGGGACAGAAGTGTTTACGGAGACAATGTGCTACAAATTGAAAAGAAAATCAAAGAGAGCCTCAAGCACATGAGGAAATCCTGCTGGAGAAATTTCTTCACCATGAGAAGAGGTGAAATTCAAAGCAACTTGTATGTGAAAGCAGCAAAGCTAGAGATAAATCAAATAGTGTTCAAGTTTCATATTGTAATATGTATAAATAATTTTTGGGATTATTAAATAAATGAGTTGCTTCTAAGAAAAATAAAGATGCAATATAGTCATAATGCTACTGACATTCAGCGGTATTAATTCACATTATTCAAATCACAAGGGGCAGTTTCATAATTTACTTGTCAATAGAAACAATTCAAAAACAGAAGGAATTTGACCCATGGGCCTTGCATAGTAGCATGGGAATTAAAAAAAAATAGGCCTGCTAATGGTAATTTATAGGTTAAAAGTGTAGGTAGTAGTAATTTGCTATTAATATAACTGGAAGATAGTTACGTGTATTTGTGGAAAATAGATTGGATTTCTTGTCACTATGGCCATTGCTACATAAGAAACAATTGGCGGCGGACCATCTTATTCCTTTGGGCTCTTGACTTAGTACTCCTTTCGTTGATGAATGAATTGAATTGATCCAAGATCAAAATTCTTGGCTAGTTTCCCTATCCTTAACGAATATGATCCTATCCTTGATGGATTTGAAAATTAATTATTTTATTTTTTTGGAAAATTAATTTTTTTTTTCCTTTCTTTCTTTCTATTTGAAAAAATAAATAAATAAAATAAAGAAAAAAGAATTAAAAAAAAAAGAGAAAGGAATAAATTTATTTTAAAAAAAGAACTGAGGGCATAATAGACATTTTGCCGCGACTTTTAGATGGCAATGACCTATTGGTCTGAAATTTTGAAGTACATGGACTAAACGTGTGAAATTAGAAAGTCAGAGACTGAAGTGTTTTATGGTCAAAAACTCAATGACTAAACAGTATTTAATCCTTAAAAGAAACAATATAGTTTTAGTCACTCAACTTTCGTTTGATTGACACTTTAGTCACTCATGTTTATAAAATCTCACTTTAGTCACTAAACTTTAACTACGACTATCACTTTAGTCCGCCAGTGAATTTTTCTGATAAAAATGTCACATGTCGCCTCACATGCCATTTTTTAAGGGTTATTTTTGTCCTATAATTTCAGAAAATTTCAACCTATATTCAAACCTAAGGTCTCACATCTCTTCAACATCTTAAAATAACCCTTAAAAAATGCCATGTGAGGCATTATGTGACTTTTTTTATTGGAAAAATTCACTGGCGGACTAAAGTGATAGTCGAAGTTAAAGTTGAGTAACTAAAGTGAGATTTTATAAACATGAGTGACCAAAGTGTAGATCAAGCAAAAATTGAGCGATTAAAACTATATTTTTTCCATATTTAAAAGCCATATAAGCAAGAGCACCAACAATGTTTAGAAAAAATATTCAATATAATGAGTTCAGCTACTCCATCCGAAGAAAGAGAAATTACGAATTCAGGTACGTACGCTTTCTCAACGAAATTTCTGTTTTTTTTTATCTAATCATGGGTCACTAAACTTAGATGCCTGATATGGTCTTCCTCTCATGACAATATTACTAATATTCCTATAGATTTCTAGGTGAAAGAAGATTATAGAGATAGATGCATATATATAGAAAATATATAGTTCTTACTACGTTCTGATAACTTGTAATTATCTCTGGTAGAAAATTAATAACAAAGATATAACCATATGCATGATTGGTCACAGAAGAAGGTAAACAATGCATAAATCAATGATTTAGCTACACACGTGCACCCAGATCAGCTGGTTTGCACTTCTGTTTTATCATCAAATCGACTACCAAATTTTTATGCTTGTATAGTAGAAGTGAAAACTTTTATTGATCACGATAGATGACACAACTATATGTCACAAGTCTAAAGCACCGTAGTATTATTACTCTTAAGTAATTTAATTTTGGTAGAATCGAATATTGAAACTTTGTTGTCTTTCTCACATTGGGCGGAATTGCCTAAGCACCTTTTGGATTCTCTTTTAGAGAAATTGGTATCCGCCGTGGACTATTTGCGATTCAGTGTTGTTTGTATGTCATGGTATCATGTAGCAAAAGATAACTACAAGAGTGCCCGTGTTAGGATGTCTGGTCCAATGTTGCTCTTGATTTCTAGTGACGAAGAAGATACATGGAATTTATTCAACGTCATGGAAGATAAGGTTCTTAATATGCAAGTAATTAAGATTACCAAATAAGCGATTTTGTGGGTCTTCAAAAGGATGGCTCGTAGTAGTGGAAGAAGATTATGATGTGACCTTACTTAATCCATTCTATAGGGTTAAAGGGAGGGAGGATCAAGAAAATTCAATCATTCGCCTTCCTCCAATGATCCCTCCAGATTGGTTTAAAGTTAAAGATGCTGTGACTATTTGTCTATTTTATCCATAGGGCAACAATTTTAGCAGATCCAATTTTAGATGCAAACAAGTGCATTGTTGTGGTTATATATGAGGATCGTTGTCAATTGGCTTTTATTAGACTGAAAGACACAAAATGGACTTACCTTGATAAAAGGTGGTACCCAGTTGAAGAAGTTGTTCATGTTGAAAACAATTTTTATGCCGTTGATAATTTCAGCCAACTTTTATCTTTTGAGATTACTAGGGAGTCAAACTCAGATGTCACATTGGCTGCAAAGGGCCTTCCAGACGAGTACGTCAATAGGAATTATCTGATTCATACAGATGATGGGGGATTGTTGATGGTTCAACGGATTCTGGGCTGGCAAGTTGACAAATGTGTGACTATAGAATTTAAGATTTTTGGACTGAACTCTGAAAAGTTTGAATGGACTGAGAAAACAACCTTAGGTAACACTGCTTTCTTTGTGGGAGATAACTCTTCGGTATCTGTGTTGGCGTCAAAATTTCCAGAATGTCAACCAAACTGCATTTACTTCAACCAAGATAATAATCATATGGACAGTGAAATTAGACCTTGTGGACCTCATGATTTCGGTGTGTATAATGTCAAAAGTAAACAAATTTCTAAGCCTTATACCACAAATGCAATGAGCTGCTTGAAGAAGACTAAGCTGCATCCAATCTGGGTTGTGCCAACTTTTTTTCTCTAATGATTGTTTTCGATCTTCACCTGTTGCTTCAAGTATGTATAATGTATATGTCCATATAGTTAAACTTTTTCTTCTACTGTTTGATATTTGGTTCTATCATTTTTGTATTCTTTTGCACAGATGTTATACTAAGATCCTTTTGGCTTGGCTTATTCTAGGTGCTGATCAGATAATACCAAGTTTCTGCAATAAAATTTGTCCTACATGCTTTTAATTATTTGTTGTTCTTGTAGCAACTCGTTTATGGTTGGTGTTTGTAATAATTTGCTTGCTTCGTTTAAGATGCAGCAAGCAACATCTCAATGATCTCATTCTATCTGTATCTGTGTATAAAGTTCACTTTATTTTCAGTCTGCGTCTTCACCCAGAAGAAAGAAAAGGAAAAGATTAATTGGCCGGACGTTAGTGAACTAAGCCACTGTAAGCCAAAAGCCAAGGTGGGAAAGAAAATAAGTTATTAATATTTGAATACAAATTCTTCATTTCCTGCAGATTAATTATCAAGGTTGATCTAGGTTTGCCAGACTTCACCTCATGCACATAAGGACATTGCAGAAAGCAAGATGAGAGATTGTGTATGACACCTAATAATCTCATGTTTTCGAGAAGGTTGTTGTGGTTGAAATTTACTCTAAACAGTTTACAATATTGTGACGGATGTTTCTTGGTGACATTTGGGAAATCTCCTCTTATGAAGGAGATTAAGTAGTAGATTTAAGGGGAGCTAAGATGGCACAAGGCGTTGGTTGAGAAGAACTGTGAAGACTGGTAGATTTGCTTGCTGTGGAAGCTAAAAGGAGGATGGCCTGATCTGGGTAATTGGGTGCTTTTCCCTCCATCGTTAATTAATTTGGTCAGTGAATTGCCCCCTCCTTTGATGTCAACAATTGATGTAGAAAGAGGAAGTCATAAAGTTGCGTCTTGTCATAAATCTGCACAGTGCTGGTGATGTATTTTGCAGCTTCCTTCTTCTCCAATTTTAGAAATTTTGGTGCTCCTCCTTCGAAAAAAAAAAAAAAAAAAAAAAAACAACAACGGAATGATTTGATTAAATGACAACATCGATCCTAAATTAGGATTTTTGAGATTGAGTTTTGATGGCTCAGTAAAATGAAATCTGCACAATGCTGGTGGTTTTGTGTTTATAGATGAGCATGGTAACCCAATTCTATCTGTTTCTAAGAATTTGGGATCGAATGATGTCTTGACCTGTTAGCTAGGCACCAGAGCTAGTCTGCATGCTGCTATTATTCATGGCTTTAATAATTTAGAAATTGAAGGAGATTACAGCATTCTCGACAACATCTCTCCTCTTTGGCGTATCAAATTCATCCTAAAAGAGAGGCTAATTTTTTGGCAGATGCCATTGTAGAATCTGGTCCTAATTCTAGAACTGCTAATTTTTTGGAGGAATTCCTTTCCACTTTCAGCTTGTAATGCTCTTTGAGCACCTTGCTCTTGGTTGTGTAAGAGGAACCTCTATGTAAGTTTTATTTCTTTAATAAATTAAAAAAAAACAACGTAGAAAGTAAAAATTAAAAAGATACTACCAGAAGATCATCTGGTCTTGCCAATAAACCAAAAGATCAGGGAAAACAAAAAATTGAACTCTTACAATATCTTTTAGTTTTGATGCTTGGTAACGGTGACTACTTATAATATCAAAATTCTATATAGTTATTTTTTGTTTGGCTGGTGAACTCAATTTTTAGTCCAAAAGTAAGGAAAATCTAATGTAGATAAAGTGAACGGCAATTGAACTCATATTGACTTCTGGGGACGGAGCAGTGATAAGCTTCCATCAAGCTGCGCTTTCTTCATTTGAGAAGCTAATGAGTCATTCTTAATTACAAACAAGTAATGTAGAGGCTAACGATTTAGATTTTTGGCCTTTCGGAAGAAGAGGTTCAGCTAGTCCACTCAAGGGAAGCCAAGATTTTAAAATTTCTGCAATGCTCCCATATATGGTTCAAGAGAATAATACAATTTGGTGTTGTTAAATTTTAGTCCACCTAGCTACTCAGATCTTTGTGAAAGAGATCGAGGTGTCAGTATTATTAAAGAAGTACTCAAAGTGATTATATCATCACAAATCTAGTGTGGAATTGTGAGATTGAGAGAAAAGGACCCATCAACATCATATAAACTGAGAAGTTTCCTTCAGAATTATCATGTCCAAGGCATCCATTGTAATGACAAAGGGAACACTGACCATTTGAAGATAGTGGATGTAATGTTTGAGTATGGTTCAAAGTTTGTCTTCAATACTTACAGTATATTTGAGAGTGCAATGCTCCAATTACTGTGTTCTGAAAAGTGGCTGTCTAGTGAAAACTATGGGAGCAGATGAGGAAGATTTATCCAAGATGGGTTATCTTATTGAAAAAGCAGAAACAACGTTTGGAATGAACCCTAGTTTTGATCTGTTAGTGTTCATGTTAGTTGACGGGCAAATAAAGTGGCATGTGCTCGCTCAGCTAGTCTACTCTCTTATATCTAGGGATGGCAATGAGGAGGGTAGGGTAAGGGGATAAAATTACCATCCCCATACCCGACTTCATTTTCCATCCCCGTACCCTCCCCAATCCCCGTAATAAGATATTGGGGATTCCCCGTCCCCATCCCCATTGGGGATTAGGTCCCCGTACCCGCCCAAATCCCCGTTAACAATATTACTAATTTATTATATAAAAATTTATATAAATAATTATGGATTATAAAATATGAAGTTAAAATTAAACATAAAAATAAAATACATTTCTTATTTCAATTAAGGAAAATTAACATGTTGATAAAGATTTCTTATTAAAAGAATCTTCTTTTTTTTGAACATATTTATTAATAGAATTTAAATATTGACAAAAAGATAAAGTTTACATAAATATTTATTTATAAATAATATCAAAAATATATAATATATAAATATGTATTTCAGATAATTTTTATTGGGTGGGTATGGGGATGGGGATCAAAATACCATCCCCACCCGGTACCCGATTTCAGAATTCGAATACTGGGGATCCCCATCCCCGTTACCCGATTTCCCCCGAATTTCTCCCCGTTAGGGTCGAATACCCGATGGGTACCCTACCCGATGGGGATTTTTGCCATCCCTACTTATATCTAGGCCAATCTTGGCAAATATATATGTATGCTCCAATGTTTATTTCCGGGATGCCTTTCTAAGCAATTCCAATTACTACTTTAGCATATTTGACTTTGATTCAAAAGGAAAATATAGTGGTTTAATTTGAATATTTATATGGGAGAAAGAGAAAAAAAAACAAAAAACAAAATTCTTTAGGTGTTCAAGTAAATCCAGAATATGTGTCTAGCTCAAACTCTAGGTTACGTACTCTAGTTGTATCAGGGTTTATAGTAGAGTTATTCGTAGATATTCAATCATTGTACGATTATGTTTCTATGTACAACTCTACCTATATGCTTGTAATCCTCTATAAAAAGAGACTTTTATTATCAATGAAAACAAGACTCAATTCTCTCCTAATTTCAGTTTTCCTAAAACATTAGGAAAATAATTGCAAAAATAAACTTTGTGATGAAGACGAACAATGTTCTACTGTAAATCTTGTCCTAAAATTGGTAACAGATTTTGAAGGGTAAGTCTTGTTATCTATCCAGCCAAACGTCTTAGAAGATTCGGGTTCTAATAATTAAGTTCAGTTTCCTTATAGTAGTTGTAGCACGAATGGATTGACTCTAGTCAAATAAGATTCAAAGTGCTTAATTTTGTCAAAACTTTATTCTTGTCTATGTTTTAGGGAATCGATATTTGGGAGAAAATTTGTTGTGCTTTCATTGAAAATGGGGGCCTCTTTATATAGAGGATTACAAAACATAGAATCAGAATTGTACATCGAAACTTAATCGTACAATGAATGGATATCTACTAAGATTCATCCGAGATTATTTTTAAGAGTATAAGAAATGGATATCTACTAAGATTCTCCGAGATTATTTTTAAGAGTAACCCTATTACAACTTGCACAAGTAACCTAGAGTTTAGGTCAAACACATATTCTGGATTTACTTGAACAGTCTAAAGATTAGATTCCAACAGATAGTTTTGCATATGCATTTGTTTTCATGACACATCCTTTGTATCTCTAATTCATTAAAAAAAAAAAAAATTACGTGATCGTTTTCCTGCGAAGCATTTTTCTGCCATATTATATCAAAGAAGAAAAATTTACATAATTTCATAAATATTCATAGAAAAAGTGGACTGGAAGTAAACCACGAGTTTTTGATCAAAATATCAAATGAATGAAATGGAGTGGATAAATATTGATCATTTTAAACAGAAACCTTTAAAAGCAAACGACAATGTTTAGACTATTTGCCGCCAAAATCTGTCTGTGACTCACTGTAGCTGACATTAGTCTCTTCGGCCATCTCTAACAAACTTCTCAAGCTGAATATTTCGAATTCCAAGTAGTGTCCACCATTTCACCCATTTCACCTGACAAATTGAGAGAGAGAGCTCAATGAGCTCGTTTCCTCTTGGTGGTTCAGGTACCTTGCTCATAAAGAATTGCTCTATTTGCTTTCATCCTCTATATTGTAATCGCTTTCTTGATCAAATCTTGGTGTTTTCATTATACAGAGTGCGAGAGTTCGTCATCGTAGAGTAGTTATTCGGTGTTCGCTTTGGTATGAGCGAGCATTTTCAATTCATCTCTGGTTGATTCATCTTCGCTTATTAGGTACCAGTAGTCTCTTCGCTTACTGGCTTGAATTTCTTTGTCTGTAGATGAGTGAATCGTAGCACTTTTTCTTGTTTCAATTCCTTATGGGCTTGAATTGCTATGGTAACCAGTAGTCTCTTTATGGAATGAGTGGAATCATAGAGGATTTCATAAGTACCAAATGGGCAAGGATCGTTCGATGCCATAGATTAAGGGTAAATATATTAATTACACAAAAGAAAAGAAACTAAAAGAAAAGAAAATTAACACACAAAACAAATAACAAAATCTGAAACTTCACTAAAGAAAAACGTCAACAACAGAAAAGAGAAAAAAAAAATGGCAGAATAGAAAGGAGGATAGAAAAGTATGTTGCAATCCTAAAACGAAACTGATTGGGGTTTTCGGTTTTAATGAAAATAAACAGAAAACAAAGTAAAGAAAAACAACTTTCGAATTTAGGGTTTGAAAAATATATGGATGAAGATGTTAGAAACTCGGCAATCCACTACCAAAACATGCTTGAGACAAATTTATCATCCTAGTTTCAATTACTAAGTCGTGAAAAAAGTTTCAATCAAGAACAAATCATGAACGCATGCGTAAGTTCTTATTTCTTCCCTAAATTACTTAAACAAGATGAACGCACCATTACTAAGCCTTTAGAATAAACAATCAAGATATAGAACGCTATCCTATGAACAATTTATTCTAAGCATTAATCACATGTGGAAGTTTGATCGAAACAAGAATCCAATTCTAGTGTGAAACGCCTACCTAGCATACAATTCCCATTATTTGATTTGGTCTATTGTCCTATAGACTTCACTACCTTTGAAATAAATATTGTTAACTTTTTAGGAGATTAAAATACCTATTTCTAGCCTCACTCACGTGATCATAATATTATATGTGCGCATTCATAAGCCATAAACATGCAAGAGTTATCTGTAAAGCAAAATCAAATAATCAATTTCACAACATAGCAACCACGAAACTAGGAATCAAAATATTGTCAAGAACATGTCTTAAGGGCTTCAAATCTCACCCCTAACAAGAGTAAATTAGCCACACATTGTCTTAAAATTCACAACTAAAAACATACGAGTTTGAATTTCAAGAAAGTAAAAACCGTAAAGGGAAGAGTATGAGAGCCACAAATTCACTTTTAGGTAGCCTTCCTTCAAGATGGTACACGCAAAGCTTGATGAAGATGGATGATGGTGTGCATGGCTTTTACTTCTTGAAGTTGAGGAATTTATGACTTTGTGAACTAGGGATTCTAGGGCAGAAGATGGCGTTGTAGGTGGGTGGTTTTTCATGTTTGCAAAAGCTTTATATTTATAAGGAGCACAGCTCAAGATTCCTTCTCCAACTTGGCTTTGAAAGCCTCCCCTAGTTGCTTAAAGATTCCTTTGATTGGTGCACAATTTAATGATTTTCAAGCCTTGGTAATCTTGCCATAATCTCGAGGAAACATTCTAGGACTCTCCTTGATATATGAAACATTAATAATATTCCAAAAACGCACAAGAAATCCGTCCAAAGAAGATTCTAGGCCAAACTGCTCTGTTTTGACTAGGACTCAATTTCTGTCTCTGAAGCTTATTTTTTGGACAAGCTAGGAACGACTTCCTCTTGCCACTTTCTGGATGGTTCTTCACTCCTACATGTTCTATGACATCAAACATTCTATAATAATCAATAACCTTCTAGAAAAACTCCAATTAAATTGCCGGAAAAGATATCCCAAAAAATTTCATGAAAAGCTAACAGTTTCTGCCTTATCGGGAAGCCTATTTTATGCTTGATGTCCTGCTGCCTCGTTGACACTTCTGACCAGTTCTTTGGCTCTTGTTGAAGTACAACATCATGAATTTAAGGATTGCTAGCCCTTTCTGCAAAGGTGCAGCTGAAACAATGCAAGAAACTCTCCCCAAAACTGTTCCCAAAAAGCTGATTCTAAAACTGCAGTTTTCTACTTAGCAGCAATTGTTTTGCACAACGTTTTCCATGGACTTTCCTTGTAATTTCCGACCAAAAGGGTAATCAAACTTACTCCTTTTCATTAGTACTTCATAATCCATCCCTTTAAGCTCTTATTTTTCTTGAATCACTTCACGAACTACCTAAAAAGAAACAGAGTTAAAATAGACTTTTTAAAGGAAATAGCTAAGAAAAGTGTAAATGATTGCACATTATATTTGTCACATTTTATGCTCCTATCAGTAAGGTGAGTTTTAGACTTGGCTTTCTCTACTGTGAAATGATGTTGAAGGCTTTTTTTCAGCTTTCTAGCAAGAATGAGATGTATTTATTTCGTTCTCCAATGAATATCAGTAATGGTCATCAGCATGAAACATTTGAATACTTCAATAGGGTGTTGGCTTTCACTACCTAGTCTACTGCAGAAATAGTTTCACAGTTATTCCTATTGATATATATGATTCAATGGTTCTTCATTTCTTACTTGCCTAATCTATCTGTTCATCGTTGCTCATGTTGGATTTTGATCATAAAAGCACTGAATTTAAAGAGTAGTTCCTAATTTTTTTTTATCAATTTGGCTAGCTAATAATTAAACCACTTATGTGTTACTGGGAACTTAATATGTAGGAATGATGTTGCAAAAGTGGAGGTAAAGCTATTATTCTGTATAATACATACTCCTGTTTAGAATGTAGTTGTGTACATTTTTTCAATGCCTTGGTTGGGTGGGTTCAATAAAAATAGATGCCTAATTGTTTGCACGGTAATCAATTTCTTTACCTGAAAATTTCCTCTCAAGCTAAGCTAGTACACCAAGTGGCCTGGTGAACAAGAACTAGTGCTTATCTAAAGCACTCCTCTTTCAGAACATTTGATGAATCAAAAAGTGATATTGGCAATCTTTGTTACAAACTCACTCTACATGTATGTTCAAATAAAGCAAGTACTATATACTATATGTACTAGGATAATAATCAGCCACTAAGGCAGAGCAATATATCGCAAGTGTTACTACGTACCCTATTTATGCATGTAGAATCAATACAATCAATGAAGATGTGTGACTATTAATTGCATGCACAACCATTACTGTATAATCAATGAGTTGTGATGGTACCCAGTGCCTCTGTTATTCTACTTAAAAGTAGAAGGAAGTAAGGAAGTCGCTTGCTTCAGTTCTTTATGGTTAAATAAAATTGTTCCAGCAGTCTCTTCCTTGAATCATAGAAGTAGCCATTATGGTTGCTTCAACTCTTTATGGCTTGATTTCCTTTGTTTCTTGATGAATATATTGAATTGCTTTGTTTGCCGACGGATTGAACCATACCAGTATTCTACTCATTGAATTTTAGAAGTAGTATATATTTCTTGATTCAATTCTCTATAAGCTTGAGAGTCCTATTCTTGTTAATCACTAACCTTTCATTTTATGGCAGTGGAGTACTTGTGATGGAAAAGTAGGAACAGATCAATGTCAATCACATCCATTGTCTATGCTGCAGTGCTAAAGTTTTGGCAGTTAGATCTGTGATGGAGAAGCATGAGAGGCGACATGAAGAGGGGAGGAACTTTGAAGAAGAAGAAGAGGGGTATGACAAGGAGGTTGAGAAGAAGGTGCAAACACCTCTGGATGGCAGGGGGTTGAGAAGAAGGAATAGGCACCTTTGGTCAAGCAAGCACAGCCAATAATAGCATGCTTACAGTACTGCCCAAAAATCATGAAATCAACCACTGCAATAGAGAGTCACCAACAAACTCACTATATCAAATTCTACAGAGCTTGTGGGAAGTGCAAGAACAGAATTGTGACTAAAGCTGAATACAATCTTCACAAGAAGAAGTGTGAGATCTGAGGATGTCCTAATGGTGTAGAGAAATTCGGCGACACTGTGTAACCGTTGTGCATTTGAGTTAACACCATATTTGATTCCTTTCTGATACACTCAAAGTGAGTGCTAATTTAAACCCTGCATCAGATTGTAGGAATAAGTAGGGTATCGTTCTAAACCGGGGATTGGGGTATACTTCCTGTCAAAAATGTTAAACAAATTAGTATTATTCACAAAGTATAAAACAAAGTATATTTTTACAAAAATTACAAGATAAGGGGATTTCGAAAGTAGATATTCTAATCTAACTATATAATACATATGATCGATCAAACCATGAATCAAGATAGAAGTAGAGGATGAAAAAGATGTAAGATGTAGTTATCAACCATTAACACGAAAACAGAATATCAAATCATAAATCACGGATCAAAATATGATGAAGATAGAAATCAATCAAGAACAGAGATAAACGCATACAAAGTTCTTATTACTTCCCTTAATTAAATTAACTAGATGAACGCACCATGGTTAACCCTATTAAACATGCAATGCTAGTCATAGAACGCTACTCACTAACAAAACATATTTAACGCATAAAGATCAATGAAAGTTGGATTGATTTAAGACAAACACACAAGTTAGAACGCTAATCAAGTATGCAAGACTCATTGTTGATTTACCTAAGGAATTATAGGTTTTCCACTTTAATTAATTAAGACCTAGAACACTAGAAAATCTTAATTTGGATTCAATTACATGCAAACCCTAATTGTTTCGAACCAACTACGATAAACACATAAAAGGTGGGATTGAAGCACAAAATCAACAAACAATCATCATCACATAGAGATATCGCAATTAACAATCTAAAAATCCTAAAACGTTTATCATCCTTTATGGTTATAGAAAACTAAACATCAAAACATAAACTTTATTCTCACAAAATATCAAAACATCCATTTAAAACAAAAATCTAGAACGCTAGTATAATTGTTTTTAACATTACAAAACAAAGAAACCAAAAACAAAAGATAGAATGATATGGTTACACTTTTGAAGAACTTCAAGGACGCAAGATGATCTTCAAAAGGATGGAGGATGTTGATGATGACTACAGCAAGGAAGTGGAGATGCTTCATGGCTTCAATGCTTGAACAATGGAGAGGGATCGAAATTTAGAGAGTAAAGGGAGAGGATTTACGTTTTGATTCTAGGTTTGATGATGATTTTTGAGTTGTGGAAGGGGTGGACGTGTATGGAGGGAGAGAGATGGCTGAATGGGGTGAAGAAAAATGCTTGGGACGTCCAAAATAGGTTTGTATATATAGAGAAATTTTAGACGTCAACCCTAGCTCTCCCTCTTCAATTCTGATTCACTTCCCTTCTTTGTGTTGATGTAGATTTCTTCTTGAATTTTCTCATTGGTCCACATCACCATGGCTGCAATATATCCTCAAAATCAGATCAAATATGAAGTAGAAACCTTCCCAAACTCATCCCAAAAGATATTCACGTCCAAACTCTCCTTATTCGCGCAAAACAGATTTGCAGATTGACCTGCTTGCACTAAATTAGCCATAACTTCTTCTAGAAAATTGATATTGACAAACCGTAAAAAGATTTGGAAACTAGACATCCATAGCTTTCTAACATATAAAGATCATAATTTTCTTCATTCTGAGCTGCTCTCAGGACTCTGTCGAAGTTGGCTGATCTGCACAGGCAGATTCCTAATTTGAAATGAATTTGACTTTGATGCGTTGTAACTTGCATCCAATCCTAATTGTCTAATCTTGATTGCTTTGTCACCACATGCCTTGCACGTGTCGTCCATGACATCATCTAGAAGCTTCATGAATGTTCTTGGGCTCTTCTAGTCCACTTAGGTATCCTCGTATCATCAGGACTCGTAATGCCAACAGGTTTCCTAGCCCAATAAGGACTCTTACATTTCCGCGATTTCTCATCATTTTTCCGAGCTTGACTCCTAGTTGACTCAAGATTCCTACTTTAACTGTGATTCCTTTTCCTAGCCTAGTAGAACTGGGAAAACATCATTTCTCCATTTTCGCTCATTTCTGCGCCATATTTCCTCCTTGCCTTCATTTTATACTCAAAATTACCTAAAAACACAAACTAAGTTAGAAATGATAATGTTAAAAGAATAACTAAGTAAAATGTAAAGAGAAAAGTATTAAAAACATAATAAATATTAGTCCGATGACTTTGTAATCTTCTTTCCCTTTCCTTGATCATATTCTATTATGACTTGTTCCTTTGCCAAGAATATATGGTTACACTACCATGATTGCAGCTTCCATTAGGTATGGTAAAACCACCAGAACTAGAAAAGACATCATTGTCGTTATGAGAACCATCACATTGTTGTTTAAACATGAGGGTTGAAAGAATTATCATTGTTGGTGCAAGTGTTGTTGTTATGAATCTCACCCTTGAATGATTGTGCAGCTTTAAGACAGCTGACGAAAGTGCCACCTTTGATGAGTGCAAAAATACTATTATCCTGTGAATTGTAGGTTTTAGCCACTATTGGAGGAAGTAGTAAACATGGAGCTAGCAATGTTCTGCTCATGATATCTCTGTCAACTGCTACAATTTAATTCTAAATTCTTTCATGGGCTCTCTGTCCCTGCTAATCGTTTTAAAAATTTGATACTCCATTAGTAAGCCATACAGCGCCACAACTACAATATCCTCATCAGCCTATTTTACTCGAAGCCTCCAAGTTTATTTCTAGCAAGCCTTATCCTCAGATGAAATTTTTCTTTCAACACTATCAAATCTTTTGTGAATGGTTTGGAGGTTAGTCGATCTCCAACTAAATCACACTTGACCCAGACAATGAGGCATACATCTCATTTATATTAAAAACCAAGCTCTTTGGCGGTTTTACTTCCCATCACATAGTCCATGGCTTCAAGGTGACATCGTAGCAAGGAGGACATAATTATAACAGCTTCGTCAAGTCTTTGTCCATTCCAACCTCTTTAGCTTGGTCTCATTTGCTGTAGATTCGTTGTCTCTAACCTCTCTATTTCTTTACAGCTTAGATCTTTGAGATTGTCTGCAGTAACTTGGAGCAAGAATTAAATCATGTAAAGTGGCTCAGTCATTTAGTATCCGAATATGAACAAATAGGATATGTTTTTCACGATCAAAATAATAGGAATGTGATACACATAACCATTTAAAGACCAACACACTGTTATCCCTTTACTTTCAAACTTACATCTAGATGCAATATGATAGATAACATGTTTAGAATTAATACTTCATGGAACTAGTGTTAAGTGATGGACGTGATATCTCAAGACATTAAAAAAAAAAGTAACGAGTTGAAATATGCTCCTATTTTTACAAACGGCGCATTACAGCTATCATCCAAGTAATATTCAATATATACTTGATGCTGCTAAAGCATTAGAAAAACAAATAATAAGAGCTACACCAATCAATTTCAAAAATTAGAAGCTGGAAATCTCAAGAAAATGCTAAAGCATTAGAAAAACAAATAGTAAGAGCTACACCAATCGATTTCCACTAGTTACCAATAGTAGGCGTCTTAATTGTTAACTTGTCAAGGAACTAGTTAAGGGCAATAAGTTTTCCGACTCTGAGATCCTAAATATGTACTACGAAGCATATCCAACTCCAAATATACAAACAGAATAATAATGCCAGATCTTAGTTTGAAGAAAAAGAAACCTGTTGTAAATAATTATGGATAAATCATGTAAATAGATGTTGAGTAATAAGTGCATATTCCTATAGATTAGTGATTGATAGGTTGTAATTGTAGGAGTGATTGAATTGTAATTAAGCATTACCTTGTTGTGTACACCATGTAGTATTATATAAGGCTCCTCATGGTGAGAAGAATAACACACATTCTATTCTCTACGTCTAAACTCTCTCTCTCTCTCTCTCTCTCTCTCTCTCTCTCTCTCAAATTCTTTCACTATTGTTTTACAACATGTTATCAGCACGAATAGTTCTACCATTGAGACAAGATTGAGGATCGTCAATCAAATCTGTAAGATTGTGAATCGCCAACAAAAGAAGGATGATCGTTCAACTTGCTATTCCAAATCACCATCTTGCATGTGAAAGGAAAAATGATTTGATTATATTGGGGTTCGAACCCAGTCAATATGTATGTCAATAAGGCACTCTAACCACTTTGACATTATGGCTGTTGTAAATAGATTCATCATATTTAATATGTGTAATTAATTGCTAGAAGCATTTATTCACATAATTGTGTGATAGTTAATTAATATGTTAACTTAGTGGCATGCAATTAATATCAACAATGATTCATGATTCCTATTTATGCAATTTTTGAGGTATTATTTAAATCATTTTGTTACTTGTCTAAATTTTCGCATTAGAATATATATATATATATATATATGTGTGTGTGTGTGTGTGTGTGTGTGTGTAGAAAATGCAGGTACCTAATGAACTAGTAGTTCATACATAAATGGAACTTTTAGTTTCAATAATGCCATTTAAGAAACTTATTTAAAAAACTTGAAGTTTCCTTCATAAATTCACCACACATGATAAAACCAGTAGATTTTACATGTTTAATCTGATTTGTCATACCATGTTATAAGAACTCGAAGTTCCCATTTGTTGCTCATGGATTTTTCCAAAAAGCACTCACCACGATTATTTGTTGTTTAATATCAAATTTTAGCAATTGAAAGTTTCTAGAAGAAATTATCTAAAGTTGGCATTTTTTCTTGCCTGAAGCAAAACATGATTAGCAAGATATTGAACAAGCCCATCCGCCCAAAACAATACAAGGAGAGGCACTTTACTAATTCTCAGAATTGATCACTATCTTGTTGCTCACTGAAATGAACAACAAGAAAGGAGAAATTGTGGCCATGGAAGGGACAAAAAAGATTAGATCTTTAGAGACAAGGAAAGAGAGGTGGGCCCATATAACTGGCCCAAAACATGGCCCCATGTTATAGTGCCCCTGCCCAACAAGCTAAAGTGGAAAAGAACACTGGTTCGGCCCGCCGCCACCAAAATTAGCATGATCTTTGTTATAGATGTGGAGGAATTGATTGCTGGTCCCTCACCCGCTGTGCGATAGCCGAAGCAGTAGATGAGTATTACACCGGTCGCGGAACTCGAAATACCAACTTTATTGAAGGGTATTTTCTATTGGTTCCACACTAGAGATCATGGATTTTTGGGCAATTACTGAACATACCAAGGATTAGAACTCGAAGACATGGGTTGTCACGCCCCTGATTTTTAAACATAAATAAAAATTGATATATATAACCCCATAATTATATATGTGTGAACGTCCAGTCATCAATACAAAATACCTGAAATCTTTTTCCTTTTATACAGCATACATATTGATGTCCTGAACCCACTATGTCAATATTGACCTGCCCACAAGGTCATATATTATATAAGCTTACGAATTAAATTGCCAACAACAAAATAAAATGTAAATGCTCCTCAGAGCTTACTACAACGGAAGTCCAAATAACAGTAAAGTCACAAAACTGGCTTCCTACCTTTAAGCTGCAAAGGCACTACCTCAGCATCAGCCACGATTATCCTAACCTGTAGGATTAACCCCTACACCGTTTGAATGGTGCACCGGGTTGCCACACAACAAACCCGGTAAGCTTTTGCAAGCTCGTATGAGTAACTCAAAAACACCCAACTCATGCAAAAAAGGAGGAAAACCTTTCAACTCAAGAATAAGGAAAACATACCATGCTTCCCAAAACAATACTATTTTCCCAAAAGAAAACAACGAAAGTCACACCGTGACAAAATCATATAAATCGTTAACCTAACAATTCAAATATGATAAGTCAATCCAACCTGGATAAAACAACAATTTAGTCCAACCTGGACAAAGCAACAAATCGGTCCAACCTGGACAATATATCAACACACATCAATCATACCTATCGTTAACCTAACAAATAGAATATGATTCTTTGGTCCAACCTGGACAAAATACGTACCCAGGAGTCGTAAGTAACCTACTTAGATCCATAAAGTACTATGGCAGACAGACTAGAGCTCTAACTGAATCGTAACTTGTCACCCGGCCAAGGTTCAACCTTACGATATAACATTGCCATGAGGATGCAACCTGCAACCCCGGATCCTTAGGCCAACCTGACCCTCAGATCAAAACATTAAACGAGTCGCACTGGACCCCAAATGTTAAATCAAATCACACGGAGAAATCACAACCTGTGACTCTCACATCCTCGACCACCGGTTGTCAGATCAAAACATTAAATCAATCCAAAAGGAGAAATCACAACCTGTGACTCTCACATCCTCAGACCACCGGTCGTCAGATCAAAACGTTAAATCAAACCAAAAGGAGAAATCACAACCTGTGACTCTCACATCCTCAGACCACCAGTCGTCAGATCAAAACGTTAAATCAATCCAGAAGGAGAAATCACAACCTGTGACTCTCACATCCTCAGACCACCGGTCGTCATATCAAAACGTTAAATCAAACCAAAAGGAGAAATCATAACCTGTGACTCTCAAATCCTCAGACCACCGGTTATCAGATCAAAACGTTAAATCAAACCAAAAGGAGAAATCACAACCTGTGACTCTCAAATCCTCAAACACTTTTCAAAATAATAGAAATACAATTTCCCACGATTTGTTTTCCGAAAAGCCACAACCCAAAACAATAAAACGCATCATTCATGCATATTGTTTCCATAAATCCACAAATCCACCAAAACATATATATTTCACGTAAATATATATATACGTAGTCATCCGCTCAGGAATGCCTACTAATACCAACAATAGTTTGCAGTTAATAAATAATTCTCAAAATAATAAAGGTATTCCGTTCATTAATGAACCTTGTGAGATTACTCACCTCGAAACTCCCTCTGCGTCTTCAATATAGAACAAAGCAGCCAACCATAAGATAACTGTCCAATAATACTTGGTCAAGTACCTAATCACATACGGTTTCAACTTATTAACGATTCACAAACGATTTAAGTTCGAAACCCCTGTTTTGAACTAAAATCCCCAAAGTTGCACCAATCGAGGCGAAACCACATCTGAGACCTCCCAAAGTCTCCGGAACACTTCCACGATAGATATGCCAAAACCATAAGTCGATCGGACACTCGGATCCTCACGGATCGAAATATCGAACGGTCCGAAACCGTAAAAACCCTATTATGCTCATACGATCTCCAAAAATTTCAAACAATATATCGAAATGCTCGTATCAACGAGTAGATTGAACTCAGGAACAGAAACTATCCCTAAGGTGGCCGGAAACCACCGGAAAACACCACCACAGTGGCGGCGCCGTCGCCGGCCCAAAGTCGAAATTTGACAAAACTCCTAACACCAAAGTTCTTCATCTCAACTCAAATTTCAACTTTCATACTACACCAAAGTCCAATTATGAACCAATCGATCAAATTTTACCTTAGAACAAAACAGCTCGACCCTAGAATTTCAATTCCAAAATTCGACCTCCACGAGTTGAATCGATGCAACCCACCTTGTGGGAAGCATCTACGTCCTCCGAGCTCTAAAAGCCCTTAAGAATCACCGGCAAAGGTGGCCGGAATCTCTAGTTCCGACGAAGGTGATTTCGTCCTCGACGAGGCTTCTTCTCGGCCTTGCAGCGTCCACCACAGCTCGAATCGTGAAGAATCACTTCCAAAGACGTGTAGAGAAGGTTGAGGTGAAGAAAGCCCACTTGGAATCGCGTCCGATGGTGGCCGGAGGAGGAAGAACGAAGCTGGCGAAGTGGAGAGCTACGCGCGGGCTCGGGAGAGAAGAGAGAGAAAATATTTCCCAAAATGGAAATCTGACATTTTTTTATATATTTTTCCGGAAAAATCCCATATATACCAAAATGGAAACTTTTTCCGACGGCCATAACTTCTTCATACGAACTCCGATTTCCACGTTCCATAAATCCACAAACTCGTATCGACGCGCCCTATAACTTAATTTCATGAAGGAAGTTTTCGGAGAATCCTAAGAAATAAAAAGTCAACCTTTGCAACCCCCCCTAAAACCATATTCTTCGAATAAAAATTCGTCTGAAACACTTCCGCTCTATTCACGAGCCACGAAATCGTCCAATAACCACAAATTAGATTCCGAAAAATCCTCGGAAAATAAATACGAATTTCCGGGGCGTCACATGGGTATAATTGGCCCCTTGTGCCATATCTATTTCATCTTAATGAATGAAACATCTTCGAATTTTGGTGATTTATGCTTCCAATTATTTTGGATTATGGAAATGTGGTTTTGTTCGAATAGATTTAATTCAATAAACTTATTTATAAATGTGATCCGTTGAATTAAACAAATGAATAGGCATATTCTGTGGGGAAGTTTGTTGTCTGCCTAATAGTGTTATTACACACACCATACTCCCAGATCGGAGATATTTTTCAAACTTATTGCTTATTCATACCTCTGTGACAACCATACCAGGCCAATCCAACCTGATAGAAGGCTATGGCAACACCCACTTTATGTTGTCCAATGGTATTGAACTTACCATTAATGAGGCCATATAATCTCCAAGATCCAGAAGAACGTTATTGAGTATTAAGGATATTCGAACCAACGGTAATCACGTTGAAACCACTGAGAAAAATGAGTGTAATATCTTTGCATAACCTCCAAGTGTGCGGCCAGAAGCGTACATTGGAGAAATTGAAATATGTTAGCTAGAAGCTAACTAATTCGAGCAACTACTTGCTAAGGCATGACTGTTTGAGACACCCAGGTCAGAGTATGATGCACCGTATCGTCAACTCATCACAGGTGCATCCCCTTCTGAATAAGGGTCTTGTGTATAATGACACATTATGCCAAGCTTATTCGTTAGGAATGTTTAATACTAGGCCATCATATGCAAAGACTAGTACATACACCACCATTTTTCTGCACAGAATGCAAGAGAAATTTGTGGACATATCCAATCACCATGCGGACCAATTAAATATTAATGGTTTTGGTTGATGTATCGACAAAGTGATCACATGTTACACTACTGTCCACAAGAAAATGCTGCTTTTGCTAAACTCTCGCCCAGATCATAAAATTGAGGGCTCACCACTCGGATTATCGCATAAAGTCCATAAGACTTGATAATGCCGGAGAGTTTACATCAAAGTCTTTTGATGATTATTTCATATCCCTTGGGATTGATGCTGAACATATAGTTCCCTATGTTCACATCCAAGATGGTCTCGCCTATAGAATCTTGGTAATGCTCACCAAGCATCTAATTTCTCCATGGGGCTATGCAATCTTGCATGCAGCCATGTTGGTCCCATTGAGGCCCACTGCTACCAACCTTACTCCGCGTTACAGCTGGTGACTGGGTACGAACCTGATGTTTCTCACTTATGTGCATTTGGGTATGCAGTCCTCGTGCCAATTGTGCCGTCACAAAGTACAAAATTGGGTCCTCAACAAAGGATGGGCATACATGTCGATTATGAGTCCCATCCATTATGTGCTCTTTAGAGCCCTTGACAGGAGATCTCTTTACCGCTAGATTTGCAGATTGTCACTTTGATGAGACAATCTTCCCGCCGTTAGGGGGAGATAAGAATGTCACCACTCCTGATGAACGGCGTGAATTAACATGAAATGTCTCCCCTATGTCTCATCATGATCCCCAAACTGCACGAAAGTACTGAAGTGCTGACAATTCTAGATCTATAGAGTATAGAATACAATATGCCCGACAGTTTCTCTGATCTAGCTAAAGTGACGAGATCACATATACCTGCTGCAGATGTGCCTGCAAGGATAGACGTCCTTGTAGTATGTGTCGTCCCAGATGGATGAGGTACGACCATGGCGGCTAACCAGTCATATGTCCCTGCCCAGAAGCGAGGTAGACCATTAGGTTCGAAGGATTCTTATCCCCAGAAGAGGGTAAACTTGGCATAAACAAATCCTCTTGACATCGCAATCTCAAACCAATTCATCTCATGAGATAAATCCGGATTATGGGTATGTCCTAGAAGAGACCATGTTGGGGGACGCTCCAACATTTGAACCCACTCCCGAGAATAGAGAAATCTCGGTAAATTTAGTGAGATTTGAAATAGGATTGAGATTATCATTGATGATATATTAGTATTTGCGGTGGCCACATAAATTATAATAAGCGATGACCTCGAACCTTACTTTGTTGATCAATATCAACGAAGAGACGACTGGCCAAAAAAGGAAATAAGCAATCCAGGTCAAATTAGATTCCTTGACAAAGAGAAAGGTGTTTGGACCTATTGTTCCTACACCTCCCAATGTTAAACCTGTAGAATTTAAATGGGTATTGGTAAGAAAGCGTAATGAGAAAAAATAGAATGTGATACACAAGGCTAGTCTAGTGGTGCAAGAATTTTCTCAACGCCTTGTGATTGATTACGAGGAGGCGTATTCTCCAGTAATAACGTTCCACTACCTTTTCAGTTTGGTAGTTTCCGAAAAACTGAATATGCAGCTTATGAATGTGGTCGCAGCTTACCTCTATGGGGATAATAATACATAAATATACATGAAAGTTCCTGAAGGACTTATGATGCCCGATATAAATAGTTCTAGACCATGGAACATGCTCTCCATTAGTTTTGAGGCGTTCACTTTATGGATTAATTGAAATAATCTAAACGGAGGTGGTTTAACTGTCTAAATGAATATTGGATCAAGATGGGATATGTGAATAATAAACTATGCCCATGCGTGTTTATTAAGGAAACAAGTTCCGGGTTTGCAATTGTGGCGGTCTATGTCAATGACATAAATTTGATTGATACTTCTGAAGACATCAAGGAAACCTCAAAACACCTGAAGTCGAAATTTGAGATGAAAGGCCTCGGAAAAATAAATTATTGTCTCGACCTGGAGCCCAAGGACAGTGCAGATGAAATTTTGGTCCATCAACCAAATTACATACAAAAGATGTTTAGATGCTTTAATGCGGATAAAAGCAAGCACACCCATGGTGGTCCAAAGTCTAGAGAGAACCATATCGTCCTGCAGATGATAGCAAAGAGATATTGGTGCCAGAAGTCCCATATCTAAGTGCAATAGGCGAATTATTGTAGTTGGCTCAATGCCCTAGACAGGACATCTCATTCGATGTGAACTTGTTACCTAGATATAGCTCTGCGCCAACATGCTGCCACTGGAATGGCATAAAAGATATTTTTCGCTACCTTAGAGGTACGACGGATATAGGCTTATTCTATTCCTATGCATCAAGGAATAGATCAAACCCCCTTGATCCTTAGAATGATACTCGCCTTATTGGATATGCTGATATAGACTATCTATCAGACCCACACAAGGCGAGTTCCCAAAGTGGTTATGTCTTTACCAAGGTTCGAAAAATCGCTAGGCGCTAGTCGGACGGTGGGCTAGGGAGAAGCGCCTAGGCGGTTTTGTATTTTTTTATTTTTTATTTTTTATTTTTATAACTTTTATTTATATAATTAAAAATATATAAACTTATAAAGACTTAAAGAGTAATAAACTAAATATTTATCTTCCTCAAATAAAAAATAAACTAAATGGAAATTTGGTGGAGCGATGTGAGCCATGGATCCCCTCACTGCTTGATCTGGGCCGTCCATTGTTAAATGGACCAATTTATTTATAGTTGTTGATCATATCAAAGCTGTTGATTAGATCAAAGAGAGAGGGAGAGAATAAGCGAGAGAGAGAGAGAGAGAGAGAGAGAGCCCGAGAGCTCCGTGCTCTCAGACCCAAAGCACGACCAGACCGGCACCACTCCTTCCGGCCACGGCTCAGTGGCGGACCATCGGCATCGTCTTCGTATCGCTGTCGCCAGAAATCTCCTATCCTTGGATCGTACATGCACTGAACGGAGAAGGAGACTCGACGACTGAAAGCTCCGAGACTTCTCCGACGATCTCTGCAATTTCCGGCGATTCCGGCCACCGTTTAGGCCACCTGTGGTCTAGGCGAGGTATTGTAAAGCCTTCCAGGCTGTAGCCCAACAAATCATTAGTTCATCACCATTCTAGTTTTGGCAGTGAGCTTGGGGAAACTGAGCTTGGGTTGATTCAAGGGATTTTCGACTTCCTAAGGTATAATTCGAATTCTTGAGTGGTAGTTTGGTTCTTGTTGTGTGGATCGAAATCTGTGGCTGGTATTGGAACTTTGTAATCAATGGTTGTGTGTGCAATGACCTGTGGAGTTGTGGTAGAGCTCGGATTTGTCTGGGATGTGTGGGCTGTGTGTTTAGCTTGTTAAGTTGTTGTAGTTAGCAAGCTGGAATATACCTTGACTTGATTGTATATTTATTTAATTAACTATTTATTTAATTAAATAGAGGTAAGAGATAGAGAGGTAGAACTGAAGTTGAATTGTCCAACAACTCCAGAACGCTCGGAGCACCCAGGCGGACTCCCAAATTCTATCCGCCTAAGGCTTCCGATTTGTCGTTACTAGCCTCAGTCTGCTGTCGCCCAGCGCCTAGGCGGCCTGGGCGGCCGAGTTTTAGAACACTGGTCTTTACCATTGGGAATACTGCAATTTCTTGGAGGTCTACAAAATAGACACTTGTTGCTACCTCTTCGAATCATATTGAGATCCTAGCTCTTCACGAAGCAGTACGTATTCGTATATGGCTAAGAGCCGTTACAAACCATGTTAGAAGCACATGTGGACTGCATTCCACCATTGATGAACCAACCATTATCTACAAGGATAATGCTGCTTACATAGAGCAGATAAAGATGAGTTTCATAAAAGGAGACAACACCAAACATATTGCACCGAAGTTCTCATTCAATTAGCAACAACAGGAGCATCAGAATATTGAAGTTAAGCAAATTTGATCTGAAGACAATCGTGTAGACCTCTTTACTAAGTCACTACCAAAGTCTATATTCCGGAAGCATGTCCAAGGTATTGGTCTGCGTAAACTATCTGAATTACCTAACATGTAATTTTCAGGGAGAGTCGAAATCAGGGGGAGTATCCTGAAGCATACTCATTTGACTGTCGTGTAGTCTTTTTGTCCTTCGTCCATGGTTATTTTGTCTCACTGGGTTTTGTTACCTGGCAAGGTTTTAATGAGGCACATCTTTAGCATGGTCACCCCACTTATACTACATCCTGAAGATGCTTTGATTAGACATATATATGCATTTGCTCATCTTTTCCCTTCGACCACGGGTTTCTCCAAGTGGGTTTACCGGGCAATGTTTTGGTGTAGCAACTCTAATGCATCCCTCTCGTAGACATACTACCTACTTATGATGTTGATAAGAAAACTTCACCTATCTCTAAAGCTATGATACTGCTACTCCACACTCAAGCGCGTTGTGCTTTTTTTCTCCTTCGACCAAGGTTGTTTTTTTTCTCACAGGGTTTTTATTACTTGGTAAGGTTTTTGATGAGGCAACTTAGAAGCGCATAGCCTACGCAACACTATTGACATGGAATATCCAAGGGGGAGTGTTGTAAATAATTATGGATAAATCATGTAAATAGATATTGAGTAATAGGTGTCTATTCCTATAGATTAGTGATTGATAGGTTGTAATTGTATGAGTGATTGAATTGTAATTAAGCATTACATTTTTGTGTACACCATGTAGTACTATATAAGGCTCATGGTGAGAAAAATAGCACACATATTCTATTCTCTATGTCTAAACTCTCTCTCTCTCTCTCAAATTCTTTCACTATTATTTTACAACAAAACCCTAATTGTTTAATTCTAAATTTAAAACCAACACCAAATTGACATAGGATCAGTGGTTCCAATCTTGATCTACATCTTCATGAAGCCCAAAAATCAAAATGTCATCCTTAAATATTGATGAACTAGTCCAGATTTACTAACCAACAAACAGTTAGCAAATAACAAGGACCTAAAGTCTAGCACTGGCCTAGTTGATACATTCTTGCTTTACCAGTAAATTTCATGTCTTGGAATTTGAAGAACTCTTTTTCTGTTTCCTATCAATGCATATATAGCATAACCATTAAAAGAAAAGATTCAAGGAGAACTACTCCATGCCAAGAACCCAGAAAACTAACAAATTCTTGAGGCGGTCCAGAAGCCGCATCATACAAAACTTAAGATAAATAGGAAGGCAGGAGATCAACCCATTATAAAGGACACATCCTCTTATAAGCAACAAAATATGCTACATTATCTGATGGCCCAAGTCTAGCTAATTTGCCCCATCATATAATAGGATTTTAGATAAATACGAAGGCAGGTGATCACCCCAATCCAAAGGGCACATCCTCTTATAAGAAACAAAATGTGCTGCATTATCTGGTTGACCAAGTTCAGCTAAGAAGCAGCAATGAGCTTAATTTGGCAAATGATGGGAGGAGTTGACCAATCCACAGAGAACATTGGGCAAGTGGTGGCTGTAATAGTATGATGTGAATTGCAGTCCAACTCCCTGGAGTGTGTAGATAAAGAAGCCAAAGAAATAACCTCAACGGCTAAACCTTAAGCTGCAGGAGAAGAAATTGCCTGATGATCCTGCAATCAGGAGACCAAAAGAATCTCGAAGAAGAGTAGCAATGCCACAATTATGACAAGTCTTGTCCCAAGAGGCCTCAACATTCATCTATAGCGAGTTATTAGAATGGGCTTTCCATTTATCCTACTTGGGGATAAAGGGACAAGGGAGGAGATAATGAGTTTGTTGATGTGATAGAAACTCCTGAGCAGCATTGAAGGCCTTTGAGGCTACCAAAAGAGGGTCAGGTTGACTATGATCCAAAACACAAACAACGGTGTTTCCGAATATGCCATAGCAAGTTAGCAACAAAGCAAATATGAGTAAACATATCTGGTGCCTCACAGCCAAATGCTGGACCATTACGAATCAAAGATTCCAACCATCAATCCATAGTAAAGGAGGCCAGAGGGACCCGATAACCAAACAGATTAGAGAAACAGAAACCAAACGCAGAAGGACCATATTCATTTAAACAAAATATGCTCAATTAGTACCGAAGCAGAGAGACATCCTTACAAATGGGTGAAAGACCATGTATGGAACAGAGCCACCTTGGTAGACATGGCCCCGTATAGTTTTTTTTAATTTTTGGTAAAGCTTTGACGAACCAAATGAATTCCCATACATGAGCAATATTATGAGAAGAATGAGGATGGACATACCAGTGAGTGAGTAGTTGAGTGTTTACTATGATATCTGGAAGGAACTGAGTACGTAGAGACCATTTTCCTTTGCCCACAAATAAAGCAATAAGGTTGTAAAGGGAAAACATAATCTCAGGAGGTAGGA
Source organism: Rosa chinensis (assembly GCF_002994745.2). NCBI lineage: Eukaryota > Viridiplantae > Streptophyta > Magnoliopsida > Rosales > Rosaceae > Rosa > Rosa chinensis. The sequence continues at coordinate 14,928,910 of NC_037088.1, read as the reverse complement.
GCTGACATGCAGTAGGGGAAAGTTTCCAACATTCATTTGAATGATCAATGAGATCAGTGAAATCAAACCTGGTAATACCTCATCAGAGTGATGGAGCCTTGTCTAAGATAAAGAGGACAACCACTGATCCTACCAAATGCTAACTAATAAGCCATCACCAATTTGTCACATACATCAAAGCCCCTAATCCCTTTCTGAATATGCTACCACATTCATCTACCAATAAATGTAGAGGCCGCCATCGTCCACACATTTTCAAAAACCTACCAGAATGGCATACCCATTGTTAAAAACCCAGTTACATCCATGACCCATCAATGTAAAGTAAATACGTTCGAGAAACACACAAAATATAAGAAAACATTATAAATTCCAGACATAACAATTCCACAGAGGTTAAAATGTGATATCAGATTCCAGTGAAAGAAAACAAACAATTTGCTCAAGGAGATTATGATCAGTACATGCAGTTGACAAGTAGCTCGAGAACCGGAAAGAGACCTGGTCGAGGGAGTCAGGACATGTCTGAGACTGTTACTAAAACGCCTAACACCTCCTTTTAAATTTAACAGAGGGAATCATGCACCAACTATTGATATTTCTACATTTTATACAAACTTTTAACTATCACAATAGTACATCAAGTTTTCTTTAATATATCACTTTAGTGTATTACTGTTAAATCCTTCTAAAACAGTAAGGTAAAAAAAAAAACAATTGACGGAGCATGGTGGGTCCTTATTCGGAGTTGTAATAAATAAACTGACATATCACAGCTAAAAATCTATTACTTACACTCAAAGATAAACAATAATTTTTTTTTACCATTCATAATTTCACTCTTTACTATATAGAGGCTAAAGTAGAAGTGGAGAATGATTGTGCTATTTCAGTTAATGCCCTTGATAGGGATGTGGACTACCATATATTCGGACATTGGTCAAATTGTGGAAGATTGTAGAAGGTATGTCATTCTATGATTTATTTTCAATTCTGACATATCTATCATGGAAAAATTATAGTGTATGTTAATGTATGCTATATATTAATTTTTAAAAATATTTTAGGCTGTTGGATATAATTAAAATGACAGTTCTAGGAGTAATGCTTGCCCTGCATAATATAAAAGGAAAGCATAGAATCACTCAACCGTTCTGATTCCACACAGAATTGCAATGAAGAACATCATTTCTAATCACAAATGAAAAACCCAAAACTAAATTGAAAAACCCATTAAGATCCAGAAACGCACCAAATGATGACGAACAACTGCTGGAGCTGTTGAGCCTCAGCGACGAGCCGATCAAACCGGGCTTCGCTGCAGAAGGGGGCGAGCTCCACTGAAACCGGTGAATCATCGAGCTCTCGTAACGACCCTTCTGGGCTCAAAGCCCTGACTGCCGTAATCGGCCCCCAGCTCAAAGTCCTCATGCCACAGCTTGGATATACTACTGTTCTTCTGGCCGACTCAGAATCGTTCCCCAACTCGAGGCTTCATAGCCCAAGAAGCTGCTTCTCTTCACTACTAGGAGAACGAGAATTGAAAACTGAGAAAACCATAAACGAAATCGAAGTCAATTAATTAGTGAATTTGCGGTAATACCTTCGGCTTCAGCGATAGAGATAGTGGAGAGTTTGAATCGATCTCTAAGAAGCTCATTCACTGAGTCGGAGCGAACAGAGGCGAAGACGAGGCCGGAGAGGTGGGCTGTCCCGATGCCAAGTCAAAGACGAGCTTCAGAGTATGGTGGAGTACGAGGGGGTCGTGAATGAGTTAGAGAGAGCGAGTTAGGGTTTTGATGATTGAAGAAATTGTAGGGGCCGGGAGTTGAGAGTTTGATGATTAGGGATGTGAGGGATGCAGGTTTCAGTGGAGAGAAGGTGAAATCCACTGGACGCTCAAGCTAAGAGCTGGGTGCTTCGGTTGGATGCTGAATTAGCTTTTGAGTCAGACGCGAAGATTGGCTGTGGACGAAGAGGTAATCAGTGACTTGTGTTTCGGGGAGAGAAGAAGACTGTGGGAGACATGGTCTGACAAAATGGCAAGGTGTATTGAGTTTGCCCTGATGCGAGACATGGTTTGTCTTCTATTTTTTATAATAAAATCAGACAACAAAAATGATGGTGTGTTGTGTGATTGTCTTCTCTTTAAACTTTCAGCTGAGGGACACAAAATGAAAACTCCCGCCTACTATGTGTAAGCACAAGCTCATTTTTGGCGCTCGGATGGCTTTCTCATTCACACAACAGAAAAAAAGTCATTCCCTTGTAGGAGCTTGCAAATCATTTGTCAAAATTTGGTCATTTTGGGGGGAATGAAACTCATTTTGGGGCACATTAATATTTTCAATGTTATCTCCCTCAATTGGACAACACAATGAATATACATGTTGTGTGACAATTTCCAAGTTTCGATCCTACAACACATATAAGTATTCTGTTGTGCAAAGTAGTACTTTGGTAGTGCATTTGAGTCAGAAATTGGAGCCAAATGTGAGTAAAGGTAGGGGGAAAATGTCCCGCTATTTTTTTTTTCATTCAGACAACATAACATTCTTTATAACTGTTGTGCAATATTGCTCTATCTGAAAAATTTTGAACTGTAGCATCTTTGTACAACGAAAGTTTCTTAAATGTGTTGTATGAAGCAATTTCCATCAACACACAACGGAAATTTTTTTTTCGTTGTGTAAAAAGTGTTGTATATTGAGGTTATTGGCCTAGTGAATGAATTGCTGTAAAAATGAAAAAACTTTATGTATATATAGTAAATGAGGTTCGAGTCCTTATTTGTGAAAGAAATTTCTCTATTTTGTAACTACTACTTTTTTTTGTGTGTAAGTCTCATCATCCATGATTCCATGAGATAATTACTCATCTGACAATGCATTTTACTATAAATTACAACAATTGAAGTGTAAAGTGGTAATATGGTAATATGATTCCATTTATAAAAAGAAAAAGAAAAAAAAGATCATTTTACCTATGTGACAACAAATGTATTGTCAATCTGGTAAATAATCATGTTAGACGTAAAATTTCTCAAGTCCTTATTCTTGTAATCGGGTTATTATTTGTGTAACTAAAGTCCTTTTTTTTGCAAATTTCATCATCGATGAGATACTTAGATACACAAAGAATAACTTGTACTTACATAGGCATTTGCAAGCATAATTAGCTATAATGAGCCAAGCTCATGCCACCGCCAGAGGTACTAAAACTCTCCAAAGGGGTGACCTACGGAAACACAGCCAAGCAGGCTACCGCCTGAGCCCCGGCGTACCCCCAGATCATCGCTAACGCGCCGCGCCAAGATAGCATCAGAAGCTCCAGAAGCTGGGAACTGAAGCATATCAGTCCCACATCGAAAACATGGAAAATATCAGCTCCCTCTTCACCCATAAAAGGTCCTCTCCTCTCTCCTCATTAATTACGCATCTACTACTTACCTACTGTTATTTTGTCAACATAAATACATTAACTAACTTAAGCATCGGAGAGGAGAAGACCGCCCAATGCTGTCTTCCTCTGACGCCCTCTGTATTTTACTTGACAGGTAAACGGAAGCTCTGAATATCACAAGCAATGTTCTAAAACTCGGCCGCCCAGGCCTCCTAGGCAGTGCCTAGGCGCTGGGCGGCGGCTTGCCGACTCGAGTAATGGCAAATCGGAGAGCTTGGGCGGGCTAAGGTTGGGCGGCAACCTAGACGGCCTAGGCGGCAGATTAGACGCTTGGGTGGTTCAGCAGTTCGACGCTAGGCGGTTTGTCTAGTCGAGTTTCTTCCTCTCTCTCAGATTAGAGGGAGGAAGAGATCGAGGTGATCTGAAAATCAGAGAGATTGATGGACTCAGGAAAGACATCGATTGTAAGACTGATAAAGAGAGAGATCTAGAGAGGATTTGTGACCTGAAAATCTGAAATTGATCGAGAGTCGAGACTTCGATCTGGGTAGTAGATTTTGGCAACTCGATATGGGATAATCCAATATTGTTCAACGATAACTGGCTTGGAACTCAATCTGAGCATTTTCCATAGAAAGTTCTATGATATGTGGAACTCGATCTGGGTATTTTGACTGGCTTGGAACTCAATCTGATGCTCTTTGATTCTTCATGACGGATTGACGGTCATGAAAAAGGGAACTCCTGCTTGAGAGACTTGATCTTTCCCCTTCCCATAAAGTCGTTTGCTTTTGCTCTTTTCGTTGAAATGGTCAATGAAAGCTGGCTAGTGTTTGATATTAAGTATTATTGTATTAATAAAGAGGAAGATACAAATGGTGGCTGGTTGGAAACGGAAGCTGGAATTATCCCCTAAATGGTTTATTTAATCATTTATGAAAGTATGAAACTATCATTATTCATTATATCCGACTTAAGCTAGCCCAACAGTCATCAATAATTCAGTATATAATCAACCATTATAATATATAAACTCAGTTTAAGCTAGAATTAGTTTCATAAAGAAGTAAAATAATAATGCAATATTCTTGAATACATTTTATATATCCTTAATTATATAATTAAACGCTATAAAAATTAAAAATATATAAAACCGCCTAGGCGCCGTCTAGGCGTCCGCCTAGCCGCCTGGGCGCTAGTCACTTGGCCACCACCTGACTAGCGCCTAACGATTTTTCGAACCTTGATCACAAGTAGCGGTCTGCCCATCGGATCAGCGTTAACCAAGGTTCAGCTACCGCTGAACTTTTAGACATCAATATAACCTGATTACTTGAAGTAGAACAATATGTGCGATTAGAAAAAACTTAGAACGCGCCTCACGTGCCTACCCTGCCCTTCTCCACTTTTGCTCTCTCACTCGTCCAGCTGCGCCTCCATGTCTGTGCAGGCTTCTGGCCTCGCCGGCATGTGACAAGCATGGTTGGACGGGTCTTGGGTTTTGCACGTGGAAGCGCTTGGTGGTTTGGTGTCGGCTGGATGTCTATTTGTGGGGCAAGCAATGGCAGCGACCGGTGTTTCTTGATGCGCATGCTGCGGTGAAAGAGATGGCAGACATAAATCAGGTACTGGTGCAACTCGATTCAAGATATGTCCTCATCTATTGGGCTTCAGGGATGGTGACATTGGTGGCTGTTTGTGACCATAGACGTAGTGGTGGTGGTGATGAGAGGGAGACGCAGGACTGGAGGCGTTGAGTTTCGTGGCCACTGGGTTTGTGGGCTGGGCGGTGGATCTGGGCCACATCATTAGGTCCTAGTTGGACAACCTTTACTTTTATGTTGTCTTTTATTCTTGTTTTTTCTTTGGTGTTGGCCTTAGGGCTATAATATAGTCCTACCAGCTTGTGTTAGAGATATATGGACTTTGTCTGGGTATGTGCACTCAGCGTGCCTTGTTTGCCTTAATGAGTCACCGAGTTCCTTGTTTCGTCAAATGGTCGCAGCCTCCTAGTGGCAAGATGAAACTTAGTGTCACCGGTGATATCTTTCGGTGGCAACAATGTGGGGAAACTGATTGTATTATGAATTATGGTTCCACGTGAGCAATATCTTTCCAGATGTCACCACTCTTGTAAAGCAAATAGAGTAGCCAATGTTGCACTCTTTGCTAAATGGTGCTTGTTAGAATACATAGGTTTTATAGAGACCCTTGATATTATTTTGGGAGGTTCTCTTGATACTTATTGTAATATGGGGTTTAGGCAAAATGTTCCCCCGTGTATTATGTAGTTTCATCAATGGTCATGGCAGCCGTACTTAGCCCTTTCTCCCCCAAAAAAAAAAAAAGAACAACCCAATTACTCTGGCCTTATTTAGTGATAATTATAGTTGTAATCAAAGTAATTACTATATTTTCGATCTTTATTTGAACAATTTACGTATAAACCAATTAATGAATATTTAGTATGATAATTTTTTTTTAAGTTACATGTCAAATTATAAATAGATATATAGTTAACCCGTATAACATGTTTCACCAACTAATTTAATATAATGTATATTTATTAAAAAATTGATATATGACAAACATCAACACACCTTAGGCTTACCCATCTATCATGGCATAAATGATGTTGCAAATAGATTGGGGCACCTTGCTAGTTATGATTTTGTTAATAAGTTTAGGCTAAAAGAGGCTACTACTATTATTTAGGATATAATTTATGAGAGTTGTTGCATTTCCACATGAGGTATTGAGACTATGTTACGCAAATCCCCGTTGTATACTTTGACACATGAGAATGAGCTTGACAGCTATATTGAATTTCACATCGTTTCAAAAAAAGATAAACATAAAATAAAGACAAGAAAAACATCGAGTTACCCCAAGCTCAAAACGACAGCGCATACAGGTAGTTATAATTTGGGTAAAAACTCCAAATGGTACCTGAAATATTGCCAACGATTTTTTTTTTACCCTAAATGGTACCTAAAATAGTGCACCATTACTAAATATAGTACCTCAATTAATTTTTCCATTAAAGTCGCATACTTGACATATATTTTTTAAATAAAAACTTTAAATGGTTTCCAAACTATTGCAAAATGTATTTTTTGGTACCTATAAATTTTTTATTTCACCAAATGGTACCTCATGTATTGCCCCAAATACTTTTTGTTGATAAAATTTTTAGCTAAAAATAAATATTTAATTTGACGATATATTAGATTTTTTTATACCCGAAACTTGTATTGTTTCAACCTTTTTGTAACACTTAGTCCAATGAATGAATTTCATATTATAATAAAAAAAATAGTAAAGGCGCAATGCTTGAGGTACCATTTGAGGTAAAAAAGAATTTACACGTATCGAAAATTACATTTTACAATAGTTTGAGTACCATTTGGAGTTTTTATTCAAAAAAGTACATGCCATGTAGACAATTTTAACGGAAAAGTAAACGGAGGTACTATATTTGGTAATTGCACAATTAATCAGATATTATTTAGAGTAAAAAAATTCATAAGTCACAATAATTTAAGTACCATTTGAAGTAGTTAGTTTTCGGTGGGTGTTTTGGTAGGAATAAGTCTCTCCTCTTGTGAGCGAGGGTTAGGGTTTTTGGGTCTGGTCTACTGGCGGTGCTTTCTGGCTATCAACGTGACGATGAATCACCCTTACACGTGGTCTGGCTGTTTTGGACACGGTGTCCGAACGGGTGAAAACAGTTCATCGTTTATGTTTCTGGTGAGGTTGTACCGCCATAGTTAGGTTTGGTTAAGGGTTAAGTCTGGTTAGGGGTTGAGTCTTTTTGACTCATGTAAGTCACTGGTGGTGATGGTCCCGTAACATTGGTTTCGATGATATTGTAACCTGTATGGTTATTTGGTTATTAATAGAAGGTGGTATTTTTCTCAAAAAAAAAAAGTACCATTTGAAGGTTTTTACTCTTATAATTTTCTCAATAATTATACCCAAGTCCACTCTTAAAATAAAAAAAAAAAAAAAAAAAGCGACCGAAACCTCAAAACGGCGGCGCGTACCGGTAGTTATATTTTCCTAATAATTAAAAAGAAGATGCTAACATGAGTTAGATCCAAATCTCATCGACTCGGATTTCTCTCTATTTCCGAACCCAACTCAACCGCGGGTCAAAACTCACTCCCTCTGCTCTTCCTCTCACTTCATCTTAATGCTCATTTCCGTTCCGTTCAAAACTCCGGTACCTACCTCCGGCCTCGCTTTTCCTCTCTCTATTCTCATCTTCAACTTCGATTTTCCATTCAACTTAGATTTTCCTCGTTTTCTGTGCATTTTTTTTTCTCAGGTAGCAGAGGTAGCATAGCTGCAATCATTTTGCGATGGACGAGTAAGTGCTGCTCTCTTTCACAATTTTGCTTTTGTTGAAAACGAGATAAAAGAGTAAAAAAAAAAAAAAAAAAAACTGAGAAATTTTGATTGATGTGATAATGCAGGGAAAATGCTGTGGAGCTTTTACAGAGGTTTCGCCGCGACAGGCGAATACTGCTTGATTTTATACTGGCTGGTAGCTTAATCAAGAAGGTCATAATGCCTCCCGGGGCGGTTACGCTGGACGATGTGGATCTAGACCAAGTCAGTGTTGATTATGTGCTCAATTGTGCTAAGAAAGGTAGGTTTAGTGGTGGTTGTTTATCACCGAGTGCGGTTGCGGTTTTTGTTTTGAGTTTGCTTGTTTACATAGATGGTGTTTTTTTGACAATGTAGGTGGAATGCTTGAACTGTCTGAGGCTATTAGGGACTATCATGACCATACCGGGTTGCCTCAAATGGTATGTGCAATTTATGACACGAGCTGTTTGGATTATGCGGCTTATTATTTGTTGAAGCTGTTTTGGTGTTGGAATGAGACTCTGGATGGATATTAATGTTGTGGATTCCGATTAGGACCAACCGCGGATATCAAATTTTATAAATTCGTTATCTTCTGCAGCTCTGCTGATCATTTATGTTCATGTTTGCTAGGTTTTTGTTATGTAGTTTGCTTATTTCTTAGTTTTATTCTGTATCCTAGTTTTGAATTAGGATGACATAGAAAACATTTCCTAATTAGTAATCTTCTGCTTCACATCAACGTTCATTTCATTAAGTTTCTGGTTTTTTTTTTTCCTTATTTTATGTGCATCGTTTCTGCTGGTTGATTGTGGCTCTTAATACTTACTTTCTGCTTTACCAGAATAATTCTGGTTCTACTGGTGAATACTTTTTGGTTACGAATCCTGAGTCTTACGGTTCTCCTCCAAAGAGGGCACCACCACCTGTTCCAGACTACACACCGCCTCCTGTTCTCGCGCCACCTCCTGTAATCACACCATCTATTCCAGACCTTGACTCATATCCAGTCGAATCGAATGTATCACAATCTGAATCTTTTAACTCCACACAAGTTCGAGAACTTACTGTAGATGATATTGAAGATTTTGAGGATGATGATTTAGATGAGACTGACAGTCTCAGGATTTCAAGAAGGATTCGTAATGATGCTGCTGATCTTGCTCTTGGATTGCCTTCTTTTAAAACAGGTAAGAGTCTTTGAATCCAGGTCAATGTATGTGTTTGCTGCCAAGTTATTAGGTTATGTTGAATGGGTTCCATTTTCGGTTGGTTGAACAATGAATATTTTTTTTTAGAATAGTATCCCATATATATTAGTTGTTTCTTTGACCTATGAAGCTTGGATATGGATGCTGCTGAAATAAAATACTCTGAACAAAGTAGAATACATGGGGCTGGAATCCTAAGTGCATATAGATGTGTATCAATATACTGACACATGTTTGGTTTGGTCAAAGTTCGGTTAGATGATTTACACTTGTGTATACTTATATCAGCCTCTTAATTATTTATACTTATGCGGACCTTATGATTCAGTCTACAATTATCGTCCAACTCTATACCATAATTTTATTATAAACTATTATTGATATGTTTTTGAAGTGTTAGATACAGATTAGGAATTCTCATAGAAGTAGAGGAGAGCCTACAGGTACCTTTATGCATACATCTGTCTGCTTTACCTAGGTATCTCTCGAGTTATTTGGCAATCAGTAGTGAAGATTATATTCTGAGGGTGATTGACGAAAGCTGACACTAGGATGCACATTGTCATGCTTGTCATAATTTTTTCCTCTTGCCTGCCTTTTTAGGTATTATAGAGGATGATCTCCGCGAGACTGCATATGAAATCCTCTTGGCGTGTGCTGGTGCTGCAGGGTACACTTTGACTCTCTTAGATGCTTTTCAATTAGTTTCATATTGGCTTAAAAAAAATAAACAAATAACAAATAAAAAATAAAAAAAGGAAATGCTGTTGTGTTTGCTGTTTTATTTGTGTACTTTCTTCTGTCATTTAACCATCCTTGTTTGCAGTCTCTGACTAAATGATTGTCTAAACAGGGGTCTCATTGTGCCATCAAAAGAGAAAAAGAAAGACAAAAGGTCAAAGCTGATGAGGAAACTAGGACGTAGTAGAAGTGAAAATGTTGTGAGTCAGTCTCAACGAGCACCTGGGATGGTTGGTTTGTTGGAAGCCATGCGTGTCCAGATGGAGGTATTTAGTTTGCCGTTTACTTATAGAAGGCAGAATCACTATATTTCCGTTTCTCCTTTTAAAACTTGGTCAGCTTTGTGGTTTTTGGTTAACTGTAGATTCTAAGGGGAATTCTCTTTCTGATATTTCTTGGAATTCACTAGTACTGGTGGTGTTATTCATTTTTAGTAACAAATATGTTCTTGGGTGTATTTAGTTTTTCATTCAAATATAACAGTTAAAAAATCTAACAAACATAGTAAAGTTTATCTGGCCTCTTACTATGGTATACTTTAAGTTTGTGACAGTATGAAGGATAAACAGAGGAGGACAATAAAAACAGAACATTTAAGTGCATAATCGAATTGAAATATTATAGTAGGTCTGGCATACCGAATGAGCCCTTAAGGTAATATACTTAAAATCAATAGGACATCGTAGCCTGTCTGTACACTGAAGCTTGAAGGTTAAGTAATAAAATTGCAATGAGTCGTATCAAATATCAGCATATTGTAAACAATCATCTGATCATGCAAGTTCCGAGAACATGCGCTGTTGTATGATTTTTGAATATCCATGGATTGTGTGAGGAGATTTACCAGTGGTCAACTAATATTTGGCTGACATTAAAATAAGTTAGAACAGAAGCTGGAGATAGATTCTTAGCTACTGGCGGCCTACCACTAAATTTTAAATCAAACACCCACCTATCCCATCACTACAATATTAAGCATATTCCTTCAGTTCATCCTATTTATGCCAATCATATATACCGTTCATCAAAAGTGTTACATATTCTAGTTGATCCTAACTATGCCATTCATGAGGGATAGTAGAAAGTTGAGAGATATGTGTATTTTCATGTTCAAGCACACAGTTCGATGAATTGGTATGATTTCCCTATGTACGTAGATCAATATTTGATTCATAGGACCTCTGGATGTTTATAGATTTGTCATGTAGGTTTTGTATATCAATGTTGAAATTATTTGTGAAGTTGTGCATATCCTTTATAATTATCTTACAATATAATTATCTTACAAACCTTGATATTGAGATATCTGTAAATATATCTGTTAATTTGAGAGAATATATCTGTCATCAGCGATATTTTAACCTTCGCGCCAAGAGCCCCTCCAACTATATACTTTTGATTGTTCTTGATTTGACGATTCCTTTTCTCATATGAATGCAGATATCTGAGGCAATGGACATCAGAACTAGACAAGGGCTGCTGAATGCACTAGCAGGAAAAGTGGGAAAAAGAATGGATGCCCTACTTGTTCCTTTGGAACTTTTATGTTGTATTTCACGGTCAGAATTTTCTGACAAGAAGGCTTATATACGATGGCAGAAAAGGCAGGTAAACTCTGTTCTTATTTTATGTCTTTCATTTTCGTGTTGATTCGTTTTGATGGCATTTGAATTTCCTATTTGTTGAAATTGGTGGGTTGGATGGTATATACATGACATACAAATTAAGCAATTTCGTTCTGTTCTCACAGTTGAATATACTAGAGGAGGGGCTTCTTAATCACACTGCTGTTGGATTTGGGGAGTCTGGACGGAAGGCGAGTGAGTTGAGGATTCTTTTAGCAAAGATTGAAGAATCTGAGGTGAATTTTCAGTTCATTCAAATGGTTTCCATTGTCTCTATCATACATTCATGAAAATAGGCAATGCAAGATTTCCCTGTTTAAGGATTACTTGAAAATCATTTCTGATAATTTGACACTCTGGTGTCTCATTGTGTTATAAGCTAAATAATTTGTCATATTGTACTATAAATAGTTGGGTGCTCACTTTTACATGCATGAGAGATACATGATAGAGGAGTTGGGTGGTAAACTTGTGTGTGGTTTATACTTTTGTATTTACTGGTGTATATTGGATATGATGCATTCTCGTCCATCATTCCTGTGTTTTCTTCATTTTTAAATAAAGACTGCATGTCTTATCATCCGTTAGGTTCTTCTTTCCCCTTTTGTTTATTGCTTCTCAGAAACAAAAACACTGACTTGAAAGCCACCAAGTTCCATCCACCAAGTGAACGGTGGTTCATGTGGCATTTAGTTGGTATTTGGACCATAAAATTGGTACCTTATTCTAAGATTTCCCGGGTGAGGACTAACTTTTTGTTGGAGTATTTTAAGAAACCTTATTGTAAGATGTTTGCTTTATTCTACCTATGTATGATTTCTGAAATAGTATAATTCTTTTCTCTCTTAAATTGGACACATCTTGGAAATGTTTCTCTAATTTAAGTCTTATTGTCCTTTTCTTGGTAATCCTTTATTTTTTGGTGAGAACATGTAAAAAGAAATGCTTTTCATTAGGTATACCCTTTGGCCTAGAAGTTAATGCCATTAAGGATTTAGCATATTGGGGCAAATTGTTGCCTGTGAGAAATTTGAGGGGACCCCCCAAACATGGATGGGGATAAAGGGATTTGTGTACTAGAGTTTTAGTAAACTTTTGGAATTTAGATCACATATCTCTTCGAGTTGAAAGAAACAGAATATTTTTTAGAAGTTTATATAGGTGTAGGGGTGGAGGAGCTTTGGGAGAGTAAGATTTTGGTCAGCCGTTTGGGCGTCAGTTTCTGAGGCCATTTAGCTTCTGTTGTATTATGCTAGAGCCTAGATTGAAAATCACCAGTAGTGTAGGGGGTTTTCTTGTCTTTATGGTGTTGTTTTTGTTTCTTGGCTCCTGCTGTTCTTAATGAGCTTCTGTTGCTTTTTTCTTGTATGGACAAATTCCACTTATAATCTTTTTGTCTTTTTCTTAATAAAGTGTTTTTTATTTTATTTTTTCTTTTTTAATAAGAAAGAGATATATCTCCCCCATGTCAGATTCAGACTTAAATAGAGTAATGCACTCTGGGGATGTAGTGTTCTCGCTGTCATTTGTGTCCTGTGGATGGAAAGAAACAAAAGAATCTTTGAACACTACTTGGGAGTAGGGGTGGAGGAGCTATGGGAGAGGGTAAAATATTAGGCAGCTCTTTGGGCTTCTGTTTCGAAGGCTTTCAAAGATTACAGTTTTTCTTCCATTCTTTTAGATTGGAAGGCTGCTGTAATCTAGGGTGCAAAGCTTTTGCAGGGGAGTAGTGTGTTGTACTTGTACCACAATTGATACTTCTGCTTTGTCTTGTTTTGTATAGAGCAATGCTTTGCTCTTCCTTTGTGGACTTCTGTTCCACCTTCTCTTTGCCGTACTTTTCTTCTTATTCAATAAATTTTGTTTGTATTCAAAAAAAGAAAAAGAAAAAAGAAGACCGAAACAGAGTAAGAATGGAATTTTGTTGTCATTTGGGAAGCACACTATCATTGTACTATTTCTTTTGTTGAAATTCCATTGTTAGCTTTCAAATGATTAATTTTGTATACTGTACTATTTGTATCATAACTCGGTGATCTTCAGTAAAGTTCTCTCTAGTTAATGTTGGGCAGCATGGTTCTGTTTCAGGATTTTTATTTTTTAAATTTATTTATTTATATTTTTTTAAGAACTGCTTTCTTGCAGTGCTTTCTATATTAATTTTGGTTTTCATTACCTCATCCTTTACCTTTTGATTGCAGTCTCTTCCACCCTCCACCGGTGAACTCCAACGAACAGAATGCTTGAGATCTCTTCGAGAGATTACTGCTCCACTTGCTGAGAGGCCTGCTCGGGGTGACTTGACTGGTGAAGTATGCCACTGGGCAGATGGTTATCATTTGAATGTTAGACTATATGAGAAGCTGCTTGTCAGTGTCTTTGATATGTTAGATGAGGGAAAGCTAACTGAGGTCAGTGCTTTTGGTTTGTTGCTGTCATGGCATGGTCTGTCAAAAAAGGATATTGATGTTGCGATGTTGTTTTCAGGTTGACTTGTGGGTTTTTATAACCTTTCTAGAGTTGGGTTTAAGAATCTTAATATCTTCATTATTTTTGAAAAAAACTTCAAGATATTTAACAGCCACTATTGACAATTGTTGAATGGGGCCTCCAGATTTGTTAAATGCTTGAGTGTCAAACATGAAATTTCTGCTAATAGCCTCATATATCTTTAGCTTAACTTTATTTTCAGGAAGTGGAAGAAATACTTGAGCTCTTGAAGTCAACATGGCGTGTTTTAGGTATCACGGAGACCATTCATTACACCTGCTATGCATGGGTCTTATTCCGTCAGGTACAATAGCCAATAATTGATTTCCTGCAGTGTCGTGCGTACAATGCTATTTCATTCATTTTATAGAGAAACTACATTTTCATACTTTATCTCTTATTTTATAATAGAGAATCTGATTGAAATGTTCTGATGAAGATATTTTTGTTTGCACATATTTACTGGAAAATATGGACTTGACAGACATTCATTAGTCTATGCTGTTTGCAAAGGGCAGTATTCATGTGATTGCTGGGTAGCATAAGCAGATTATTAAAGATTTTTCTGATGTGAGTCCTATATAAGCCAATGTATCTATCCGTATTGCCGATACAAAATGATTTCTTCTCTCCATTTTCATATTACCTTGAAACAAAAAGTAATGTAAAGATTCTTCGACAACAGGGCATATCATATGTCTGAGAGAGAATTAGATCTTTATCTTCTCTCTTGGCATCACTCTCTAAACTTTTGAGACCATTCATTTTGGTGTTATGCTTCTTGATTGATTGGGCAGGAGGCTTACCTTGATGGTTGGTTTGCTGGCCTTGTGCTTGTAGTTGGTTTATGTTTGTATTCTTAGGTAGACGGTCTTGTTTGGTTTGTCATGCATATTTTTGAGTGGACCTCTTTCATTGCCCAGGATATCTGTTCTTTGGCTGACTATGCACTTCATGTTGATCCCATCATGTTACAATTGGGTCATGTTTTTCCAAAATTCTGAAATTTGCATCTCGTAGTAGAGGTTGAACTTGCACATGATGGTTTTAGAAGTAGATTCTTAACTTGTGGTAGATGTTTCCATAAAGTTGGTTCAAGTAAATTTAAATTTCTGAACAAGTTAATGTTTCATTATCACATTGCAACTGGCAACTCTTTTTTCTGGGAGTATATATGGGAACATTTCTCAATCTGTGTATATGTATATACTCATAATATTCAGTTGTACATGTTCATTTTTTGGTTGTTTTAGGCATAAGGATACTCATGGCGAATGTTTTCATGTGTGATTCAATGTGTCAGAAACTCAGAATGCTATTAAATCAAATATCTACAATTGAATCTTCTCTGAGTTGCTACATTCTATAACAATTGCTGTATTAATCAAAATTCTTTGTGTTTCTTCTCAGCTAGATAAGGTTTTTCTATTTCTTTGTTCTATATTTCATTAGTTGCCAACTTACCATCAACTTTGACCTTGGCAGTAGTGTGTTTACCAATTACCATCATCATTTATAGTTTGTAATTGTTTCTGTGATCACAGCATGTTGTTACCAGTGAGCAAGGAATTTTACAACATGCCATTGAACAGTTAAAGAAAATACCATTGAAGGAACAAAGGGGACCGCAAGAGAGGTTACACTTGAAAAGTTTGCATTCCAGAGTTGAAGGCAAACAGGGTTACCAAGATTTATCTTTCTTACAGTCCTTTTTGTCTCCCATTCAGAAATGGGCTGATAAGCAACTTGGAGACTACCACCTGCACTTCGCTGAGGTATGCTAAAATTTTAGTGTTATAGTTGGGTGTGGACCATCTGGTTAATTGAATCTTTAGTCGGGCTGACACTAGGTTTTGTTAAATAATTCTTTTGATTCACATGTTTGGTTTTATAGTACCACCAAAAATAGCTATTACATGTGCTGTGTCCATGTACTGCTTGCATGGTCTTCCTTTGATACTATATGCTCATATATTTACTATGCACCATATTTTCATTTGTGGCACTAGCAATGCAGCACTACTCCTATGGCTCCCTTGTACTTGTCCAATGACTTAATTTTTCTGGTTGGACTGCTGATCACTTCTACCAAGGATAATTCCTAGGTTCTAATGCAGCTTCTTAAACTTTTTGCTCTTTAGGTGTCAGTTATGATGGAGAATATAGTGACAGTTGCGATGATTACTCGGAGGCTTCTTCTGGAGGAACCTGAAGCAGTAAGTATAGAAATCCCAAAAGGAAATTTTGTGCTTGACTTTATGTTGTTGAAAGAATAATGCTCGGCTCCTCGTGAGTAAGAAATTTATTTGGTGATCATGTTGAGGTTTGGGTTGAAGTGGTAGGAACCATCACTTTCATAGACCGATACAAATGAATTGGTGAAATCTTAGTGGCGAGGAGCCAAAGATTGTTATTGTTGAAAGGAAGTGGCATAAGTGTCCCAACTTTTGCATTTTTAATAAAGTTCAATAGAAATTTGAATCTAATGTCAATTTGTAAAATGTTTAAGGTTGTACGTTTTCTGTTTTGACAGGCTACGATGCAATCTACATCTGCCACTGATCGAGATCAAATAGAATCTTATATATCATCTTCTATCAAGAATGCATTTACAAGGGTGAGTATTGCAATTTATATCAATAACTTTTCTGCCTCTTTCCTACTTCTTTCAAGTTTCAGTTAGCTGTTTCTTTCAATTTATATCAAAAATATGAAATGCAAAATTCCACTTACCACAAGGAAGATGGGGTGGGGGAAGAAATTTGTCATGCGTGGGTTAATAGCAACATCTTAGATAAAACACACACACACACACACACACACAATGTATGGGACAGGTAAGATGCGTATGTATACAATTTGGACAATTTCTTTTGAAAGTGTATTGAAATTTTTGGTATCATAGAGTATCATAATTTACTGATTGTTTAAGTTTAAATCTAAAGTGTTAGCGTATATCAATCTTTTCAATTATATGTGTATAATACAGAACTTGGGCCAACCTTTTGATGGAAACTTCCAATTTCTAACACATGAGAAATTTGTCTTTGCAATCTTAGAGTTAGACTTTGTTACAAGTACTTTTCTGTATTTTATGAAAAGTTCAGGAAACGGGAGTATTTATGAAAAATAAGTACGCAGTGTATGACATGAGTATAGTATTAAACACTAATTTACTATAGGAAAAGTAGGGAAAGGCGAGGCAATATATTGAACTATTGCAAACTCTCTCTCTCTCTCTCTCACACACACACACACACACACTTGGAGAAGATGAGAAGTAATGAATTCCCAGACATGACATGAGAAGACAAGAAGTTATGCAAGCGTCTGTGCACAATGTATGAAATGGTCGCTTAGAAGTTAAAACTCATATATCTCGAACAACTGAACAAGGAACATACCAAAAGTATGTGATTTAATATTCAAAACAGTGCTGTATGAAACCTGGCTGTCGTTTTTAATATTTTCACTTCGTGCAGATCTTGCAGTCTCTTGAAAAATCAGACACCAAGCACGAACATCATTTGGCATTGCTTGCTGAAGAGACCAAGAAACTTTTGAAAAAGGACACAGCCTTGTTTATGCCAATTTTATCTCAGAGGCATCCACAAGCAACTGCTGTCTCATCCTCGCTGCTTCATAGGCTTTATGGCAACAAGTTGGTGAGCAATGCAGTGGTTTTTCTAATGTGAATTACATATACAATTTTTTTTTCCCACTGTACAGTAATTTTTAGGTGGTAGTGATGAAGTCTAGTGCTTTATTGCAGAAACCTTTTCTTGGTGTTGCTGAGCATCTGACCGAGGATGTGGTATCTGTATTTCCTGCTGCTGACGACCTTGAGCAGTACGTGATGGAACTTATTTTGTCGTCTTGTGGAGAGGAAACTGCAGAGATATACTCTAGGAAAATAGTTCCTTACCAGGTCAGTAGTTGGGTTTTATTTTTACTTTACACATGCTTTTTGAAGGTAAATTTATCGTCTGATACTGTAAGTCAGTAGATATGTGCAATTGTAAAATAGATTTGGTTCTGGTAATGTAAGCTGATAAGAAAAATTATAAGAACAGATGTATTATTTCTTTTGTTTCTTATCATCCTTTTTATTGTAACTTCATATATCTTTCAGATTGAGTCTATATCTGGAACATTAGTGATGCGTTGGGTCAATTCACAACTTGCGAGGATCTTAGGTTGGGTTGAACGGGCTATTCAACAAGAGGTAAAAGTTCAACAACTTCAAGTTTTTCCTTTCTTTTGTATTCATTTCTTGTGGTTCTCATTTGGAAAAAGCCTCGGGTACATTTTATTTTTTTAATATTTATTTTGCTATAATGCTTTATAAAAAATTACATGTTATGGATGCAAGAATGAACATTATGTTGCTTTAGGTTTTTGTGTTATTTTTATAAACTTTGGATAATCTAGTCAGACAGGCCCTCCTAAGTCCCTTTAGTCAACACTACGAGTCCTCAATTGGAATATAGTTTTATAGGAGTGTAATCCTAGTCATCTCTTTGGGCTTCTGTTTTGGCAGTTTTCAAAGACTACCATCTTTTTAGCATTCTGCAGTAGTCTAGGTTTCTTGTTTCTTAGGGTCTGCTGTGGATCCTAGGCTAGTCGCTGTTTACGTAACTTTGTGATGTTCTATTGCTTTCTCTTTTCTCAACTTGTAGTTGACTTTCTTCATTGTATCAATTTTTTGATCAATAAAATTTGTGTTTTTATTTATTTATTTATTTTTTATATAAAAGTTATCAATAGACTAAAGTATTCTCACAGTCTCACCTAATTAGATGGTGGCCCTGGGTAACAGGAAGCTGCTAATTAGGTCACTGAGTAGTCATGGTGATGTATAAATCAGTGATGTGGTGGGGAACCTAAACTGTGGTCATTAGTACTAATAACGAATTCTGTGCAAGGTAATTGGGAAAGTGATAAGATGTTAAAGTCTTAGTGCTTTATTATTTAAGTGCGGAATATGAGAGGAGGGTACTATTTTTGAAAGATCTTGTTTGACAAAAAAAAAAAAAATAAATAAATTTTTGTAACCTGGATGGCCTTTTCCCCCAAGCTGTTCAATGACCGTTTCGACCCTTGTTTTGACATTTTCCTTACCCCTATTCCTCTCTGGTCAAAAGTTGCTTTAGCTATTGGGACCCAACTGGTCCCATATTTTATAGGACATTACTATCACTTTTCAAAAACAGAAATTAAATGTAGTATTGTGTATTATAGGTCAATTGTACTACTTCACTATGTCATGTAATGCAGTACTTTGGATTAATGGCGCTTATTGCAGTACCTGGTCCTGGTTCCCAGCAGTAGAGTGCATTTTCCAATTCCACTTGTCTTTTCATAATCATCTATATAATCTTGTTGTTTCTTCACTTTAAAGATTATAATATATGTGGCTTCTACTCTTTTCCTGCTTTAAGTTGCTTAATGTTTGTGTGCATCATTTTACAGAGGTGGGACCCAATATCACCTCAACAGCGGCATGGGAGTTCAATAGTTGAAGTATTTAGAATTGTAGAGGAGGTAGGTTGTTAATATTTCTCCTTTTTATATACACTGTTTCTGGAAAATGGTAGTTAAATTTGTTGTTTTTTGTTATCTTATTAGTGTCTCTTAATTAGTGCATCAGTGGCATGGCCAATTAAAGTAATCCATTTCTGCTACCTCATTTCCCATGGCTTTCTTGGATTTTCAAATAAATTGTATCAATCATCTGTAAAGGTTGTCTGTCTATATGAATTGAAATATAATAATATCAGATACTCATTGTTAAATCTCTGCCCTCCATTGTCCAAACAGTGTTGCCTCTCATCCACCTGAGGTGTATCGAGCATTATTGGTGGTCTACCTGAAATGCATTTTAGTCGAAGTATCTTCACTTGAACTCTAGAATTTGTTAGTATTGCGTTTGGAGTCTTAACAGCTTTGGCAGTACTTATTCAAGTTGATCATCAAATATATTAATGCATCTGCTACTGGTCAATTAATGAATAATATATAATTCCTGATGTTTTATTCTTGTACGTCTTTCCATGCAGACTGTTGACCAATTTTTTGAGCTTAAGGTTCCAATGAGGTCTTCAGAA
Organism: Rosa chinensis; assembly: GCF_002994745.2. NCBI lineage: Eukaryota > Viridiplantae > Streptophyta > Magnoliopsida > Rosales > Rosaceae > Rosa > Rosa chinensis. The sequence continues at coordinate 14,908,960 of NC_037088.1, read as the reverse complement.
TTGAGTAGCCTGTTTCGTGGAGTTGACAATGCATTTCAAGTTTATGCAAATCACGTCATTGACAAATTGGGTATGTGCTACATCATACTTGTGAAATAACATTTGGAAAAAACAAGAGAAAGTTTCAGTCTTGAGAGTTTTCAGGCGTTCAACAGATTTCCTGGTGATCTACTTAATGTCCCCTACCCCCTTTTACTTTGTACTTAGTTGGTTTCTCATATTAGCAAAGGTTGTGTGTTGGGTCCTTTGCTCTTCTGTGACTGTATCATAGAGCAGGGTGAGTTGTACAGTTCTCACTTGACAGTGATTTTGTTTAAAGTTTCCTTGGTGCTTTCTTTCTTTAAATTGGGGTACTTTTAGTGATAAAAAAGTTCCTGATTCATGAATGTTTTAGGCCTTGAAAGAGAAAAAAATTCATTGTCTCACGTTATATCATCAGACTTACATTCTTCTGTACATGCTATACAGATTACTCTAATCATTCATTTTCTTTTATCCACTCTTTTTTTACCCACGTGGATCTTTAATCGTGATTTTGGTCATGCAGCTACAAAGGAGGACTTGATTCCACCTGTGCCCATTCTCACACGATACAAGAAGGAAGCTGGGATAAAGGCTTTTGTAAAAAAGGAACTATTTGACCCTAGGTTGCCTGATGAGAGAAGGTCTACGGAAATTAATGTTCGAACCACTCCAACCCTCTGTGTTCAGTTGAACACACTTTATGTAAGTTTTGGGTTAACTTGTCACTAAATCTGATGTCTTTTTCCCCTGAGAAGGTGGGGCACCCTATTATAATCGTTGACTATATTTAAATGTTCTTTGGTTCTTTTGATCATTTTTATTTGTAGGCATCTGTTTTATGTTTAAACTTGTTTGAATGCCAGGTCTTTATATAGGAATTTATTTCCCCATATAAATCATTTTGATACAAATTTTGTGCTATTCTCAGTATGCAATCAATGAGTTGAATAAGTTGGAAGATGGCATTTGGGAGCGATGGACGAGGAAGAAGCCCCGCCAAAAGTTTATCAGTATGTGTCTAAAGTTTTTTGTAGCTTGACTTATATATTAAATAGCTCAAGACTAAAAGCAAAGCTTCACCACTTTCCTAGATTCAACTTTTGCAAATTCAACCATTGCTTAATTCAATTATTATTTAATCTCTCACAAATTACTTTAACTTGCTTAACTAATAATATGGGTAATCTTTAAGACTTTGCATCCGTTTCCAGAGTCAAGTTTCTGAAAAATCAGGAAAGTACCTCATCAACCATTTAAGATTCGAGCAATCTTGTGCCCGGTTGAGCTTTTTGATCTGCTTTGCTAAATGAATGTTTTCTCATACTTCAAAATTCAAATGACCATTTAATTCTTCATTACGATCTGGTACACCAAAGTTAGTTCCTTTGTAAATCTTTGAAAGCATTTCAGAATCGTGTACTGCAAAATTATAATCACCTGGTATAATGCAGCTGTATGTAATTATTAAACCTCTGTTATGTGACTTATCTTCATATTGCTTGTTGGGAAAGGCCAAAGTTTTTTTATATCGTTGATGGTGAACTTTCATCAATGATTGATAGATTGATCTTTTTTTTGGCAGAGAAATCCTTGGATGAGAAATCTAAAAGTTTCATGCAGAAGGACACATTTGATGGGAGTAGGAAAGATATAAACGCTGCAATAGACCGAATATGCGAGTTCACCGGTACATGATTTGTTAGCTAGATGTTTTTAATTATTTTTATAATGCGTTTAGATGATATTCTGGATGCTTCTAAGATTGTAAGTTAATCAGTGGAATGTTTGCCCCTTCTGTGTATTTTCCTTCTTTGTGTTAATAAAAGTGCGTTTCTCGTCAATAAAAAGAAGGGGTTTAAGATCTGTTTTTAAAGATGTCAAATACCTTGAGAAGCTTGATCATTGATTAATTTTTCATTTTCTTGTTGCAGGAACTAAAATTATCTTTTGGGATTTGAGGGAACCATTTATCAACAACTTATATAAACCAAGTGTTTCTCTTTCTAGGTTCGAGGCAGTGATCGAACCACTTGATATGGTTAGATTTCTCCCATTAGGAAACTATATTTATTTTAATGTCGTAGTTAAAGCTGCTTGAGTGAGATAATGACTGATGTGAGGATTTTATCTTATTTTTGGCCCCTGCTTCCTTTCAGAGTAGAAAGAAAGAAAAGTATTCTAGTCGTCTCCCTCAAATTGCATAATGCATATAATTTGTGATCTACCTGTTATAAAGTCTAGCTCGTTCTAACCCTCTGCTTTGATATGTATATAACCTCACTCTCATTTTACTGCCATGCCCAAGGTGTAACCATCAAATATTTAAGGTGCGCTAGGGCTTTGAGATAAATGTCATGTAGGAAATGTTCACCTATTGCTCAAGTTCCTCATTTCCCCTGCTCCTTTTGTGTTTGGTTGTTGACAACCTGAAAGTTGCTACAGGGACTTGGAGCATCAACTATTCTATGTTATGCCATTGGGTTCAGGGATGTATATGTCAGTAGTCATGCTCATGTAACATCATAATAGGATATTACATGTGATCCAATATGCCTCCCTCTGTTAACCACCTTCGTGGAGTTTAATATTCTTTTGCACTGTTTCAACATATCGCTAATGGATTCAAAAGAATTGAGTGAAGGAGTTGTTTATCTATCAACCTATTGCTTTTGTAGGAATCGGTAGATTAGGCATATTTGGGAGTTTCTTGTGGTTTAGTTATTAGTTTTTGTTTAACCAAAGTTGATGTGCCCATGTCCTTTTTGAGTATGTATTTATTTGTTAAAGCTGTATTATTGAAGATGAACTCGAAGGGCTGACTATATTGTCAACCATGCCAGGAACTTTGTCAACTATGTGATATAATTGTGGAACCACTCAGGGATCGTATTGTGACAAGTCTCCTTCAAGCAACACTGGTTATGCCTCACCCTTTTTCATTTGAAAAACTCCGTCAAAGATCCTGCAATTTCTATCTAACTTGAGTTTGTTTCTTTTTCCTCAGGACGGCTTACTCCGTGTCCTATTAGATGGGGGCCCATCCCGAGTTTTCTCTTTGGGCGATGGAAAACTATTAGAAGAAGATTTAGAGGTCCTCAAGGTATCCGAAATCCGACCCTTGAAATGTCAAAAGTAATGAAATTCTGATTGATTGATTTATCCTCGTTCTTTAAAGTTTTAGAGTCTAAGTTGTTATAAATGTGGGCTAGAGTTCTTTTATATCTGATGTGACATGTACACCTCCCCTTGCCTTCAGAAGGCTCAAATTGTTAGAATTGAATCTCTATTGAGAGGTTGTCATTATTGGCATTAAACTATGGTATGCTATACCATGAAATGTTTTGTCATCTACCATTATACCTAAAAATTCATGTTATATAGGCCAAAAGTTATTCTATTCTGAGAGCATATATTAAGCATACAGGCAGTTACTTTATATATTATAAAGTTATAACATAACATATTATCAAAGAATGAAATTTTCTGAAGTCAAGATCAACAACACAATTTGCATAGCCCTGTTCAATGTTTTGCTCCATGTGTTGCAAAAAACATTTACTTCAAAGGAGTGCTTTGGAAGTTTCTTAAAACTTGATTTAACGAAGATAAACTTTTGTTTGTTTGATCATTTGAATTGCTCCTTGAGAATGGCTCACCTACTTTCTGTAATATAGAGAATTTAATGAGAATGGCTCACCTACTTTCTGTAATATAGAGAATTTAATGGACTTTCAAATTTGTATAACAAACGTATACTTTGCGTTATCGTGGGTGTGATCAATAGGAGTTTTTTATCTCTGGTGGAGATGGGCTTCCACGAGGAGTGGTTGAAAATCAGGTATCACGCGTTCGGCTTGTGGTAAAGTTGCACAGTTATGAGGTTAGCATTTCCATTGGTTGAGAGTACTTACAAGTAAATCAGACTATTTTAGGCATATTTATTTGAATTATTTGTAATGTTAATGCTTTTTTTTTTAATTGATATGATTTTAATATTTGCTGGTGTGTATTTTCTATATAAACAGATAGACATACATTATATGCACATGTATATTCTGCAGACCTTGCGTATGCTTTTGTTCAAACTTGACTTTTCTTGCCCCTGCCAATCTGTGTTTTGCTACCTCTGCAAATTTACCTACACTCTCACACAGGAGCACATACATGTGGCACATGATCCTAGTGCTATGTAAATACAGAAAGTTTATGTAATATCTATGTTTAGGTGCATAACCTTCAACTAACTTTAACAGTGTCTGCTATTTTGGTTTAGTTTTTAGTCTTTGTTTACAATTTCTAATTTTTGTGTTTGCAGACTCGAGAACTGATCGATGACTTAAAATCTTCAAGTGGCCTGGAACTGCAGGGTGGTAGAAGCAAACTAGGAGCTGATTCTAAGACTCTATTGCGAATATTATGTCACCGGGGTGATTCAGAGGCCTCCCAATTTGTGAAGAGACAATACAAGATCCCGAAGTCCTCTGCTTAGGGATTGTGTTTGATATTCCAAATCTGGGGGAAAATGTAAAGCAGTAAAATTTGTATGCTCATGTTTTGTTTGTGTATAATTTCATTTCTCCATCTGGTTACTGTGTAATTAATTTTTTCAGTATTGTTTTATTACACCGACGAAAAATAAACTTGTTGTACGTCTTTAATGTGTACCATTTATTCTTTTCCAGTGAACACCTTTCTATCCTTTTCTTTGGTCGAGTCCCCAACTGTCTCTGCCAGCAATTTTCACCGAATCATTTACCAAATTTGAAGAAATCATTTCTCTACAGAGCTTTTGCAGACACCCCATTGTTTTTGTCCGTCTGTTGGTTCTGTTTCTCGAAGTCAACCTAAAACTTGTTACTTTGCAGCAGCATCTACAGGTATTTCAATGTCAGCCACGAAGACCAGCTAACCCTGAATCTCCTCTTTTGTGCATTCTGTAATGTTTCTCAAGGTCTTTTGCAAGGGATTTAAATCTGTCTGGATGCAATTGGAATCCATGATCTTTTTTCTGTAGATGAAGTTTTCTCATTGGTTAGGCTACACTTTACTGGAACTTCAGAAGATAGAAATATTGAATATATGGGAGATTTTATTGAAAAGAAAATTTTATGCATTATATATGTTGAAGGATTCAATTTATTGGGTTACAACTTACATATAAGTAGATATAAATGCTAACTTCATGTACATCTAAAAAGAGACTTTAGGAGGCTGAGGTGCTGTTCTAGCAACACTAGTGGTGCACAGCTGTGTGCGGTAGCGTTGATGGTGGTGGGAGTTTTTGGGCTGGTCCAAGGCTTTTGGGTCTACTATGGTGGGCTTGCTTTTTATTTTATCAAATAATTAATTGGGTCTGGGCTTCTGCTTTAGGCCCAATCTATATTATCTTTTATTTATGTTACTTTGTTGGGTCCCTGATCCAAAACACAAAAATTGGCCAAACTTATCTCACCTACCTCAAACCCACTAACCCAATTTAAATTGAAATGACAATTTTGCCCTCAATTGAATTAATATATTACATCATGCCACTACCCTAATCCACACCGATCTCTCCGTCTCTGCCATGGCGGCGCTGGAATAAGAGAACGAAGACCACCACCGCCGGACCTTTACTGCGCCCAGACCTTGCCGGACCTTCACTGCATCCTGACCCTGCCAGATTGTCACTGCGTCGACCCCGATTGGATCATAACACGATTCTAGATTTGCTGCTTTCGGAGCTCATCAACCGGAAGCATGGCAACCAGATCTTCCAGTCGAAACTCAAACTCTCCTCCAGAAAGCTCCGGACTGGACCTTCCAGTTGATTCTTCGCTGGAGACGAGGACGTAGCTCTTGGAAGACTGGAGACGAGGACTCGAACCCGGTGATTTGGTCCAGTTTCTGACATGGGTGCCCAGATCAGTTTTTTTTTTTTTGGTAAAATGAGTGCCTTTTTTTTTTTTTGGTTAAAATGGGGTAGAAGGCCCAGAAAGAAAGAAAGAAAAAGTTTTATTAGGGAGAGTAGACGTCTATTGCTGCCTAATAGACGTCTATTGGGGGGCAATAAATGTTTTGAATTGATGCAGTCTCCTCGTTTTTTTCTTTAATTAAAGTTTTATTTGTCTAATTTTGCGGAGATTAGTTCCCATTCTGGCGATCGAAAGTTCTATTGGGGGCAATATACGTCTACTCAGGGGAAATAGATTATTAGGGCAATAGACGTCTATTGGGGGCAATAGAGGTTTTCAGAAAAATTCGGTGGGCGGCGCCAGGTGACGGTAATCCGGTGATCGGATTCCGGTGACCAGTGTCGGGCTCCGGCAAAGTCTCCTATGGTCTCTCTCTCTCTCTCTCTCAGTAACAAAGGGGTGAGGGTAAAATGGTATTAAAAAAAAAAAAATCTTAATTGGGTATTAGGAAAGATTTCCGTAGAGTGTTTTGGGTAAGAGGGAATTAAAAAAACTTAATGAGGTAAGTGGGAAAAAAATCCCTAGATATGGGGTAAATGGACAAAAACCCTACTTTGTCATTAGCATAATTAGATGTGGCGTTATGCCGGCAATGAGTCCTTCCCGTTTTGGGGTAGGGCGACGTGGACTCTGTCTCGGACTGCACACTTTTTCTGCCAGGTTTGCCCTAGTCAGGTGACGACATCTTTGCTTTGTCAAATGGTCGCAACCTCCTAGTGGTAACATGAAACTAAGAGTCACCAGATTCAATTTCCAGTGGCAACATAGTGAGAAAACTGATCTTATTAGTATATTATGGCTTCAAGTAAGCATTAACTTTCCGGTATGTCACCACCTTTGTAAAGCGAATAGAGTAGTCATAAGTGCAATATTTGCTAATTGGTGCATTTTAGAATACATATTCTTAGTTGAGACGCCTATTATTATCTCGGGTGATTCTCTTGATGCTTATTGTAATTTGGGGTTTAGGCACTAGGTCCCTTCATACATTCTATGGTTTCATTAATGACTAAGGCTTAAGGGCAGCCGTTCTGGCCCTTCCTCAAAAAAAAGAAAAAAAAGAAAGACTTTAGGTGATTTAAAAAATGCTTAGGGCCTACGAAAGTATAATAATCAGACCAATGCATATGACATATATAGTACAAATTGTAGTGATGAACATGATAGTGATAGATCTTTTTTGAGCTCCCAACTGCTTCCCTTATAAGGGAATAATAAGGATGAACAATCTTCCCTTGAGCACCATGACCAGCGCTGTTCTAGCTCCGTGGTCTTCATCTTGTGTGGCATGATCAAAATTAGTTTCACAAGAAAATTGGCTCAGTCCTCCACCCATTAGAAGATTGTCCATGTTCAAGCCCTTCACCTCCACCACTTTTTCCGCATTCACCATCCTCATCATCTGAAGAACTATCTGGAGTTGCTACGCCACCAAACGCATCATCAATATATGAATTATTGATTGGGTTTTTTTTTTTAATATTTTTTTTTTCGATTTTTTTGGTTTCTGGGATTTTATTGGGATATTTTTATGATATTTGGTATATTGTGATATTTGACGATGTTGCCAAAATTTCGCCAAAACAAGGAAAGATAAGATATTACCCGTGTCCAATATATTGCATGCTTAAAAAAAGAACATATCAGCACATCGGTAGATATATGAAATCTTGGGGGTCACATCCAATCTGTTTTATAGGACGATGAATTAGCTTCTGGATAGGAGGGAAGCACGAGAAATACCTCGGCTTTCTAACCTATGTTGGTAGAAACAAAAGGAGAGCCTTACGTAAGAAACTTGTAGTGTGGCAGGGTAAGTGGCACCCCAAGAACCTATTGATCAGAGTGGTGGCTCAGTCACTTCCCTCCTATGCTATGAGTTATTTTATTTTCTTCTAACATTTTTTTGAGATTCTCTCAATGTTTTAAAAACTACTAGGCTGCTGGCAAATAGTGGGGAGAGCAGACGCGCGCTTAGGTAGATTTTCTATGGCTTTCAAAAGGCTATCCCATAGAGCAGTAGCTTCAGCAAGCAGCACGCTAACTAGACCAAATTTCTTGAACATGAGAGTAGCAGTGCACCATGATGATCTATAAATAGCAAAACCAGTAGTGGCAGATTTGCTTTGAATAATGGATCCATCAAAATTCATCTTGCCAAAGTTAATTGGAGGTGGAAGGTAGATGAGGGTGGTCTGACCAGCATTGACATTACGAGATTTTGCATTGATATTGTGGTGCCTATAATCAGACCCACAAGTAGCAACTGTATAAATCACCCTAGTTAGAAGGGGATTAACAATCCTAAAAGTGAACTCATTTCTTGCATGCCACACCTATTAGCTCACAAGTTGTTGAAGAGGAAAGATCACACATTAGAAAAGTAACAAATAAAAATAATATAACTTATAAGTGATTGGCTCACACTTAGTTGTACTGAGACCTTTTGTGATTAAAACCTAACACCTAACGAGTGGTTGAGTTAGAACAGTATCAGTATAATGTCAAGCCACAGGCTAAGCTTATTGCTGTTTAACATGGTATTAAAGTGTGTCCCTATCCAATCATGTCTCCAATTATCACGTGTTCATTAAATTAGCCATCGGAAATATTCCAATTGGGTTGTTAATTCACCAAGTTTCCGATGTGGGGCTTGGGTCCCAATTTCCAATGTGGGAATTGGATTGTTAATTGATTGTACATGTAGACCTAGAGCTAGGTTACACGTGAGGGGGCGTGTTGGAGAGGAAATATCCCACATTAGAAAAGTGACAAATAAAAATATAACTTATAAGTGAGTGGCTCGTACCCAATTATACCGATGTCTTTTGTGATTAAAACCTTACATCTAACGTGTAGTTAAGTTAGGATAGTACCAGTACAATGCTGGGCCATGGGTTATACTTCTTGTTGTTTAAAACCCCTGTAACTAGAGAATAAGCTTGTCATTCTTATTAGGATGTCTAAGGAGATTGGAAAATATCCAGACATCCCTTACAAAGGGGCATGAACAAAAGATATCATCTAAAGGTTTAATATAGCCTATCTTTTGTTTTAAGCCTTTCTCTAACAAGAAGCCAACAATTTTTTTTTTTAAAATTTGGTGGTAGATTTTATAAAGACCATTTTCTTCATCAAGCCAATTTAGCCATGATTATAGAGGTCCTCATTCCGATGTGTCAGATTTAATAGTAAAATTGTCATTAGCATTTAGACGGGAAGAAATCTTTTGTCCCCATTTTTGTGATAAAGTAATCTGGGGTTCACATCCAAAACCAATTGACAATGGATGAAGTGGCCCAAACCCTTATAAACTCATAGGCAATGTCTCACTTTTCCCATGTGAGATGTATATATTCTCAACATTTTGCTGTCTCCTTCCGTTTTCCAACTAAATTGTTGACACGTGTTTTCCACATCATCTAGCTAAACAGCTACTTAACAGAGTTAAAGAAAATTATTATCTTTAAATAAATAAATGAAACACTAATCGAACTTCAGATATGCACATCTCTATTACTATAAATGGAAGCCTAATTTCGGTGTCATGCTGTTATATGCTTACCAAAATTTAAAACACCTAAAGGTTAAAAATGAAAACATATTTTTATTTTTAAAGGTTAGATAAACAACAAAATAAAAACAAACAAAATTAAGAGAACAATCACACGTTGCTCTCTTCGACTATCCGTGTGAACACATGGTTAAAGGCTAGTCAAATTGAATTGAAGGCTTCTGTTCAAATAAAAATTGAATTGAAGGCTTCTGTTCTTTAAAGATCCATGAATCCCATACCCATATCATAATAAGTATTGAGATCAAGCAAGTTTATCCAATTAAGAATCAAAATTCAAAGGCTTTTATATAAATAGACCAGAAAAGAGAAAATTTGACCGAAGGAAAAACCAAAATGCAAAAAGAGGCCTTCTCTTTTGAAGATATCATTATGAATTTCTCAATTTAAATCACATCAAGATTAGTAAATAATAATATAATCATCCAGGATTAGCATCTCTCATGGGTATTACAAGCTAGGATCTTTGGCATTAAAACCTTTTGAAATCTCATATCAGCTGAGTAGCCATGGCCTTGGCCTCCTCATCGGAATAATCTCGATGGATAGTGAACTCAAAAAATATGTTTTTTTGCCCTTTCAAAACAAAAAAAAATGTTCTTTTTGTTTATTACAAAAACATAAAATAAATGATAAATGTTAACGGGGTTAAAGCAACCTGTTAACATAATTGAAAGGTGTCGAACTTTGATTAAAGGATAGGGAAGGAGACACGGTTTTGGGGACAGAAGATCCCCTCCCCATTTGGACTCCAAATGACCTCATTATTAATCATTAATCGGAAGATGAATGTTCATAATATGCTTAATCCAAAATAGTGATTAGCTTGGATCTATCCCAACTTTGTTTTGTAATAAAATCGCTAACTGTAGAAAACTCGAATCTAAATAAAAAATTTGTTGTTTGGAAAACAAGAACACGCCGCACGCGCTTGCTCAGTTCCTATTGAGATTCATTCCCTGTCCGATGGCATGCCTTTGTGGCGGCGTTGTCGGACGGGCCAGAGTGGACGGATTGTTCAATGGTAGACGGGTGTCTGGCCAGAGTGAAGGCTACGCGGTGTCACTGTCCAGATTGCGCATAGGACCTGTCGAGGAAAAGCGGCGTGGGATTGGCGGCTGTAGGGTGGGGTCGGTATCTACCTCACCAAAGGTGGAGTGTGATTGTTGGGGGGTGTGGGTTGATTGGTTCAGATTGGATCGGAGAGCTCCGTTTTGGATCTGGTTTGGCTTGGGTAGAGGCATCTGCGTTCACGATCTCCTTACTGATAGGATCGGGTTAGCTTCACTGGCAGTGCTACTTGCAGGTGTGATGGGAAGGTTGGATGGTCGAATGGTTGGCCTGTGTTTTCTCGGCGTGGCGGGTCTGCCGCCAATGGTGGGATGATGAGATCTCTACGTGCGAGTTGGTGGCGCGGTGATGATGGCAGTCTGCATTCTAGACTTGGGCGTGATGGCTATTGGGCCTGGGCCTAGAATTGGGCTATGGTCCCTTACTCTTTTTCTATTATATTTTACTATTTTTTATGGTTAATTAGACTTGGCTTTATGCTGGCAATAAGTCCCTCTCACTTTAGGGTAGGGTGACGTGGGCTTGGTCCCGGTATGCACACTCAGTGTGCCTTGTCTGGCCTAGCGAGGCGGCAAGCTATTTGCTTGATCAAATGGACACAACCTCTTAGTGGCAGGATGAAATTAAGTGTCGCCGGAATTATTTCTGTGCAGCAACATATTGGGAAAGCTGCGCTATTTGTAATGATGCTTCTTTGTGGTAGAGTTATCTTTCCGGTATGTCACCGCTATGTCAAAGCAAATAGAGTAACCATTCGTGCACTCTTTGCTAATCGGTGCTTGCTAGAATACATAGATTTTGTAGAGAGTTTTGGTATTATTTTAGGATATTCTCTTTATGCTTATTGTAATTTGGGGTTCAGGCTCTACATCCCCCCCTTGTATTCTGCAATTTCATTAATCAAGGCTTGAGGGCAGCCGCACCAACTCCTTTCAAAAAAATAAAAAATAAAAAATCGCTAACTGTTGAATTCCAGTCCATTCTTTTTTCTTTCTTTTTTTGAAGAAAAGAGAATATTATTAGATACGATTAAAATCGTACATGAGGGCATCTAGAACAAACTCTGGAGCATGAGTAAACCAATTAAGATGACAATCAGTCTCAAAACTATTACTAGCTAAATGGTGAGCAACCATGTTAGCTTGCCTAGGTGCAAAGCTAACATTAACCTCCCCCACTGCAGCCATAATGCTTTTAATTTCAGAAATCAGAGCTCCTAAGTCAGACATGTCCTCAACCACCGAGTTGATGGCCTGTACAGCTGATAGGCAGTCACTCTCCAATATTGCCTTAGTGACATTCAGTGCTTGTAAGAGTTCTAGTCCAGACTTCATAGCCAAGAGTTCCACATGTAGAGCAGAGCTAACAAAAGCAGCTCTATATGAAAAGCCAACAATGAAGACACCCAAATTATTCCTCAGGACACCGCCTGTACCTCCAAACTGGACCGAGGGAAGGTAAGCCCCATCGACATTCAGTTTATAAGAATCTGGCATCGGAGCAGCCCAATGTTTCCGGACAATAGGTCCACTAAAATCAACTATTGCTGTCACCATTTGGCTTGAGAATATTCCTCGTACCAAGCCATCGCCGAGGCCAATACCAGAACTTGTTTGAGACCGATCCCTCCAAAGCTTTTCATTCCTATTCTGCTAAAGACTCCATGGTAGAACGAGTAGCTTATCAAAGAAGTAGCTGACAGAAAAGTGACTCTTTCTAAGAACCAGTCTTTCCAAGAGGTGGAGGACAAAGGAATGGAGAAAGGAGGAGCTCCTACAATCTCACGAGCCAGACTGCAATGACTAAACAAATGTTCCTCAGTCTCAACTGCATTAGAGCAAACCACACACTGCAAATCACTAGAATAACCTTTCCGAGCTAAAGTAGCCCGAGTGGGAAGGAGATTTTGAACCACTCTCCAGCCAAATATAGCCACCTTACTAGGAACTTTAGCCTTCCACAAAGCTCTCCAAATCGGGCCATAAACATCCCCATTAGACGAGGAAGCGAAAATATTACCAATCAAAATGTCCCTAGCTATTACATACGCTGATTTAACAGTGAAGAAGCCTTTCCTATGAAGCTTCCAGGCCACATGATCATGACCAAAACGACGACTGAGAGGGATGGAGAGAACTCGGGCCACCACCTGGGGTTCAAAGCAAGTATGAACAGCTGCTTCATCCCAGGACCAAGTAGTCGAAACAATTAAATCAGCGACTCTGTCAAAAACAGTATCTGGGGGTTTGATCAAGGAATGGTGAGAAATAGTAGGAATCCAGTCATTGTCCCATATGCTCACAGAGGCCCCATTACCAATCCTCCAGTGTAAACCAACCTCAAACACAGGTCTAGATTCCATGATGTTCCTCCATGAGTATGAAGGTCTCTCACCTATGTCAGCAGTAAGGAAAGATCCATACGGGTAATACACCGCTTTGAATACTAGAGCCACAACCGAGTCTGGATGGGTTAGAAAACGCCAGCCCTGCTTAGCTAACATGGCAAGGTTATGAGCGTGTAAATGTTTAAAACCAATACCTCCTTGAGCTTTAGGGAGACACATCCTCTCCCAGGACCTCCAATGAATGCTACGCTTTCCATCCGAGCAGACCTAGAAAAATTGACAACACATCTACTGAAGATCATCACAAAGCGATTTCGGTAATGCATAGCAATCCATAACATTGTTTGGTAATGTTTGAGCAACCACCTTAATAAGCAACTCTGTGCCCCTAACACTTAGGATCTTAGTTATCCAACTAATAAGTTTTTTGGTGAGACGTTCCTTCAAGTAGGCAAAAATAGTAGTCTTATTGTGCCCTACATGTATAGGAAGCCCTAGATATAAGCCTCCCAAAATAGTAGCTAGATGATTCCGCTGACTCAAACTAACATTGCCACTGAAAACTACACTAGACTTTTGAAGGTTAACATGTTGTCCCGAGGCCTGAGCATAAATAGTTAGAATGTTCTTGAAGGCATGACACTCCGTAACAGATGCTTCCCCAAACAGGAAGCTATCATCAGCGAACAGTAGATGATGGATAGTGGGAGCAGAAGAAGCTAAGGTAATTCCCTTAACTATTCTGCGTTGAACTGATGAAGATATTAAAGCTGAGAGGCCCTCTGCACAAAGAATGAAGAGATATGGGGAAAGTGGATCGCCCTGCCGGATTTTCCTAGTCGGTAACACAAAACGTGTAGGAGAGCCATTGATCAATACATAATAACTAACCGATTTCACAGTAGCCAACACAACCTTGACCCAGCTCGGACAAAAACCCAACTTAAGAAGGACTGCCTTGAGATAATGCCATTCTAATCGATCATAAGCTTTAGAAATATCCAATTTGAGAGAGAAAAAATCATCAACCTATCTCCGGAGCTTCTTCATAAAGTGAGCTATCTCAGTGGCCACTGAGGTATTATCAGAGATCAAGCGCCCGGGAACGAAAGCGCTTTGTAGAGGAGAGATAACCTGAGGAAGGATAGTCTTCAACCTGTTTGCCATGACCTTGGAAGCAATCTTGTAGACAACGTTACACAAGGCAATAGGTCTCAAATCAGAGACTAGCTTAGGTTTTTTAATTTTTGGAATCAAAGTAAGGTGGGTGAAATTGGATTCTTGTGAAATCTGACCTGTACTTAGAATCTCCCTAACAGCCATGCACACATCCTTCTCAACAGCGTTCTAGAACTTCTGAAAGAAACACGGAGACATGCCATCTGGCCCCGGAGACTTGGAAGGATGCATTTGGAATAGGGCTTTCTTTATCTCCTCATCAAAGTAAGGTGCAGTAAGCTGTTCATTCATTACATGAGAAACCTTAGGCTGCAAGCAATCCAATACTACGTCCATGGCTGTTGGATCCGAGACGTTTGCACTAAAGATAGACTCGTAGTACCTAATAATCAGTTCATTAATTTCTTCCGGGTTGGTAGTCCACTGGCCATTCTTTTTCTTTGATAAGTAAAAGGTTAATTAACTTTTTGTCTTTTACCCCCAATTAAAAGACAAAAAGTTAATTGACTTTCTATTTCTTAAGATTCATCTCAACCCTTCCGTAATTAAATCGCTTGCATCAAGAACACATTTCCAAGCCATTGAACAATACTAAGATTTTCTTTTTCTTTTTTTTTGCCAATAAGAATGATTTGTGTCTCAAATATTAATTTCTTAGGACAAGTTTCACCTACCAATTGTCTGGGTCAGTTAAGACTTTCCAACATAACTTAGCTAAGGCTGCATTATTAAAGTAACTCGTAGGTCTTATACTTAAACCACGATGGGATTTAGGAGCACAAACATGTTTCCTAGAAACATGAGGTGATTTAGCACAAACATGTTTCCTAGAAAACTTTCTAGCTTCTCTATCCAAAACATTAGTGACTTTTGGTGGACATTTAGAACAGGACATTACATGATTTGGCATGACTGAGAGGTTGGATTTGCTAAGGTAAGCCTCCCCGCTCTATCAAAAGTATTTTGTTTCCACCCACTTAACTCCTTTTAACTTTAAGCATAAGTTCTTTTGCATTCACATGGTTTTTCTAACATATAATATTGTGAATACCGAAATATTTACCTATAGTTGGTTTGTGTTGAATGTCTAGAATATTGACAATGTCATTTTTGGTTGTGGCATTAACTTTAGGAGAAAAGTAAATGGAAGATTTAAGAAAATTTATCTTCTGGCCAGAGGCATTAGCAAAGTTATCCAGGATCTTGCAGATATTCCTTGCTCCTTTTTGAGAAGCTATCCCAAAAATCAAACAGTCCATTGCAAACATCAGGTTTAAAATTCTCATACCAAAAGGGGAAGAAAACAAACCCGCATGCTATTTAGATGCCATTTCATTAAAGTGTCTGATTAATGGCTCCATACATAAAATAAAAATATAGGGAAGATAGGATCATCTTGTTTGATTCATCTGTTCGGAGTGAAGTATAACTTCAAGTTTTCCATTTATAAGCAGAGAGAATAACACTGAAGTAATGCATTCCACGGTCATAGCAATCCAATGCTCATGAAATCAAGGTTTTCTAAGGCAAGCAATGATATAAGACTAGTACGGAAAATCTTATGTTTTTTCTGGAGCCAATTTTATTGCCATGGTGCCAGTTTGGGCTTTTTTCCTTTAATCGACTCGGGGCATATGCACCTTGATTTTTAGATATACAGTTATCTATTAAAAGCCTAAGGCGCTTTACTAGAATTTTTTGCAATAATTTTTTGCAAATAGGCCCAAAATGAGTCAAAAGTTTTGCCTATTGATCTTCAGAATCAAAGCAATATTAGTATGGTTAATATGCTTAAGAAAATTCTTGCACCAGTGGTTTAGTGCAACCCTTAACCTCATTCCATTGCTTTTGATAAAAAATGGCATGAAGTCATCCAACCTGGTCATTTGAGAGGACCAGTAGAGTCAATGACCTGTTTGATTTCTTCATTACTTGGAGGCCTAATAAGCATATTATTGTCCTCTTCAAAAATATGCTTATTAATAGGCAATAGGAACTCACATAATTAAGCTAACAATGTTAGGTTGAGTATTAGCAGTAAAACATATTATGAAGTCTTGAAAAAAAAAAAGTATTAATTTGTTGGCTTTCATAAAGCCAACATCCATTGCATGTTATCCTGAATTTTATCAATATGATTTTTTTGAACGCAAGAAAATTCATTAAAGAAACCAAAGTACAGAATACAACAAACAAACTGAAAAGAAAGAAACTAACCCCTCCCAAAACAAGCAGGGAAGAGAAGCAAGACAACCCAAAAACTAAGTCGGAGCATGTCCGGCATCATACAAGAGAATGTGAGAGAAGGAGGAAGGTGGAAACTGAACCCATTCAGCTGGACACTGCCTCCTGCGAACTAACCAAGCAATGTGGTCTGCTGCCTGATTAGCCATTTTGCTGGTCCAAACCCAGCTGTGAGAAACAAGATCAACTGTCAAATCTCTAATATGATCCACAAGAGGCAACACAGCCCAATCTGTAGATGTAGTGGAATGGGAAAGGAGATTGACAAGTTGGAGAGAATCAACTTCAAACAGAAAATGAGAAGCTCGCAATGAAAGGGCCAAGAGTACACCCAATCGCATTGCCAAAGCCTCTGCAACTAGTGGTGAAGCAGCAAAAGTGAACATAGCCAGCCCAGAAACAAGACAACCAAAGGAATTTCTAGCCACAACAGCTAAACCAGAACCCTCCTTTGTCCAAGAAGCGTCAATATTTATCTTAATCTGAGTAGGAAGGGGAGGAAGCCATTTCGGTTTAGGGGGAGGACGCACAGGTCGATGCAAATTGGCATTTGGAATGGAACTAGCAGAAACAAGACCCAAGAACTCAGAAGATGCAGCAAAAGATAGAGAGGCTACCAATGCAGAGTTAGGTTGGGCGTCATTAAACACACAATGGCATCTATGTTTCCAAATATTCCAAAGCAAGAAACTGATATGTGTAAAAGTACTACACCTGGTTGTAAGTGAAATAGAAGAAGGGAAAGATAAGTGGAGAAACCATTTAGCTAAAGTAGTGAGCTGATGAAGGGGAGGGCGATAACCTAGAGGATGAAGGAACCATGTTTTAAGAGTCCAAGGGCAAGATAAAAGGAGATGCTCAATTGTTTCAGGAAAGAGATGACAGAGAGGACACAGAGGATCTTTTGATAATTTCCTACGAAACAGATTGGCCTTAGTGGCTACAAAGTTAGAAACCGCTCTCCAAATGAAATGCTTAATTTTTGGCAGAGATTTAAGGGACCAAACGAGCTTCCAAAGAAGGGGGTTGATAGTAGAAGATGAAGAAGGATGAGAAGTAGCGAGGACTAGATGTGTTGAGTGAGCTAAATGATAACCCGAGCGGACCGTATAAATCCCTGTCTTTTCCATAGGCCAGATCAATCTATTTTGACTATTTGGAGATGTTAAAGGAATGGACAGAATTGCTTTCCTTTGAGTGAATGTAGTAGCCCCCACAATAGCTGAGAGATTCCAAGAGTGTGATGTCCAGTTAATCAAAGATGATACTTGCAACATGTGATCAAAGGGAGATGATGTTGTAAGATGCATACCAGGAAGCTGAGGAATCCAGTTCGAGTCCCAAACTGGAATATTAATGCCATTTCCTATCTGCCACACCACATTAGGCTTAAGAAGATCTCTTCCATGAAGCATACTGGACCAAAGCCAAGAAGGAGAGGATCCTTTTCTAGCAGTGAAGAAAGTATCCATAGGAAAATACCGTGCCTTAAGAACACGAACCTATAGAGCTGTAGGATTAGTAAGAATACGCCATCCTTGCTTGGCTAGGAGAGCTTGATTAAAGTCTTGAAGATCACGAAATCCCATGCCGCCTTTAGATTTAGGAAGGCCTAGCCTAGACCAATTCAGCCAATGAATACCAGAGTCGCCTCTGTTGCCCCACCAGAATCGAGCAACCAAAGAATTAATCTGATTACACAGAGTTTTGGGAAATTGAAAGCACATCATAGGGTAAGCTGGAACTGCCATAGCTATGGATTTGATTAAAATCTCCTTGCCAGCTTGAGTTAAGCATCCACACTTCCAGTTCTGAAGTTTACGATTAATGGCATCTCTGACATAGGCCAAAGCAGAGACTTTCGATCTCCCCCAAATAGTTGGGAGACCAAGGTACTTCCCAGGGTTTGTAACAGAAGTAACTCCCAAAGCAGCCGAAATAGTATGGATCAGAGAAGTATCTGTGTTTGGACTAAAAAACAAAGAAGACTTCGAGTAGTTAATTTGCTGTCCTGATGCATTGCCATAAGTTTGTAGGAGAAACAGAAGATGAGAGGCAGTAGCAGAAGTTGCTTAAAAAAAGAACAAAGAATCATCTGCAAATAACAGGTGACTGATCTTCGGTGCAGAGGGTGTGATTTGCAAAGGGATAAGCCATTGAATATCACAAGCTTTCTGAACCAAAGTAGATAACACATCACTGACAAACAGGAATAGATACGGGGATAAGGGATCCCCCTGTCGTAGCCCACGAGAAGGAGTGAAGAAAGCAGACGGTTTTCCATTGACCAAAACAGAGAACGTAACTGAACGAACACAGTTCATAATAAGCATAACCCAATGAACATGGAAACCCAACTTGAGAAGCACAGCACGAAGAAAATCCCATTCCACAGAGTCATAAGCCTTTGTAATGTCCAATTTCAATCCAAGAGCTCCCAATCCAGAATTCCGAAGAAGCTTCAGATGATGAAACATTTCATGTGCAATGACCACATTATCTTGAATCTGTCGACCGGATACAAAGGCAGTTTGGTTTTCCGAAACTAAATCCTGCATAAAGGGCTTCAAGCGATTGGCCATTACCTTAGACAAAATTTTGTAGGAGTAGTTGCACAACCCAATTGGTCTAAACTGAAAAGCATGCTCTGGATGAGGAACCTTCGGAATCAGCACCAGATAAGTCTTGTTTAACTCTGATAAAAGATTCCCTGTTTGAAAGAAAGAAGTGGTAGCTTGATGAATCACCGAGTTCACAATACTCCAATAAGTTTGGTAGAAGATGCCAGGAAAGCCATCTGGTCCAAGAGCCTTAAGAGCCCCCAATCCAAAAATGGCTTGTTTGACTTCATCCAATGTTACAGGAGCCAACAGATTATCATTCATTACAGGGGTAACAACCGGGTCAACAAGCAAAAGAATGTCAGCCAAATTTCTTGGTCCTGAGGTAGAGAACAGTTGCTTGTAGTATTGAAGAAAAGTATCAGCTATAGACATGTCAGAGTCTAGCCACAAACCATTGGCATTGCGAAGACGAAGAATCCGGTTACGCTGTCTCCGTTGAGTAGCAGATTGATGAAAAAACTTGGTATTGTTATCACCAAGTTTTAACCAAGAAATTCTTGAACGTTGATGCCAAAATTTTTCTTCCAGCACCCATAAATCTTGAATCTGTTGTGTAACATCCCGAATTTGAGAGCCTGCATCAGGGACTGAGCTATTATGTAAATGATTGAGTTGGATGAACAGAGTATCGACCTGTTTATGAGAGTTGGGGAAAGTCTTCAAGCACCAACTAGATAAGGATTTCTGACAAGCCTTAAGATTGGCCACCCATATAGGCATTGCAAGGTTAGTTGGAGCAGATACCCAGGCAGCAGCAATGATCTGTTCACAAGAGACTACTGAGGTCCAAATATGTTCAAAACGAAAAAGTTTGGGGGTGTGAGTTTCCTTGGGATGAGAATCAAACAGTAGCGGTCGGTGATCAGAGCCGACAATCGGTAAATGGAAAACCTGAGACTGAGGCAAAGCAGCGCACCACTCAGCATTACCTAAACATCGATCCAATCTTTCCTTCAGAACCAGTTGGTTATGCTGAAAACGAAACCATGTATAACAAGGGCCCTGAAAGTGTAAATCACGGAGACCAGTGTGATTTAGGAAAGTACGAAAAAGAGCCATTCTCCATTGTTGAGGGGGACAACCTCCCCATTTTTCATCAGACCAAAGAATATCATTAAAATCCCCCAAACAAAGCCAAGGTAGAGATCGAGCTGAAAAGTATCTACACATGTAACACCAAAACAACTTCTTTTTATTTTCATTAGGGTTGCCATACACCCAAGATATGTTACAACGGAAATCCTCATTAACAAAGTACACCATAGTGTCAATGACATTAGGGGTATTATGCAAAATAGACAGTTGAACAGAGGAATTCCACAAAATGGCTAAGCCCCCAGAGCTAGTATTTACAGGGTCAACTACAACGTAGTTGTCAAACTGAAGCTGAGTTTTCCAAGAAGAGACTATCTGCTCCTTCTGGTGAGTTTCCATAAGGAAGATAATCTCAGGGTCATACTTACGCCATAACCGTCGAAGTGCCTTTGCTGTCAAAGATGACCCGAGTCCTTGACAGTTCCAAGAGATGAGCCTCATTCCGCACCCGTAGCTGCACCAGGCCAGCTACCTATGCCTTTATCAGCAGTGGATGAAACAAGAGAAACTGAAATGCTTGGTGGTGCAACAGTAGAAGTACCCATGACCATTGAAGAAACAGCCTGCCCATTACCAAACCCAGAGTGGAGAGGAGGTGCCGGAATAGTTGTAAGTGATGAAGAGATGCCACCACTAACCTGGAAATCAGTAATAGAGGATGGTGGGATAGCTTGTGTAGATGCAGCTTTGCGAGGACGGCCCCGACGACCGCTGCCCCGACCCGAAACTGAAAGAGTTGATTTTCCCCGTGTGGCTTTGGAAGCAGGGATTTTGTGAGAGGTGGGTGGGAGGGTCTCTGGTTCCTGTAATTCCATGGCCTTGTATTTTTTCAACTGCCTAGTTGTCTCAGCCAAAGCATCCTCCAGACGCTTACGAACACGAAGATGTTGGAATTGATGAGCTAAGGTAGCCAAGGATCCCAAGGGAGGAAGTGATTGGGAAGGTCCCCCATAAAACCCTGGGTGAAGAGGATCTGGGGTTGGGACGAAAGTGGGAACAGCAGTTGGTGGAAGGGGGTCATAAAAAGGAACAGGGTGAGTGAAATTAGGGATTAAGGTTGGGAGGGTCGGATCAAGTAGCATCGGATTGGCATGGGCCGCAGGAATAGAAGGTGGGGTTGGGTAAAGAAGATTTGGATCCAAAAGCAATTCTTGATGGACCAAAGCTGACTGGAGCAAATCAGGAGCTATAGTTGGGCCCATATGCTGCATGACGTTAGAACCTGAATCAGCAGGATGAGGACCGAAGTGTTGAGAAGGATTCACCACGTCAGCTAGTGAGAGAGATATAGCCAACTGCATGTCCTCCACGTCAGGAGACATAGGGTGATCAGGCGAAGGTGGTGTGAGTGGTTGGAGCCAATCTTCAACAATCGCTTTGCCCTTATCAACAAAATTGGAGTGGGAAGGACCTGCTGCTGCTGAGGTGGCCACAGGGACAGTAGATATTGGTGGATTAATTGGCACATCTTGCCACCTGCCCTGTTGGGGGTGGGCAAGAACTAGGGCTCCCGTCACAGGCAAAGGGTTCAATGGCCGGGAACGGTAATTTCCAGCTTGATTATTACGGCGCTCAACATATCGATTCCGGCGGCCCTCAAAGTATTGATTCGGAGGCTGAACCCAGCCTCTGAGATGCTTGAAGTTGAAAATATCTAGTGTTCTTATCTCCAAATTGAAAGCAATTTGCTTGAGCCTTTTATTCCCGTAAGTTTTCTTCATGTAGTCTAGCTAGTAAGTTCAAAATGTAACTCCCGCAACACACAGAGTAAGGAACATACATCAACTGAACTTGAACATTTCGAATTTCTTTTTTCTTTGAAAGGGGTTTGGAACCCAACCTAGCTGGAAGGCTCGGCCCCATGCCCGGTTCCATTTATTGAAATAGAATTTTGCAATGGGGGACATAAAACCTGAATCCCATGCTACAGAAGAAAGAAATTACACATTATGTCCTTATAGAGTACATCCTGAATAATAGCTGGAGCCTTATCTAACCAAACATCATCAATGTAAAATACACTAGCAAGGTGTGCAAGCCTATGTGGAACACCATTTGCTTCACGGGAAATATGTCGGATTCTAACTGATTGAAAAGCCGTCAAGTAATCTTTACAATCATCTAAAACTCGACTAACCTCCAAGATATTTTTCTGCTCACAAGTAAGTGTAGAAATTAGAAGGGAAGAGTCGCTTTCAATGTCAATTTCCGTCTAACCTTGGTGATTACCAAGAATAAGTCCAACTTTGCACGCCTCAGCATCCATATTAATAGTCGAGTGTGCATGTAAAAATGGTCTTGCAATAGCCGCTAAACTGTACCCATCTCATCTCTGACTACCACATCAATACCTCCAGTACCACTATCAGCTCTAAAAGCACCATCAACATTAATTTTCAGGCTACAACTTGGGGGCATTACCACTTAGTAAGTGGTCTTTACTTCTTCTTGGTAGGCTTAGGATGGTATTTTTGGAAGTCCTCCAAGTGCTTAACACACCATTAAATCATATGCATAGGTTGGAGACTTCATCATTCTGAACCAAATTATTTCTCTCAATCCACACAGACCAAAGGTCCATGAAGAAGAGATCGTTGTGATCAGTGCACAAACCATCCATAATGTCAAAAACCCAGTCCCTTAAAGTCGGCCTGCATGTTGCTTTGATTTTAGTTTCAAAGGGCAGAACGTCCAGAAACACTGTACTGCTTCACAGTTTTCGAATTTTTTCTTGAAGGTCCTTAGTTTTCGTAAAGACGTCACCAAATACATTTTTGTTCCAAGATTTTGCTACACAAGCAAATCTGTTATAACCAATCAGTATATACAAATACAAACAATATATATATATATATATATATATATATATTAAATACAAACATAATATATAACAACAAATAAAAAAAATAGAAATCAAATAACTTTGGACAGAAATTAAATTTCACTAACTTGTCTGCAACGTAGTGACCTAAGACAGAAATTCGCCCCCACTTGTACTGTAGTTTCGGACGTCTATCTTGAGGATACAACTATCTGGTACAAGTTCTTGCACAAGAACTTGACCCTGGCGAATTTTACTTTATGCTTCTTAAAGAAATAATTTGGGAGGAAGAAGAAGAAGAAAATTTTCCGATGGATGAATGACTACCTTGGGTCGTCCTTATATAGAAGTAATAATGAACAGTTGTATCGGCAGTTGTCATTTGATTTCATCCGTTGCAACTGTTTGGTTTTATCCAAAAAATTGAATATTAATTAAAAAAATAAAACCAGATTTAATCAACATGCATAATCCTATGACCCAAGGCCCATCTTTTGACTTATATATATAAGTATATATATATATATATATATATATATATATATATATATATGCATAATCCTATGGGAAACCCAATAGGAAAGCCCATATCTAGACTTATCACCCATTTACTTCTTTACATAGATGTTTCCTTATAAAGGCTATGAGCCTTCAAAACTTCTTCTATGTGGGACTAAAGTCCCACAAGTTCCAACAATACCCCACATTTTCTATCAAAACCCTAACAATACCCCACATTTGAATAGAAAATAAGATAATTAAGAACTTATCGTTATTTCGGAAAACTTGGATAGGATATGCATCGGAAAATGTGTCTTTTGGACTTGAACAGTTCGTAGTGAATACTTGTCGGATTTACTTTGTGAAGTAGTGAACTCAAGTCTTGAACTATTCATGTTTTGTAGTAAACCGAGACAACAAGTATCACACATATCATATCTAGACATATTACTTTTCCGCTCTTTAAGATACCACTCATTTCATTTCTCACAATTTACTTCATTGCTCTTTACCTTTTTGCATTAATTTAGAGTTTACTTCCTTGCTCTTTTATTATCATGTCTACATTTTTACACTAGGAATATTTGTAACATATGTACTCAGGTTACCAATTAATCACCATTGAATAACCCGAAAGTCCTTGATCTTAAGACATCAAACCCTTAGTTCGTTCATTCCTCGACTTTTAATGGCTTAATGAAGTCGGATACACATGCACTGCATCTGTAATTGCATACTTGGCCCCTCGACCATGTGTTGGCACGCCCCGCAAATCATTCATAAAAAATGATGTTTGTTCCTAGGGCTCTCGGCTATCTTAGCCAAGGTATTATCGTAGCCAAGCAACACTAAATTAACGTCAAGAGCACTGAGACCGGTGAACCAAGCAAGCCATGGGATATAGTCACGTGCACCAATACTGATGTGTGTGAACAACTTTGTCAACTCTGTAAAAAGCTCCATAAACATCCTCTCGCGATCTTCCGCTTAGTCAATGTACCTTCTACCCATAGCAATTTTACAGATGATATCATTGTTAAGCTAATAAGCTTTAAAAACATTTTGCTTGATGAATCCAAAGCCGAAGATGTTGATTAGGAAGTGTTGTAGAGAATCATCTCAAACAAGATGAACTTGGGTCTGTCGGAGAATGTGAGGTACGTCATGGGTTTTGAAGATCTAGGAGACAACGTCGGTCAACAAGATGACAAGGACTAGCCTGCTTCCCAGCCAGATCAATATCAAGACAATTGAGAAAGGCAAGGGACCCTAAAGCTTTGATCAAATCATCAAATTATTCTTTGTGTCTTGGTGAACTCTGATGAATACATATTTCATTGTTAATATGTGGAAGCAACGTAAAGCTTCAAATCCTTATAGTTGACGTTGATCCTCTATGTATGATTATTGATACATCAGTCTGTCAAAATATTAGTAATCACCAAACCTCTAATCAAACTTGCAAAGTGAAGATAGACCTAGTTATTGTTGGAAATAACATTAATTTAGAATTATGTTGAGAGTTATGGTGAAAACAATGGTAAGAATTATGATGAGAATAATGGTGAGAGTTAGTGCTTCATAGGTTATGGGAGTTAGGAAGGTTTAAGGTTATTGTAACAGTCTAATTTTATTTTGGCACCTATGTGCCTCCTTTCCTTTATAAGGTATTTTGAGAGTTTCCTACATATCTCTCTCTAGGAGCTCTGTACATGTCTTTGGACTATATATCTCCCATATTGTGTGACATTCATGCATCATATCTCCCTACCAAAAATTAGTTTTCTTGTTTTACGCTTCCACTGTTATCCAACAAAGTGGTATCAGAGCCGAAGACTTGATCTTATGGTGTGTTGGCATTGGTTGTTGCGGTTATTGTTGCAAGGTGGTGGAAAAAATCTATGGTGTATGGAGTATTATTGATGGGCATCGACATTGAAGGATGAAAAAAAAAGGGAGCAAACGCAAAGTTGTGAGAGAGAAGAAGAAGAGAAATGAGAGGTAGAGAAGAAGGAAAAAAAAGGAGTAAGAGACAAAAATAGAAAGAGGAGATTTGAAAAAAAATAGAGAGAACGAGAAAATGAGAGTGCAGATGAAAAAAGAGAGGAGCAAGTGTGAGGGAGGGAGTAAAGAGAAAAGGTATGAAAAAGTGAAACAAGGAGAAGAGTTGAAGAAGGATGAAAGACCAATGTGGTCTTTATGGAAGGGTAAAAGTCCCTCACATAAGATATCGTGTAAATGTCTCTAAGAGAATGTGCAGGGTAAAAGTCCCTGAGAGAAAGATATAAGGTTAGGGTTAAAGTCCCTGAATGAAGGAGGTACATAGGTGCCAAAAGAAAATTGCATACTCCCTGAAGGCACAAAGATGCCTTGTTGAATCACTCCCTTGTGGCATAATGGTGCCCGATGAAGAAATGCATCATGAATGCATAATGAATTCACATGCATGATGAATATTGTTATGTTTATTCAATACTAATGCTTTCTTTTGCAGTCTCGTGAAGATGCCAACAAATATTGTTGTTCCACTCAAAAGAGTGTTTCAAGAAGCGATCAGGAATTTGAGTTTGCCTAAACCTGTTTTCATGACAACCATTGATGGTTCCTCTCACGCTCCCAGATACAAGTGTGAAATTGACACCAAAGTTGTAAAGCATCCCATCTTCAAAGGACCATGGAAAGCCACCAAGAAAGAAGCTGAAAATGAAGCAGCCTTTGTTGCTTTGCAGTATCTGTAGTTGGAGAAAGAAATCTATGTAGTAGATTTCAACTTTGGTGAATTGATGGCGCTCAAGGAAAAATTGACGGCGCTTACTACAGAAAGAGATTCTTTCCAAGAACATATTGACCACCTTGATGGAGTAATCACATAAAAGTAATTCGATATAGGCTTAGTTTGAGATTGCTGTGCTGTGAGGGGAAGCACTTCTAATCTTGCTGTGAGGGGAAGCACTTCTGATTCTACTGTCAGGGGAAGTAACTGAGTGTTTGGTAAAACATTTTCAGAAGTGATGTGAGAATAAAAGTAAATTCTAAATATTTGATAAATTATAAATAAAAAATAATGTGACTTGGTATAATTACGAAAAGGGTCATAATTGTTTAAATATGTTATTAAATCAATGATTTTACTCTCTCTTTTATGTAACCATTTCAATGCATTTTATCATCCGAGGAGAACCCAGTACCCAACATCATTTAACTTGGAATTTAACCACAACCAAGCATCATTTTTGTCTTGTTGTCCAAAAGAACACAGATCAGTCGACCTGTTCCTTGACCCATGAACCCGCGAGGGTAACCCCGAAGATTTATAAGCCATCTGGCCACTTCCCGGTGTCGCGCAGGTGTTGAAAATTCACCTCATCGTCGCCGATCTTTCTCCGACGTCCAACTCTATGTCTTGGTATAGTGGGATTTCAATTTCAATTCATGTTTGGAGAAGTTGGTATTTGAGGTTGTCGGCCAATTTCAATTTCAATTCCAATTCGATCTTAATGCATGTGTATTAATTAATAGTCATCGATGTTTGGTTGTGGTTAAATTCCAAGTTTTGTGAAGTTGGAAGAGATTGGGTCGTCAAGAACAAAGAGCATGCTACTTTGGTTGGTTTTGTTGAAGGCTTGAATTGGCAATAGCGCAGCCCTGCTGAAATGAGAAGAAGAACATGTATCAATTTTAAACTGGACATTTGATGTAAATTTTTGATAACATGAAGGATAATTTCGATAGTTTGTAAAGTTTCATTTAATCTTCCACTTCCTTCATTTGGTTTCCACAAAAGCGGAAACGAGAAGCTACTCTGAGCTGCTTCTGATTTTCTGCTCTGGCAAGAAGTGCTTATACTCAAAAGCACAAATTTTGATGTTTACCAAACAGCCTAAGTTCTTCCCAGAAGCGCTTCTGGACCAAAAGTAGGTTTCAAAAGCAATGCCAAACTAAGCCATAGTTGAGTTGGAAATGGAGCAAGAAGAAAGAATTCGCAACAACCAGAATGCAAACGAAAGTGTGGATCAAAGAATGAGAATCGATCTAATGGAGAAAATTGTCAACATCACCGATGACTAAGGCTAGAAGCTAAAGAGTCACCTTAATGTTAGAGCAATTCTAAATTAAGGGAGGATGTTGGAAGTTATGAACAATTTAGAATTATGAGAGTTTTTATGATTTGAATAATTGTGACATAATGTGACAGTTACGGTGGTTACTGGAGTTACAGAATTTGAGTTGTCACGTATGTCTATTTTAATTGCCTTAGTTATGGCATTGTCTAGTGTAAGCCTATATAAGTAGGCTAGTCTAGTTGAGTAGTGTGTGGAACAGTATTTTGTAGAAGTATTACAAGAGTGAATTCCTTTATAAGGTATTTTGATAGTCTTCTACATATCTCTCTCTAGGAGCTCTGTACATGTCTTTGGACTGTACATCTCCCATATTTTGTGACATTCATACATCATATCTCCCTATCAAAAATTGGTTTATCTTACTTTACGCTTCCGCTGTTATCCAACAGTTACAATTTCAAATTAATCCGTTATTAAATGTTTTCTCTAGTTTTTGTTGTTTTCGATGTTGTTATGATTTTTCTATATCCATGGCCGGGCACTGAGTTCTGATGTAACCCAAAAATTATTCTTTATGGTAATAATTGTAAAGAAATGGCTGAATAAAGGTTTTGATAAATATTCAACGTTAATCTATACAACATATATACAAGTGCAGCATTCAAATGCTCCTACATCTAAGGCCTTAAAGCCGTGATCCACTTTTAGTGGGATTCTATCAAATCCAACTAAGGGAAGGAAGATAAATGACATAATTACAATATAATTCTCAATAATCCCCCTCAAGTTGGAGAGTGTAGATCATGAACTCCCAACTTGGCCCGTAATGTCAAAAATTGATCTTTCCCCAAGGCTTTTGTGAATATATGTGCTAGTTGGAAGCATGTAGGTACATATGAGGGACGAACTATTCTAGCTTGCAGTTTTTCTCTAACTATATGGCAATCAATGTCAATGTGCTTTGTATGTATGGAAAACAGAATTTGCCGCGATATGTAAAGCTGCCTGATTATCACAAAACAATGTTGTGGGATGTACCTGTGGGACTTTTAGATCATGTAGTATGTAGCGTAGCCATGTCAATTCTAAGCATGTATTAACCATTGCTAGATACTCGGCTTCTGCTGATGATCTAAAGACATTTGTTTTTTTCTTAGATTTCTATGAGATGAGAGAATTTCCAAGGAAGACACAATAACCTGTAACTGATCTCCTTGTGGCACGACATCTTCCCAATCTGAATCACAGAAGGCTTTCAAGTCAAGGTCGTTGTTGGTAGAAAATAACAATCCTGGACCGGGAGTACCTTAATGTATATGAGGACTCGTATGGCAGCATCCCAATTAGGTTGTCGAGGCTGGTGCATGAATTGGCTCAATGTTCAAATAGGGTAGACTATATCCGGCCTCGTGATAGAAAGATAAATTAGTTTACCGACCAGCCTTTTATATCTAGTTGGGTCTTTCATTAATGCTCCATCTGTGAGAGTGATTGTTAAATTTTGTTCCATCTTGCAAGATATCAAGTGCATATTTTCTTTGAAACATTAAAATGTCTTTCTTGGAACGTGAGAATTCAATGTCCAAGAAATACTTTAAATCTCCAAGGTCTTTCATGCGGAAGCATTTGAGAAGAAATGCCTTGAGTTGCTCTATTTCTTGGAGATCATTTCTTGAGAGAAGTATGTCATCAACATAGATAAGGACTATAGTAAATGAAGTACCTTGTACCTTGGTGAAAAGAGAATAATCTGCCTTTGGTTGATGATAGCTGGCTTTCTGGATGGTATTTGAAAAAGTGGAAAACCAGCTTTCGGATGCATGTTTGAGTCCGTAAAGAGATTTGTTGAGCCGAAATACAAGATTCTCCCCTTGTTGGCGAAGTCTAGGAGGAGGCTGCATGTATACCTCTTCATGTAAATAGCCATGGAGGAAAGCATTCTGAACATCCAATTGGTGGATAAACTAATGATGAGAGGCAGCACCAGTAAAGAGGCATCGAAGAGTAGTGAGCTTGGCTGTTGGGGAGAACATCTACTGATAATCAACACCCTCAACTTGAGTGTAGCCTTTACAAACAAGACGAGCCTTGTAGCACTCAATAGTGCCATCAGACTTGTACTTTATTTTGTAGACCCATTTGCGGCCGATTGGTTTATGACCATCAAGGAGAGGAACCATGCTCCATGTATTGTTGTGTTGGAGTGCTTCCAACTTTGCATTCATGGTTTGTTGCCAATGTGGATCAAAGATAGCTTGAGCATAGGAGGTGGGCTCGGTGCAACCTGTAATGTTAGCTAGAAAGGAGCATTGTGCAGAAGAAAATGGAGAATAGGAAAGAAAATGAGAAAGATGATATTTAGTATATGGTGTAGGACGAGGCCCTGAGGTAGAGTGAGTGACTTGGTTGGGCATTTGGTAGTCTTTATGCCGTGCTGGTGGTTTCGTAGAATGGGTGAAGCGATGATGGGAGGGTATGGTAGGTGATGTAAGATCGTCAGGTATGATGTCCTGGTCGGTTAGAGAAGGTTAAGTGGTTGTGGTAGGTGTGGTGTTAGTATCTGGAGCATGGTCTGGTGCGTGTGAGCTGGCAGGTGAGATGTTAGTATTTGGAGTGGGAGGATGGACTGATGATGCGGGCTTAGTGGCAGGTGTGTGATACTCTGGGTCAGGCATGGAGACCGAGGGCGGTGAATTTGAGATATTTGGAAGAAAGAAAGGAAAGATGGTTTCAGAAAATTTGACATCACGGTTGACGAGGAACTTTTTGGTCTCCAAATTATAAAGTTTGTAGCCTTTTTGACTAGTGGGGTAGCCGACAAAGACACAACGGTGAGCTTTGGAAACAAATTTTTGAGTAGGATGAACAAAAGTTGCATAAGTGAGACAACCAAAAACTTTTAAATGATCAAGGCATGTGGACGATTGTATAACATTTCAAAAGGTGTTTTGTTGTATAGCAATGGAGATGGAAGGTGGTTAATAAGGTCGACCGCAGTCAAAACACACTCACCCCAAAAGGAAAGGGGTAGGCTGGATTGGAAAAGTAAAGCACGTGTTACAATGATAATATGTCGATGTTTGTGTTCAACAACTCTATTATGTTGTGGAGTGTAAACACAAGTATGTTGATACTCAATGCCATATGTGTGAAAGAAATCTCTCGTGGATAGAAATCCAGACCCATTATAGACCCTGATTGTTTTAATTTGTGCATGAAATTGAGTACGAACAAAAGCAACAAATGACTTTAGGAGATATTGAGTGTTATACTTATGGTGCATACAAAAAACCCATGTGCATCTAGTAAAATTATCCACAATGGTAAGGAAAAAACATGCTCTAGAATGTGTGGGAACTTTGTGAGGACCCCATATATGACATTGTAATAAATCAAAAGGAGTATGAGTTGATATGAAACTTAAAGGAAATAGAAGTCTTGTTTGTTTGGCCATGGGACAAACATTACAATTATTATCAAAAGAAATATTACTGGAGGATAGCAAGGGAGAAGCTAATTTAAGATGAGAAGGGGATGGATGCCCAAGTCGCATATGCCACAAGTTGGAGGGGTGTGAGACTTGATATGAAGTAGGTGCCTGCAGTAATGGAGACATGTAATAAAGACCACCACATTGTTCACCTGAGCCAATCATCTTCCCCGTAGCTGAGTCTTGCAAGACACAGAAGGTGGGAAACAGAATAGCACAACAATTTAGAGAACTAGTGACTTTGCTGGCAGTCATGAGGTTTAAGCGAAAAGATGGTAAACATAGGACTTTTTCTAAGGTGATTAAATGAGGTGGTGCCAGTGTAAGTGATAAGAACCGCATATCCATTGGGTAAATTAACAATGGGTAGTGATGTGGGATTTGTTTTAGTGAAAAGAGTGGGATCAGATGTGATATGGTCTGTAGCTCCGCTATCCAAAATCCAAGGTTGAGTAAATGCAGAATTAATTGAAACATTATAAGAAGGAGACAGACCTACAACATTTGCAAAAGCATTATTGTTACCAGAAGCATTTTGTGTGGTCATCATAGAAATGGTCTGAGCTAATGCTGAAGTTGCTCTGGTGTAAAGCTATGTAGTGTGTTTGGTAAAGGTGCTGAAGTCAATGCCTGAAATTCTTGTGGGAGGGAGGAAAAGGCCTGAATCTGCTCCGTTGGCAGCATGGAATAAACCACATGGATTGCCTCCACGTTGCTGCTGTGATTTGTTGTTTTGTTTGCTGCCTTGGTTTCCACCATTTCTTTTATTTCCGCATCTATCATCAGTACGGCCTCTCTTGTCACAAAATGTGCAATAGTATTTCAGAGTCTGACATGTTTCAATGGTATGTCTGTCTTTGTCGCAATGACTACAATGCTTATTTGTGAAATTATTTAGGAAATTTGGTGGAAAATTATTTGATTGATTTTGAACTGCAGCAGCGATAGAGAAGTTCTCGGTTGATCTTGATGTCATCTGTCGTTGTTTCTCATCTTGATTGACGATTGAGTAAGCTTGACGAACATTAGGCAACGGTGTCATCATGAGGATGTTGCTGCGAACACCATTATAAGTGTCATTAAGCCCCATAAGAAATTGCATCAGCTGATCTACTTCTCTTTGTTCATTATGTGCTTCCATCTGAGTGCAAGTGGGAAGATCTTGATATGTCTCTAATTCATCCCAGAGACATTTGAGTTGTGTATAATAAGTCTGAACTGTCATGGTTCCTTGTGAGAGAGAGCCAATCGCTTTCTGAATCTGATAGACTATTGGTGCATTATGTTGTGAGAATTGATGTTTGAAGTCATCCCATACTTGATGTGCGGTTTTTGCACGAATAACGCTTCTGGCTAGATCTAGTTCCACTGAGTTAGCAAGCCATGACAAAATCATACTATTGCATTGATTTCTCAGAGCATATTTAGTTGGTTGTTCTATTTATGAAGGAGGCTTAATAGAACCATTGATAAAGCCAACATTATTCTTGGTTGTGAGGGCATGAAGTATGGATCTACTCCAGTCTTAATAATTGGCACCATTTAGTTTTGATGGAACGAGTACATGGTCGGGGTGATCTGATGGATGAATGTAATATGGATTTGATGTATCCATGGTGCTGCTGCTTGAAGGTTTGTCTTTTTTTGGCATGTTGGTGTTGTCTTTACTTGTCATGGTGGTTGTGTTGAGGGCTTGCTAGGTTTTGAGAAAATAAGGAATCATGCACCAGGATGGTGCTCTGATACCATGTAAAGAAATGGCTGAATAAAGGTTTTGATATATATTCAACGTTAATCTATACAACATATATTCAAGTGCAACATTCAAATGCTCCTACATCTAAGGCCTTAAAGTCGTGATCCACTTTTAGTGGGATTCTATCAAATCTAACTAAGGAAAGAATATAAAGCAAATAATTACAATATAATTCTCAATAATAATGCCAAAAATGAAGTCCGGCTCATTCATCGTTTAGTTCACAGAAAGAAGATCAATTTCTTTGTTGTTTTCATGGCCTAGGAAATTAAAATTATTATGAATTTTTTTATGGTAGTCTTTGGTAACTATAATAATGAAAGTGATAAAGAACCTCCTAATTAATGCAAGGAAACAATGATGAGAGAAAATGAAAGCCTTTGAGGTATGGAAGATTTTTCCCCACATGCATTTTCCTTTTCCACAAGAAATGATTTCTATCCTCCAAAAATCGTCAACTTTGCTCTGCTAGGGTTTCTCTACCTAGCCGTTCAATTGATCGAGATATGTGATGTGATGGTGGAGGAGAGAGTGATGGCACCTCCTAAATGTCAGGGAGGCCATTATGAGCCTTGATGGAGGAGAGGATGCTATCCACGACTTGTTTTTTTTTTTTGCCTCTGTGGTCGGCTTTTATCGAAGAAGGTGGTGGTGATCCAGTTGTTCTCAGCAGCAATCTCTAATGTTTGGGGATTGAAGGAGAGAGTTTTGATCCGACAGGAGGAGGATGATGTCTTCGTCTTCTAGTTCAAGGAAAGGGAGGTGAAGAATCAGATCCTTGCTAGGGGGCCATGGTTCTATAACAACACAATGCTGTTGTTAGTCGACTATGACAGCATCTCCGCCCTTGAGGCGGTGTCGCTATACCTCCTTGAGGTTTGGGTGGCGGTGAAGGGATTGTGCATTGCTATGCGCAATGAGAAAACTATAACCTTAATAGGCAAAGCACTGGGAGGCTTCGTTCAGGTTGATTAGGGAGCAGTGCAGCAGAATGATCCAATTCAACGGATTCGTGTAGTGCAGGACCTCTGGTGGAGGATCTGGGCGTAACGGATCTTTCGAATTTTCGCCAGCGAACTCGGTGTTGGTAGAGCTACAATATGAAAAGTGTCATAGCCTCTATTCGGCGTGTGGTTTTTTGAGGTGGTAGGTGGTATCTGTGATCGAAGACTGGAGTCGGAGACACTGCCACTGGCGGTGTTGGGGCCAGAAGGGATGCAGAGGAGCCTGGAGGTGCTGGGTTCGGCGTCCAGGTCGCCGGTCTCTATGATGGAGGTCGTGGGGCCAATGATGTAATATCCCATAAATTCATTATTAATTTCTTAGAAATTCCTTGAATTAATGAAGTGTTCGTTAGTAGGATTTCATGGTTCAAGGGTGGAGCGAAAGTGTTTTGGACAAATAATTACTCGAAACGTTTTATTTTCGAGGAGTCAAGAGGTTAATTTTTATTCATTGGGTTTCTCTAAAAACTTCATTCACAAAAGTCGTAGAGCGCATTGATACGAGTTCGTGGATATGTGGAACGCAAAAGTCGGAGTTCGTATGAAGAAGTTATGGCATTCGAAAAAAGTGTTCATTTTGGGATAAATAGAAAAAATTCTGAAAAAAATTAGAAAAACCCTAATTTCCAAATCGGGAACCCCTGATCCGATTTTTCTCTCTCTACCTCCCTCCAACCCGTTTTCTTCTTCCAGCCATATCTTTGCCATCTGGCCTCCAATCCGGCTGCCATCGATTCCATTTGAACTGCCTCTTCATTCTCCTTCGATCTATGGCGGTGGCGCACAGCGATTCGCAGCCAGGGCAACGCATGACCGTGGTGGCGGGTTTTCTGTCCACCGTGATATCTCTATCCTCCAGCCACTTCACATCGCGCCATCGGTCATTTTTGGAAGCCTAGCAGATGCTGATCATCCTCTCCAAGTGGCTTGAACCAATTCGAAGCGAGGAGGAAGAATCGATCAAAAAATCCAAATCAGGTTTCATCGAGTTCTTGAGCTTTCAAGGTAATTCCGGCCAATTGGTTTACAATCTGACTTCAGTGTAGTTGTGAAATTTGTTGTTAATGTTGAGATGAAGATTTTAGCATAGGTCTCACCACCTAATTCGGTGGTTGTAGGTTGCGGCGCTGTAGTCTATGGCGGTGCTTGGCGGTGTTTCCAGCCATGCCAGGGGCAGATTTTGGTTCTATATACGATCTACTCGTCGATACCAGCATTTCGATATACAACACATAAATTTTCGAGATCGTATGATTATGTTAGGGTTTTTAAGGTTTCGATCGTTCCGCCTTTCGATCCGTGAGGATCTGGCCGTCCGATTGACTTGTATTTTTGTTGTATTGATCCTATAAGTGTTCCAAAGACCTTGGGAGGTCTCAGAGGAATTTTTGTCTCGATTAACGAAATCGTCGGTTTTGGGTTCAAATGCTAGGTTCGAACCGTAACCACTTTCGTTTTAATCATGTACTAAGTTGAGACCTAATTTTATTTAGGTGCTTGTTTGAGGGAGTTCTGTACTTTATCTGCATAGCGAACTTATAGTTGGAGATTTATATACAACACAAATATATATATATATATATATAAATGCATTCGTTGCTTATGACCCATTTGAATGCGCTTGTGGTAGCACGATTGGCACATAAATTGTGCAATCCAATATTGATAAATATGAGATACAAGACTTGCACCAAGTCACTAGCTGTAATGCAAAAAAGGTTAAGTGGCAGTGGGTCGTTGACGAATTAGCATAGCTGCATGCGATATTTCATAACCCCAAGCGGAAATATTGGTGGGCATTATCAATGTTCGTGCTACCATCGTAGTCATTTAATGATGACTTTCCGAGAGACTATTTGGGTGTGTACATTGAAATATGATGCCCGATATCAATCCCCAATGATATGCAACAGTCATCAAAATTCTTCGATGTAAACTCTCCAGCATTATCAAGTCGAATTGACTGAATGTGATGATCTGGGTAGTGAGCCTATAGCCATATGATCTGGGCCAAGAGTTTATAAGCAACATTACAAATGGACGATAGAGCGACACGTGGCCAACGTGCATTCGCAACAACCAACACCATAAAACATTTAAACGGTCTGCAAGTTGGTTGAATTAGTCCACATATGTCCTTTGATAGGATGGTTTCGATCCTGATTTAGCTAAAAAGCAGGCTTTGCAAAAGGAGCGATAGGCCTTAGAAGCAACCAATAAGGATTTTGGATCAGCCACAAAGTCACAATTGACTTTAGAAGTGGAGAGGTGAGTCAAGTCATCATAGATGGCGTCAAAGCTATCTTGTTGCCATATGGGGATGACGGCATGGCCTTTCTTGGCCCGTGAAGACACCGTGAGGCAAGGCGGTGGACCGGGTGTCTCCTCGAATCAACTTTTGATTTATACTTTTTTTTGCTCGAAAGAAAGGATGTCCGTGTGAAGTTTTTAATATACAGATCATCATATCATGACCTAGGTGTCCCAAACAGTCATGCAAAAGCTTATATGTGTCGGTGTTGCAAAGGTCATCTTGTATGACGTCGTTGGACTCAATTACTTGAATAGTGGTTACATATAACTAGCTAGAGCGACACATAAGCTTCTCTAATACTCGTTTTCGTCCGTAATCATTAGAGGCAATGCAAAGGAACTTATATCCATTCTCACTCTTTGTTTTCACATGGAAACCATTGGCTCTAATATCTTTTAAATAAAGTTAGAATTAAGATATGTCCAAGACATGAAATAAAAGAAATTGATACTTTATTAATTATAGCCAATGATTACATCAAAGTTTCTGACCAAAAATCTAATCTAAAATAATTATAATCAAATCTAGACAAATAGTCATTTCTAAATCCTTTTGGTAACTCTAATTTAGTAGCTACCAAGTAAGGTATGGCGAGATTTTGGTGGAGCTATGGTCACTTGTAAAACCATTCTCTTGGATCAAACATTTCCTAGACATCGCATTTAATTGGATGGGCCTAGTTGTAAAAGAGTTATGACTATTATCATTTATTGATAATGTTTAAGGCAAAATTTCATTACACATATTCTTGGAAAATAAAGACTATTAATCACAATTTGCGGCATCAACCTTGTTTCCCTCGCCAGATTTGAAGTCTGCAATAGTGAGATTGACGTCATTTTCATCTCCATTTTCTTCTTCAACTGTGAGATAAGCCTCATGCTCTCTTATATCTTTATACACCTTGTATTGTGCAGCTTATTTTTTCACTCGCATTACAGTGCTTAAACCAATGCTCTGAAGATCCACATTTATAGCATACCTCACCCCTTAATTGAGATGCACCTTGTGCATTAGGACATTCCCTAGGGACGTTGGTGGCGGCACCACCACAGCAGGCGGCGCTGTCTTTGCCTCTCCCACGCTTGCAAACATTGCCATGTGCCCGCGCATCAATTTGGCGGTTTCCTTCCTTTGTAGAGCGGTTGTATGGACCCACACGTCCATTTTGTTGTCCTTTAATTTTAGGGTTTCAGTCCTTGCTCCCTCCTTTATGTGCGCTATTATAATTCACCTCGTGAATGCTCTTAGTTCCATAGGGCCTTGAATTATAGTTTTTCACGAGTATATTATCATGTTCCTCAGCAACAGACATAATAGGGATAAGCTGATGAAACCTCGTGATCCGTTTAGCATTACACTCAAGCCTATATTGCTTTGCAACTATTAATGCTGAAACAGGGAAGGTTGAGAGGGTTTTCTCAATTACTTCCTGTTCTGTGAGCTCTACTCCACAGAATCCCATTAGTAGTAAGGTGATTGTTGACGTTATTGACCCATCGATGATAACCAATGTCATTCGAATCTAGTTTAGTGAAGTTGAGTTTTTGCAGGTTTGCATTCGACAAAAAACGAAAGAGCATAAATTAGTTTCGAAGTATAATACTTTCACGACAACTAATTAAGGATTTCTGAGCCTCTTTGCTACCAAGAAATCTTTTTTTCATGAAATTTGGATTAGACCTAAACAATGATGTTTGAATGGTCGTTCAAATTTCGATGCTCACAAACGCTCTTAGTTCGTAGCTTAGCTCAAACTCCCCACAGTTACGCTTTTATTCTTTTATCGAACCCACGTTATAAGGAAGGTGGGATGTAGAAGAAGGGATTTTGGAAGTCCTCGAAAAAAATAATATTAAAATTTTAAATTCAGAAAGCGAGAAATTTAATTGTAAAAAGTTACTTGGTAATTTTGAAGCTTGAAACTCTTTATACACACGGATGTTGGTGCAGGCGTGTAGGGGTCTTTAGGGTTGCTGGTGTGCTATTGATCCTAGTGCAGGATTACAGAGGCTTCTTCGATCTTATAGCAGGATTGCAGAGGCTACTTCGATCCTGGGTGAGTGGAAGCGGGCTTGTGCGTAGGCTAGTGGCCGAGGGCTGTTGAAGTGAGGCTAGCCGACATATGTAGGCGAGACTATTTAGGGTGAGGCTAGTAGCGAGCTAGCGGAAGCAAGGCGCAGGGAAGTGTTGGGCTATAGGCATGGACAGGGGTGTGCTGGCAGGTAGTGGCTAGCGAGGCTAGCAAGCGTGCAGGCGAGGCTAATGGTGGAAGAGATTTTTCTTTTTCTTGGGCTTTGGCTTTTTTAGTTTCAAGGATAGGGCTCGTGCTGATAACGTGTTTAAGAATAAAGGATGCAAAGAAGATTGTAGAGAGAATCGGTGTCTTTCATTGATAATAAGAGCTCTATATATAGAGAGTAATGGTGGAAGAGGCTAGCGAGGCTAATGGTGGAAGAGATTTTTCTTTTTCTTGGGTTGTGGCTTTTTTGGTTTCAAGGATAGGGCTCGTGCTGATAACGTGTTTAAGAATAAAGGATGCAAAAAAAATTGTAGAGAGAATCGGTGTGTCTTTCATTGATAATAGGAGCCCTATATATAGAGAGTACAAATACATAATCTTTGAGTACAAGGAATCCTATTCTAAATAGAACTAGGAATCTAGAACATTCTCTACTATAGAAAGTAATCCTAGTTTGGTAAGACACACATAATCCTGACATCGTTCAACATTTTTTTTTTCCCTTCAAATTCTCATATTTTTACTCAACATAATTTTTTTTTTTTTTAAATGTATACACGTACCATACAGGTATAGTACAGTCGAGCTCTATGCAAATTAAACGGCATACAAAAGGTTTTGGTGAAAAAACTTGTAATTAATGACAAAGTCAGAAAATATAAGGCTTCAAGTTAAATCATCTTCTTTTAACCTGATGCCTTATATCTTGCTTTCTATTAGTGACTTGATCATGGACTATTAATGAGTGTCACACAAGTTATGTGATGTCATCGTATCACGCAAAATTTATTTTACATGCATTTCATTTTATGTAGTAATTGACGGAGCATCAAGTATATTTTATTATAGAAATCGCTATCCTTTCGTTGTGCAAACCTGTCCATCACCCTTTTTGTTTTCAACATTTTCTACTGTAGTATGATGATTGTATCGTGAGTCCTGATCACCTGGTCAGCTGCTGACCAGGAATCATTTGCTCAATCACCGTCCGATTGAAATCGGACGGTTCACAACTCTCTTCTTCTCTCTCATCACTTAGCT
Source organism: Rosa chinensis (assembly GCF_002994745.2). Taxonomy (NCBI): domain Eukaryota; kingdom Viridiplantae; phylum Streptophyta; class Magnoliopsida; order Rosales; family Rosaceae; genus Rosa; species Rosa chinensis. The sequence continues at coordinate 14,869,615 of NC_037088.1, read as the reverse complement.
GTGAACCGTTCGATTGAAATCGGACGGTGAGTGAGCAAAAATTCCATGGTCAGCAGCTGACCATTGGAACGGGATCGTTGTATCGTTGTGTGTGTGTGTGTGTAAATTCAACAATACAACGCACATGGGCTGCTACGTCCTTGGCATCCTCATGTCGGCTGTTTGCTAGAATGTTGAAGGCTTTCTTTGCATAGATTTTTATTCTTGGGCATCCTTAATTAGCAATTTAATTATTGTTATTTCTATTGTCTCACAAGATGGATGCTTTAAAAAAAAAAAAAAAAAAATCTCAATGTACGTAAACCCAAATTTTATGAAAATCTGTCACTCACCCACCAACAAATTAAAATTCTGATTCACCTTATTTAACACCAAAAAAAAAAAAAAAAAAGCCACGATACCACCGACAATCACAAGCCCGTTGCCACCCGAAGAAGACTCAAGAAGAAAAAGAGGACTGTTGCGAACTGCTCCATACTGGAGAGCCCAACCGCCGCGAACGACGACGCCGTTGGGAATGACGTAATTGCTATGCTCCTTAATGACGAGGGTCAGAGATCAGAATAATTTTGGCGCGCCAGAGTTGAGGGAAAGGATTGTCAATGCCGGCATTGGAGGAGGAGTTGTCGATGAATAGTGCCTTAGAAGGTGAGGTAAATGTCAAGGAGGTGATGTGGAGGCTGCGGCGGCTTCGGTGGCCAAGTCAAATGGCAATTTGGTTGCGAAATTGCACTATGAAACTTATTGTTTGTTTGTACTACATCTGGAAATATCAAAGACAAGTTAAAGTAGAAGCTGTACGAGAGAATAACCGCACGTTGCGGGAAAGAAAAGCAGCCTCCTTGAAGACTTCAAGTCAGGCCTCCATTTTTCTTTAACAGTCCAAATCAGTAACTACTTAAGAGTTAGTTTAACACTTACCTAGCTAGTTAGTAATATTCGGGATGGAAATTAAACGTCAAAAATATGTATGTGAAAAATTCGGTAAGTTTTAGTGAAAAATACTTTAAAAAATTTGGCCATAAAATACGGAAACGGCAAATTATAAAATTCGATACGTACGTGTTTAAAACAAAATGTAATGAAAAATACATACGTAAAAATACTAATTGATATTTATCATTTCTTCGTACTTATATGACTTCTAAAACATAAATTTTGAAGAAAATTCAAGGTCAATAATAGGTTTTCTCAAATATTACCATTTGGACATACAAAACTTCAACCCATCTAAGTTATTTGATAAATAAAAAGTGTAAATAATTCTATTAATTGTATAATTTTTTAATTACAAAAGTTTAAAGTTCAAAATTAATCTTAAACTTGACTTTTTTAATTAAAAAAATATTTTTTTTTATTTTTTTATTTTATTTTTGGAGTATTTTTAATTAAAAAATTCAGCAAAAATACTTATTCGCGAATAATTCGGCAAGTTTAAAGAAAAACGCAAATTTTTCTGAATCTTTGAGAATAATTTGAAAAACGGGTATTTTTTTGAAAAATTCGTTAATTCATGAATTAACTAGGAACACTTGAGTTATATTACGAGTATATCATCCACTAGTGTTAATGAGAGCCTATTGAACTATTTAAGTACAACGTCTATTGTAATCTAATTGAGTACTTTTATTGTTTTTGGTTGGTAGTTTTTCTTATCCTTCTTCCTATTTTATTTTCCTTTTTTCTTATTTTTATTGACCCTCAATAATTTTTTTTATTGAGTGTCAATAAAAGTTTATTAAAAGTTTATTACCTCTAATAATCTTTTATTGTCCCCCAATAAAAGATTTTGAATTAATGTAATCTTCTCATCTTCTTTCTCAATCAAAGTTTTATGTGTCTAATTTTAGGAAGATTAGTCTCCCTTATTTTTATTGGGTTTTATTAGGGGGCAATAATAGTCTCAAGTGACCTATGAGATCTCCGACAAACTCTTTGGGGACATCCGGCCACCAGAGTCTGATGAAGTCTCCAATGACCTCTCTCTCTATATATATATATGTGTGTGTGTGTGTGTGTGTGTGACATAGGGCAAAATGGTCAAAAAAAACTTAATTGAGTATTAGGGAATAAAATGAGTAATCTTACCGATAAGGGGAAAAATTTATAATTTATTAGGGTAAGTGGAGTTAGTGTAGCTTAAATTAATTAGGTTAAATGTACATTTCCCAAAAAAAAAATATATACATTGAACTACGAATAAAGGAAAAAGAAATCTAAGACCTTGGTGGTGCCATAATTTAAAGAGGAACTTCTCTACTGATGTGAACATTATTACATTCGGTCATTGTCATATATATATGTTGAGAATATGAATCTCACATGGAAAAATGGAAACCATATGTATAACAATTTGGATCAACTTCATTCATTGTCAATTACTTTTGGTTGTGAAGCTCAAATTACTGTAGTATTAGAGCTGATTATCCCACTGTATAGTTTCTTTTTATTTATTTATTTATTTATTTATTTTTAAAACCCTTATCCCACCCCACCTTTACATATGTCATTGAGAATCGAACCTATGACCTATACAATGTTGGAATTATAACTTACCAATATGTCACAGCTCACCGACATCCCACTGTTTAGTTTGAAAATTCGTATCTCATTTATTTCAACCGTGTCTCATTGCATAGCTTTAAAGTTCCACTAAATATCGTAGTGCTATTTTAAACAACAAAATATCCTCGTATCTCATCTCTAGCTCCTAGGGCAAAACCAATCAGTGCCAATCTCTATCCTATCAGGATTCAAATTTGCTCACCATTTTTATATTGTGGTGATATCACCACCCTATTAAAACTTGCCACGTCATATAAAATTAATTTAATACTTAAAATATATATTTTTTAATAAAACATCATGATTAACTATAAGGGTGGTTCTAGTTAGACCTCCAAATTTGATATTTTGACCTCCATATTTTTTCCAATTATTAGTAGACTTTGTTAACTCATATAAAAGACAAATAAGGACAGAGAAAAAGAAAAAAGAAAGAAGGAAGAAGAAGCAAATATTCTTCTTACCTAATGGGTAATATAACATTCAATAAATTATTTTTTATTTTTTTTAGAATTTCCTTATATTACCTATATAATTTTATAATTTACCTAAAATAATTAAGTAAAGATAATTAATTTCTATACATGGCCCTATTATTTAATACAATAGTACATTCAAAGTTCGAGGGTCACTTTGTTATGTAATTAGATTAATTATGCTACTGTTACACAGTAAATAGAAGTATAAATAAATTAACTGGAAAGGAAAAGTCTACTTACTTACTAACGTTGAATATAAAGATGTACTTTCAAATATAATTGCCACATCGATATTACGTGTTATGTCAAGACATTTCAGGAGAAATTTTGAAGAAGGACTCATTTTAAGCATTTAAGATGACTTTTAACCTTGTTTTTGAGAATGGTTGAAAAATGACCATATAATGGCTTAAAAAGTCATAAATGCCCTCGTCAAGTTTCTCATATATTTCAAGTTTTCAGCCTGCCTTTTCATTCATTGAATACCCTGATGACACGTTTACTTACTTTGAATAGAAAATAATCATGAATCGGAGACAACTGGAATTGGAGAAATCGGTATTGATTTCGGAGGAGTTGATTCCTAAACCCATCTCCCCCCTTCGTAATCAAATTCCTGAGTATTTAGGAATCAATTCCTTCTAAGGAGGTATGACCTACACCTATTCCGATTCCTTTATGTGTTAGTAAATGCAGGAATACTTTTTTACGAATCATTCCGATTCTTTTATGTGTTAGTAAACGTAAGAATAGTTTTACTCCGTAATCATTCCCTCCTATTCTAAGTAAGTAAACGTTTCTTAAAAGCCATCATATGCAACCCATTTAACAAACTGTAGAACTGTCAGATTGAATAGATCTCCAGAATCATGTCTCCCAATTTCTCTCTAACAGCACCGGCATGAGTGAGAATATCGAAAACCCACAAGAGTATTCGAAGACTAATTTCTATCTTCAATAAGGATTGAAATCCCCACCTTTTCTGTGACCAGCCACTCCTCAAAACCCATTTGCAGCAAACTGCAATTCATGGATGAAATCTCACTTCTCTTACAAGGAGGCCCATCTCTTTAGACAATTACCCACTTGATCATCTTTTATCATTATATGTATATACTTCTCAAACCATCAACAACTAGTTGTGGTACCTGGGAGTTGTGATCTAGTAATCAAGTGTAAATAAGAATGATAACGATTATCCATGGTTTATATGTTGATTATACAATTAGATTCGTACTTTCCACAACTTAGTTTGATTATACATTGGCATGTAGATTTTGAATGCCACTGCTATGGAAGTTTTTTGTACTTTGTAGAGAATGGAAGTTGAGTGTTAGGAAAGACTGAAAATATGAAGTTTACAGAAATCTAGTTAATGGAGAGAATTGAAGTGATATCATAGATGATGAGTTTACAAGTAATGATAAAGACTTTTTGTACGTATCAAACTCAAGCTTACCATGAAAATAAGAATATGATGGTACAGGTCGTGGAAAGATAAAAGAGGAAGAGAAAGAAGGGAAGAGATTTTGAGATCATCAAGGGTAGGTATGACATTTTCATCTATTATGTGGTCATTTTTCAACTGTTTTAAAAAACAAGGTTAAAAATCATCTTGAATACTCAAAATTGGTCACTTTTCAAAATTTGAGAAGAATCTGACCATTGTACGTAAATGCAGGAGCTTCCAGGTGTATTCTGTTATTTTCCATGATTCACGGAGCAATGCTATCTTATTGATGTAACTCTTCTGTCTCATCAATGAGTTAATTGGGATGACTACAACATGCACCAGCTGATCCCTGATATGGGGATTCTTACAAAACATAGCAGACAAAGCCTTTTTTTTTTTGGTCAATAGCAGACAAAGCTTAATTTGATTAATGTATTGTCTATGGTACAAGGTACTTAACCTACTACACCATGTAAATGAGAAAACAATAAATATGCAGTGAAACTTATTCAAATTAAATTGTCTAGCTATAAGTAATTATGTATAGCTTACGATATATATATATATAGGTAAAAAATAAAAGAAAAAACGTGATTGACGTCTAGATGGCCTCCGATCCAACATTTGTATTATTGATTTGATTTGCAATTTCAACACATGCCGTGCATGCATCATCTTTCTAGTGTTATAAATAGCTAGCAAATCAAGATTAACGGCAACATAAAATTTCCTACAGATCGAATAAATTTGCCTTTGATCTCCAGAGGAAAACCCTAAACCATAGTTGATACAATGTCTGTCCCTGATTTAGTGTCTGAGCTAGCTCAAACCCCGACTATTACTGCCACTCCTGAAGTTACTCGACGTTCAGCTAATTATTCCCCAAGCATTTGGGGTGATCATTTTCTGTCATATGCTTCCATCGTAAGAAATATTTATGAAGTGTCTTGAAAGAACAATGCTTTTCATATTTGAATTTGCATGCATCAAGAACTAATCAATTAAGTTCATGATCGTTTTAATTACCTTCAAAATATACGCATGTGTATGTAGGAAGCGGCAGATAGTAAAAGTAAGAAACATGTCCAAGACTTGAAGGAAGAACTGAAGAGGATGATAATGGCTCCAGCGAAAAGGCCTTCACAAAAGTTGCACTTCATCGACCACATTCAGCGCTTGGGTGTCTCATACCATTTCGAAGATGAGATTGATCAAATTTTGCAGCAAGTTCACCGAGAAGAAGAATATGATGATCTTTGCACCACTGCTCTAAGCTTTCGATTGCTTAGACAACAAGGTTATAACGCTTCATGCAGTAAGTCATCAATCGATCTCCAGCTAGGTGTCAATTATGTATTTTACCATTCCTGATTTTCTTTCTCTCATCACTTAACTTATTAACTGGCCGTGCAGATATGTTTAACAAGTTCAAGGAAGATGATGGAAGATTTAAGGAATCGCTTATTGATGATGTACTTGGCCTGTTAAGTTTGTATGAAGCCTCACATCTTCAGATGCCCGGGGAGGATATACTGAACGAGGCACTAACCTTCACCACCGCTCATCTCGAGTCTGCAGCACACCGCTTAAGCTCATCGTCTCAGCTTTGGAAACAAGTAACTCATGCCTTGTATCAGCCACTTTGGAAGGGCATGCCCAGGATTGAAGCGAGGCATCACTTGTCTATTTACCAAGAAGATGATTCACATAATGAAACTCTCCTGAATTTTGCAAAGATGGATTTCAACACTGTGCAGAAAGTTCATCAGAAAGAACTAAGTGAAATTACGAGGTTTATATGAGTTATATACATATTACATTACATGCACTAAAAATTAATCACTTGTTACTACGTATACAAAGTTGGATTCAAACAAAAAATTAATCGTTGTCTACGTAATTAATTACTAATCAGGTGGTGGAAGGACTTGGACTTTGCAACCAAGCTCCCTTTTGCAAGAGACAAGGTAGTTGAGGCCTATTTTTGGGCTCTGGGAGTATACTTTCAGCCTGAATATTACTTTGCCAGGATGGTATTAGCCAAAGCTATTGCTATCATTACAGTCATTGACGACATATACGATGTACGTGGCACGTATGAAGAATTAGAGAGCTTTACTGAAGCTATTGAGAGGTTCAAAATTGGCAAATTATTTACTATTTAGTTTTAATGAATTATATGATATATATTCCTGCAAGTACTCCTATACATTAACTCTATTAATGGATCATCAGGTGGGACATTTCTGCTGTTGATCAACTGCCAGATTATATGAAAGTGTGTTATAAAGCGCTGTTGAATTTCTTCACCGAGCTTGAAGAAAGTCTAACGAATAAGGGAATCTTATACCGCCTCCACTATGCGAGAGAAGGAGTAAGTTTTGATCATTCTAGTTTTGGTGCCACTACATAATATATATTTGTTAAATTTTGCAATGAAATAAACTTAGTGAGTATAGGATTAATCATTAATTATAAACTTAGTGAGTATCGCAATGAAATAAGCTTGGTTCTTTCTTTGTGTCTCACAGTTCAAAGTTCAAGTCAGAGCTTACTTCCAGGAAGCAAAATGGTTCAAACAAAAGTACACACCATCAATGGAAGAGTACATGTCTGTGGAACGTTATACATCCTTCTTCATGGTAGCAACAGTGTCATTTGTTGGAATGGGAGTTATTGTTACAAAAGACTCCATGGATTGGGTTTTCAGTGAACCTAAGATTTCAAAGGCCGCATCTATAATTGGCAGACTCATGAATGACCTTGTAGGCCATAAGGTATGTGGTAATCATGGTTAATTTTAACCTGCAGATTTGAAAAATAAATGAGGAATTAGCTCCACCCTCAATGCCATTCTGGTTTACCTTAACCTTCTCTGTTATCTACATTTATATGCAGTTTGAGCAAAAGAGAGAACACATTGCATCAGCCGTGGAATGCTACATGAAGCAATATGGTGTCACAGAAGAAGAAGCAGAGGTCGAGCTAACTAAACAAGTGAATGACGCATGGAAAGACATAAACGAAGAGTGGCTCGATGCCACCTCTATCCCTAGGCCCCTACTCTTGCAGATTTTGAACTTTGCACGTTCTAGTGAAATTCTATACAAGGGGGAGGATGTGTACACTCATTCTGGAAATGTGCTCAAGGGTCATGTAGTTTCTCTCTTTATCGATCCCGTGCCCATATAAGCCTAAAATCTGGACGTGTCCTCTTTACTGCAAAATAAAGTCCTTCGCTGTCATATAATAAGCAGTTTCAAAGACAGCTAGTACTTGTTGGTTTAGTGGTTACTTGTTTTTAGCATTTACTTTTACTGCCGTTGAATAATCCCTAGGTTGTAGGGACTAGTTGTTAGTACTTTGAATGTTTCTTGTATTCATGTACCACAATCTAGGAGACGTGCTAGTTGTGGGCTGCTTTTGTTTTCTGTTTTCATTGTAATGCTATTTAAAGCCACCAGTTGCAAATAATGAATGTGTGTTGCATTCTCCAGATTTCTTGCTCTTGTTTCTGAGTTTCTGGGTACAACAGTACTTGCTACCAGATGAAACGAGGTTTGAATAAAGTTTATTTATTGGATTGTCTTCTTGTTCAGGATACGATGCATCGTTCAAATAAGAGAATTATACTCAATACTCTCCATATATACAGAGAGAGGCTCTCGCTTCTCTCTTCTCATCCCTTGGTCTTCTGCAACCATCACCTATGACAATTCTCTTCTCCGGTGGTGGCAGGTTTCCTTGTTTTTCCTTTCTTAATTTCTTCTTCATATCTTTCCCAACTCTTGTTCTCTAGATTCCCTTCCTCTTTTCGACCCAGATTATTCACCCAACAGTTTCCACCATACTTCAAATTCTAGATTCTTCACATATCTAGTGCATAGCCTCCTCAGCCATCAATTTCAATTTAAGAGAAGGACTGTTTGTTATTCAGAGCTCCGAAGGCAATGGTGAATCGTGTTTGCCACAAAGACTCAAAGGCTTTTTAGCCGCTGCCTTTCTCAATCTATTCCTCCTTTTAGCTTTTCTCTTTGGTTCATGTTCTTGTCTGGGGTTCGGTTAAGCACTACAACAAATCTGGGTATTAATGACCACTACATTGGTCACTGAAAGTAACAAATCTGGTCACTAAATATAATTAGTGACCAAACTTAGGTGGTCACAAGGTGGTCACTATAGGTCCGTCACTAATTCTATTTAGTGACCAACAAATGTAAGTTGGTCACTAATACAAATTGTCTTTAGTGACCACGATTTTACAGTCACTAATTCAAAATGTCTTTAGTGACCACAATCTTATGGTCACAAATAGTAATGGCATTAGTGACCTATGAATCATTACTAAAGGTGTTACCAATGGTCACTGAATAGCAAAATTTGGTCATTAAAAACCATTCTCTGACATGCTTTTAGTGACCATATTGTTAGATCATTGGTTTGGTAACTGAATTGGCAATTTTTCCTGATTGCTAATACAAACTTGATCACTTAGTGCGTCAATACAAATCAAAGTAGCCTTCAATATTCCAACACCACAAAATGAAATGTACTCAAAAACCAGTTATCAATATTAAACTACTCAATTCCAATACAATATAAGACACATATCTCTATTACATTTGCAGATCCAAAATAAACAAATGTCAATATCCATCCTTAATATATAGCAATTTCAAAATAAATCGGAATACATACAAGTCTTTCTAGAAGTTCCATAAGCCTTCAATGACAGTTTGCAAGATGTACTTTTTTGAAGCTTAGACCAATCTGCAATATAACAAAACATATACAACAAGTTATAATTTTCATCCTAATATAGGTAAGAGCTGCATCTAAGAAAGGCCTAGTATTCACTATATACAGTTATACACTAATTACATTTCCTTGATATAATATAATTACAACAGCACAAATGAATCATGTATGCATACCATCAGTTTTGGGAGGATAACGCATCAATTTAAGTAAAAGTATGTCAGTATGATTTTGTCTTGCCTTTAGTGCCTCCAAACTCTTCATTTTGTGCAGTGGCTTTAGCCTTCACTGCCTCTAACTCTTCATTTTGCTGAGCTGCACCAGCTTTGACCATTTCTAACTCCTCATTGCTGAGCTGTAGTAGACTTTGCAGCCATCAACTCGCTCTGCAAGTTGCATTTCTTGTCTTTCTGCTTGATCTGCCTGATTTGCCTCCCTCACTTGAGCAAGATTTGTTGTATATGTAAAATGAATTAGATTAAAAGTAATCAGACATCATCTGAGCTTGCACACAAAAAAGAGTGGGAAAGAAAAGTATCATAATAACTGTAGAAGACCATGGGCTAAAATCACTAAGTCATAAATCTGAATAAGATAATAATTTTTTTGGTTAAGAAAATATGATACTTAAGTTAAAACTCTTATATAGGGCACGGACAGTATTCACATCTCTGGTAGCCTTATGTATAAGGGGGAAGTACACAATGACACCTCCAAACAACTCGGCTCACAAACTTGAAAGACAAAATAAAATTTTCATCTAAGCCAGTAATATGCATAATCATACCCTCTGTCGACGCAAGCCAAACGTCTCCCAGGTCTGTCAAATGCTACTCCTATAAGCAAGGAGGATAAGCAAATTCAGTCAACTATTGTTTGTATTTAACACACAAGATATACTGAAATTAATAAGAAAATAGGAAAGGAACTTTTACCTGGTAAGAGGAACAAATCAACTTGATCACTTGCCTGTAAAACTGTACAAAGAGAGATCCTCGATCAGTTTAACCCAATCATATCTACAATTGTTACATATATTTAAATCTATGAAGCCAATCCTGCATTCTTTTTGGAAAGAGTTTATTTGCACCGAAATGCCCTATAAGAAAAAGTAAGACATTAAAAACAAACAAGATGCCATGACTAAGGCTTTCTTGAAAAGAAATGCCAGACTGGACTACATCTGAGTGAAAAACGAGAAATATGTCATGATTTTTCAGGAAAATGAAACACTAAAGGATGTCCACACCTTCTAACTGAGAAACTACCCAGTTTGATAAAACTCTGATGTCTAAACCTGGGTAAATTGATAGATTGCCTTTTAAGAACTAGAATCACCATCAAATATTGTTCACATCCTAACATGGTTTTAGACAATCAGACATCCAAATAAGGAGTCACATAACTAGGCAGCCACATAGTCAAGATATGGTAGCCTGAAATAAAAGTATGCAATGAGTAGCTACAAGAAAAATGGCTTTTGGCAAGGAATTTTTTCCTTGTATAAAAACAGGAAATTCCTTGCATTAACCCAATAAAAGCTAGCATTTATAAGCAATAGAGAAATAATAATGACAAGAAAATAGAAAGCTAATGAATGCCCTGTTAATTGTGTGTTTTGTACTTAAGAAATTGAAAAGTAAATAATAACTCCTGTACTGATACACGTACTCAGACCTATAGGAATAACACATCATTTACGACCAAATAGGGGTGTTACCTGTCCATATACAACATCAACTCCATAAACAAAAGTTACACCATACTGAAGTAAGCAGTTGATAAATCCGCTGATTGATAACCCTGAGTCAAGAGCTACTTTGCAGAAACATTGATACCTAGTTGTTCAATGGCGGCTTCTAACTTGTGTCCTGCTCTGGATATACAAAATAGAAGAACAAATTAGCATAACAGGTCTTACCAAAGTTCGAGTATAAATGACTCTTGTTTAATGAACTGTAGATTGGTTTGTTAAATGAAGTAATCACCTACATCAAATTAGGAGTATCGCCTTTGTTGACCACCTTCGCATCCACTACTACTTTACCTACACCACCAAACATGAATAACTAAGTTAACTCCTATCACTGGTCTACTTTATGTAATAGCTTTTGTACAAACAATGCATGGGAGTATCACATTTGAAGGCAAAATAAAACTCACCGTGGCACACGTCATCCAATCTCTTCTTCCTAAACATGTCATTAACTAAATAGAATAGTTAATATATAAGTATAAATAGGGTTCTAGGACAAACACTTAACACTAGCTGAAAATGGGTAAAATCAATTGGTTTTAAGGGGCATAAAATCTCACTTCTTTGGTGCTTGATCCTTTGATAACTTCACAGCAGCAAAGCTTGTACCTGGACTATGCAAGCCATAATCCAGGTTAAGTAGGACATTACACAGTAACAAACCGGAACCACAAAGCAATTCGATCCATGATTAAATTGGTTATTACCAGTACAGAAATAGGCACATATATCATATCAACTTCATGAATCTAAATCAAGCTTTAAACTTTCCAAGGTAAAATAAGCATAAATATCTGGCCTTGAACAAATCTCAATCTGGGTTTCAGCCCTTCTGCAATCAAATACACTCAAAATATATAAAATTCCAACTCATAACCCAAGAACATACCCAATTCTGTGTCACTAGTTTAATCAAATTACTGGGTTTCTCACAGATATCAAATTCAATGAGAAACAAACCAAGCACATATTCACAGAAACAAGTGTGAATTAAGAGAGAAAGAGGGATTGGGTGACCTTATTGAGGATGCATTCTCGCAATGAATTCATGAGGCGGAACTTGTCTTGGTCATATGGAGATTGAGCGATGCTATTGAGCAGATCTAGAGCATCCTGACAAGTTAATAAATTAATAATTCAGAATACAATTTAATCGCAAAATCAACTGCCAAACTTCCTAAAATCCACAATATATAGAAGTGACAATACAAAAGAACACAAACATAGAGAGTCAAGTTATATGAGAAAAAAAAAATCAAACTACTGACAACTTCTTACTAGACCCAGAAATACAAAAACCCAATCGTTTATCTGTCGATCCTTATTCGTTGTCTCCAGCTAATCCTTGCACTGGATATATGAAAAGCAACCTGATCAATAAAATTTAGAAATAAGGAAAATCAAACCAAATCAAAACCGAAACATTCATATCAAAACAAAGCACACAAATGTTACTGAAAATCATATATCTCTCCTCTAATCACAATGATACTCAAATTTGATTTTCTTTACAATAGCATACAAATGAAACACAAAGAAGTGACCGATCAAACCGAGCGAGTGGGTAGTGAAAAAATTACAAGAATCTGACCGAAACAATTTTACATCAGAAAAACTTGTTATACTGGCTAGTGAGAGAATCCTTTAGATTTGAATACAGACCATAAAGGGAGTACTGACCAAGGTTCTGTGCTTCATACCATGAGTTCAGAACGGATAGGTGCTTATCCATCCCAGAAAATGCCAATTGGATCCTGAGACTGCAATCCACAGTGCCTCCATGGGTTTTGTAGCTGTTTGTCTTGATTGCACAGTCCCGATTGTGCAGGCAAACGAACCTAGAGCTCCCAGAACATTTGACGCACCCATCCCTTTTCCAATGCAGGTGCTGTAGCCTGCCCTCGGTGAACTCAAGCACCTGCATAAATCAAAACACATTCACTATATAACCTAAACCACAAACCATGAACGACATTAACGAATTCAAACTCCAAATCCAATTGCAATTTCCTTGCTCACTTACAAGAGTAAAGCTGGTGACAGTGTAGGTACTATTGGCAACAAAAGCCGCAGCTAGTAGACCTTGCAGCATATTTATGCCCAGCAAAAGCAACCATATATCCCCCATAATTATCCTGCAAATTCAAAATCACAAACCACAATAGATCGATGGAATTCAAAACAAGCCAACATTAACTTAACTACAATCTGATACTTTCAGTGCTAAGCTAACAAAACTGAGACCAACATTTTGCAATTATCAATATCAAAATCAACATTAACCCTAAACCCATCAAATCCCCGTAGCGATTCACAAAATTAAAGGATCACCAAAACGAAATGCAACTGTTTAGAAAGAGAGAGAGAGAGAGAGAGAGAGAGAGAGAGAACGGACCGGAGCAAAAGAGGAGTTGACGGAGAGGGCGAGAGTCTAGTGTCGCACGGAGACAACTGGGAGGTGGAGTTAGCGCCGTAACGGGAGGCGAAGGCGATCCCGAAGCTGAAGCCGTCGGACCTGGCGACCTTGGTGTCGGAGCACGGGAGTAGATTTAAATCAACATCATCTTTCCGAAAGAAAATCTCAATAGCTCGAAATTCAAATAACTCGATGAATTAATAGGAGCAGAGGAGAAGATCTGAGTCGGAGTCGATGGGTATGAGTCGGAGAATATTTGAGTTAGAGTCGGAGTGAGAGAAGAACAAGATGGGTATCACAATATCCATCTTTCATTCACAATTTGGGAATTGGGAGCGCGCCTATAATTTTTTGGAGACCGCGAAGTTGCCGCTTGAAAATTCACCAAGGAAAAATGTAAAATAACTTGGTCACTATCAATTATAGATTTGGTCACTAACATAAAATAATTAGGCGGGAGTTGGAAAAAATTTAGTGCTGACTATTTTAGTGACCAATGGGTAATGTTGGTCATTAATTCTATTCTTTTAGTGACCAATTATAAGTTGGTCACTATGATTTGATCACTAATGTCTATATTTGTTGTAGTGAAGGCAAAAGCTCCTGGCTTTTTCTTTCTCAGAGGATTTCGTCCTGGCTTTTCCTCTCTTGGAGGGGTTTCCTCTTCTTATTGGACTATACTTGGGCTTTTATTGTTGTTAGGCTTGTGGTGTTTTTAAATTTCCTTTTGTTTTTAATCTTGATGCAAAGCTTGGGTCTTCGTTTGTAAACTTTAATATTTGAATAAAAAGAAATATCATTCATTGGTATATGTATATACGAGAATACATATGATAAATATGATTCGCACCAAACACTCCTATGGAGTCGACACAAATAATCGTTTCTCCGAATACTGTGAGACTCTTATTCTAAAACAAGAACTAGAATCTAATATATCCCTAGTACACCCCACATTTTAGACAATTCACGCATCATTATTCCAAACAAAGATCAGAAACCTCCAAAGCAACACTACAGCAAAATTGATCTTTTACGGCGCACATTTGACGTGTGTCGTAAAAGACTGTCATTTACTGTGCACATCTCATGTGTGCCGTCAGAATGTCTTTATTCGAGTTATTCACGGCATGCATCTTATGTGTACCGTAAATTTAATTATCTATTAAATGCGTGTACAATATATGTGTCATAAATAAATTATTTAAAATAATATTTTACGACTTACTTTTTAAACATGTCGTAAATGAATTATAAAGTATTAATTTTTGTTTTTGATGGAAGTATATTAATTTTTTTTATTTGATTGAAAAAAGAAAAACAAAGCCATTGGTATATGTATATTAAATTTTGCTTCGTGTTTTCTTTATTTTTTCAATCTTCCTTATTTCATCACAGAGTCCATAGACTCCGACTCGCTGACTCGATGGTGGTTCACCGTTCACTCCCTCACCGCCTCTCTCTTTTTTCCGGCGACCTCTGTTCTCTACCAAACCTCTCTCCGTCCGCGAAAGATCGGCGACCTCTTTTTCCGCATTGGTTTGGAGTTTGACGTTTCGGTTTGTTTCAGATTTGTTGGATTTTGAATCTGTACTGGTTTTCTCTGTGTAATTTGACAAATTTGAAGGAGATTGCTTCGCTCCTTGAGACCGCTGCGTTAGGCTGACGATGGCGAAGAGGCGGCGGAAGCTGAGTGTTTCTGTGCTCTCGGCGTTTCTCAGTTTCGCCTTTTCGCCGGGTTGTTCTCCTATCTTCCGAAGGTGATGTTCGATTAGTGATTTCGGATTTGAAGTTGTGTTTCAGCGTTCAGTTTTATGTTTGGAGGTCTGTGATTGTGAAACATTGGTTATGCAGGACGATGAGCATGACATGGATGTTGATACTGCAACTTCTGCTACTCAAAGTCCCCTAAGAAACTTGTTGTTGCTGATTGATCAGAAAAAATATACAGTGAGGTGAGTGAATATAGTCATCATTACATGTGGGTCTTGTAGTTTAATAAGAAACTGGGAGCATTTGTGTTTGTAATAACATCTGGGTTGTGGTCTTGTAGGCTAAAGCTTGTGCCACAGCTGGCATTGCTCGACTAAAGAACATGAATGGGGGAACTATTGATGTCCTGTCCTGGCATCAAGGCTTTACTTCTATTACTCTCTTAGCTATGAATATACCGGTGATATCGCAGAAATTAGAGGGTGAGTTGTATCTTTTGATTCTTTTTTATGTACAAATGTCTCGATGTTAAGAACAAGGTCTAATTCAATGGTTTGTAGTAGAAGAGACTGAATTTGAACTGCATAAAAATAATGAAGGTACCTTCAATCTGAGTCAGATGGAGCCTCACCTCTCTGAATGTATGGGTTTGTCGTATACCAATCTTCTATGAATTGGGTGTAAATATGCTATGTTGCTGTTAGTATTTCTTTTCTCTGTTGATACAAACACTAGTTACTAAGGTGTTGTTGTGTGCTTGCGTGTCCAAATCATATCAGTGATAATTCCTATCTCTATCTCTTTCCATTGTGTGGAGTCCAATATGTGAAGCTTTAAACTTTTGGGTAGATGTAAGACATCTTATTTAAGATGCATTCATGCAAAAATAGTAGGCTTGGTTGCCAACGGCTGTGGTAAACATGACTGAAAAATGACCCTAAACCTTGTTAGGAGTTATTCTACCATTTCCAGAATTTATATTATTCAGAACTGGGTTATGAGACTGAATTGGCTTTGATCAGGTGGACATGCTCCAGGATGGCAAGATGTGCAGCCTCATGATCCTCAAGTTCAAGATGCAGCCAACCATGCTGTGAAGAGCCTTCAGCAAAAGTCCAATTCATTGTTCCCTTATGAGCTTCAAGAGATTGTCCATGCTAAGGCAGAGGTCAGTAGTGATTTTCTTCAATGTGTTTTTTTTTTTTTCACTTATCTATCATTGATATGTTAAGCTCAATAGTTGGGGTAGCTATTGGTTGTGTTTAATTGGCTGTAAGCTCCATTGAGTATTGGGTGATATTTTGTCGTCTTGGTTTGTCTTCGCAACTGGGGTAATGGCAGGTGAAACAATAACTCTATACATCATTGTTACTCCTCTTTGAGAAGGTAATTTGCTTCAGGTTTGCACTTTAGGTCAACTTATGTCCATCATATGTAGGAACAACAAGTAATTCAATGAATTTGTTTAGTATGCCTCGGAGCCTTTAGATGGTTGAAGTAGAAAGAAACTCAAATATAGATTTACTATTTTTTAAGAAGAAATATAGATGTTAAAACTGCATTCAGTATATTGGTCTGCCCTTAATTTTTACCCATCGCAAAAGAGACGCTTTTTCATCTGTGCCATGGTTGTGTGTATACTATCTGTGTTTCTTTTTATTGTCTTTGCAATTTTACACTATTGGTAATTGATTTCAGAAAATGTTTCTTTCCTGCAGTATTGTATACTCGTGTTGCATATTTTGTTGATGTGCTTTTGAACAGATAGTGATCTTGTTACTGTATCAAATTCAACTCCAGTCTGTTTCACTAGCAACAGCACTCCCCTTCTAGGTGCTTCTAGCTTTTTTATAATGTTCTTCCTCATTTAGTCACCTATTCCTTGTAATTATTTTGGTTATAATTTTGCTAAAGCAATGCCTCAGACTCTCAGTGGGTGTATTAGCTTGTTTTATTGTTTATATGCAACTTTTTAATGTTCAAATTAGTCATGCTACTGGTTTGAACCTTTGAATGTTAACAATATACTACCATTGATGGCATTACCTACATTTAGCTTACTTTATATCGTTTTTTGGCTCTACAAGAATGCTTCTCCGAAAATCCAAAAGATGGAAAAGATGCTGAAACTGCAGAAGCTGGACCCTCTTCGAGCAAGGTTATTCTACCTTTGATGCATGTAAATGATATATTACCATGGATAAATAGCATTGCCTATAGTTAGCTTCATTTTGCTTTTCACTTTCCCAGGATGCTTCTTCCAAAAAATCAACCTGTGGAAATGACGCTGAAACTTCAGGAGCTGGACGAGCAAGGTTTCTATTATACCTTTAATGTTACATAATATATTACCCATTAATAGCATTACATACGTTTACCTTACTTTACTTTATTTTCACTTTTCAAGGATGTGTCCCCTCAAACTGATGCAAGAGGTGTAAATGATGCTGAGTCATCAGCAGCTGGACCTTCCTCAAGCAAGGTTATTTTACCTTCAATGCAAACAGTATGTTACCATTGATAACATTGCTGGCATTTATCATACTTTGTTATTTTTTATTTTCCTAGGTTGCTTCTGTAGAAAATGATCCAAGTGGTGGAAGTGAGGTTGAAACTCTCCTCCTTAAGCAAGGTTTTTCTTCTGTGCCCAAACCTCGAGGCTGTGAGCGGAACATTACAGAGCAAGGATGATCTACCTAGCATGTTCTATGTTTGAAAACCAGTTTAATCATGCTTGAATGAAAGGGTCTAATTGAAAGCATTGTCTATTAGAAGAGTGAATGAAAACATCTTTTACGACACACAAAATTAAAGTTGTAAAACATCTTTCACAGTGCGCAAAAGAGTGTTTACGACGCACAAAAAATATTTTTTACGGTGCACATTTTATGTGCTACAAGATAAATTTATCTTTTATGACACGTTTTTTTATGCCGTAAAGTTGTCTTTTACGACTCACATTGTGTGTCATATAAGACCAGTTTTGTTGTAGCACAAGAATAAAAAAACGTCAGAGATTATGATCTTTGCAACTCAAAAAAATTTAAACACTTTTGGGAAGAGGAGTATCAGACTCTCCTTCCATTTCTACTCGAGCCCACGACGTCCACATCACCATCCAAAGCAAGCCTGGACCAAAGAGCCCAAGGTGTGGAAACCCTTAGGGAACCCAATCAAGATATGCTAAGGGCACCCCATAGTTTTCTCCACGGAATTCCAGACCACCACCACCGGCAGCCTTCGCCGTTGCCAGAGGACTTCGACATCACAGACCACCTCGCCCAAAGACAGTAGAGCCACGCGATCATCCTTGTCCGCCGGTCTACAACCACCAAATTCCAGATCAGCGCCTCCTCCGCCATATGTTGTCGCTGCATAGCAACGCCACAAATCCGATCAAAGCAAGTAGCAGACCGTTAGAATCGGCCAACCGGCCATTCTCTTCTCGTGTTAACCCAGTCATCAGGATTGCCCGAGACCCCAAAGGCTGATCACCATCGCTGCTGGCAGGACTCAATGCACTAGGATCTTTGATATTCTCAGGAAGAAATTCCCAGTATCGCCTATTGCAAAACCTCAGATCTGTCAAAGATTCCGGATCCAGGCTCCACCTAGAAACTTGTGTTGCCCCAAAAGCAACACCGACAGAGGTACCACACCTCAACCCACCACCGCAGTCAAATACAGCTAGCCAATCCATCCCAACATAATCAGAAAGCTCCGCCCACTCCACTGTTGAGCTCGCACCGATCAAATAGAGAAAGAGGAGAAACCACATGCCTAGGCCTGCACTGTTATCCATGAAAATGGGGAAGGTGTAGGAGCAGCAGTCACTGTAGATGACAGCACTTAGAACCCTAGCAGAGGTAGGTTAGTGTTTTTAAGTATTCACGTTAATAATAATGACTCGCGCTAACGGTAATAGCCCTTATTTTAATTATACTAGCTACTACCCCCGCGCGATGCTGCGGGTTTGCTTTTTCCCCAATTTTTGTATGGTATATTAACCAACATTTGTTCCAAAAATGATCATTCTAACCGAAGTTCCTAAACTCTAATTGCAAAGGTAGTTAGCTATTAACAAAATAATCTGCATTTATACTTCAAACCAGTTACTTTACATGAGATTGTCAAAGGTATCATCCTTTGGTTCAGCTGTTGATGAGAAGCTCATTTGGTCCTGATTCTAGTGCGCTGCCATTAAAAAATGGGGTAGTCAAATAAGAGAAGGTTGAATGGAGCTGCAAATTCTGTTCAAATGATAATCCAATGCACAACCATGAAAGCAACAACTATGAAGCTGATAACAATTATGCAAGCAAACCGATAACTACAAAGCTGACAGGAATTTAGTCTGAAACCAATTCACCGGAGCATTTCAAAACAAAAACTCAGTATAAGAAGAAAAATAAAGACACAAATAGATGAGCAATCCAAAACAAACTCAGACCCAGATCCCTGTTCTTCTTTCTATATTACCTGCTATCAATTGATGTCCTGTCTTCTACGTTTGAAGCCTCTTCTCCAACACCGATTCCTCCTCTTCTGCTTTCACAATTTCTCTCTATCTCTACACCTCTTGTCAAATAAATCCAGATCAATCACTCCTTTTTTCCTTTCACAGTCTATCTCTATCTCTGCACTCGAAACAAATAGAATCTCTCAAAAGTGGCAACACAGCAACCTTGACTTCATGGGTTCAGATCCTTGACAGACGCTCCAAGTATCGTCATATATTCAAGCGACCTGTATTTTAAAGAAAGGCATGTAGATTAGAGTTCTGAACATACCGCGCTAATAAATCCTCCTAAAATATACCATACAATAGCAACCATTAGAAAAAGGAGTACGTTTTGTATTATTAATGCCAAAGTTTACAAATCTATAGACAACTTCTATTTGCATAGGATGCATGGTGTAGGAAGGTTCTGATAGGACCCGCCCCAGATTTCACCCTGAAATCCAAAAAGGCCCTGCGGGGCCCACCTTAGAAGAAATTCTACAAAAAAATTTGACAGAACTTCCCCTAAAAATGGACAACCCAAAACCTGTAAACAAACAATTACACTTCTAAATCATCCATCCTTATTCTCCTGGAGCCACCCTGCTCCCTATATCACAACATCTCTCATATCACAAAACAATTCTGAAACTTAAGAATATTAATCTCAAGAGATATCAGAGCAATCTATTTCTCAGGCGTACAAGAAGGTAGAATACAAGATAAACGACCAATACTTTTATAATGCGGAAGCTATGACAGCTATGCCTCAACCCCAAGTACGCTCGACCTCAAGCTAAACTGGCCTGCAAACTGGGCATTTAAAACCGAAGGGCCCAGGGGAAAACATTTAAAATCCGTTAGAGTGAGTGGACGAAAAATAAGTAATTTCAAATGAATAAGTAAAACTTAATGCTTTCCCAAGTTATTCTCTAAAACCTCGCATGCAGTAACAATCTTGAACACACTCTTAATCATCCTTTTTACTGAAATCTCAATCACGTAACAAGAACATCTTGAAGTCTCTTAAAATCTCATCCTCAATCCTTATAAAAACATCATTTTCATGAGGCTCGTTTGATGACTAGAAAGGACTGCTGTCTAGTCATCTCATGCCATCTAGGAGGGACTGCCACCCAGATGCCGCATCGGAAGGGACTGCCAACCAGAATAGGAGGCGGTGGATAGATGGAACTGCCAACTAGCCACATGTGGTAGACGGGACTGCCGACTAACCACAGGTAGTAGACGGGACTGCCGACCAACTACCTCATGTCATCTGGAAGGGACTGCCAACCAGGTGACGCATCGGATGAGACTGCCAACCGAGCTGTAGTCTGGAAGGGACTGCCAACCAGACCATTACCTAGAAGGGACTGCCAACTAGGTAAGATACGCATGCGCCAAAACTGGCCTCCTTAATAAACTGAATAGCCTCCTCAAGAACTGAAAATAACCTCTTTCAATCACTTGCTTTCGGAAAGAAACTCGATATTACCTCAATAAATCAATAATAATTCACCGAAAGCATAACTCCGTAATAACTTGCTAACTCAATCCTCGATATCTCAATAAATCCTCGAAAGCATCCTCGAAAGCATAAAATCAAATACTCTGTAAATCAATAAATGCTTTCGGAAAGAAAACTCAATCTAACTTCAAAGCTGATAAGTACGTAGCTCAAAGCTCAATAAATTTCGATAAATCAATCATGCTCAAATATTCGATGAAACATTCGTACTCGTGAATCCTCATAAAAACCGATATTCGAAATCCAAAATTCTCATAATATTTTCTGAATCAGTCACTTCCCGAAAATCATTTCTCAACTCAATAACTCCTGAATAACTATCTCAAAAATCTACTAAAAGCCCTCAGGAAGGAATTTCAATACTAATCTCGATAAATCAACGCTCAAATATTCAAAACATAATTAAATCTCAATTGGAAGAAAATAATAATACTGCATGCGGAATTAATTTAAAAAAAAATGTCCACTCACAGTACTATTTAGGCGACCATGCATACGAGTTCCTTCGTCGAGCAATAGCTCGGTACATCGCCCTGTACACAATTATATTCCGTGAATAACTATTCAACAATTAAATACGATTCTCAAAATCAAATCCTCATAATTACATCTCCACTTCTCCTCGGATGCCACCCAAATTATACCACTAATACCATTTTGTTAATTTAAAGGTTCCAAGGCAGAACCGAGAGATATCCGACGGCCGGATTCTCATAATTCGATAATCGAAACCCTAAACTTCAAAAATTCATAATTAATTCCAAGCTTCTCCAAAATTCACCAAATTTCATATATAAGCTCTACAATATTTATAGGATTTAATGAGCTAAAAACTGGAATTAAAACACAGCCCAACACGCCTCCACGCGCCACCCACAGTGGCGGCGCGTGGGACCCACGCGCAGGCGGCAACCACCTCCGATGGCCACCATATTTTGACAGCAGCACCTACACAACACACTGATCAATTTTCTCAACTACAACACATCCCAATTTTACCTTTAAACAGTCGAATTCAACCGGTGAAGAAAACCCAGAAAATCAAGAACCCTAGATTTTCAATTCTGCCTCTACACTTCAAATCTTGATTCGAGGCTAGGGGCGAAATGATCTCCGTGGAAAACCAAACCTTCGACGGCAAAATGGTGACCAGAGGTGGCCGGAATCGCCGGAAATCGGCAAAAATGGCTAACTGCCACCGTAGCTTCCTCCGCTCCAAATCGAGCTTCTCCGGCCAAATCACCGTAATATACCTCCACAGATGTGATAAGGGGAAGAAACTGAGCTTGGGGGTGGCCGGATTACTTTCTGGGTCGGCCGGAGGAGGAAGAAATCGGAGGGGGAAGAGATCGGGCCGAAAGGGAGGAAGGGTCGGGGAGAGAGAAGAGAAAGTTAGCGGGGGCTAGGTAGATTTTCCAAAAATGGAAATCTACCAACAGTAATTTCCATATATATATAC
Source organism: Rosa chinensis (assembly GCF_002994745.2). Classification (NCBI taxonomy): domain Eukaryota; kingdom Viridiplantae; phylum Streptophyta; class Magnoliopsida; order Rosales; family Rosaceae; genus Rosa; species Rosa chinensis. The sequence continues at coordinate 14,846,984 of NC_037088.1, read as the reverse complement.
AACTTACCATGAACAGTAAATTCTACATTTTTGGCCATAACTCTCACATACTAAGTCCAATTTTTACGCACCACATATGCACGTGCTCGGTTTAACGTCCTCTACAACTTTCATGAAGGAAATTTTCTCAAATTTTGACCCGAACAAAAAGTCAACTTTTGGGGCCCCCTAAAAGCATTGAAACGACAGTAAAAGTGAAAGTAAAAGTTGTTTACCGTCCAAATGACTAGTAACCCGGTGAATTCGGGTTCGGGACGTCACAGGTTCTGGGAAGTCATGTAAAATGTACCTTAATAGTCTTTGCATCAGAAAAAATTTCAGAACTCAAAACTTTAATCTGCAATCTGCATAAGCATCCTTTGTATTTCTCAAAGTCTTCCTATTTCTGTCTCGGTCATGATATTGGAAGTGGGATCCCTGCAAACACAGATGATGAAAATGATGAAATTAATCCATGATTTTGTCCCATTGGAAATGATGTTGTTAGTACCAAGGTAAACATAACTCGATCTTCCCTATAATTACCTTAGTATATCTTAATTTACCTTTTCATGATGTGACTGTATGTTATCCACCAATACTGAAATTCACAGAGGGATTTTGAACTGATTGATACATATGGCGAATGATGTCTGGAATAGAGAGGCAAGAACAAATAAAGTTACTCTTGCACCAAACCACCAATACTGCCAAGCTAATCCAACATTCAGTATCATCCTAAAACTCGCTCTTACTCAAGCTCATCAAGAGCCTGCATAGCAGCTCAATGAATCTCATTCACCAATCTCCATGGCATTAATTGAAAATCCAAGGGATGCAAAAATTGCAACCAAAGTGGTCAGACAAAATCTGTCATATAAGGCAGAATCCAGAAGTTTTATTCTACTTCACTTTTGAAATTGAAATTGCAAGACTGTAGCAAAAGCAATCTTAGTCATTAATCAAGGAATGCATTCATATCAGAGAGAATCAAAACTTCCCTGCTTTCTTTCATCCAAAACCTTCACAAAATCGATAAGAATATAAATCACAATTAAATTCAGTACAACCAAATCTAAATAACAAAGAACTAAGTTGAAAAAAAATTACCCCAGGAACACTTTCAGCCGCTTCAAAAAAGCTTTCCCTATCTGAAACAACATTAACACTGTCAGTGAGTATAAAATCCTAACAAATTCGGAGAACAAATCCAACAGTACTAAATATTAAATGTGAATAAAATCAAAGTAAAAACTTATGGTTTCAAAGTTTTCCATTAAAAACCATGAACTTAAGCATTTACTAAACAATAAAAAAGATAAGATTCATGTTTGTTGACAAACATATGAATTTGTAGTAAAAGATGAAGTTCTATCATATTGTTAATAAAAGAGCCTAGATCAAAGGTACATGCAACTAAACAAAATATTATACAGGACATTGCATTAAAGGGATTAGTGGCCCCTTCTTTTCCTTTAATATGATGTTTAGTCTAATGTTCTGTAGAATATTTTTTTTTTTTTTTGTTAATTTCCTTTGCTTTTCTCTTTTGACAGTTTTTTTTCTTTCCTTATTTCGACTGCTCTACATTCCTTTAGGTCATATACATTATCAAATTATATTTCCAATCTTTTGTGGCTAATCTGATGATGATTATTAGTTGGGAGCTTCTCATGTGTTTTTGTTTATTAACAAAGGGAAACAAGAACTTATAAGATCCGAACATAAGTAACAGCTGCATAAGACCAAAAAAAAGAACACAGGGATATTAACTAAGCTGTAGCTATGCAAGCGTTTTGGTTTGCTATTGCAATAACCATCAAATCACACAAAGCTACATTAATTTTTAATGAAATTTTGGCCGCTTAGATCATAAATGCCCATTCAGTTGAATTTGAGTAATATGAAGTGATAAATAACCAATTAAAGAGATATGAACTACTTACCATTCCAAGTTAAAAACATCATGGCAAGAGCTGCTACTGTACACAATCCTGCACCTGATAATGATGCTTCTGTCAAATCTCTTGCAATTTTTCTGCACATAGGGCAAGCTGTAGTATATATATTTTTTAAAGTATCAGGGAGAAGTCAAATTTTACAGAAGTTTATCCCAGGTTTATTTATATATCTAACTTTTTCTTCTGTTTTCAAATAGACACACCAAACCTCAGATCACTATGTAGATACCTCAAAAAAAAGAATCAGAACAATCCCTCTGCCATTGATTCTACCAAAGCGGTCTCTGAAGACTCGTCACACTTGTTGTATCTTGCAATAGTTTGTTTCATACTGTAAAAAGTTGGAACAGAAATATAAAATGACTGAATAAATAATTTAGCTTCTTGGTTTTATAATGTATAAATAAATTCGTAAAGAGAGAGCTGCTTTGTGTGTCAGAATGAAGAAACTGACAGTAAATGTATAACTGAGAGATAGAAAATGTAAAGACCAAAATATAATTATAGGTATAAGGGGTATAGAAATGAGGGGTATGTAGCTAGCCTCCATCACATTAACCATTCAGGATGCTCAGTTCACTAATACTATTGTTTCTGACTGTCATCTAAGCTTGTTATTCTCCATTAGTCACTTGATATAGTGTCTAAATATTTTTTTTTTTTTTTAATATCTACATATGGTCATTACATTCCTATCACTTTGCATACAAAAGTAACTGTGAATGACCTGAGGTAAAATATAGTCACCCTTCTAATGTGATTTTGGTATCTATATTCAAGCGCATCCTATTGTACATGTTGTATTAGAATGAATTCAGTTGGATCAAGTTTGTTTCTTGACATTCATTACCAATATGAAAAAAATGGCAGAAAAATAAAGGAAGAATTCAGAATTTCAATCAAAAGCTCAACACTTATGACAAAATTTCAAAACAGAAACTAATTTATTTAAAGACAGCAAAATCTAAACCAGGAATACGTGTAGATCATTGCTAAGGAATCAGAACTGTAATAGTATATCACATAATTCACAATTAGTCAAGATGCAAGATTGCACATACAGGATGATACATTGAAAGCAGACTGAATAGATGAGCAATACAATTGACCTTGCTGCTACTGATAAACGGTATCTAATGATCAGCTGCCAAACAAAAATAACTACTTTGGTTATAGTTAATGTCGTGAAACACAGCTTGCATCATGTTTTAGACATTGGTCCAAATAGCGATAGACATAGGTAGAAATTTTAGTGACTTTATTAAACAATAAACATAAACACTTTTCCGCTCGATTTTGACTGGAACTGATAGCGGAGAATTGAAAATAAATTGAAATCATATAGCGATTACAGTAGGCATTTGTTAGATAGAACGATGATACGAAATACGACGCTTACTGAGATTTTCCTGATCTTGATTTTGACTGGAAGCCTGTTGTCCGTTAACAGGAACTCTAGATAGCGATGGAGGCTTCTCGAATGCGATAGATGCTGGGTTGAGGCTTATATATACATGCTATTTGAGGCTTCTCAAATGCGATAGATTCAAACGTTAACAGCAGAAGAACAAAACCCAGATTAAAAAAAAAAATCTCAAACCTTGGGATTCAACAGTGAACCAAACAATCACAAACAACCCAACAAATCTTTCACGAAAATGACTCATCAAACTTACCTGAGTCCCTGGTTTTGATACTTATTGCAATAGCAGAGCCCAATTCCTAAATCAATCACATATACACTGATTTGAAGAAATCAGGTAAAGAGTTCACAGTGAGGAGAGCGAGAAAAGGGAAAAAAAGGGACTGCAGGAACCAAATAGAAATTCGCAAATCAAAAGCAAGGAATGATTTGCAGGAGCAACAATCCACTCTCTCAATCTTGGTTATATGGCTAAAGAAGAAAAAAGAAACCGGCGCAAGTCAATTCTTTGGCTGTAGAAGAAAGAAGAAACCATATGGTATATCCAGGTTGGTTTTGGATTTTTGTGCGAGGAGACCGAGAGAAATTTGTTGATTCGAGTGAGAGCAAGAGCGATTTGGAATTCTAAAGAAACCTCCAGAAGCATACCGTAAAAAAAAAAAAAAAAAAAAACGCATCTTCCCATACCTAAAGACGCATATGCCCAGCCAACATCGTCTTAGCAAGCAGTACAAACCTGAAATTATAACAACAAACCAAGGGCAAAACCGTCAATTTATGTAAAAAGACCCATATGCCCAGATGACATCGTCTCAAATAGCACTCAGTCCTGCAATATAACAGAAAAGCAGGGACGAAAACGTCTTCTCCACCCCTTGATGAACAGTAGTAACAGTGAACTCATCTTTCAATATATGTATAATTTCTAGCAATTTGAGTAACCATTTATCAGAATAGAACCAACAACATGTTTTGTTTGTATGAACATGATAAACATGGTCCATTTTATTAACGACACCATATGTTTTTATTTTTTTGAAATGACATGTGTGTGTGTGTGTATATATATGTAATGTATATATCTATATAAATGTGTGTTGAAAGTTCTAAGTGGATACTTAGAACATAATTAGAAAAAAAAATATTTATAGATAACAAATAGAGGAAGGATTAGTGAGGTCTAGAAGGATCGGCTTAGATCAACATAACCAATATATAAAGAAGAAGAGGAGGGTCTAGAAGGAGCAGAACTCAGATGAGAGAAGGAAGGAAAAAGAAAGAAAAGAAAAAAGAAAAAGAAAAAAGAGAGCGACTAGAACACTCTTCGGTCTCTCTTATTGCTCCACGGTAAACCACCTCCATGCATGTCGTTTTATCGTCTTGGGTTAGAGAAGAAAAGGAAGAGACCCTTCCCAACGGGAGAGTTCTTGGAGTATCTAATAGTTTCTTTCCTCTGTACTTCATAATAAGATGATCTCCTTCGTCGTGAGGTGATGATCTGTTTGGGCATGATCCGATAAAATTGGAGATGCATAGTCTATGCTTCTGTTTCGAATGCAGAACTAGAATTGGGTAATTGCTTATGTTTACCCAATTTCATTTTAATGGCTATCAAGGTCTGTACTTTTCCTTATGCTTACAATTATACAATTTTATGTATGTGTACAGTGTACGTTTAATATGCAGAATGATTATATAAATATGAATATGATTGTTGTTATGCTAACAGATTCTGAGAATCGAAATGAAATTGAAAGTACTTTTGTAATGTCAATGAACTTAAATCATAATATTCAACTAACATTCAACTTCTATTGGAAATAAACTAAAAACCATAAATTCAAGCTCAAGACAAAACTTCGAAACCCCTTTAATTAGTTCATCCTCAATTCTCGAAAATCTGAACTCATATTGGAATTGGCTTGGACTTCAATAGTTTTTTTTAATTTAACAATTCGAGTAACCTACAGAAAATTCACTACGATCTAACGGTTGGATTGTCACGAATTGAAATATGAAATTCCCGAAACAATATAAATTCCGATCAATTTTAAAACGTACACCAATGGCATTAAAAATCATATCGACACATTCCTAATGTTGAACTCTACATAATGAACAAAACCAAAAGGTTGGAGGAGGCGGCATGCGCCCCCACGCGCATTCCCAATTTTATGTCAAAATGATCACCATGACTCAAGGATATATTTTTGTACCTGGACTAAAGACCAGTACGACATTGATTTTCTAGAAAATGGTTTGAAAGTTTCGAGAGGCTGAAATTTTAAATCGGTTGATGTTGGTGACGAAAAATTCCATAGAGGATTTTGACTCAGCAATGAATGCGGACTGGAGCGGGAGCTGACCGGGAACAATCGAGAAGCTTCTTTCGAGCGTTTACTTGAAGTTTGACCGTCAGCTAGAGGAGGGGGGGGGGGGTACTTGTAAAAAACCCTCCGATGCCTAAGACAGTATGTTTCTTAGTAGTGGAGTAGAGAGAGTTGGAATTCGATTGTTTACCTTGACGTCGAGTCATCTTTATATAGGTGATGACTTACTTGGAGAACAAGCCGTCATTAAATTCCGGGCTTTATGGCTGCATTTACTTACATATTTATGTCGATGATTATTGCTATAATGATTATGTAACCACCACTGCCCTTAAAGCCACAATAAACACCGTAATTATCACTGCAATTATTGTCGTACTTATAGCTGCAATGAAGACCGCCTTTATAACCGTATTTATGACTGGATATTCGTCATAATTGCATGTCGAAAATATTTGACTACTCCTACAATGCCCCCAAATTTTCTCTTTGACGTTCGTCCTAAGTGGAAATTTCTCAAAATTCTGAATTTCTTCTCTGGACACACGAGCTTCACCTTTGGACACCCATTGTAGAAATAACCTCCCAAGAAGGCCCAAACCGGATTCAAACTTTACTAGCCCAATCTTGAAGGCAAATCTAGCCAACCGAGCTCGAGCCCAAGCCTAACATTCTTCTCTCATTTCTTATTTTTTGTTTTTTGTTTTTTTTTTTTAAATTTAAACGGGTGAGACTCAACCCGGTATCCCCCACCGTACCCAGGCCTGAGTTAGTCCCGACCCGAATAGATTTCCGACCCGGTTTCGCCCCCAGCTCCGGCCCTATCCGGCGTTCCTCCGACCCGATTCTGGCATGATTCAAGCCGGATTTTCCGGCTCCTTGTTGCTTCGAGAATCTTCGGATTCTCCCTAGATTACTCCGGGATTCATAGCCGCATTATCCCTATAAAGAAGATCCCAATTTCAGTTGGTTTCTCACACCCATCTTCCAACTTCATCGGCAACACCTCCCTTCAAAGACACCGACGCCGTCACTTGTCCACCTTGCTTTGCTCACGCCTAGTTCGAACCCAGGACCGATTCTTCTTCGCCAGTCCCTAGTCTAGCCTTGCTTTGCAGGAATCCAAACCCAGAGCCGTCGCTTTCCCTGGCTTCCCTGTGCCCCGTTCGGGCCGTGCGGCCCAGCTTTGGCAATCCAGCTCCTCGTCGGCGTTGCCTCTGACAGCCGGCCTCTGTCGTCGAGTCATGCCCCAGGCTCAGCTAAGCCGACCTCGAGGTACTTCTTCTTCATTCCTTCTTTTCCTTTTCGCATCTTTTCCTTTCTTTTTTTTTGTTGTCTGCTTCTTCTTCTTTTTTTACCTTTCTTTCGGAAACACGCGCGTGTGATTACTCTTGTGTTTGTTCTTTGTAGTTTTTCCCTGCACTCATGGCTCGTATCAAGATTTTTGACTCGGCGAAAGTTCAGAAGAGAAGTCCAGAAGAAGTTAAGGAGTCGGTGTCTTGGATCCCAACGGATTGCGACAACGAAAAGTACATCAAGGAGTACTCCATACCGAAATCTGTTAAGTTCTCGCTTGTTCCTGCTAATGTTACATGAAACGCGGGACGTTGCGGTACGGGTACGCGGTACGCTAGTCTTTAGGATTCACGGTACGCTAAGATATATTAGCTAATTTTAATTAAAATAAATTATATATAATAATTAAGATTATGAAAAAATAATAAATAGATAACCATATCATAAATAAAAATCCCAAAAAGAATTATAAAATTAAAATAAATTGTCATTACTGCTTAAAAATTGATTGAGTTTTTTAATATAACAAAGAAAAATAATGCTTAAAAATAATTTTTTTTTTTCGATGACTGGAACCCAGTGGGAGGCTTGGCCATCACGCCTGTCTAAGTCCTTATTTTGAAGTGCCGCTTGAGTCTCTTCCTCTTGCAAATTTGGATATATGAGTTTGATGCGTTCCTGGCCGAATCGGTTGTGCATTGAGAATGGGTGGAATAGGTCTGCTTGATGTATTCTTGGTACGCAATGAATCTTCCTCATCAACATAGTTTCCGTCTAACATTCTCCATCGCAAGTCTTCCAATCTCAATGGTGATTTTGGATTAATGTCTCATCTCTTATAAGTTCCATTATTGTAGTATTCAGAGAAACGTGAAAGAAGACGAATATCGGAATGAATAAAAACCAATTTATCAGCTCTTTCAGCATTCAGCCTATTTCTTTTGACACTGTGAATGTATGAATACGTACTCCAATTCCTTTCGGCAGATGAACTTGATATTGGTTGAGCTAGTACCTATTTATTTGTGATATCGTATGGAACAAAACATATACATATCAAGTTAGTAAACTAATTAATATACTTGACAAAAAAAAAAAAAAGATGGCAAATTACAAGATATTGCTATATAAAAAATAATTTAATAACTCATAGAATAAACATGCTAGAGCAATCAATCATTCAACCACGGCGAAGTCTAACCAAAAAAAAAAAAAAACTATAGCAGTAACCAATCACTCAGCCGGCAAAGTCTCACAAAAAAAAGAAAGAAAGAAACATAACTATAGCAGTAATCAATCATTCAGTTTCAGCCTACGGCAAAGTCTAGGGAAAAAAAAAACTATAAAAGTAATCAATCATTCAACCTACGGCAAAGTTATTAAAAAAAAAAAAAAACTATAACAATAATCAACAATCAACCTACCAACGGCAAGTTTAACAAAAAAAAAAAAAACAACCTATAACAACAATAATGCATAATGAACAGAGATTAAAATATTAATAATAACAAAATATTACCTTTTGTGCAACTTCTGCTAATTCTGGAACTTGTGAACCATATGTTGACCACCAATCAATGGCATCCATAGTTACAGCATCTGTCTAGGCAGCTTGTGAAGCAAAAATACCTTTTCGCTGATGAAAAATGGCATATTGTTGATGTAATAACTCTGCTTCTCCTCCATCTTCTGATATCTTATCAAATGCTTCCATGAGGCTTGTAATAACTTCTACATCTTGATTTGGGCTCTTTCGAATTAATCCTCTTGGTGCTTTTTTACTAAGATATTCTCTATCATAAAATCTTAGTGTCAGGGCATATCCAACACAATGGATAGGGTAATTCATTTTTTGCCACCTTTGGAGCACAATCTTTTCAACTTGTGGAAAATATTTAGAGTGCGGCCCAAAACTCATAGCTTCTCTTATTTCTCCAAGCATATTGTCCATCCTTTCATAAACTTCACCCATCTTTTGACCATCACCATCACAATATTTAATTAAAAAATATATTGGCTTTGTGATATTCACTATAGCCAACACATCGTCCTAAAAATTGTCTGCCAACACAGCTTGTGTTATATTCTCCCCAAGTTTTCTTTTATCTCCATCTAAAGTCTTCACCCAATCTTTCCATTTTTGAATAATTACCGTACTTGCTAGTGCTTCTTTGCAATCAATAAGTCGCCTCAACAAGATATAATGCGATGCAAATCTAGTTTTTGCAACTTCCAATAACTCCAATTTTGATTGACTTCTGAACATGGCCAAAGCATGTGAATGGTTCAAAAAGAACTTAACAATAGCTTTTCCAATATTATAAATTTCCTCAAACCACTCAAACTCTTTTGCCAAATCTTTAAAAATAAGATTCAAGGTATGAACAACACAAGGGGACCAAAAGATATGTTTATGTATCTTTTCAATCTCTCTCCCAGCATATTCACAGTTTGCTGCATTGTCAGTGACTATCTGGAGGACATTTGACGATCCCACATCTTCAATTGCAATAAGCATAAAGGCAGCAATCACGTCACCAGTTTTTGGTATCCCAGAAAAATCTTGAGCATAAAGAAACATAACTCCTCTACTGTTTGCAGCAATAATGTTGATAAGTGGCTCACGCTTCACGTTAGACCATCCATCTGATACAATTGAAACACCGTGAGTAAACCATGTATCTTTAACAGGAGCTAATTCTTTTTCTAGACTTCGTTTACACTCATCAAGCAAAGTAGTTCTTGCTTTTTCAGAAGATGGAGCCTTATAACCCCTAGGTCCATTATTTATAGCTGAAATCATCTCATGAAATTGGGGATTTCTTAACACATTAAACGGAATTCCATTAGCGCACAATCCTCTCATCACCTTCATATCAACACTATTTTTGTCCATAATCTTGAACATATCATCAAGAGCACCCGCAGTGGATTTTTGTGGTTGTTGCCTCAAGATTGTTGAGCTTTTCAAAGATGAAGAAACTCCTTTTTTTTTTCAGCTTCCATAACCATTCTGCGAACGCTTTCATATTCCTCCCAATTATTAATCAATGATTGACATTGACGGATCTCTGATTTTTTTCCAGGGAGATTACCAAAAAAGTGGTAGTGAATGCGAGTATATGAACTCTTATATTGACCATTACAATGTTTGCAGGTCCATGATTTTGTTCCACCTGAATTTTTTCCTTGTGCTCCACCTGTGATAATAACTTCATTGAGTAATGGCTTTAGGTCAGAATTCATTGGAATTTCTTGAGATTCTTGAGCTTGTTCATGGCTGTTTCTACTCGATGATTGGTCTGTATAACTCGCTTGAGTTTCTTCAACAGAATTATTGTCTTCATACTCACCAACATGATCTTCATAATTTTCTTCTAAAATTGGTTCTTGATGTGATGGTTTTCTTTTTCCAAACGCCATTGTTGAACTGAGCTAAAATAATAAAGTTTTGTTTTATGCTTTGTAGTTGTACGTACTGCTATGAATTGCAGCTTATATAGAGTTTATCAATCAATAAAATCTTTGAAAATTAGGATTCCTACTCTTAATCTGAAAGGACTTTTATTTTACCTAAATACCCCTTCTTAACATACTATGACAACTACATTACTTATGGAGGATAAATAAGTAAATTAACAAATAACAGAAAAATAAATAATAAAGAAAGCTGCCTTTAATTTTTAATTTTTTTTAGATAATCATCATCACCTTAATCATCTATGCTTTTGACTAAAAAAAAAAAAAAAAAACTCAATTCCTGTCGTGAACAACCACCACCACGCATTCTTCTCTAATGTGCTAAGAAAGCCGTCGCCAAAATCTCAGAGATTCATAGGAGATTTTGTAATCTTCCCAGAAAATCAAAGATCTCCTTTTCACATCCATTGATTCTCTTCATCTCTTCAGAAATCCCAGATTCAAGAACATGGCTGAGGTTCAAGAACATCAACCTTCTTCGGCCACTGCCGCCAAGAAACAGTGGTCGCCGGAACGCGATTGGCGTTGATTGATACTGGGCTTTGACGTTGATTGAACGCAGGCGGGGATCGCTATGTTTGCTGATCCGGATCACGAATGCCTTGCGATTAGGTTCGCGTGATCCGGAACGTGGGTCGCCGGCATATACAACGTTTCCGGTGACTCTGGTTCCTGCAAACGCCGATATTTACATTGGAGAAAAATTGCATGTTGGTGCCTTGATTATATCTCCTCAACACCTGAGATTTATTAGATTTCCCTTACACCCTGTCTTCCAACTCATGTGGGTGGTACTCGGTTTACACCCACTCCAACTCAATCCGCATGCTTACCTCCTTCTGTCTGCATTTTTAATCGGGGGGGGGGGGGGGGGGGGGGGGGTCTCCTTAGGGCTTTCAGATTTTGTTTATCTATATAATTGTGCTAGGATTGGTAAACTCAGATACTTTAACTTTACTCCATACCCGAAGATGAAGGTGTTTGGGGGCTTGTCCAATAACTATCGAGAATGGAAGTCCAGGGCCTTGTTGATCACTAGTGGGTGGGGTGCTCCCTCGAGCTAGATCTTTTGCCCTTGAGAGCTTTTGCAGATGACCTTGGTACATATCTTAACCGTTTTCTACCTGTACTTAATTCCTTCTACGACGTCCGTTGATTGATTTTCACTCGTTGTGCGCGTTTCACTTGCAGCTTACAAGCTCTCTCAGGCCAAAGTCAATGTTCCCCTCAGTCGTATTGTGTGGTTAGAAAGTCATCTTGTGCAGCTAGAGTGGTTTCCTTCCCAGTTTGTAACTCGTGAGAATCTTCTCGAGGCCGCATCCAACCGCCCATTAGCTTTATTTGGCCGTTACCAAGAATACATAGATCATGCACTTTCTAGGAAGGAACTAGCAATTCGTGTTGTACAAATAGAGAACAACTTCCACATATCCGATGATTGCGAATCACTATTTGCTGAGTATCTCAAGGTCAAGGACACCTTTCGTTTGATAGTTCCTTGCTCGGCCGTGGTCACCGTCGAGGGGGATGAAGCAAGAGAAAGCCTCGAAGTAGAGGAAGGAGGGTCCTAGGGAAATGTTTCGGATGAAGGAATTTGGTCTTGTTCTATAAGGGAGCTACCCCAATCGGTTCGTCCTCCTCAGAAGGTGAGAAAGCGTAAGGTCGGAGATCTTGTCGCTAGCGATGGCCCGTCTCATTCTTTTCGAGGGGAATTGGTTCGAGACATGTAGCCGCATTGTTCGCTGCAGAGGGTTCATTTTACTCCGCCACCTATGCCGGATACCATCTCTCATCTGTCCTCTCGAAGCGCCCCTACGTCCTCGGCGACCCCATTTGTCATGATGCCTCCTCTTCCACCCAAAGTTCTAGAATTTAGTTTCAGGAAGCACGACAACTCCTATGTTTTGGTAGGAGAATCCCTGTTCGCTAATGGTTCCACAGCGTCAACGGTAGCTAATGCCTTTGCATCACTGAGGCCAATTCGGAGCTGCCTCCTAAGAGTCCTACGAAGTTTTACAATGACATGTGCGCTTCTCAGTTGGATGTGAGTACTTTTTCCTTTTTTTTGATGACTTTCTCCTTGATGCAAATGACATTTGAATTATTCATTTAGTTCTTTTCCTTCCTATACAGGCCTTCTTGCTGTCCTACCACTTCCTGCGCAGCCTCGACGTTTTTCAATCGAAGGAACAACAACAGTTGGATGAGGCGAGTCGCCAACTCAAATCCCTGGAAAAGGAGCTTAACGAATAGATGAAAACAATGGTGGACCTAAGTCTCCTCCTCGAGGACAAAGATCGTCAGATAGCGACACTAAAAACCTACTTGGACTTAGTAAGGAGGAGTAAGGAGGAGGAGTTCGAGAGAGGGGCCGCTCAGATGAAGTGCATATTAGCCAAAAATTTTCGGCTTGGGTGGAATCAAGCCTTAACCAGAGAGGGGGACAAGTGCTACATTGACCCTAACGAGTTCGATTGTTACTACAGATTTGCCCCCATGTGTGTGATGACCTGGATTTTCATTATGTAATTTTGGTAATTAATAATGGACCAGTTGTACGAATAATTGTTATTATGCTTTATTCGTAGGTTGTTTGTGAAGTGGAATGGTTTTCGTACGAATAATTATTCGATTTTCACAGTTTAGGGGGTTGTGTGATGTTTGACTTTTTATACGTTGGGGTTCTCAGAAAACTTCCTTCACGAAAGTTGTAGAGCGCGTCGATACGAGTTCGTGGACATGTGGAATGCGTCAATCGAAGTTCGTATAAGAAAGTTATGGCTAGTGGAAGAAGTTTCTGTTTTAGTATAAATAGAGAAAAATCAGAAATTCTTTCATAATTCCATATTTCCATTTCCGGAAATATTTCTTTTCTCTCTCTTCTCTCTCGTCTGCACCTTCAGAATCGAAATTATCAGGCTGACCCGACCCGAACACGGCGATCCGACCCGAACCCGGCGATCCGACCCGGCCGGAACTCGTAACTGCGGCGACCTCTACCGGTGAAACCAGCCCAGAACGACTCGCCTCCTTGCTCCGATAGTCTCTGTGGTGGCCTCTAGCGCGATTCTCCTTCACGGCGGCGCTGCAAGGCGGCACAGGTTGAGGAAATCGGACCTAACCTGAAAACGTAGCTCCGGCGACGGCACGGCTTCAAGTTCCCTTCCTTGGCTTCGTGGGGGTCGTCTGAGTCGATCTATGGTGTTTGTTTGGATCGATTTATGTGGAAATCAGTTCAACTCGGATTGAGCAAAAATCCATAGCTTGTGAGGTAGTTTTTGACCCTTTATGCTTGTTTTCTGACTTCGAGCTAGTTATGAGAATTCACAAGCATGCTTAGATGAAGAACTTTGATGTTGGGAGTTTTGTGAAATATTGAGTTTTGGCAGGCGGCGGTGCACCACCTTCTGTGGCGGCTTTCTAGTGGCTTTTCAGCCATCTAGGGAACTGTGTTTTGGTATTATATATGTTCTATTCGTTGATACGAGCGTTTCGATATATAATATGCAAATTTTGGAGTTCGAATGGATTTGTTATGATTTTTGCAGTTTCATACCGATCGATTTATTTGATCCGTGAGGATTCGAGCGTCCGATCGACTTGTGGTTTGGTCACATCGATCGTGGACGTATTCCGGAGACTTTGGGAGGTCTCGGATGTGGTTTTGTCTCGATTGGCACCACTTTGGGGATTTTAGTTCAAAACAGGGGTTTCGAACTTAAATCAAATGTGAATCGTTACTAAGTTGGAACCGTATGTGATTAGATACTTGACGAAGTACATTGGACGATTATTTTGCGGATTGACGGCTTTGTGCTCTATTGAAGACGCAGCGAGAGTTCGAGGTGAGTAATCTCACAAGGTTCTTTATGAACAGAATTACCATTATTGTTTTGGCGTTAATCATTTAACTACAAACTATAGTTGGTATTAGTAGGCATTCCTGAGCGAATGGCTACATATACATATTTACGTGAAATATATATATATATATATATATGTCCTTGTGGATGATTGTGATGAATAATATGCATGATGATGTTCATATTATTGTTGAATGTGACTTTTCGGGAAACAATATTGTGGAAAAAGATGTTTTCTATTGTTTGAAAAGTATTGAGCTTGATGTTATATTTTTGAGTCAAGCGTGACTCATTTTAGATGTATTGGTCTTTGTACCAAGAGTCACAGATGGTGAGCAGGGATTAGGAAAGTCGAAGCTAGATGTTTGTAACGTTTTAGGTCGGGTGCGACTTACTTAACGTTTGACTTTAAGACCAGATAGGGTCTATGAAGATTACATATCACAGATGGTGACAGGTTGCAGACGGTGACCTTGATGTTTGATTTCATGACCAGACGGGGTCTGAAGATCATGTGTCACAGATGGTGACAGAGCACAGATGGTGACCTTAATGATTGATTTTGTGACCAGACGGGGTCTGAAAACCACATGTCACAGATGGTGACAGGTCGCAGATGGTGACCAAGGCAGGAAATAGGGAATCACGTCCGTAGCCGGACGAGTGGTTACGATTTCAATAGAGCTATAGTCTGTCTACCATTATAGATTATGGGGGTAACGGTCGAGGTTGTTGGAGACTCATAAGTATGTAGTTAAAGGAGAATTCCTTGGGTATTCTTCTTTTATTGTCTAGATGAGACTTGAATTGCTTCTTGATGGTTAAGCTAGCAAATAGAACATTGTCACAGTGGTGATTTATGTTGTCCTTTAGATGGAAAGGTTATGGAGTGTTAGAAGGAATCGTGGTTGCATGGTTTCCTTTAGCTGATGTGTGTGAGTTGTTGATTGATGTTCATGAGTTACTCATACGAGCTTTCATAAGCTTACCTGGTTTTGTTGTGTGGAAACCCGGTGCACCATTTTTTGGTGTAGGGGTTAATCCTGCAGGTCAGGATAATCGTGGCTGAAGCTGAGGTAGCTTGTTGGCAGCTGAACGGGTAGAAAGCAAATTTTGTTGGCTTTGCCATTGTTATGACTTCCGCTATGTAGTAAGCTCTGAGGAGCATTTACGTTTTATTTTGTGATGAAAATTTAATTAGTAAGTTTTGTAATATATGACTCTGTAGAGCGGGTCAATATTTGAAATTGTGGGTTCAGGGCACCAATATGTACTTGCTGTAAAGGGAAGATATCTCCATGTACCTTGTATTGATGACTGAACGATCGCGCATGTATAATTATGAGATTATATATCGATTTTTATGTGTATAAAATCAGGGGCGTGACAATGTGCTACTCTCCTATTTGAGGCATGCTTTTGGGAGATTTTCCATCACCGGCATCTAGCGGTTCGGATGGCCATGAGGATGAGGAAGTGTCCTCCTCGATCCCTCAATCCAAATAAATGCCAGGAGGAGAAGTGTTGCTTTCACTATTCCTTAGTTCCGCAGGGTTCATTTCATAGTGATTGAATTTTTGTTTCTTTCTTTTTCGTAGTCCTGTTGCTCTTACCCTGGTTGGATTCTTCCTTCAGAATTGCCTCAACTGATATTTGTAATGAGCCTTAATAAAACACTAATAATTTTTTTTTGACATGCCCTCTTCATTGGTCTTATGCGGTTGAGTACTTTTCTTTTCAATCATCTTTGAACGGTAGGCACGATCGTTTCCTCGAGGATTGACCCCAAGCATTTACCAACATGCCTTAAATTATCAATCATTCAAGAATCAATCATCATATGTACTAACCTTGAGTGCTTTGCTTGATTTCTTCCTCGAGAGCTTGCCTCCTTAAAAATAAACAAAAAACCAAAAAAAAAAAAAAATTAATGTGGTATTAGGGAAGACCTTCTTAGAGTGTTTTGGGTAAAGGGGGAATTAAAAAAAGAAATTTTTTCCCATCTCTGAAATTGAAGTAAATGGACAAAACAATTAGCTATTTGAGATTTTGGTAGTGGGCTTGCTTCTAATTGTTTTAAAGTGTCTTTTTTTTTTCTTTCTTTCTTTCTTCTGAGAAGAGAAAGAAAGAATACTACAACTTGAAACCCCTAACATAACATACTTGTAATAGATCAAAATTAAAAGTAGTCAGCGCAGACAACGGGAGTTCGTGACCAAGTAGTTGGGGGCAGAAACATCATTTCCAAAAGAAGTGATAGCATCCGCCATGAGATTTGCTTCGTGAGGAACATAACTAAAGCTTATACTTTCAAATTGGTTAGCCAGCAACCACATGTCTTAGAGTCTTTAGTCTCCAAGGAGGACTGCAAACTTGGTTGACAGAGTCAATTACAAGTTTGGAATCACCCTCAACACATACTTTAAAGCAGTGGTTGCAAAGGGCATGATAGAGACCATCTCTCAAAGCACTGCACTCAGCTATTGGGATAGAGGAAAAACCCAGTTAATTGGTAAGTCCAGATTGATGATGTTCGATAATGGTGGGCCAGCCATTCACCATCATTTGCAGGTTCTCACATGCGTGTATGCCGTTCACCTAGTTAACTATAGTGGACATTAATCATATATGATTGATTATTAGCAGCCTTTAATTAATTTTGTAACGATCAACTTGCTTAATACACATATCATATACAATGCAATGGAGAGACCTCTATCCTTTCTCCCGAGTTATCACCCTTCCTCTCAGTCAATCCGATCACTGCCCTATCCTAATTGAGGTGAATCGTGAACCAGCCTTATTGAACTGAAACCCAAAGGCTTTTCGTTTTGAGGAGATGTGGTTGGCTCATGCAGATTGTACAAACATTGTTGAACAAGGTTGGATGCTCCCCACTATTGGGGATCCCATGCTCCAAGTTGGTAGGAGGATCAAGCACACGGGACAACTATTAATGAAATGGCATTCTGGAGTCTACCAACAGAGACAAACCGAGATGCAATTGATTCAAGGTAAGTTAGATGACTTGATGAGGAAGAATTTTGAGTCGAGTCATTTTGACGAGCAAAGAGCTCTCCAATTCAGGTTGAATGAGTTACTTAATACTAATGAAACTTATTGGAGACAACGTTCCAGGATTCAATGGTTAAAGGAAGGGGACCATAATACTGGTTTTTTTCATCGATGGGCTTCGAATCGTAGATGCAGAAACCGTATTAAGGGTCTCACTAATTGTTACACCCCACATCTGATATACCCTTTTTACTGAGTTACATGAAATTCTTTATGGTTACCGTTCGCGGTTATAATTTTAACGTTTAGGGGGTGGTTAAAAATTGACTTTTTATGAGTTAAAAATTTGGAAAAATTTCCTTCATGAAAGTTGTAGAGGACGTTAAACCGAGCGCGTGCATATGTGGTACGTAAAAATCGGAGTTTGTATGCAAAAGTTATGAGTGAAATTCAAAAGTTACTGTTCATGGTAAAATTTGAATATATATGGAAAGTTACCCAGGTAGATTTCCAAAACCGGAAACCCACCCCTCTTTCTCTCTCCTCTCCCCCGACTCTTCCCCCTTTCCCTTCGGGTTTTCTTCCTCCCTCCGATTCTTCACTTTCCGGCCACCATCCGGCGTGCAACCGGTCACCACGGGGGCGCCTCAACCCGCTCTTGACACCAGTGAACTAAGATTTTGGAGTTTTGGCCGTGAAAGTCCGGATCGAAGCAAGGTTTCCTCCGGTTGCAGTTTTGGGATTTCGCCGATTTCCGGCCATTCCGGCCACCTCCGGCCACCAGATTCACATCGAAGGTTTGGTTTTTGATGGAGATTATTTCCCCTAAGGTTGTTCATTCCAATTTGCATTGTAGAGGTCGAATTGACAATTTTTCATCTCTAGGGTTCTTGAAGTTTCGGGGCTTTCCTTCACCGGCTTGATTCGACCACTTCGAGGTAAAATTGGATGATGTTGTAGTTGGGAAATTGGTTGGGCCTGTTGTGTAGATGCTAGTGTCGGAATTTGGTGGTCATCGGAGGTAGTGGTCGCCGGCGCGTGGACCCCACGCGCCGGCACTGTAGGTGGCGTGTGGTGGCGCGTAGAGATGCGTTTTAAATGTAGTTTTAATCCCATAAACCCTATAATGATTGTAGAATGTAATGCATGAAGTTTGGTGGAAATCGGAGGAATTACGAATTGAGTTTAATTGATTAATGATTGATTTTCGCGAATTCAATCGCCGAATTCCTTTCGGTTTCACTTTAGATATTAAATCGATGAAAGATTAATGTTGGAGTATTAAGGATGGGTGTTGTAGAGGGTTGAGGAGTCGGATATTGGGAAGGGGGATGTTTTGAATTTCCAAATTATAAGTATCGTAAAGTTAAAGTTCCGTCCTGTGAATTATTTATATTTATGAATGTTATTCGTACAGGATGAGAGGAGTCTCCATACGAGGAAAATCACGAGCGACGTCAGGATTGACCGCATATTGTGAGTGGACCTTTGATTTCAATTGATGCATGCAAATTAAATTCCACAAGTTTTGAGTTTATGGATTTATCAACTTAATTATCGAGCATTTTATTTTGGTTTGGTTTATTGAATGATTTATTGGTTTGAACTTTTGAATTAAGATTCATTATGCTCGATTTGAGGATTTTGATTTATGCGGATTCGGAAATTTATACTATTTATTTTATATTTATATTCAGCGATTTGAGATTATATCGAGATTTCGATAAAGTAAGACTTTATACTTATTTATACCATTTTTATATTCGAACCGGAGATGATCTTGGTGTGCGGGGTCACGTCTTCATACACTTGGATTCTTATTTCATGAGAAATGTGTGGAAACTATACGGATTTATTGGCTTTCGACGATCTTCTTTCTCACCATACGCGGGTCATGTGATTTGGTCTCCTCCTCACAGACTTTGTGTTTGTGAGTGGCAGTTGAGGTAGCTTATTCTCCTCCTCACTTACTTTTTGTATGTGAGTGGCAGTCGAGGTGATTTATTCTCCTCCTCACGTGGGTGGTAGTCGAGGTTATTAGTTCTCCTCCTCGCACAATCTATGTGTGAGTGGCAGTCGAGGGTAGGTAGAGCCTGAGGGGCTCCATTCCCGTATGGTGAACTCTTTTCCCCGTATCCTTTTGTTGTCATTCTGGACTAGCGGGGCTAGTCAGTTTTTCTTGAGCGGAGATTTTCTTGGTTTCTCAATTATTGCATGCATCGGGAGTTTTATTGATATAAATGTGGAAAAGTATAAAATCCTTTTTCCTTTCAATTATTTATTTTTGTCCACTCACGCTAACGTTTTTATATACTTTTCCCTGGGCCCTTCAGTTTCAAATGCCCAGATTGCAGTATTGCTGCTCGGTGTACGAGTGTGAGCCATAGTGACCGTACCTGCTTCCGCCATCACATTCTGTAGGTTACCTGTTTAACCTACTGCACTCCTTGTCTATTTATATTCCTAGAATGCTCTGATTACTAAGGGATATGTGACCCAAACTTGTATGAATTATATTTGAGGTCTATGACCTAACTTTGGTGATCGTAGTAACTTTTAACTTTTGGAGATTATGTATGATGTTTTAGCTTTGAGATGGGATTGTTTGAATTTGGGGGCAGGGTGGCTCCAGGAGATGTGGTTGGATAATTAGAAGTGAATTTTGGTTTCCGCAGGTTTTTGGGTTAACCATTTTTAGGGGAGGTTATGCCGAAATTTTTGGTAAATCTCCTTTAAAGGTGGGTCCCGCAGGGCTACTTCGGATTCCAGGGTGGAATTCGGGGCGGGTCTTGTCACTAATGCATCGGGGCAATGGACTTCTACATTTGGAGAGGTCTCGGAGATATTGCTCCACTACTATGACTCTATATTTAGGGCAGATACCTCGGAACCGGAAGCACTTAACATTGTGTTGGATTGCTTGCAACCCAAAGTATCAGAAGAGATGAACTCTAGTCTTATAGCCTATACTCTAATGATGAGATCAAGAAGGCTTTGTTTCAAATGCATCCCTCAAAATCCCCAGGTCTTGACTGGATGTCCCCATGTTTCTTCCAGAAATTTTGGAACGTGGTAAGACATGACGTCTGTTGTGCAGTTAGGGAAGTGTTGACTACGGGTAATATCTCCCAGGAATCAAACTTTACACATCTTACTCTTATATCGAAGATCAAGGAACCGAAACTTCCTTCTGATTTGAGACCGATTGTGTTATGTAACGTGGTGTACAAGATAGCTTCCAAGGTCTTGGCCAATAGACTCAAGATAATTCTGCCTCACATTATTTCCCAGTTACAGAGTGCTTTTGTTCCAGGTAGATTAATTTCGGATAATACTTTGGTTGCTACGGAGATTGCTCACTTTATGAAAAAGCTTCGTAGGCAGGCTGAGTGTTTTTTTCCTCTAAAACTGGACATTTCAAAAGCGTATGACCGTTTAGAATGGCAGTATCTTGAAGCTGTCCTTCTCAGGTTGGGTATCTATTGTATTAGCCATTGTGAAATTTGTCAGTTACTCCATTTTAATAAATGGTGCTCCTACAAGTTTTATATTGCCCACCAGGGGTATCCGACAGGGAGACCCCTTATCTCCATACTTGTTTATTTTGTGCGCAGAAGGACTCTCAGCCTTGATTTCATCTTCTTTTCAGAATGGCACTATCAAAGGCTTAACCATGGCCCCTAGTGCTCCCACCCTTCATCATCTACTTTTTGCAGATGATTGTTTTCTCTTTGGGGAAGCCTCAGTTTGGGAATGTCAAGCTTTTAAAAAGATACTCTCAGTGTATGCTCGAGCCTCAGGACAACATATTAATTTGCAGAAATCTAGTATGGTGTTTAGTGGTAATGTTAGTTTGCAGAACAGGGATAATCTTGCAGCTATTCTTGTGGTGCAGTGTGTTAAAGAACATGGTTTATACCTTGGCTTGCCTATCCATATTGGGCACAACAAGAAAGTTATCTTTGCTTATCTAAAAGAGAGACTGTCAAAAAGCTCATTAGTTGGCGATCCAAGATTCTGAGTGCTGGAGGTAAGGAATTGTTTATTAAGGCGGTTGCTCAAACTTTGCCTAATTATGTCATGAACTGTTATGCTCTGCCTAAGTCTATGTGCGATGAGCTACAACAGCTGTGTTGCCAATTCTTTTGGGGTAGTATAGAGGAGAAAAAAAGAATACATTGGAGATCATGGGAAAGAATGTGCCTACCTAAAACTCAGGGAGGCATGGGATTCAAACATCTACATGCTCATAACTTGGCCATGCTTTCAAAACAGGGTTGGAGGATGCTCTCTAAACCTGAGTCACTTGTGGCCAGAGTGTTTAAAGCAGTTTACTATCCATTTGGATCCTTTCTCACAGCAGATATGGGTGAGCACCCTTCATATTCATGGAGGAGTTTAATGGAGGCTCGACCAGTTTTACAAGCAGGGTTGTCTTGGAGGGTTGGTGATGGGCAGCTAGTTAACATTTGGGACGATGAGTGGATCCCAAATGTCTCTCATCATTCTTTATCTCGATTGGAAGATTGTGTTTTTGATAGAGTTTCTGATTTGATTAATGGTGATTCCTTAACTTGGGACCATGCAGCTGTTCATGCTTTCTTTGAGCCTCAGATGGTAGACCAAGTTCTTTCTATTCCATTGAGTCATCGTTTTGGCAATGATCAACTGTCGTGGAAGCTTGAGAAAAGAGGGAACTTCTCTGTCAAGTCCGCTTATAGGGTTGCTTGTGATTTCTCTATTGGCAATATCTATGCTTCTACATCTACTGGGGACCCATATGGTCCCATTTGGAAAGCCTTATGGAGGGCTAAAGTCCTTAGTAAAGTGGCATCTTTGGGTGGAGAGTTGTTCACAATCTCCTCCCAACTCGAGCTGCTTTAACCTCCAAAGGATATTTCGGTCCACTGCAGTGTGTGGTTTGCTCTAGAGGTGTGGAAACCTTATAACATCTATTTTGTGAGTGCAGCTTTGCGAGAGAGATTGTTGGAGCTCCTCCGTTCTCTATTCCTACGTCTACTCTATGTTGGAAAGAATGGCTACTAGCTCGGGTAACTTCTTTGGCACCTACATCTTTTGACCAACTCTTGATCCTCCTCTGGAGTATGTGGAAGCACAGGATCAACATATTATGGAGAGAGCATAATAGGACTAGTGCCAATCTAGTGGCCACTGCTATGGCATGGCATGATGAGTATATGCAAGCTAACCGGTCTACTGTCCTTTCCGAACACGATCATTCGAAACCTAAAAAGCAGTGGAGTCCTCTAGAGGATGGTTTTGTAAAATTGAATGTGGATGGCTCTTTCCTACCTTCGGTTCAGTATGGTGGTACCGGGGGGTGGGGGGGGGGTGTAATTAGAAATCTCATGGTCAATTTGTTGCTGGCTTCTCATGTAGCATGGAGTTTGTTAGCTCCCCTCTCCACGTCGAGTTGCTTGCCTTGAAGAATGGATTGGAGTTGCTACGGGCTATGTAGATCACACGAGCTGTCGTGGAGAGTGACTGTTTGTTTGTAGTGCAGGCTATAAGCTCACTAGTTGTGGACCTCTCTCCTTTGAGTGCCTTGATTATAGACCTCAAGTCTCTACTAGCTGCAAGTACGGAGTTTAAGCTATGTTTTGTCCCTAGACAGGCTAATATTGTCGCACATAGACTCGCTAGTTTTAGTTATGAGACCAATGTCCATGTTGATTGGTTTGTTAATGCTCTAGAGTTCATCTCGGATGCCGTCATGTACGATTATATTCGTATCTAGTAATAAAATTCCCTCATTTCTTAAAAAAAAAGAAAGAAAATACACGTATCGTATACTCATTTTATTAAAAGAGAAGTTCTAATGTTCGTAGTCTATAGTTTAACCCTTTGGGATTAGTCGAAGTGTGAATCTGCGTATCATATATCTAGGGGTGGTAAAAATCCCCAGCAGGGTGGAGCTCAATTGGATACCCGCCCCTAATGGGGGCAGAATTCGGGGACAAATGCGGAATGGGGATGGGGATCCCCAATCCCCACTATCTAAGATTGGGGATGGGGCGGGGATGGTATTGTGATCCCCATCCCCAAACCTGCCTCAATAACATATAGATATTTAATTTACATATATATATTAATTTATTTTTTATAAATATATACATTTACTACTTTACTTTAATGGCTACACTTTTACTTTAATGGTGTTTTGACTTTTGCACTCACTGAATTATGATTTATGAATTTAATCATGTTTTAATTTTATTTGTTGTAGATTTTGATTTAAACAAAAAAGACAATATGAGAAAAAAAAATTTATTTATTAAATTCTTGTTGGCGATTTGGGTGGGTTAATTTGGAGGCTTAGTCCCCAGTGGGGATGGGGATGGGGAATCTCCAATATATTTTTATGGATAATACTTGGCTGACCACATATGGTCAGCCACTCCTAACCATAGCTGTCGTGGCTCTCTCAGAGCCCAATACATTTTTTTTTGGGCTCCCCTTGAATGGAGTGACTCTTCCTATAGCCCTCTTCTTCCTTCAACCCGACCCCCAATCCGTTCTCTTCGTCCAGTCCTCTTCTTCCATCTCAAAGCCTAAGGAAAATCCCCAAGTGTTATCCAAACCCGAACACTCCCCTCCAAGGCTAGCCCCAAAATCCAAACAAGAAATGAAGAGAGAAGGCCAAGATCGAACAGTGCTCTAGCTCCGGCGTAGAGCAGGCACCAATGGTGAAGAAACTGTGCGCGGTGACAGGAGTCGAGGAGCGGATGGCTCAATTGACAAGGAGCTGTTGAAGAAGGCCTTGGATTATCTGAAACTGAGATGGCAGAAGGAAACCCAATTTGGAAGAGAGAGAGGCTTGGGTTTGGATGTGTTACATGGACAGATGTCAATTTGTAACTAGCTGTGGTCAGCCTACCCTGACCAGGCCTGGTTAGCGTAGTTCCTTCCTTTTTTTATTGGGGATTTG
This sequence comes from Rosa chinensis, assembly GCF_002994745.2. NCBI lineage: Eukaryota > Viridiplantae > Streptophyta > Magnoliopsida > Rosales > Rosaceae > Rosa > Rosa chinensis. Next base: position 14,822,688 of record NC_037088.1, on the reverse strand, counting down.
GGCGAGGATGGGGGTGGAGAATGACCTTGGGGATGGAGATGGTATTGTGATCCTCATCCCAAACTCGCCCCATTGCCATCCCTACATATATCGTAACTGTAATTAAATTAGGAGATAACATATGATTACTTATCTTATATATATCAATTCCTAAATATTGTAATAGTAAAAGTCTTGCATGTGAAGAAATCTCTTGTATAAACATACTCTATACATACCCAATGAAAATCATCTTGCACCAATATTTTGTTTTTCAAACCCAAAAAGTTATTGGTTAACACAAATTGGATTCATATATATATATATATATATATATATATATATATATATATATATATATATATGGCTAATTACCGGTTACTACGTATGGTTTAGGTCCAAAATTAATTTAGTCTCTAAACTTCTAATTTCATCAAAAACACCCCTATACTTTCAATTTTGATTTACTAGGTCTAATTATTAATCTTTCGTTGAGTTAGTCTGTTAACTTGCTGACATGACTTATGCAGGTGTCAAACCAAGCCTTGATGCCGAGACTCTGCTTGTCGCTAGACTCGTCGATGGAGTGTTCAAAGTCGACCTTGATTGGGCTTGAGGTTTCGGGTGAGTCGCTACCCATACCAGAACCTTCGACCTCGATCAACTGAGGCTTCATCTTGATGGTGACGCAGTCTGGGATGCCCATAGTCTCCGTTCGGCAATAGCAGCGCCACCATCGAGGCATGAGGATGGACGTCCGCACTTTTATATATATATATATATATATATACATACCAATGAATTAAAAAGCGCACCTCAAGGCTCAAAAGGCGAAAATCAGGCATGAAATTGAGTGAGTTTCGATGGATAGGCGATAAGGCTGCTGAGGTGTTGAACAAGGCATGAAAGGCATTGAAGGCGATGGCCAAGGCGCATCAAAAAAAGAGAAACGACATCGTTTTGAAATGATTGTGGTTTAAAGTCTCCCTAGGTCGCTGCCAGTGTTGGATAGCCGAATTCAGACCTTCTCTCTTCCAACAGGCAGCAAATTTGATCCCTAGCCTAGAGTTCGAGACTTAGGAGTTCAATTTCGATTCACAGCAGTCAATTTGAAGGCATTGGAGTTCTATCCGCAGTAGGCCATTTGAAGGTATGAAGTTCCTCTCTACTGGGTTGGATTGCATTTAGAATTTGTTGCTGGGTTGGATATCTCTGCTGAGTATATCATTATAAATTTAGTTGCTGGGTTGATTTTCAGGTGATTGTGTTTATAGTTCAGGTGATTGTGTTTAGTTGCTGGGTTGGATATCATTTAGAATTTTTCAATAGTATGATTGTCATTTGAATTTTATTACTGTCAGCACTCAGCAATTCATGGTATGTGTTATCTACTAATCAAAATTAGGAGAATCCAATGGGAAATAAGTTAATATTCTTCAATGTTTAGTGATGGTATGATTGGTATCATTATATATGAAGAGAGTCTACTCCAGATTCCTGATTATCATGCTGTGATCCAAGAATACATGGTGAAAAGAACTAAAAACTCTGGAAAGATGAAATTAAGAGGAATAATTGCTAGCAGCCTTGCTCTGTTCAACTACGCACTTCTGGTTAATTATCCTCATTTTCACTCTAGCATATTTTGAATTATGTTAGCTAGGTCCTTATTTACCTTATTTCAATTTTCAACAGAAGCAATAATTTCAAGTCTTAAGATTTTTTATTATAAGGTTAATTTCCATATATATATATATATGTTATAAAGTAGAAAGTGTAAAAGAAAAATGACAATTGGAATTGGTCTACTCATTTCCTTTTATAGCCCCTTTATATAGGGAGATAATTACAACGGAAATATCAATTACAATGATGACATTAACTACTTATTGGTCCTTGATCCATGCTGATTGATGATGATTGCTAATTACTTGATTCCCTCTCCGTCAATCACTTTGACGAAGGCACATAATGTGTTTTTCCTTTAACACTCCCCCTTGTGCCAAGTCAAAGATGAAATGGTGCATGAGTTGTTGCCTCACTAAAAACCTTGTCAAGTAACAATAAAAACCCTGTGGGACAACAATACACCTTTGTCGAAGGAAAAGAGCACAACGCACCTTTTACATTTGAGGATGATATGTGTGTGTTAGACTCCCCCTAACATCTACACCTCCCCCTGATCTTTACATTAATCAAGGGAGCTTGGAAAGTCTTCGCATTCGTATGCTTTTCACATGTTTCTCAAATGTGGCCTTAGGCAGTGATTTGGTGAACTAATCTACCACATTCTCCTCAGACCTTACTTGATTCACTTGAATCTTGAGGAGAGTCTGTTGTTGCTGATTGTAGGAAAACTTTGGTGATATGTGTTATGTATTATCACCCTTGATATATCCTAACTTCATCTGTTCGATGCAAGCTGTATTATCTTCATAAATCCAAGTAGACTCTTCAGTGGTAGAATTCAAACCACTAGTCCCTCGAATATGTGTGATGATAGCTCTTAACCATACACACTCACGAACCGCCTCATGTAGAGCAATGATCTCTGAGTGGTTCGAGGAGGTAGCCACAAGGGTTTGCTTGGTTGATCTCCAAGATATCACCATGTTCCCAAAGGTAAATACATAACCAATTTAGGAATGACCTTTATGTGGGTCAGAGAGGTACCCATCATCAGCAAAACTAACCAAAACGTCATTTGGTGTTTCGGTGTAGTGAGTGTCGCTTTCGCCATCAACATTTCCTTTAGGGATTGCAGTTCCATCTGCGGTCCCTCTTGTCTCTCTGTAGGGAAAGAACAGTCCCAAGTCAATGGTTCATTTTAGGTATCGGAAAATGTTCTTGATACCATTCCAGTGATGTTGCGTTGGCGTTGAGCTAAATCTAGCTAACAAGTTCACTGAGAATGCAATGTCTGGTCGAGTACATTGGGCTAAGTACAGTAATGCGCCTATTGCACTTAGATAGGGAGTTTAAGCTCCCAACACCTCTTCGTCATCTTCCTTTGGACAAAATGGATCTTTCCTTACATCCAAACTTCGACCGATCATGGGAGTGTTAGCAAGATGCGCTTTGTCCATGTTAAATTGCCTGACTTTTGGACATACGTAGACTGGTGGAATAGTATTCCACAAACTCGGTGTTCTAGTTCAAGGCCTAGACAGAATCGAGTTTTCCCAAGATCCTTCATCTCAAATTCGGATTTCAAATAGTTCGCGGTTTCTCTTATTTCATCAAGAGTACCTATTATGTTCATATCATCGACATATATTGCTACAATTGCAAATTCGGAACTTGTTTTCTTTATGAATACGCAGGGGCATAATTCATCATTCTTATATCCCTTCCTAATCAAGTATTCACTTAGACGGGTATACCACATCCGCCCGGATTGTTTCAATCCGTAAAGTGAGCGTTTCAACTTAATTGCAAACGCACTCCATGGTTTAGAGTCACTTGACTTGGGTAATGTAAGGCCATCAGGCACTTTCATATATATATATATATATATATATATATATATATCTCTTAATCTAGATCCCCATAGAGATATGTAGTAACCACATCCATGAGCTGCATTTCCAGTCCTTCGGAAATTACTAAGCTAACTAAGTAGCGGAACGTTATAACGTCCATTACGGGAGAATATGTCTCCTCGTAGTCAATTCCAGGGCGTTGTGAGAAACCTTGCGCCACAAGGTGAGCCTTGTACCTAAAGACTTCATTCTTCTCATTACGCTTTCTGACAAAGACCTATTTATGTCCTACAGGCTTTACACTTGGCGGGGTTTAGCACTACTGGACTAAATACCTGTCTCTTTGTTAGAGAATCTAATTCTGCCTGGATTGTTTCTTTCCATTTAGGCCAATCTGCTCTTTGTTGACATTTTGCAACAGAGCGTGGTTCGATATCATCGTGCTCTATGATTCCTTGAGCAACAGTATATATCATCAATGTGTATGGAAGAACTTTCTATCAACTCATACGCATTCTCATAATCCTTTGAGATTTCTTTGTTCTCTGGAATCATTTCAAACATTGGAGCGTCCTCCAATATTAATTTATGGACATAACTACAATCAGAGACAATCTCATGAGAGGGATTCTATACATTGATGATTGTTTTGTGCCTTACTTGCCCTCATCTTCCTTGGGTGAGTGTCAATCGAACCAAGTGGCCTCCCCCTCTTCCTTTGGAGAGCCATGGCCTTAACCACACCTCCACTAAGTGTGGTTACAGTGCCTCTATCTGCAGCACCGTGCCCCTTGTTGGGGACTTATAACCTTGCAGGCACATTTGCAGCGGGTATATGTGATCTCGTCACTTTTGCGACATGAGGCATTGAATCTCCTACGTTCTGAAGATCGATTATTCTTTTCACTTCACTTTCACATTGTGAAGTGCGGGGATCAAAATGAGACAGAGTGGGGATAAACCACGACAATTCCTGTCGTTCCCTTGGAAAATCCTTTTTCCTATTCTCCCTAACGACGGGAAGTCTGTCTCATTAAAGTGACAATCCGCAAATCTAGCGGTAGAGAGATCGTCTGTCAAGGGTTCCAAATAGCGGATAATTGTTGGGGATTCGTATCCAACATAAATACTTAATCGTCTCTGATGACCCATTTTGGTGCGCTGGGGGCGCAATAGGCACATGTATTGCTCAACCAAATATGCGTAAGTGTGAAATGTCAGGCTTATATCCAGTTACCAACTGGTACGCAGAAAATGGTTAGCTAGCAGTGGGTCTGAAACGAATAAGTAAAGCTGCGTGCAATATTGCATAACCCCAGGCAGATATAGGCAGGTTGGTGCGCATAACCAATGCCCTAGCCACCATCTATAGCCTATTAATGGTGGCTTCTGTGAGACTATTTTGTGTATGCACATGGGGTACATGATGCTCTACATCGATCCCAATAGACATGCAATAATCATCAAATGCTTTTGATGTAAACTTTCCAGCGTTATCAAGCCTCATAGACTTGATAGGGTGATCAGGGTGGTGAGCCCTTAAGATTTTTGCAAATGCAGCATTTCTTGTGGACAATAAAGTGACATGTGACCATATTGTCGAAGCATCCACCAGAACAATAAAGTACTTGAATGGTCCGCATTCTGGATGGATAGGTCCACAGATATCTCTTTGTATCCTTTGTAAGAATGGAATGTTTTGTTTTGTATCTTTAGCATGGGAAGGTCTCAATCCTGTTTTTGCTAAAGAGCAGGCTTTGCGAAACGAGTGATGTGCCTTTGAAATAGTCATTGAGGCATAATGGGAGGGAGGTAGTGCTTCTAGTACTTCAGAAGGCAATGGCTTCATTTGAGCAGTACTAGGACCGACACCTTGCAGTGTGGCGGACTTTTCTCCCATTTTTTTGTTTACTCGAAAGAAGGGATGTCCATAGGAGTTCTTTAAAATACGAATCATCATGTCATGACCGGGATGCCTTAGGCGGTCATGCCAAAGCCTGTATGAGTCAGTGTCCCACATTTCATTATTGGTGACAGTATAGGATTCAATGATCCGAATCGTAGTGAGGTACAGTCCACTAGATTGACTCATAAGTTCTTCTAAAATGCGTTTCCTTCCACATTCATTAGAGTTAATATCAAGGTATTCAGTTCCATTCTGACAGTGTGTTTCTACTGGATAACCGTTGGCACAAATAGTTTTGAAACTTAACAAGGTTCGATTAGCTCTTGGTGCATATAGAGCGTCTGTGACTTGAAATGTTGTGCCATTAGGCAACAAAAATTTGGCAGTTCCTCGCCCTTTTATTACTTGTGATGATCCAATCATCGTAGTCACAGAGGAATTATAGGCTATTAATTCAATGAATAATTTCCTATTTCTTAATATTGTGTGGGTAGTCCCACTATCAATTAAGCACTCAAGTTCTCCTCCATTCATTCCTACAAATAAATGAGAGGTATTTAGAAAATATAGCTCATATTCTTTAGAGTATTTCTATTTGCGTAGAATAGTATTCTTTTCATTCTAATAATTTTTTTCTCTAGATGTATTGCTTTACATCTTTATAGTGCTATGTCGAACCATATAAATATGTGTAGTAAATAAATTTGAATAAATTCAGTGCTTCAGAATAAAATTCAAAATTTATTAATAAGCCAACGATAATCAAATCAAGGTCTTGTTCAGAAATCTAATTTATCAAACCATTATTGAAATAAACTTTAAGACCAAGTAGTAGTCTAATTAAAAATGAGGCATTATGCCTTCACAACTGTCTTTGGAAAATAAAACAGATCAGTCAAGATTGAGAGCATCCATTGACTTAGCAAGTTCTTCTTTGCCATTGAAGTCTGCAATTGTAAGGTTGACGTCTAGGTCATGACCTCCTTCTTCCATATAGTGAGCCTCTTGTTCTTTAGACTCTCTATACCTCTTGTAATTGGCTACTACTCTGTTGTTTGCTTAGCAGTTCTTGTACCAATGCCCAATGAATCCACACCTATAGCATGGTTCATTGTCAACTCTTTCCTTTTGCATATGTTGCCACGATCCCCATGTCCCTTTCCACGTGGTGCATTGTTGCCACGTGGGTAGGGATCAGCACGTCGAAACCCCTTTGCTTTGGAGTTCTTCCCGCCTTTCATTTTTCCATAATTAGCCTCGGGAATTTTCTTTGTCCTAGTGGGCCTGGCATTGTTGTTCAAGAGAACCTCATTATGTCTCTCAGCCACTTGCAGTAGGCTGATGAGCTTATTGAAAGTTGTGATTCTTTTGTTGTCATATTCCAGCCTATACTTGTCCGCTAGTATAAGCAATGAAGTAGGAAAGGTGGTAAGAGTCTTGTAGATCATATCATCTTCTGTAATTTCCCTTCCACAGAAATTGAGACGTGCCTTTAGACGCAACATGTCCTTGTTGAAGTTATTGACCCTTTTATAGTTAAGCAAGCGGATTTCATTCCACTGAACGGTTAGTTCTGGGAGCAAGGTGTCATGAATGTTCCCAAAACGTCCCTTAAGGGTATCCCACAGTTCTTTGAGTGTCTTCAACTGAAGGTACTCCCAGCGTAGGCTAAGATCAATATGTCGCCTAAGAAACATTAAGGCATCTGCTTTCACCTTATTAGATAGTTCATCATTTTTGGGGTTAGTAATGGTGGCGGTGTAGTCTTTTGCCACAAAGGCAGTTTCTACATCAGAAACCCAACGGTGGTATTCAAGTCCTTTTGAGTCCAAAATGTCAAACTCAGGTCGAGTTGGATCAACTATCTACATAAAACAAGAGAGAATATATAAATTACGTAGTCATAAAGACATCCACATAAATTATTTTCCAAAAATGTGAATTAGATATCAAGACCAAGATTCATAATGGTCACATTTTTCGATGCTATGTGAAAATGTTTTATCACGGTAAGTGTGTGCACATGAATTTGCTTTATCATGGCAAAATGGAGTTTATATGTTGTATAGCATTCAAAACAAGTAATAATTATAGCACGCAATAAATAATAAAAACATAGCATATATTAAAATAAATTACATGGCATGCTCAAATTTCACAAATATATACCAAAATATATGTTACACATAATAATAGCAATAATATATCATGCGTAAAATAAAATATAAACAATAGCATAATATAAATACATGCTTAGGAATAATTATATAAGAGTAAATAAAATTCACAAAACATGCTCACAATTGCATAAATAATATATAACAAGATATATATGGCATGTTCAAAAATAAAGTATAAATTATAGCATAATTAAAAACATGCTTAAACATAATTATGTAAAACATAAATAACAAAACATGCTTAAAAAGATCCAAATTATCTAACTAAACATGCTCAAAAGTTCTAATTATAAATAATGAAAATATACCATAGTATGAAAATAAATAAAAGAGAACATACTTGGTTGCGAGAAAATAAAATAATCCTAACGCACGCGCGTGTTGATGCAGGCGTGCGTAGCGATTGTTTTTGTTTTTTTGTTTTCAGCAGTGGGCCTGGGCCTTCTTCCTTTTTTCTTTCTTTTTCTTCTTGTTGGGCTGATCACCAGTGAGGCCTGCTTTTGTTTTTTTTTTCATCTGGGTCAGGTCACAATCGTGGGTCACAGCCCTTTTTTTTCTTTTTTCTGGGCCTTCAGTTCTTTGGGCCTCTAATGTCTTTTCTTTGTTTTGTTTTTTTTCTTTTTCTTTCTGGGCCGCAAGGCTGTTTTTTTTTTTTTGTTAATTTGGGCAGGGTCTTTACTTTGGCTCGGTCACCCTTTTTTTCTGCTTTCTTTTTCTTTTTCTTCTTCCTTCTTTTCTCTGTGTTTTTTTTTTCGCGTCTTCTTTCCTCCCACCTTTCTCAGTCTTGGGTTTCTGTCTTCCTTTGTTTTCTGGTTTACAGATGGTGCAGGTGGTTGGGTAGCGTAGGGATCTGTGGCCGATGGCAGGGACTGGGTCGAGATCAGTGGGTCTCAAGGGCGGCGGCGAAGCTGCAAGGTAGATGCGCGCTGCTGGGATCAGTGGACTGCTGGGAGGACAGGCCGGTGTGGGCTGTGATGAAGGTCGGTTTGGACGAGGCCACGTTGGTGATTGGGGCCAAGGTTGGAGGGATGAGCGAGCCACAGGGCCGAGGATGGAGGGAGCGCACTGCAGCGACGAGATCAGAGGCGTGCTGCTAGGATTAGTGTAGCGGTGGGCTGGGCAGCAGGTTGAGCGAAGGGCTGCTGCTGGTGGGTGGATTGCAGGCTGGCCGCTAGGCTAGGCCTCGTATTGGAGGCTGGAAGAAATTTTATTTTATTTGGGTGGCGGCAGAAAAAAAAATTCTTCTAGTGTTTTTTTTTTCTTTCGACGAGAGGAAGAAAGAAACTAGAAAATTAAGTTTTTTTTTCTTGGCAATTGGCTCTGAGTGTGCTGATAACGTGTAAAAGTAAAATGACAATTGGAATTGGTCTACTCATTTCATTTTATAGCCCCTTTATATAGGGAGAGAATTACAACGGAAATATCAATTACAATGATGACATTAACTACTGATTGGTCCTTGATCCATGCTGGTTGATGATGATTGCTAACTACTTGATTCCCTCTCCGTCAATCACTTTGACGAATGCACATAATGTGTTTTTCCTTTAACAGAAAGAACATAGAGAGAATAGTTAGGAGGAAGTAGAAGTGTTATCATTCAGTCACATTAGCCTCATTTATATAGAGGTAAGGTTTACATCAAAGTACATAACTAATGAGTATTTACATGGACATCCACATAGATAATAATATTTACAACACTCCCCCTTGGATGTCCACCAATGAATGATGGTATTGGACGTGCTTATTGTTGCCTCGTTAAAAACCTTTCCAGGTAATAAAAAAACCCAGTGGGACAAAAATAACCCTGGTCGAAGGACAAAAAGAGCACAAAGCACATATGTCCTAGGTAGCATGCTTCTGGATGCTCCCTGTGATGAGAATATCCCCCTGATTGTTGCAAGCCTCATTTATGTATGCGATAAGCTACATGTACCATGTATAGTAGTTTGATGTGTCTATCACTGAAGTGAGACCATGTGTGCTTTGCATATAGGGGCTCATCACAAAATTTCATACCTACAAAGTTAAAGCAATACTAACAAAGCTAGACGATTTTCAATAAGCCTTACCTCATATGATAAGGTTAGAAAACAATCTCATATGCTCAAAATCATACATAAAGTAATAGCTAAACAATATAAAGAAATTGACACATTTAACTTTGTATAGTTTAAAACATTGAAAAATCATCATGGCATACCTAGCCATACACATCAATATCTTTATGTATTAGTATGTCACATATAAGCTCTTTAACAGCTTTAAGTAATTCATAACTTTGTGAAAGTTAGAATATGTTACAACACTATAATCATAATTCGAATTCGATTTCATAGTCTTGTCATAGTACTCATTGAGGCAATTTGGGTCGTGTTAACTATAACGGAATGAGTACATATGAGTTAGCTTTAGACTCTTTGATTCCATTAGTGAGCTTCAGGCTCTTTCAACCTTTCATGGACTAGCTTGCATTTGAATTATTCATGTATTTGAATCCCTTGAGGATTTGATAAGCAATACACTTATAATGACACTTTACTTTTGAGATTTTGCATTTTGCAATGTGACATTAAGATCTTCATAATATACGATGACAACATGCCATAAATCTCTCGTCAATATAACAACCATATGTAACACTGTACTTATAGAAAATTGTCATTCGTATAAGGGAAGGTATTCATAATCTCATGTCTCTATAAATAGACATTGTGTCATAGTGATTTATCTTCACTTTTGATAAATACCCTTTTGTAACTTGTAGGGTTAAAGGTACAAGCATTTTATCACATTTCAAATATTCAATTTCATTGGAATTGCCTTTTTTTTCAATTTGGCCAATAATATATATACTTTGTTGACATTCATAATGAAACGTGGTATAGCTTCAATTTAACCCTTAATGATTTTTGGTAGCTACTGAATGTAAATTATCATTGATAATCATTAACCATAGATCCCACACATTCTTATATGCATGCATTAGCTGTAATAAGCTTATTGATATTAGGTACCCATGCCTCTTCTGGGGCATACATTATTACTTCTAGGACAATCATCTCTCATAGATGAGTCATGTAGTGAATGTGGATCTTTTTACTTATAATCTCATGTATGAGCATTATAGGGCTTGTATAATCTTCCATGTTTTGGGAGCTTAAAACTCTAGACCTGGTGCATACATTCCACACAAATTCACGTCGTTATTCAAATGCCAGTACTCTTTCCTCCCCCTAACGGTGGGAAGACTGTCTTATTATGACCATGCGCAAAAGATACGTTCAAATATCTATCACTTTCTTTGGAGTGAAGATCTTCATTGGTTGGTGGCGAACCCAAACCAAATTTTAGGTCAAAACATGCTTTGTTCATTAGCATCAACCATATTGATTTATTATTGTATCACCAAGACATCATTTCCTAATGGTGTACCTACACCCTTTGTATGTGTAGTCATATTAGGAGCTGTGATATTGTTTAATGACATTCTCTTCAGGAGAACCATGTCAATTGGATACACTTGCATTCCACAAATTAAATGGAGTCTACACTATTTGTATTAATATGGTTGGTCTCAGGGACTTTAACCCAAGCAGATGACTTTGCATTGAGCATATAAATTTGTCACTTTCTTTTATCAATTCACTAGTTTTGATATTTCTCGAAGTCAAAATGAGACGGTGGATAAATATCTCACACCAATTCATATCGTTCTTTAGGAACAATCTTCCTCCCCCTCATGGTAGGAGGATTATCTCATTAAAGTGACAAATCACAAATATGCAGTAAATAAACAATTTGTTTGTGAGTAAGATTAGTAGTCATCAAAACTTGTAAGTGATTCCACGCAACATGGTAGACAAAAGTTGACGTAATCGATCATGCCAAATAGTGTATTGGTTCAATGAACTTTTGGTTCATGACATTACATATATGCCTCAATTTACTGTGAAAATTCCATAGTATATATCCGATGGCATAGAGTCTTCTCCAACCATATAGGAAGCAATTAATGCAACAATATTTCAAATTCGGTAATATGATAGTAGCTCATTTGGAGCCATAAATCAAGATCTACAACTCACGATATGAGTGTTACCTTAGCTTGAGCAAACATCAATTGTGAAATATTGACAATTGGAATGGACCATATTCATTTTGAACTTTTGGCCAGAATGATATTCTCTAAATTTTGAGTTAAAGACTACAATCCATAAGAACAAGTAACTTTATCATATGGAGAACTCAAGTTCACTGTCACGTATATATTTGTGTAGTCATAAAGAGAAGGGACTTCAGGCCCTCGTATAATTGGAGATCTAAGAAACTTGAGGTTTCAAATTTTTTTGTCAATTTATAACAACCTCTTAAGGAACATCAGGTTCCTCGATATATAATCGGATTAAGAAACATTTAGTTTCAATGGAAACTCAAGAGGTTACAATAAATCTGAGGAATAACACAATAGTGCTTTCAACTTTGCTTATTGTAAGCAAAAGACATCAGGGATGTGTGATAATCTCAATGTTCTTATTAGTCAATGCTTTAATTTGACTAATGCCATTTTGAAAATGGTGTGATAACATCTACCATATGGTGTTCCATAGGTGACACGTGCCCAATTTAAAATTTCCTCACATGTGTGGATGGTAGGGCAATATTTACATTGAATCCTGATTTCTCTCTTGCCATGATCCACTTCTGGTGGCATTTCATGGTATAGCCATATCAATCGGCTTGCTTACTATACAATGAGATTTATGAGATGGAGAGATTATATATCTCTGGTAATATTGGAGGCACAAGATGCAAAAAGACAATAATGTGTGCTCTTCTGGAGTCATCAACACTACTACACAAAAGGCTTCACACGACGGTTTAAAACTGTCGTCTCACGTTTTGCATTTCCGTGGTCTATCGAGGCGTTGTCTGATGAAACGCTATCAGACGGCGGTTTTCAACCGTCGTATATCGATTATTGGGTCGACGGTTTTCAGCTAAATTCGTCGTCTGATGGACCGGCAGATCTGCCGACATGCTGTCGACAAGCTGTCGACAGAAATATGCCGTGGTGTGACTTCCATTCATACCACGGTTTTTAGGATTCCAGCATGGTGTGAATTCTACTCATACCACGATTTTTGGATTCCAGCGTGGTGTGACTTCCATTCATACCACAGTTTTAAGGATTCCAGCCTTGTCTCTTTGTTGTTCAGAAGTCGGTTTTTAATTTTAAGACGTTGTGTAAATTGTATACACACGACAGTTCTTCCAGCATAAAATGTGGTGTGATGACCTAATAGTTCAGTGTATGTGTGCCTTCACATGACAAATATAACTCGAACCGTTGTATTGTGACATTTTAGACGATGGTTTTTGCTAATACTTGTTGTCTTTGTGTGCATCCAACAATGATATCGGTAAGAACCGTCGTGTGAATTGTTGAAAATTTGTTTGATTCAGCCCTATAATCCTCATCAGACGACATATTTTCCTTTTTTCCAACTGTTGTTTGATTTGGTAATGGTAAACTGGAAACAAAAATTGACAAAATGAACAATAATTCTGTCATAATAAATAGCTATTATAATCCCACAAATGGTTCCGAAAATAGTAATTTTATCCACAAAACATAAGGGATCACGTACGTCTACGGATCTCCAATAGCAAATACATCCACAAATGTGGCTAAAATAGTCTCGTCCTACGTACATAATCTCATATATAGAAGACATGCAATTCGATCAGGCCAACCAAAAAATGACCAACTAGCCTAGCTAATGCACTTGAAACCTTGCATTACTGCAAGCAGGCATATAGGTACCCAAAAAAGACCAACACATGAGGCCAACCAAAAAACGAGCAACATCCAGCCTAATGCACTTGAAACCTTGCATTACTGCATGCATGCATGTACCCAAAAAAGACCAACACTTCATAGCTTCAGCAGGTTCTTCATCACATAATTTGCAATCTCATTACGCACTTCATCAAGTTCCACTTGACCATAAGTATGGTTGGCTCTCCTACCCCACTGTTGACAATCAGAATTTTAAACTCATACACATTCAACAATAACAAGTTAGAAACCAAAAGTAACCATAAAATTTTAATGTGCAAATAGCTTTGTCACTGTCCTCAGACTTTAATATATGGAAGAATGCTTTCGAAAATGAAAATTTATGGTTACCTTATCTGCAAATGACAAAGTTGTATCATGGATGATATCCCTCATGTATCTCATTACAAAATAGCCGCACTCTTTGTCATTTGGCTGTGGTGGAATACCCTAAAAAAGTCAACAGCGTGTCATCAAACAACAACATACATATAACTACTAATTATATATCAAGTAAATCATCCTCTCAAAATCAGGTATAAATATATAGGGAAAAAGTCACAAACAGTACCTCAATTTAAAGTCATTCTACACTATGGTACCTCATCTTCTAAATATATCATTTTGGTATCTCAACTTATTATTTATGCATAAGATTCATACACGCCATTAATAACACCGTTAACTCAAGTGCTATGTAGTTTTTTGCTATGGGTATTTTCGTCAATTTATGCTTTCCCACAAAAAATTCCATGGGAGAGGATCTAAAATTCCTTTCTTTTTGCTGAAAATAAATCTGTCATCAAGGAAAATAATATATTTGGGTTTATGGAAGATCAATTTAAGTTAGTGTACTGAAAATTTTGACTTACTGTTATGATTCCAGGAAACATAATAATTAAAATGAGAAGAGGTGAGAGATTTATCATTTTCAGCCTGCTAATTCACAAATAGAGTGTGATCTAGATAACATCAGATTGTCTGCTAGCTTTATTAATTGTTGATTCTATATCATCTTATTTTAGCTCTTCAAATGTAATTTGTTGGGTAGATACTAGTTTTCTTTCAAGTTTAGGGTTTGAGTCTTTTCCCTTTTAATTGAAGAACTCTTCAGACAAAGAAGGAAAAAATGCTTGTTCAATTCATTATGCATAATCAATTTCAATACCAATCATAGCAGATTGTCTCTAGTAGAGTTGTAGAAATTGCTTGAAACTTTTAGTATTTATGGTTGTTGTAGTTATTTGCTTACTCTTTAAACATAGATCCATGGTTATTTGGTTTCATCTGCAATGAAGAAAGATGTAACAAGTGTGTTTGTTTTTTAATAAAAATAAATATGAATTAACAGAGTGATCAGTTTTTGTTAAATGGCAAATACCATGAGATTTTTGGTGGGAAAATCTAAATTGACGAAAATACCCATGACATAAAGCTACATGACACTTGAGTTAACGGTGTTATTAACGGCATGTATGAATCTTATGCATGAATAATAAGTTGAGGTACCAAAGTGATATATTTAGAAGATGAGGTACCAAAGTGTAGAATGACTTTAAGTTGGGGTACTATTTGTGACATTTTCCCAAATATATATATATATATATATATATATATATGTATCACATATTGCCATGTTCTTCCATTCAACAGAACCTCGTCCTTTCTTGATGCGGTCTGCCTTAAACAATCCGATGGCCCTATATATAAGCAAACCGACAACATTAGATCGACTTTCATAAGAATATATGTGATCACACTGCAAACTTCCATTGAAACAGTCAGTTTTGAGCAACTTACGTGTCTACAACATCTCTCCATTCTCCAGTGATTAGGCGTCTTTTTAATGGATCCATGAAATAGACGGTCCCGGTTTCCAGATTGATCACAGTCAACATCCAATGAGAACTAATATTCAATAAACAGATTTTAGTGCAATATCGATATGAATGAAAAGTCAAGTTTAAGCATAAATAATTGACCAACTTACGATGCATTGTAAGGCAATAAGAAAATTTGATTTGGAGAAGCAGTTATCAACCGATCTTTTATATTTTGGGACCTTTGCGATGGACTCCCACACCCTATCTCACCAGTCAAGGTTGGGTCAATAAAAGCAACCATGTCTTGCATTTTAAACTGTTTTAATACATCATGCAAGTACCTAAAGCATAGAGATGATTCACATAATTAAGTCACCTAATAATTAAGTCACCAAAGTCACATAATTAAGCAACCAAGTGTAGCATTTACCTCATATACACCACTATGCAGCTGCTTGTTATTTCTGCCATGTGTGCAAGCCTCATAACATCTACGTCAAGTAGAAAGCTCTTAGCATGATAACCAAATACGGGCTCTTCTTTATAGAAGCAAATGGCTTTCCCATCTTTGAACCCTTCTTTTCCCCACTCACATAACTTTTTCAATGAGGCTGGCAAGCTAGATGGGAGTGACTGCAAGTCAAACTCAGCATCTGAATATGGGCTAAACTGATTCCTTTTTTGCTTCTTCCTTGCTTTACCACTCGCCTTTTTCTAGATCAAGCAAAGAATTCAGTTAACCTTATAATCACTGCCATATATAGGTAAAAATATAATCATCGTATACATCTATACCTTTTCATCATAAATGATAAGGTTTTTTGGCCACATGACCCAGCTCCCCATAGCTTGTTTCACTGTCATGATCTCATCCTTTATTGGAAATGGAATCATAGCCTGCTCCTTAATGGCAGCATAAATAGAAACACGCAAATTTTCATCTCCCAATGGAGTCCCATGACACGTTGCAGATGGATC
The DNA here is from genome assembly GCF_002994745.2 of Rosa chinensis. NCBI lineage: Eukaryota > Viridiplantae > Streptophyta > Magnoliopsida > Rosales > Rosaceae > Rosa > Rosa chinensis. The sequence goes on along the minus strand of NC_037088.1, from coordinate 14,806,495 downwards.
ATCGCTTGTCATCACCGTTGCAATAGCGACAATATGGCCAATATCACCCAATGCCAACTTGCATTCCTTCTCGGTAGGAGTTACCTAAGCCAACAACATATAATCAATAAGTTATAATTCATCATCACATACGTGCAACTAGAACAATATATGGTGATCATTCATAAAAACAAATAACAATATAACCCAATATTCTTCATCAGACCTGCGTCTCGATCATAAGCATTCATAATCCAAATTCATCATTAACCTAGCCAATAACAATATAACCCAACATGCATGTGCAGCACATATATCAAAATTTTGTTCTCCTTTAAAAAACAATAAATCATGTAACACTGTTGCACGAACAATTTCATGGAGTTATGCGCGGCCAAACTACATTACATTGCCTTCATGTATGAATTACAAAGCCAATCATGTAACTTACAATCTCCATATAACCAAAAACAGTTAATCATGCAACCATCAAACATAAATCAAGCATATATAAGAAACTATGCATCAACCATCAGAGTTTGAGCATTCAGCAAAATACCTTTTGAGTTTCCAGCAGCGTATTAAGAGTTTCCTTCTAATCAATATCAACTTTAAACTTCAGTTTCCAATCAATATCACCCTTGCAAAGAAGAAACACATAAAGAGAATAAAAACCAATTTCTGAAACTATACATTACTGTTTCTGCTATCTGAAACTAGGCTCATATAAAGCCTTATTGGTTATTAGAAATAAGATAGCTTACCAAGCAGCGATGTTTACTTCTGTTTGCTTATCCTTTGTCTTCTTTTCTGAGGCACAACACGATATCGATATAAGAATCAATTTCCATACAAGAATGTCATCCTCAGTAGGCTAAGAAATTACTATGCAAGTTTCTTGAATCATAATCCATCACAAGCGCATCATAATGCAAAGAATGTCATATGGTCCAGTTAATCTCATTTATATTTTGTTTACTTTTCCATGTCAAAACGACTTGATCTAACAAAATTTTTAAATACTGCAACCAAAAGATGCATTTGATAACACCACAGTGACCACATCCATGCAATTGGATCTACTCATATGCCTTCAAAGCTAATTTATATCATTCCTGAACTAGCAATCCTAAGTACCTACACAATGGCAGCATCTCTTCCCAACTAAGAGATCAAAACAAATTGAAATTTACTCACATTCTCAACGAAAACAGAACATTCATCAGCTACTTCCTTGTTTGCCTGAGAATCAGCAGCAGTAGCAGGATCTGTGCAAGACAATAAAATCAATCACATATATACAAGGTTAAACATAAGACTACAAAACAAACAAAGTCATTACACAAGATTCAGAAAAGCTTAAAAGAAAAGCAGAATATTTTGTATCATAGTATAATACATCAAGCGCGATAAGTAAAATAAATGGCACTTACTTGCTTAAAAGGCTCAAGTATAGAAAATTGCCCTCCAACTCCTTTGCCTACAAATTAAGAACTCACACTCATGAGTGATCAAGTAAAATACATAAAACACAATGTCGTGAAGTAACTGAATCTGAAGAATTAATACCTCAAGTTTGCTCTCCCAATCTACACCATACAGATTACTTAAAATTGGGTCGGCCTTAACAATAAACTGTGGAAGCTCCTTAAAGAAATCCACAATGCTGGAAGCAACCGAAAAACAAAATGAGAAGAATTGATCATGAGCAACCAACATAAGCTACAAGGGGAAAAAAAGTAGATTGACAAACAACATACTTCAGCTTAGCAGCTCTCAATTTGTGAATTATCAGAACTCTTCTCACTCAATGTTTTCACCGAGAACAAAACAAATGAAAACCAGAACTGTTCTGCTAATTCTTCAGGCTGCACACAGAAATGTAGTTAAGTTGCATATTGAATGACACAAATTTTCATCATGAATCAACAATGTTACACACATTCAAGAACTGATAAAACATACCGTTTCATTTCCGATAGCTGATAAATTTGATATTAGAACATGTTTCGTTTCTATCAGTAGCTTGATAGCTTGTGCCACTAGGTTCTCGTCCAACAACAATCCACTGAAATCTTCCGTCAGCCTAATAGGGAGAAGGAAATCAAAGCAAATCACTAGTGGGTTCACATTTAAAGTTATCAAAACCAGAAAAACAACAACACATTGATATAAAATCTTCCATTAAAAATCCGTCTTAAACTAGTGAAGAAAATCAAAACAACATTCTCAATTTGTTCAAAGTCAGGGCCGGAAAATGTCCAGTTAATCAAAACCCCAAATCAAAAGATGAGAGTGATGGTATTATATACCTTTATCAGAATCTCCAGTTAGTTAAAACCCCAAATCAAAAGAGTGATTTGTGAAGAACCCGAACTCAACACCTGAAATCAAAAGTGAAGAACCCAAAATCAAAAGCATGATTTGTGAAATCAAAAGAATGAGATTTTGAGAAACCAGAAACCCCCAAATTTTAGGGACGGGCTTACCAGATTCGAAGACAAATCTCCGACCTAGGGCTTCGAAAGCTTCGCACCAGAGTCGGGCCTTCAGAGGCGGTGGATTTAAGGTTTAGGGCCGTGGAGTGAGTCGGGGTAGCTATGGAGTGAGTCAGAGTGATTCGGAGAGAGTCCGGGTAGCTATGGAGTGAGTCAGAGTGATTCGGAGAGAGTCGGGGTTTGGAGGCACTGTGTCGAGGTATAGTTGAGGCAATGTTGTGATCGAGTATAGTTTGGCTGTTTGGGGCAATGCGCGCTGTGTCGAGCGGCTGCTAGGTTAAGCATTAGTTGTGGGAAGGACCTTTTTTTTTCATTAAGTGTTCTAGGTAGGACACATGGCCGGGCAGATCGATGAGCCATTAATTAGTTGATCGATATATGCGTGCATATACAAGACATTAGACTGGTTTTTCACATTGTTGTCTGAATGCCACTTCAAAATTTTCAATTTTCCCACCCACCTCATATTGCCTGCTGAGAGGGAACTAAATTTGGGGGAGACAAATGGAGGGAAATATGGGAGGGAATGTCGGTGAACATATTTTAACTTGCAAATCTATAGATTCACACCACAGTTTTAAAGTAAGCGTCGTATAAACACTACATGTTGAGTAAATTTAACTAGTGCCAATTGGTACGAAACTTGCGGCCTCTATTACAATTTAACCTCACACCACGCTTCCATTTATAAATGTCTTCTGAAGCAATACATAATTTCAGCATGAAAAACACCCGTTGGTTGAATGCATATTAGAAGACGGAAATTTTACAACCGTCGTCTCAATAATGAGAAATTATTCACACCACGGAAAACAGTGTTACGTCGTCTGAGAGGTGTTGTGTGAAGCCTTTTGTGTAGTAGTGCAATCAGATATGTAAGATCTGAGATGTTGTTATATTAGCCTCATAAGCATAAGCCTTAATAATTTTTCTGGACACCATGGATAAAATTGCATTGTCTGAAAATCACTCAAAACATAAGTTTGAAGATGACACAAATCAAATTTGTAAAAATTGAATAGTGGATCTCATAAGATACACACGAAGCTTCATGTAAAATTTGATGTTCAATTACTATATTGTTGTTTGATGTAGATTAACATCAAATACGTTTTTAACTTCTGGTCAAAATGATATATTCGAAATGTCAAGTTTAAACTTCATGACCATAAATTATGAGTGAAGGACTTTAGATGGTCATCTAGTTTGTATGATCATTGAGGAACTTCAAATCCTCATGTAATTAAGGATCAAGGAATTACAAGTTCTGATCTCTTTGAATTACAAAATTCACAATCACAAATTTGGGGTATACACATACTCATTCGTCATAAACTAACGGTTAAATATCTGCTTACTTTTAAATTGGTGTCAAAATAATCCCCTCAAAGCTTGAGGTTTGAGGTTGACCCAGATTAAAACTTTATGATAAATTGTCTCTATATTCACTTGAGACTTTTATGGCTCGAGTCTGCATAATTAGGACTCCAAGTTCTAAGGTGGAGTGAACTTCTTGTACACTTATAAGATAACAATAAGAAAGTTTTAGGTAAGCATAAGAAAAAGAAAAAAACGTATCAATTGACATACGAAAATTCACTCAAAACTTCTGGTTCAAATTTTTTTCTATTAGAACAGCAGGTTCTAAGATTTCGTATGTTCAACTTCAAGTTCAAATAAATTTGATACTCGAAACTTCAGGCTTGAGGTAATTAAAGTGAAGTTTTGAAGTTCACTTATAACTCATTTATATTCTATACGCAAAGCTTCGGGTTTGAGTTTTACTGTTAGAACTTCAAATTCTGCTATGAAATTTTTGAACTTCTGGTTCAAAAATGTTACATTCAAAATTCATATGTTCGAGGTATAGGACTGCTGGTCCGTATGAGTAACAAAAAATTTAATTTAAAAAATGAGTATTGTAATGAAAGTACATAACAAAATAGAAAGATTGCAGGGAAGAAAAATAGATAGATAAACTATGCAATAAAATTAACTGTGGAAACTTCTGGTTCCATTAATGAAGAAATCACATAGAACTTCTTGTCTGATTCACTTCACAAAATGATAATATTTTTCTCTCCTCTATTCACACAAGAACATAATTTTATCTTGTGGAGAATGTAGCTTCCAGCTTTAGCTAAGTGTTCAAAATTGAACTTCAAATTCACATTGTCGTATAGAGGAGGAAACCCAATATCGAAAAAAAAAAAATTTTGAGGAACTTCCAGCCCTATTATGAGTTCATATGTGAGTTCATATACTCAAATGTATAGGTACGAGGATGTTCTGGCTCTCGTTAATTGCATAAATTTTGAAGAGCTTCATGTCACAATTTTCTAATTTACATTTCATAACCCTTGAGGAACTTCAGGCCCCCATATGATCAAGGACCAAGCAACATGCAATTTCGATCATTCTATAGCTTAGAGGAACTTCAGGCCCTCACTAAGCTTTGGGAAAATTTCATGTTGCAATTTGATTATGTAACTCTTGAGGAACTTCAGGCCCTCTGTAATCGAATCAAGAGACTTTAGGTCTCGATCTATTTTGATTACAAAATTCACAAATAGATGTGGCTCTGAGTTCACCATATCTTCCAAACTGAGTGAAAGAAGAAGGTGAATCAAATGATCAAAATCGATAAATGCATACCTGAAATTCTTTCAATCGAAAAGCTTAAATGTGCACTGATCATATATATATATATATATGTGTGTGTGTATATTGGTTTGGAATTTGGATACACAAAACCACCAAACTCCCTCTTTCTTCAGCCTTGCCTGAACCAATAAATGCTAAATCTTCTCTGCAGGAAACAATATTGATCAATAAATGAAAACTGTAACCTATGGTCTGCCAATTTTTTTTTTTTTTTAGATGTATAGGAAATAAAAACAAATCATGATTATCCAATAAAACTCAATATCCAATAGAGACCCAATAGGGATTAGAAGCCATGAATTGCAGAAGCACATACACATGGCAGAAGAAAAACCCCAATAACCCATTTGAAACAATGATATCAAAATTGATGATTAAATGTCTGGGCAATTGGAATTAATCCTATATGGTACTGTAAGGCAACAAAATGGCACACAAAATAATGATTATAAGATTTGATTAAGTGCACAGTGGGCTGCGATTCCTATATCTCATAATGGAAACTAGTGAAGGCAAACGCATAGCATGTATAAGGAACAGTGTCCGTGCAATTGAGTAATTAGTGAAAGCAAACGCATAGCATGTATAAGGAACAATGTCCGTGCAATTGGGTAATTAACAAACATCAGCTAGATCATAAATAAACTCATAGATCATAAGTCATCGTTAATAGCAACAACATTGCACCATAAACTCTGAGATCATCATAGAGTTTTCAAAAAAAAAATAATAATAGCAGAGCGTGCTGATAATGTGTTATAAAGTAGAAAGAAGATAGAGTGAATAGTTAGGCGGAAGTAGAAGTGTTATCATTCAGTCTCATTAGCCTCATTTATATAGAGGTAGGGTTTACATCAAAGTATATAGCTAATGAGTATTTACATGGACATCTACATAGATAATAATATTTACAACAATATATATATATATATATATATATATATTGCCTTGTACGCTAGCTCCACTGTGATGCCCCAGAAATTTATATTTATTTTCCGGAATCTAAATTATGGTTATTGGACAATTTCGTGGCTCGTGGATGGAGCGGAAATGTTTCTGACGAAATTTTATTCAAAAAGTATGGTTTTAGGGGGGGGCGCAAAGGTTGAATTTTTATACGTTGGGTTTCTCTGAAAATTTTCTTCACAAAAGTTGTAGAGTGAGTCGATACGAGTTTCTGGATATGTGGAACGCAAAAATCGGAGTTCGTATGAGAAAGTTATGAGCGTTTGAAAATTTGAAAAATTACTATATATAGGGGTTTCCCTTTCGGGAAAGTTACTATTTTCATTTTTCTCACTTTCCATTTCCAAAAATCTGAAACTCTCTCTTCTCTCTCCTCACCCCCGTCTGACCCGACCCGAACCCGGTGATCCGACTCGACTTTTCAGGCGATCTCCGACGACCTCCGGCCATGAAACCTACACAGATCGATTCTCCTCTCTCGTGCGATCGTCTCTGTGGCAGCCACTAGCGGCGATTCTCGGTGGAGGATGTGCAGCAAGGCGGCAACTTTTGGGAGAAATCAGACCTGATTAGTTCTCGATTCTCCTACGTCAGCAAGGCTTCAAACAAAGCTTGGGGAGCTCGCAGCAACCTCCTTGATCGATCCTTAGTGGTTGTTTGGATCGATTCACGTGAAACTTGGTTCAACTCGGATTGAACAGTAATCCACGGCTTGCGAGGTAGTTTTCAACCCTTTATGCTTAGTTTCTGACTTCGTGCTAGTTATGAAAGTGGTTAAGCATGCTGAGATGAACATCTTTGATGTTGAAAGTTTTGTGAAATATTGAGTTTTGGCTAGCGGCGGTGCGCCACCACTTGTGGCTGTGTTCTAGCGGCGTTCCGGCCATATTAGGAACTTTTTCTGGTATTTCATATCTTCTACTCGTTGATACGAGCGTTTTGATATATAATATGTGAATTTTGGAGTTCGTATGAATTTGTTATGATTTTTACGGTTTCATACCGGTTGATTTATTCGATATGTGAGGATTTGAGCTTCAGATCGACTCGTGGTTTGGACACATTGATCGCAGAAGTGTTCCGGAGGCTTTGGGTGGTCTCGGAAGTGGTTTTGCCTCAGTTTGGCGTTACTTTGAGATTTTGGTTCGATTTGGGGATTCAAACTTTATTTAATTGTGATTTGTTGACTGAATCAAGGCTGTACTGTCCTTAGGTACTTGACGAGGTATTCTTGGACGGTTAGTGGGTGGTTAGGCTATTTTGTTCTGTATCGAAGACGCAGCGGGAATTTCGAGGTGAGTAATCTCACAAGGTTCATTTATGAACGGAATACCCTTATCGTTTTGAGAGTTATTTATTAACTGCAAACTATAGTTGGTATTAGTAGGCATTCCTGAGCGGATGACTACGTATATATATATTTACGTGAAATATATATATGTTTTGGTGGTTTGTGGAATTATGAAAACAATATGCATGAATGATGCTTTTTATTGTTTTGGGTAGTGGCTTTTCGGAAAACAAATGATTGTGGAATTGTTGGTTCGATTTGTTTTGAAAAGCGTTGTGATTTGTTTATGAAAACAATATGCATGAAGGATGCTTTTTATTGTTTTGTGTTATGGCTTTTCAGAAAACAATGATTATGGAAATATTGATTTTGATTATTTTGAAAAGCGTTGAGATTGTGTAACATTTTGAGTCCAGTGTGACTTCTTTAATGTTTTATTCCAAGGGACTGAAAAGTTTGAGGAATGAAGGTCTATGACCTTGGGCAGAATATCAGGTAATCACGTCTTTGGCCAAACGAGTGGTTACGTTTCAGTTAGAGCTCTAGTCTGTCTGCCATATAGGTAATTCATGGGGTAACTGGAACTGGTTATTAATAACTCATGAAATTACGTGTTTTTAGGGAACAAGTGTGAGTTGCTTCCTTATTAACGGTTTTTAGGGGGACAAGGTGCAAGTTGTTTTCTTATTAACGATTTGATAGAATTCAAGTGTGAGTTGTTTTCTATGGTATGGTTTTGGTACAATTGATAGAATTCAAGTGTGTGTTGTTTTCTATGGTACGATTTTGGTACAATTGATAGAAATCAAGGAGTGAGTTGCTTTCTATGTTATATTGATATAATTCAAGTAAAGGTTGTTTTCTATGGTACGATTTTGGTGCAATTGATAGAAATCAAGGAGTGAGTTGTTTTCTATGTTATATTGATAGATTTTAAGAGTGGGTTGTTTTCTATGGTACTATTTTGGTACAATTGATAGAAACCAATGATTGAGTTGTTTTCTATGATTCGTTTTAAAAGAAACTAAGGTGTAAGTTGCTTTCTTTTATTTCGATTTGACAGGAAAAGTGTGAGTTATTCTCCTTTGTTTCGTGTTTAAAGGAATCAAAGCGTGAGTTGTTTTCCTTATTTCTGGTGTGAGTTATGTCGACTGTTTTGAGTTACTCATACGGGCATGCAAAAGCTTACCGGGTTTGTTGTGTGGCAACCCGGTGCACCATTCAAACGGTGTAGGGGTTAATCCTGCAGGGTGTGATAATCGGGGCTGAAGCTGAGATAGCATACTTGCAGCTTAACAGTAGGAAGCCATTTTTGTGACTTTACCGTTGATAAGGACTTCCATTGTAGTAAACTCTGAGAAGCATTTATGTTTTATTTTGTTGTTGACAATTTAATTCGTAAGCTTATGTAATATATGACTCTGTAGAGCGGGTCAATATTGACATAATAGGTTCAGGGCATCAGTATGTGTGTAGTTTAAAGGGAAAAAGTTTCTAGGTATTTGATATTGATGATTGAACGTTCACACATGTATAATTATGAGATTATATATAGATTTTTATGTGTTAAAAATCAGGGGCTTGACATCCACACTACTTATTTCTTAAACAGCACAACCATGGCATTCTGCATTTGTTGAAATAATCTATTTTGATTGATCAACTTGATCGAAGTCTGAATTGATTTTTGCGTATATCTATATATACATTATTCTTAGAGTTTAAGAAATATTATACAGTTGAGAATTCAAAAAAGTTTGATGCAAAGAGAAAACTCTTAATCATTTCAGTCTTCTTGGATCATTTTGCTGACCTCTCCATTTGCATAACCTGAACCCAGTATTTCATGGAATCTCCTAGTTGTTCGATCTACAACAAATAGACTATATGAGCGTTTGAATTCTTTTATATATACTAGCCTCTTGGGAGTGCTTGTCATTTGGCCTTTTCTATTTTGTTAAGAAACTGAAAATAAAATAATTTAACAACTTGCATCATCCTGCTCCAGCCAAAAGTAAAAGCAGTTTCAATTCTGGGAAATCACTTGTTGGAACAACATAGTGGACATCATTGTTAGGTCCCCCATCAAATCTTTGATCGTATTCAGTTGTGCTTTGAAATGGTGTCATTCAATGGTCTTTAATCCCCAGTTCAGATTCCAGTATAAATTAGCCTATGAGTAGAAAATTATGAGTCCCAAAATCCTCACTTCAATCTGTTTGCAGGCAAGTTAGGCCATCTCCAGTTTTGGGGGGCTAAAATAGCCCTCGGGCTAAATTTTAGCCCCCCATAATCACTATTCAGGCAAATAGTAAGAGTTATAATTTCTATCATCTCCAACCCTTAGGGCTAAAGTTTAAATGCCATATTATTTATTGTTTTTCATTATGTATTTATAATATATAGTATTTTATAAATATGCTACTATTTTCACTCTTATATAATTATTTTTTTTGATCAAATGTTATTAATTTTTTAGATATGATTTTATCATGCCACGTGTCACATTGTAAGTAATTATTCAGACTCTTGATTAGATTTGTTTGTGTGTTTATCCCGATGTCATCTTGTCAAAATTTTCAGATTGGATTTTACGTGGAAACAAAGAAGACATGTGAGAAATTGCTCAATGAGAAACAAGTAGTATTGGAGTGAGGAGGTAGAAAACAATATGAGTGAAGGTGAGAAATGAAAATGGGAGTGAGGAGGTATTTATATGAATATTTGACAGATTTTTTTAATTATTTTTTGTCAAAATTTACCGTTGCATTCAAACTGAAAAAAAAAAAAATAATATTCCAACGGCTAGACTTTAGCTGACATCAGCCATTTAATCTCGGCCATGGATTTGGTTCAGATGGGATTTAGAGCCACCAATGTGATCCTCACAAAGATCAAGCCCAAGGGCTAAACAAAGGGCTATCTATACCCCAGTCCATGGCCCTTTTAACCCCTCAAATCTTTTTTTTTTTTTTGTAATAGCATAGCCCCATATTGGAGATGGAAAACATCATTTTTTGGGCTATACCAACCCCTTAGCCCCCCATTGGAGATGACCTTATAGTTCTTTTTTGTTGTTGTGAATTTGAAGAAGGGATGTATCTAATAATTTGTATGATATTTCTATAGAAGTGATTAAGTTATATCCATGGTGTTGTAACATTGAAGAAGTTGGTGAATCATATGTAATATTCATATAATTGGCAGATTGCATGATTTTGTGTAATAGCAATTGTATACTACATGTAATTGATAGGATGCTATGTTTTGGTTATATGTATATATTATGAGTGAATGACAACTAATAATGTTCTTTTGGTTACTCTTAATGTGGTGTGTATGTGTGTGTGTGTAAGAGTAATAATTACATCATGTAGATACCTCCCACTATGCATGGAGGATTTGCTACATCACCAAGCATAAGTAACACCCTCTTTGGGACACCCACAAGCCATGGTGAGGCCCAACCGAGACATGCATCCCGTAGCTCTATATTCAGGCTACGCTATAGTATCTGGAAGTGGCAAATATGTCGCCGGGAAGCCACCTTCCCGGCCTTGCATCCCACATCGGAAACCATGTAAAGGAAGAGCATTCCTTCACCTATAAAAGGAATGCCTCATCCCACAACTCAAGAGATCCCATCACACACATAGTACAATATTCAAGTGGACGTAGTCTCCCACTAAGGCGGGAGGCAAACCACTATATTTCTCGTGTGTGTGTGTGTGTGTGTGTGTGTGTCTCTCTCTCTCTCTCTCTCTCTCTCTCTCTCTCTCTCTCTCTCTCTCTCTCTCTCTCTCTCTCTCTCTCTCTCTCTCTCTCTCTATGGTTAATTAGACCCCTCGGTCACATGCATTAACATTGATGTCGTCTGTGGGAAGCCAACACAAATGCTTCGTCATGTACCGTGAACTTTTGGTCCTCTAGCGAGTCCACGGAGATATATTCCGCTAGTGAGTCCGGCGGCGACATCTTCCGCTAGCCTGTCCGGCGGCAACATTTTTCTCTAGCGTGTCAGGCGGCGACATTTTCCGCTAGTGAGTCCGCGGCGACATATGTCCGGTGGCGACATCTTCCGCTAGTGTGTCCAGCGGCGACATTTTCCGCTAGTAAGTCCGCAGCGACATATTCCTCCAGTGAGGCTAGCGTATCCAGCGACGACATCTTCCTCTAGCGAGTCCGACGGTGACATTTTCCGCTAGCGAGTCCGACGGCGACATCTTCCGCTAGCAAGTCCGGCGGCGACATTTTCCGCTAGCATGTCCGAAGGCGACATTTTCCACTAGCGAGTCCACGGCGACATATTCCTCTAGTGAGGCTAGCGTGTCCGGCTGCGACATCTTCCTCCAGCGAGTCCGCGGCGACATTTTCCACTAGCATGTCTGGCGGTGACATCTTCCACTAGCGAGTCCGACGGCAACATCTTCCGCTAGCGAGTCCGCGGTGGTATATTCCATAGTGAGGCTAGCGTGTCTGGCGGTGACATCTTCTGCTACCGTGTCCGGCGGCGACATCTTCGGCTAGCGAGTCTGGCGGCTACATTTTCCACTAGCGTGTCCGGCGGTGACATCTTCCTTTAGCGAGTTCGACGGCAACATCTTCCGCTAGCGAGTCTGCGGCGGCATATTCTTTCAGTGAGGCTAGCGTATCCAGCAGCGACATCTTCTGCTAGCGAGTCCGGCGGTGACATCTTCTGCTAGCGAGTCCGGCGGAGACATTTTCCGCTAGCGAGTCTGGCGGCGACATTTTCCACTAGTGAGTTCGGTGGCGACATATTCCTCTGCTAGTGAGGCTAGGACAACTCCAAAATAATTTGGGCACTTACATCAATTCCAACGCCTACTCGCTCCAAATCAGCATAAGATAAGTAACTATATCTTCCTTCGCTCTTTCAATTTGAGCTAGTGCCATGTCAATGCCATGCTTTTACTACTTCTAAGCATGGCTACAATATATCACACTTGATATGCATTTACATGTCTTCATGATCCTTAAGCATGTTCACAACAATGCAAAAATGTTATTAGCAACTTTACTATAAGTACATGCGATACAACTATGCCATGCTTCTATTTAATTGCAACTCAATTAAATAAACATGTGGCACTTTGCTTAAACAAACTATGCCATGCTTATTTGTTGTTCATATAATTAGCAAGATTTACATGTACACTGTGTAAATACTTTGTTTGGCCTCTTGGCCACCATATGTTGTCAAACCCTCCCCACGGGAAATAGACCTAAATGGGTCTAGACTCCACTGGTCTATGGTCTACGACCAACCGCTAGGCGGTAAGGCAATGCCTTATAATGACGATGACTGCTACGTGGCATTACAGTCAAGCTTTTCTCTTCCGGGAAAAAGTAAAGGGATCGGTTAACACAGCCCGCGGCATCCATTGATCCAGTGGTTAACCCCCGACGCTTGGGTATCAAAGATTAGGTTCGCTACCTAACACCTATTGCTTAAACGCAGTTCCCCTCATCAAACAATTTTCTGACCATACGAAGGTCTATAGCCAGGAGTTGGGGACTCCTTGGAGGGCCTAGCAGGGGCCCACCCGAAAGGACACAAGCGTTCGCTCTGACCAATTCTAGATGGACGACACACTTGCAATAATTATGCTCGCAATACGGCCCAAAGCCACGCTTTGGTATCAACCCCGCTGAAAACCCTCCTTGATCGGGGACTTCGAGGACTTGTACATACAACCCATGCCACACGGCATGACCTTCGAGCTACCCGTTAATGCCTTAGCGGCATCCTTGAGCTTTCACGCTCCTACCTCAGCAGCATCTCTGAGCTTTAACGATCTCGCCTCAGCGGCATCATTAAGCTTCGCTCATGCCTTTGCTGCACCCTAGAGCTTCCCGCTCTCACCTTCGCGGCACACACGAGCTTTCCGCTCATGTCTTCACAGCACCCCAGAGCTTCACACTTTCGCCTTAGCTGCACCCTCGAGCTTTCTGCTCAAGAGCTTCCTCTCATGCCTTCGCGGCAACCCTGATCTTCCGCTCACGCCTTCACGGCAACCCCGAGCTTCCGCTTATGCCTTCTGGGCACCACAAGCTTCTGCTCACGCCTTCGCGGCACCCCAGAGCTTTCCGCTCACACCTTCGCGGCACCCCGAGCTTTCACTCAAGCCTTCGCAGCAACCCCGAGCTTCCGCTCACGCCTTTGCGGCACCCAGAGCTTTCTGCTCACGCCTTCGCGGCACCCCGAGCTTCCGCTCACGCCTTCCCGGCACCCACGAGCTTCCACTGATGTCTTCACGGCACCCCAGAGCTTCCCGCTCTCGCCTTCGCGGCACCCCCGAGCTTTCTGCTTACGCCTTCTCGACACCCCCGAGCTTCCCCCTCACGAGCTTCCGCTCATGCCTTCCCAGCAACCCCAAGCTTCCTACTCACGAGCTTCCGCTCACGCCTTCCTGGCACCCTCTAGCTTCCCTCTCACGCCTTCCCGGTACCCCCGAGCTTCCCGCTCATGCCTTCCCGGCAACGCTAGAGCTTCCCACTCTCGCCTTTGCGGCACCCCCGAGCTTCCTCTCACGCCTTCCCTGCAACCCCCGAGCTTCCCTCTCATGCCTTCCCGGCAACCCTTGAGCTTCCCGCTCATGCTTTCCAGGCAATCCCCGAGCTTCCCACTCACGCCTTCCCAGAACCCCCGAGCTTTCACGCTCTTGCCTTCTAGCATTCCCAACCTTCACACTCATATCCACTAGACATCATACACATTAATGGAACATTGAATTTTTCTACCATTTGTCGCTCGCGACAAATCGAATTCTTTTCACGTTCCATTAATACGAGCGACAACCAAACAAACACAAGCGTTCAAGTATTCATCATTCACAAATTACAAATGCTTGCCTTCATGGCACTCATGCAACTTACACCAAGCGTAACCTCATCAAACTAGACCTCGTTGGTTTTCTGGTGCGCATCACACATTTATCATATGCAATCCGTTTGCTCACACAACTATATGCTTTCTCGAGTTTCTACGTCATAACCGATCATACTCAGCGCCATTTATGTGCATACATCAATATGCATCATGCACCTCATACATTCATATATGCTAATGCATATCAATGCAACTCACATACATTGCTCAATACGACAAGCATTCTCCATATGCGTGTTTTTGTATTTTTTGTGCAGGTTAACGAGTCCCTTCTTGCTTACGGAGTTTGGGGACTTGTAAGGGCTTTGTGCCGCTCGGTTACTTATGCTTGATGACTTCATGATTATAACTCCCCAACCAAGAAGCTCCTCTTACTTGGGGACTTCCGGGGACTTGTAGATACCTTCCACTATGCATGCATGGAGGATTTGCTACATCACCAAGCATAAGTAACACCCTCTTTGGGACACCCACAAGCCATAGTGAGGCCCAACCGAGACATGCATCCTATAGCCCTATGTTCAGGCTACGCTACGGTATCTGGAAGTGGCAAATACGACACCGGGAAGCCACCTTCCCGGCCTTGCCAAGTTGCCCTCACAATATAGCTTTTCTATACTAGAATAGTGATATTTGAGTCCCACATCGGAAACCATGTAAAGGAAGAGCATTCATTCACCTATAAAAGGAATGCCTCCTCCCACAACTCAAGAGATCCTATTACACACTTTGTAATCCCCTTGGGCCGCAAGGCCCAAACACACATAGTACAATATTCAAGTGGACGTAGTCTCCCGCTAAGGCGGGAGATGAACCACTATACTTCTCGTGTGTGTATGTATGTGTGTGTGTCTCTCTCTCTCTCTCTCTCTTTATCGTTAATTAGAGCCCTCGGTCACATGCATTAACACATCAATATAGGTCTTTTATACGTAAGGCTTACGCCTTACGTCTCAAGGCCGACGCCTTCTTGAGACTCACCGAAAAACCTTTCGGCCTACGCCTCAGCATTTTAAAATATTGATATATACACACAGAGGTATGTATGTATGTATGTATGTATGTATGTATGTATGTATGTATATGTTTGAACATAATAGGACAATGATATGGGGCCTCAATGAGGACTAAGATTTGTGGCCTCAAATCCTAGGTGTCATGCCATGTAAGTAAATATAAATTTTATTTTCAATTCCATATGATATATCTTGCCACATCATACTATTTCAACACCAACTTTACCCTTTTATATTTCCTTTTTGATGTTAGGGAGTGAATCAATTACATTAATGAATATAATTTGGTGACAAAAAAAATATCAGCTATTAATTATATATTAATTTAAGAAATTGAGTTTTCCTTCAACCTAAGCGTCGTCCTCTACGACGCCGCCAAGCGTGGGCGTGGCCTCCTCCCTGTGCAACCTACAAGCTTTGATCCTTCACCATTGAAGCCACACTATGTTACAAGCTTTGATCCTTGATTGGGTCAATATGGTTATGAAGAACGTCAAAACTGTCAGTTACTCCATCTTGATTCAAGGAGAGCCCACTCCTCCTATTTTGCCTACTAAGGGAATCAGACAAGGTGATCCGTTGTCGCCGTATTTATTTATTCTCTGTGTGGAGGGTCTTTCTGCACTTATCAATCAGGCGGTGAACTGTAATTTGATCACAGGTCTCACCATGTGCCCACAAGCCCTAACTCTTCACCATATGGTTTTTGGTGATGATAGTTTGCTTTTTAGTTAAGCTAATATTGCAGAATGTTTGGCGTTTAAAGACATCCTAGACACATATGAAAAAGCCTCAGGTCAAAAGGTTAACTTCTAGAAAAGCAGTGTTGTCTTTAGCAGAAATGTTGACATGACCACCCAAAACAATTTGGCTACCATCCTTCAAGTTCAACAGGTCGATGAACATGACAAGTACCTTGGGTTACCATTGAGGGTTGGCAGATCCAAGACAGCCAAGTTTGCCTACATCATCAAGGAGAGATTAACCAAGAAACTGGTCAATTGGAAATCCAAAATTCTCAGTTGTGCAGGTAAGGAAATACTCATTAAAGGTGTTGCACAAACAATGCCTCTATATGCCATGAATTGCTATCTTCTTCCCAAAAGCTTGTGTGATGACATCCATCAGTTGTGTGCTTCTTTCTTCTGGGGAGATACTGATGAGAAGAAAAAGATACATTGGAGGAGTTGGGAAAAGTTTTGTCTTACCAAACATGAAGGAGGTATGGGATTTAAAAACATTTATGCTTATAATATTGCCATGCTTGCAAAGCAAGGATGGAGACTAGTCTCCAATCCTCACTTTCTTATTGCTAGGTTGTATAAGGCAAAGTATTTTCCTCAATGTTCATTTTGGGAAGCGGAGATTGATGACTCACTCTCATTCTCCTGGAGAAGTATCCTCCAAGGTAGACATGTTCTTCAGGCTGGTATTCAATGGAAGATTGGTGATGGAAAGCAGGTTGACATATGGAAGGATCGTTGGCTTCCTATTCAGACCCCCGTACTGCTCATCAAGCCTCCCAATACTACCCTACACA
Source organism: Rosa chinensis (assembly GCF_002994745.2). Lineage (NCBI taxonomy): Eukaryota > Viridiplantae > Streptophyta > Magnoliopsida > Rosales > Rosaceae > Rosa > Rosa chinensis. Next base: position 14,789,631 of record NC_037088.1, on the reverse strand, counting down.
AGGTCGCTGACCTTATTGATGAAGGTACAAGATAATGGCTCCTAGTTGCAGTCTATAGCATATTTCCAACTGATGTTGCAGAGAGAATTCTTTGCATCCCCCTTGGTCGCAACGCAACAGGTGATAGACTTATTTGGGGTTCGGAAAAGAAAGGCTATTACTCAGTCAAGTCCGCCTATTGGATTGCAAGAACAAGTGTCATGCAGCATGTCCTTGTCTCCATGTCTAATGGAGACCCTTATCGCGATCTATGGAAGTGTCTTTGGAAGGCAAAAGTTTCAGGTAAAGTGAGTATATGTGTGTGGAGGGCTTGTAACAACCTCCTCCCTACTCGGGAGAGACTCCTAACCAAATGGTATGAGGGTCCACTTAGGTGTATGCTATGTGCTCACGATATTGAAGATGTTGGACATCTCTTCGGTCACTGTCCAGTGGCCACTACCATTCTTACTGCAGCACCATTTAATTTGGGTAGGACACTACTTCCTTCTGTAAACTTCAAAGAGTGGATGCTGGAAAGAGCCTTCACTATGACACTAGCATTGTTTGCACAGCTTCTAATGGTTATATGGGCTCTCTGGAAGAATCGGAACAACATGCTGTGGTCTGGAACAAAGCAGTCAGCCCAAGACATCAACTTAAGTAGTTTGGCATGGATGGAGGAGTTTCAGAAAGCTAGAGCATCTCTTGCATAGGCTTCAAAGAAACAGAACCAAAGATGGAAGCCATCAGAGAATGGAGCTTTCAAACTCAATGTTGATGCTGCCTTTTTAGCTGATCAAACCAAAGGAGGCATCGGAGGGGTGATCCCAAATGCTGCAGGGTAATTTATTGCTGCATTCGCTAGTCCGATTGTTCATACTGCCCCTCCTAAATAGTGTGAACTGCATGCTATCCCAGCTGGGTTAGATCTCTTAAATACACTTTGCATAAAAAATGTGGTAGTTGAAAGCGATTGTACTAAGGCTATCTCTGAAGCTACTTGTCAGGATCATTCTTTGCTTGCTAATGGTGGTCTCATTGATGACATTAAGGCTGCTGCACGTAGAATATCATCTGTGTAGTTATCATATGCTCCTCGTTCATGCAACATGGTGGCACATAGACTTGCAAGCATTGGTTTTGAAGCTCAACATGGCACCGTGTGGCTAGAGTATGTTCCTAGCTGCATCATTGATGTTATAAACACCAATTGTAAATACCTCAATTGAGGCCATTCAATGAAAGTTATCCTTGATTCAAAAAAAAAAATGTATTAATTTAAGAGATATGTCTACAGATTCTTTGATCAATATTTTTGTTCATTTAAGTAATTCTTTCCATTAATTTTTCTTCCCAAATGGCATTAATATATTGAATTATGTGTCAAGAAATAGATGTTAACTTTCTTTCCAAATATTGATTAATTTCATCCAAAAAAAAAATAGCATTTTTTTTTTAACCAAATAATTCATTCATCTCAAGCCAGAATGACACGGATACATACCTACTCAAGGGCAAGTTTAGGACGTGGTATACTAGCACCACCCATTAGAAAACCAGTGCTCACTTATTCAGCGAGCCTAAGAACTATGAAAATAACCACATAGCAATTAGGCAAGTTCAGAAAAAAACTAAACTAAATTTTCTCCTAGAAATAGGAAATTGTTAAAAATAGACAAACTATTTTATTAGATCCCAAGACCTAGACTGCCCAGCCTAAGGCCCAACAGCATGAAGCCCAGCGTCTTCCAATCTCCACTGCCTTCCTACCGCCGTACAACGAAGGCCGCCACGAACCGCTGCAGACTTCTCTACACCAACGTCGCCGCCAATCTTCGTCCCGCTGCAGGAAAGACCCCATCACGCACAGCCATTGATAGGCAAAGTAGACATGCAACAAACACAGGTAGATCCAATTGCAGCACGGTAGCTACTGCTATCTTGGAACCAAATCCAGTACACCGCCGTCATTGCCTTGCCCCACACAGTGGGCACGAAACCAATCTGCCGCTGCATCGACACAAACAACCTGAAAAACCTCCATTGTCAAACCACAAGCCAGGAAACCAACGTCAATGGGCAATGATCCGTCCATTACTCGTTCGGCAGCATCACGCCGTCGGTTAGGTGACGTCGGATCACCACCGGACGAGAAGGGTTTTGCTGAAGGTTGGCCGCGGTGCCTCTCTTCTTTCGTTCTCCACAAAAGAGAATTAGGATTTTATCAAGTTATTTATTTATTCTTGGCCTCCTATTTAGCTAAAAAAAAAAAATAGCATTAGTAAATTGAATTTGGGAAATACTTATGTCTAAATTAAGAGGTAAGAAAAAATTACACATTAGCAGCCATTAATTAATATCTACAATCTAAATATAAGGGAAAGACAAACAAAAAATAATAAATTCAGATCTAACGTTTAAACCCTAGCTAGATAAAGAGAAAACAATGAACAAAAAAATATATACAATCATATGAATATGTATTTTTCACATTATATTTTCAAAATTTGCAGGAACCCAACAAATGTTGAATTCATATACATGTGTTGTACGAATCTATTAATCGATTGTACGTGCAGATCTATTGACTAAATTACATGAAATTTTTCTACTCTTAATTGAAGAAAAAAAAATTGTTGTTTAAATCTAAACATGAGTGTAATGAAAAAAAAAAAAGAAGCCTTTTTATGTTTTTTTTTTAGAAGAAAGCCAAAATAATTTTTGAGGTAAAAAGTCAAAATAATTTAGAGTCATTAGATTTTGGAATAATAAGATGGTCTTTTTCTCAAGAATTACATGACATGATTTGACAAATAGGTTATGTGTGTAGATGACATGGCATGACACCTAAAATTGAGGCCACAAATCTTTTTGGTTGCTTGGAATTGCTTTGGCAGTACTTGATATCATGAACCAGGAAGTTGATACACCGAGGAACAGCTATAGTATCGTTGATACAGTCTATTATTATCTTTGAGTGTCCTTCCAGCTTATTCATATCTAAAGTTGAAAATAAAATTACTCCAACTTAATTAAAAATAGTTATTCGTTTTCATCACCATTGAATAAAGATAATATGCCGTTGATTGGCCAACAATTTATGATCCATTTAAAAAATGGAACACAGTTGACATTGGTCGTTTATTAAGATCATTAAGATGGATTCAATTAAACTTGATTCATTTCGATGGAAAACATTTCAAGAGTTCCAGATCCATCCCTACCGCGTCATTAATTATGTAACTATCACTTAACGAATATCATCATTTTATTAATCAGTGGAGGCGGCCTGTTAATTAATTTGGTAATTTATTTTTAGAACCATCCAAGGCGGCTCGTTCATGTATATAAATCCCTCGATCATCTAGGACTATAGTAATGGTTATAATTTAGAGTATAATAATCATCTCCTCTGCACCAATACACACAACGTTGCATGTATATAACCAATAATTGGACAAAAATAAGAGCATATATAATATGATCTTAACAACCAGTCGAACAGCAAACCATTACAGACCAGAAACAAATTAAACAACAGGTCCTTACATTTAGTCATTTACTACCATATCTTTCAATCTTTGCCTCTTTCTACCCGGAAACCGAAAAATATATGAAAATCCGTTGAAGTTCAATCAATTCGTTTAGTTTAATTGTACATAACTGATGAATAATAGAGGCCCAACACCTTTACATACCAGTCTGTTTTTTTTTTTTGGACCAATAAACAAACAACTTGTATCAAGCCAAAGACACAGTACAACAAAAGCTAGAAACTGGGTTGGAAATACAGACGCATACAGACTTCAAACTAAACAGAAATGAAGATTTGGCCAAGAGCCAAACCCAGACAACACAAGTTTTCTCTACTGTCCAAAACTACATAAAATTCTCTCTTTTATCATAGAGAGTTTGAAGAACCAGATCTGAAAGTATTTACTTGAAGAATAAACATCACCACTAAAAATAATTCATTTTCAAGGATATAAAGATGTACTTTGAAATATAATTGCAATTATTTATGAACACCCGTCACGTTCAGTCATCGATGATTTGATGACATTCTAACAGATGAATCTGACTATTGAACGTATATGCATGTACTTGTAGGTGCATTATATTATTTTCCATGATTAAATATCAACGGAGGTACTCATGCCATGCATGTATCTTCCTTCTAAAGTTGTATAAATAGCTAGCAAATCAAGATTAACCACAGCACAAAATTTCCTACATATCGAATAAATGTGCCTTTGATCTCCAGAAAACCCTAAACCATAGTTGATACAATGTTCCCTGCTTTAGCGTCTGACCTAGCTCAAACCCCGAATATTACTGCCACTCCTGATGTTACTCAATGTTCAGCTAATTTTTCCCCGAGTATTTGGGGTGATCATTTTCTGTCATATGCTTCCATGGTAAGAAAGATTTATCTAGTGTCTTGAAAGAATAATGCTTTTCATATATGAATTTGCATGCACCAAGAACTAATCAAGGTCATGCTCGATCTAATTACCTTCAAAATATACGCATGTGTATGTAGGAAGCGGCAGATAGTAAAAGTAAGAAACATGTCCAAGACTTGAAGGAAGAACTGAAGAGGATGATAATGGCTCCAACGAAAAGGCCTTCACAAAAGTTGCACTTCATCAACCACATTCAGCGCTTAGGTGTCTCATACCATTTCGAAGATGAGATTGACCAAATTTTGCAGCAAGTTCACCGAGAAGAAGAATATGATGATCTTTGCACCACTGCTCTAAGCTTTCGATTGCTTAGACAACATGGTTATAACGCTTCATGCAGTAAGTCATCAATCGATCTCCAGCTCGGTGTCAATTATGTATTTTACCATTCCTAATTTTCTTTTCTTTCTGTGATCACTTAACTTATTAACTGGCATGGTCTTGCAGATATGTTTAACAAGTTCAAGGATGGTGATGGGAAATTTAAAGAATCGCTTGTTAATGATGTAGTCGGCCTGTTAAGCTTGTATGAAGCCTCGCATCTTCAGATGCCTGGGGAGGATTTACTAAACGAGGCACTAACCTTCTCCACCGCTCATCTCATGTCTGCAGCACACCATTTAAGCTCATCATCTCAGCTTTCAAAACAAGTAACTCATGCCTTGTATCAGCCCCTTTGGAAGGGCATGCCAAGGATTGAAGCGAGGCATCACTTGTCTATTTACCAAGAAGATGATGCGCATAATGAAACTCTCCTGAATTTTGCAAAGTTCGATTTTAACACTGTGCAGAAAGTCCATCAGAAAGAACTATTGAGCATAGCCTTGCTGTAGACAATCAAACCCCATCAAAGGACGCTCAAGTTGCCACACCAGATCAAGACTCTCTTACACAATGAAAGCATGTTCATATCTGCTGTAACGAAATCTAGAAGAATGTAGAATCAGTTGGTTATTCCCTCCCTGAAGTTTAGGAGCTAAATTAACAACCATCCATGTATAAATAGCTGTGTACATAACAGAATGATTAATTAATACAATTCACAAGTTTTTCATGCTTAGCTTTCTTCTGTTCTCTCTGTTTCTCTTTATGGTATCAGAGGCCATTTGCTTCATCGCCTAATCCCTTCGTCTTCCACCTTCCTCTTTCTCCAAACCCTAACCATGGCGACCTCTACATCATCCTCTCCTCCTAGTTCGACCTTCCCTCTGGTTCAGGCTTCTTCGTCGTCGATGCAGGTCCAAAATCTCGGTCCGGTCATTCCTGTTCGTCTCACCGAGACTAACTATTTGCTCTGGAAATCGGTATTTCTTCCAGTGCTTCACAAGTATCGTCTCCTCTCCATCGTCGACGGCTCTGAACCATGTCCACCAGAGAAGGTTCTTTCTTCCTCCGGCGATCTCGTTCCGAACGATGCTTTCATCTCTTGGTTTGAGCGTGACCAGCAGCTCCTCATCTGGATCAACTCCACACTCTCCGATTCCGTCTTGCCTTACGTCATCGGCTACACTCATGCTCGTGATCTCTGGCTCAACCTCGAAGCTCGTTTCGCCGGACTTTCTCAGGCTCATCTTCTCCATCTGAAATCTAAGCTTCAATCGGCCAAGAAAGGTACTCTTTCTATGACTGCTTACCTGCAATTGCTTAAAGGCTACGCCGATAGTCTTGCTGCTCTCGGAGCTCCGGTGAGCGACTCCGATCTGGTTGCCTACTGCCTTCAAGGCCTCTCCGATGAATATGCTGCTTTCGCCACTGCTCTGCGCACCAGAATGGGAGTTTTTCCGGTCACCGCTGCTGAACCCGGTAAACCCACTTGCAACCAACGACATTCATATTGGGATGGTGAGGAACCAAAGTCCATGTGTTGGTGTGTTGTAAAGCAGAAATCTCTTCTTTCATAGCAGCAGTCCATGCAGGATACTTCGAGGCTTGAGAGTAAGATGTAGGGGTGATGGGGCAGGAGGCAAAAAGAGCAGTAGCTTTGGGTAATGGGTGGTTAGTGGCAAAAAAAACTTTAGGTTTGCTGTGACCAGTTTTGGAACGAGTGAGCATGTTGTGAGGTGATGGGGCAGGTGTGGAACGTCTAAGTATGTGGCGAGAGGTGTTAGGGAGTGGTGGTTGATTAGGTGGAAGTGGGGCTGGAATAGGTGGTGGGGAAGGGACTGAAGTGGGAATGGCAGGTAAGGGATTAGAGCGAGGTGATGGAATAAGAGTAGGTGAAGTTGACGTAGAATGGTGAGTGGGAGAGGATGTGTGTGGAGTAGGTATAGAGGGAAATGATTGTGAAGAAAGAGGGGATGTAGTAGGTATGGGTGGTGAGTAGGGGTGCAAAAAGATTGGAAGGTCAGAATGAGTAGAAGAGGAGGTATGGGCAGTGTGTGTTTTAAATGGAAAAGAGGTTTCATCAAACTGAACATGGCGAGAAGTGTAGATGCGGCCAGATATGGGATCAAGACAATCATATCCCTTATGATCATGACTGTAACCAATGAAAATACAAGGGCTGCTGCGTGGTGCAAACTTGTGAGTGGTGTAAGGACGCAGCCAAGGGAAGCAGAGGCAACCAAAAGGTTTGAGAAACTGATAATCAGGTGCCTTGTTGTATAAAATTTCAAAAGGAGACTTAGAGGTCATAGTAGGAAGTCTGTTGATGGTAAAAGTCGCTGTGAGACATGCACGAAGCCAATAGGAATAAGGTAATTGAGATTGTGCAAGAATAGTACGTGCCATTTCAATAATGTGCCTGTGTTTGCGTTCCACAACACCGTTTTGTTGTGGAGTGTGAGGACAGCTTAATTGGTGTTGAATACCATGCTGAGTAAGATAAAGTTTGAAGCTATTGCTGGTAAATTCACCACCACCATCACTACGCAAAGTTTTAATTGAAGTAGAGAGCAAATTTTCAACACGTAATTTGAATATATGGAAAGCCAGAGGTACATCAGATTTCTTGAACAATGGTATAATCCAACAAAACTTGGACCAGTCATCAACCAAGCTTAGAAAATACCTATGCCCTAGTGTAGAAGAAATCGAAGCAGGGCCCCAAACATCAGCATGTAGAAGCTGTAAAGGTCCAGAGCAGATACTACTTGAAGGAGAGAAAGGAAGCCTGTGAGCCTTGCCTTGCATACAGTAGACACACAGAGAGTGTTTTGAAGTAGCAGCTGGAACCTTGATGGCCTGCAGTACCTTATTAACAACCTGAGAATTGGCATGACCGAGACGAGCATGCCATACATCACTAGAAAGTAAAGAAGCAGATTGAACTTGAGGTGACTGTGGTGAAGGGGTGGAGTGAAGCAAGGATGAAGATGAATTGAAGTGGATGGGGTAAACACCATCACGCACTGGTCCTTGAGAAAGAGTTCTCCTGAGTCCCAAATCCTTGATCATTGAACCAGAGGGAGTGAGTACAAAAGCACAATTGTTATCAGATACAAATCGATTTACTGATAGCAGATTCTGTGTGATTTCCGGAACATGTAAAACATTATTCATGTGGAAAGAAGCAGATGGTGTGTGCATAATGGCCGAGCCAATGTGAGCAATGCGCAAATGTTGACCATTACCAACAGTAAGTTTAGTGTTACCATAGTAAGGTGCGGCCTCGGAGAGTTGAGAAAGATCAGGAGTCACATGTTGACTAGCACCGGAATCAGCAAGCCAAGTGGAGTTGGCCACCGGAGCAGGAAAGAAGGAGAAACCTGGAGAGGTTGGAGAGTATGGAGGATGCACAGGAACTGTTTGTGAAAATGACGGTGTAGGAAGAACAGAGGAAGACCGAGCTGCGAAGGCGACCGGAGCTTCAACCGGAGTAGTCGGAGCAGCAAACAGTGCGGTGAGTTTCGCCGGTGGAATGCGGCCAACATATGCATGATTCATTCGGTTGTAACAGTCAATCGCGGAGTGACCTTGACGCTCACAAATCTGGCACTGAATGCGAGGACGAGAAGGAACAGAGTTGAAGGAGCCACGAGAATTACCTCGATAGGAGGAGGTGCGACCGCGACCGCGATGTTGAAAACCACGAGTACCGCCATGAGAGGAGGAAGGAGGAGTGGGCGTGGCTGCAAAAGCAGAGGCAGGAGCAGAAAGCTCAAGGTTGAGCTGCTTGCGGTCCTCAATGATGATCTCTTCTCTTGGTCCTCCAAGAAACCACACTGTCTCTCGATCTTCTACGGAGTCAGAATATCGTGCCTTGGCTCAAGCCGCTGCTGAAGTTGTCTGGATCTGCAAACTGCTTCGTGACTATCACTTTGTTCTCGCAAAGCCTCCATGCCTTTGGTGTGATAACGTCAGTGCTCTCGCCTTAGCCTCCAATCCAGTCAACCATGCTAGAACAAAGCATATTGATATGGACTACCACTACATCCGTGAAATGGTTCTCAGCAAGTTCATCCATGTCTCTTATCTGTCCACCCTACATCAACCTGCTGATCTCTTCACCAAGTCTCTTACCAAGGAACGTTTCCATTTCTTATGCTCCAAGCTTCCAGTTCGTGCCACTCCCTTTAGCTTGAGGGGGGATATTGAGCATAGCCTTGCTGTAGACAATCAAACCCCATCAAAGGACGCTCAAGTTGCCACACCAGATCAAGACTCTCTTACACAATGAAAGCATGTTCATATCTGCTGTAACGAAATCTAGAAGAATGTAGAATCAGTTGGTTATTCCCTCCCTGAAGTTTAGGAGCTAAATTAACAACCATCCATGTATAAATAGCTGTGTACATAACAGAATGATTAATTAATACAATTCACAAGTTTTTCATGCTTAGCTTTCTTCTGTTCTCTCTGTTTCTCTTTAAGAACTGAGCGAAATTACGAGGTTAATATGAGTTGTAAACATATTACATTACATGCACTAAAAAATTAATCACTTATTACTACGTATACAAAGTTTTGATTTGAACCAAAATTAATCGTTTGCTATGTAATTAATTACTGATCAGGTGGTGGAAGGATTTGGACTTTGCAAACAAGCTACCTTTTGCAAGAGACAGGGTAGTTGAGGCCTATTTTTGGGCTTTGGCAATCTACTTTGAGCCGGAATATTCCTTTGCCCGGATGGTGTCAGCCAAAGCTACTGCTATAATTACAGTCATTGACGACATATACGATGTGCAGGGCACGTATGAAGAATTAGAGAACTTTACTGAAGCTATTGAGAGGTTCAAAATTGGCAAATTATTTACTATTTTGTTTTAATAAATTATATATATGTATATATTCCTGCAAGTACTCCTATACATTAACTCTATTAATGGATCATCAGGTGGGACATTTCTGCTGTTGATCAACTGCCAGAATATATGAAAGTGTTTTATAAAGCGCTGTTGAATTTCTTCACCGAGCTTGAAGAAAGTCTAACGAATAAGGGAATCTTATACCGCCTCCACTATGCGAGAGAAGGAGTAAGTTTCGATTATTCTAGTTTTGGTGCCACTACACAATATATATTTGTTAATTTTCCAATGAAATAAACTTAGTGAATATAGGAATAATCATTAATTATTAATTATAAACTTAGTGAGTATCGCAATGAAATAAGCTTGGTTCTTTCTTTGTGTCTCACAGTTTAAAGTTCAAGTCAGAGCTTACTTCCAGGAAGCAAAATGGTTCAAACAAAAGTACATACCATCAATGGAAGAGTATATGTCTGTGGAACTCTATACATCCTTCTTCATGGTTGCAACAGTGTCATTTGTTGGAATGGGAGTTATTGTTACAAAAGACTCCATGGATTGGGTTTTCAGTGAACCTAAGATTTTAAAGGCCTCATCTATAATTGGCAGACTCATGAATGACCTTGTAGGCCATAAGGTACGTGGTAATCATGGTTAACTTAATTTGTGTTAATTTTAACCTGCAGATTTGATAAATAAATGCTGAATTAGCTCCACCCTCAAAGCCATTCTGGTTTACCTTAACCTTCTTTGTTTGTCTACATTTATATGCAGTTTGAGCAAAAGAGAGAACACATTGCATCAGCCGTGGAATGCTACATGAAGCAATATGGCGTCACAGAAGAAGAAGCAGAAGTCGAGCTAACTAAACAAGTGAATGACGCATGGAAAGACATAAACGAAGAGTGGCTCGATGCCACCTCTATCCCTAGGCCTCTACTCTTGCGGATTTTGAACTTTGCACGTTCTAGTGAAGTTCTATACAAGGGTGAAGATGTGTACACACATTCTGAAAATGTGCTCAAGGGTTATGTAGTTTCACTCTTTATCGAACCCGTGCCCATATAAGCCTAAAATCTGGTCGTTTTCTCTTTTCTGCAAAATAAAGTCCTTCGTTGTCGTAAAATAAGCAATTTCCATGACAGCTAGTACTTGCTGCCAGATGAAACGAGGTTTGAATAAAGTTCATTTGTTGGATTGTCTCGTTGTTATTATACTAAATACGCTCCATAGGGAGAGAGAGAGGCGCTCGCTTGAGTCGCTTCTCTCTCCTTATTCCTTAGTCTTCCTCTACCCTTACCTATGATAGTGCTCCGCTCCGGCCGTGGCAGGTTTCCTTGTTTTTCCTTTCTTAGTTTCTTCTTCATGTCTTTCCCAACTCTTGTTCTCTAGATCCCTTCCTCTTTTCAACCTAGATCGATTATGCATCCAACAGTATCCTCCGTACTTCAAATTCAAGATTCTTCACGAAGAAAGTGCATAGCCTTCTCACCCATCAATTTCAATTTCAGTCAAGGACCGTCTGTTATTCATAGCTCTGAAAGCAATGGTGAATCGTGTTTCCCAGAAAGACAGGGAGGCTTTTTAACCACTGCCTTTTTCAATCTATTCCTCTTTTTTCATTTCTCTTTGGTTCCTGTTCTTGTCTGGGGTTCGGCTGGTTGAGAGTATTAGTTTCTTCCTTGCTCATGGAATTTGTATTATAATGATACTTCATATCTTTGGGTGGGATATGCCTGGCTGTTCATGTGATACGGTGATTTGGATACCTTTCAGGCTCTTGTTGGAAAGTATGGTGATGTCTCTGTGTCACCAAGATGACCGACGACTTTTACTCTTCTTATTGGACTCTACGTGAACGTTTACTGTTGTTGGGTTTGTGGTATTTTTTATTTTCTCCTTTTTTGTAATCTTAACACAAAAGTTGGGTCTTTGTTTGTAAACTTTTATGTTTGAATAAAAAAAATTATCATTTCATTGCCAAAACAAAAATAAGAGAATTATTTTAGGGAATAATATTTTCATAAATCTTATTTTTCTCATCAAGATATTTTCTCCAAGTGCAAGTGCAAGTGTGACGAAGTGGTGTTAGCTCAGTGGTTCCACATCAATTTGGAGCATGTTGTAGAGAATTGGAAAAATGTATTGTATACATCTCACCATGAGGTTTATATAGGGTTACATCATGTATACAAAAGGCAATACATAATAGCTATACTAATCAATCGCACATTACAAGTATGTCAATCGCATACATTACGAGTCTGTCAATCACATACATTAAGCAATACCTATTGCATGAATAGTCATTATCATTCACAACACTCCCCCTTGGATATTCCATATCAATAGTGTTGCCTTTGTTATGCGCTTCTAAGTTGCCTCGTCAAAAACCTTGCCAAGTAATAAAAACCCTGTGGGAAAAAACAACCTTGGTCGAAGGAGAAAAAGAGCACAACACGCGTGAATGTGGAGTAGTCGACATCCTTCAACACTCCCCCTTGTGCCACTCAAACTCGGTGATGACGCTTTGATTGTTGCCTCACTAAAAACCTTGTTAGGTAACAAAAACTCTGTGGGACAAAAATAACCCTGGTCGAAGGGCAAAAAGAGCACAACACGTCCTTCACTCTTCGATATCGAAAATGTAGACATCATACCTCCCCCTGATGTCAAGGTCTCCCCTTGATTTCTACAGTTATAGGGAGTTCGGATAACTTTCTTAATCTGATACTCTTCACATGTTTCTCGAAGGTGGATTTAGGTAACAACTTGGTAAACAAGTCCGCTATATTATCCTCTGAACAGATTTGATTCACTTCAATATTTAGAAGTGTTTGTTGTTGCTGATTGTAAAAGAACTTAGGCGATATATGTTTGGTGTTGTCGCCCTTGATGAAACCTAACTTCATTTTCTCAATACAAGCTGTATTATCTTCATAAATGCATGTAGGTTCATCTGTGGTAGACTTCAAACCACAAATTCCTCGAATGTGTCTAACTACAGACCATAGCCATATGCATTCTCGCACGGCTTCATGTAGAGCGATAATCTCTGCATGATTTGAGGAAGTAGTAACAAGGGTCTACTTTGTAGACCTCCAAGATATCGCAGTGCTTCCCATGGTAAAGACATAACCCGTTTGGGAGCGACCTTTGTGAGGGTCAGAGAGATACCCTGCATCAGCAAAACCCATCATGACATTGTTGTCATTTTGATGGAAGGGAGGAGCACGGAAGGTGGCGTTTTGCCTTGTGGAGTCCGATCCCACACTTCCGTTATTTCTTTTCTCTCTGTAGGGATAGAACAAGTTCATATCAATCGTACCTCACAAGTATTGAAAGATTGTTTTTATGCCAATCCAATTGCGGCGTGTTGGCGCAGAACTATATCGAGCTAACAAGTTCACTGCGAATGAGATGTCTGGTCTTGTGCATTGAGCTAAGTACAATAATGCGCCTATTGCACTTAGATAGGGCACTTCAGCCTCTAATAAGTCTTCGTCCTCATCCCTTGGACGAAACGGATCTTTTTCAGGTTCAAGACTACGACAGATCATGGGAGTACTCACAGGCTTTGCTTTATCTTCATAATTTTTGAGTATATGCTGACTGATGGATCATAATCCCATCACTATGGTGCTCGAGTTCTAGTCCGAGGCAAAACCGTGTTTTCCCAAGATCTTTCATCTCAAATTCGGATTTCAAGTACTTAGGAGTTTCCTTTAACTCATCTAGAGTTCCAATTAGGTTCATGTCATCGACATAAACTGCAACAATTGCAAATCCGGAACTTGTCCTCTTTATAAACATGCATGGGCATATTTCATTGTTAACATATCCCTTCTCAATCAAGTAGTCATTTAGACGGTTATACCACACCGTCCGGATTGTTTCAATCCATATAGTGAGCGTCTCAATCTTATTGAAAACGCGCTCCATAGTTTAGAGCCACTTGACTTGGGTAATTGAAGTCCATCTGGAACCTTCATATATATCTCCGAATCTAGGTCCCTATAGAGATATGCTGTAACCACATCCATAAGCTGCATGTCAAGTTTTTCTGAAACTACCAAACTAACAAGGTGGCGGAATGTTATAACATCCATTACGGGAGAATATGTCTCCTCGTAGTCGATTCCAGGGCGTTGTGAGAAATTTTGCGCCACAAGGCGAGCTTTGTATCTAAAACCTTATTTTTCTCATTACGCTTTCTAACAAAGACCCATTTATGGCCAACAGGCTTTATACTTGGGGGTGTCAGCGTTATAGGCCCAAATACCTGTCTCTTTGTTAGTGAATCCAATTCAACCTGGATCGCATCTTTCCATTTAGGCCTGTCTGCTCTTCATTGACATTCTTCAAAGGAGCGTGGTTCAATATCATCGTGTTCTATAATTCCTTGAGCAATAGAACATGCAAACACATCATCAAGGATAATAGAATCTCGATTCAATGTCTCATGTACACTAGTGTAATTCATGGAGATCTCCCTATTCCCTGGAATTGGTTCTAACATTGGAGCGTCCCCCAATGATGTCTCTTGGACATAACCATAATCCGAAATATCTTCATGAGACGGGTTATTTATGTCGATGATTAATGGATCTTTCTGTGCCAAACTCGCTTTCTTTCTCGGGCGAGAATCCATTGAACCTTTAGGCTTTCCACGTTTCCTTGCTAGGAGCCCGGCATGAGCCACATTTCCATCATTATTAGTGGTGGCGGCGCCATGCCCAATACCCTAGGGGTGGCGCCAGTCCATGAGTTTTAGGGACATCAATCCTTGCAGACACTTTTGCAGCAGGTATATGTGATCTTGTCACTTTAGCGATATCAGAACATGCATCAGGCATAGAGTCTGCTACGTTCTAAAGATCAAGAATTCTCCGTACTGTAATTTCAGACTGTGCACTTCAATTTCGGACTGAGCGGTTCGGGGATCAAGGTGAGACAAAGTGGGGACAGACCACGACAATTCCTGTCGTTCATGTTAAACATTATTATTCCTATCTCCCCTAACGACGGGAAGACTGTCTCATCAAAGTGACAATTTGCAAATCTAGTGGTAAATAGATCGCCTATCAAGGGTTCTAAGTAGTGGATAATAGTTGGAGAGTCATATCCAACATAAATGCCTAATCGTCTTTGAGGACTCATTTTGGTGCGCTGTGGCGGCGCAATTGGCACATAAACTATACACCCAAATATGCGTAAGTGTGAGACATCAGGCTCATATCCAGTAACCATCTGGGACGCAGAAAAGGGTTGAGTGGCAGTAGGCCTCAGACGAATGAGCACAGCTGTATGCAATATTGCATAGCCCCAAGAACAAACAGGGAGATTGGTGTGCATAACCAATGCTCTAGCGACCATTTGAAGTCTTTTAATGGCAGCTTCTGCAAGACCATTTTGGGTGTGAACATGAGGAACATGGTGTTCAACCTCAATCCCAATGGCATGCAATAGTCATCAAACTTTTTTGATGTGAACTCTCCAGCATTGTCAAGACGAATTGACTTAATGAGATGATCAGGGTGGTGAGCCCTTAATTTAATAATTTGTGCTAGGAGTTTAGCAAATGCAGCATTTCTTGTGGACAATAGCATGACATGTGACCATCGTGTCGATGCATCAACCAACAGCATAAAATATCTAAATGGTCCGCAAGTTGGTTGAATAGGTCCACAAATATCACCTTGGATTCTTTGTAAGAATGAAATATTTTCCTTAGTGTCCTTTGCATAGGATGGTCTTGATCCTAATTTTGCTAAAGAGCAGGCTTTGGAAAATGAAAGATGGGCTTTAGAAGCAACCAGGGAAGTATCTGGTTGAGCCACAAAGTCACAATTGACTTTAGAAGTAGAAAAAGGAACCAAGGAGGTATTGGTGCCGTCAATACCACTTTTGGGCCGCAGGGGTAGGCGGCGCAAGCCCTACCTTAGATTGAATTTTGGTTCTGACTTCTTTTCGTTTTGAAAAATGGATGTCCGTATGAAGTCTTTAATATACGATCATCATATCACTACCTGGGTGTCCCAAACGGTCATGACAAAGCCTATGTGTCAAAATCCCATAAGTCATCTCTCATAACATGGTTGGATTCAATAATTTGAATAGTGGTTGCATACAACCCGCTAGAGCGACACATAAGTTTCTCTAATACTCGTTTATGTACGTAGTCATTAGAGGTGATGCAAAGGAACTCTTGTCCATTCTCACAATGTGTTTCCACATGAAAACCATTGGCTCTTATATCTTTAAAACTCAATAGGGTTCTTCCAGCCCTAGGAGCATATAGAACTTTAGTGACATTAATACTTGTGCCATTTGGCAACATAAATTGAGCTGGTCCTCGACTATGAATCAATTGTGATGGTCCAGCCATCATAGTCACAGAAGATCGACTAGGCGTCATCCACAGAAATAGTTGCCGATGTTGCAACATAGTATGTGTGGTGCCACTATTAACAAGGCATTCCAACTCTCCAGGAAACATACTGAAAAATAATAAAGTTCGGAATTAAAATATGTCCATGACATCGAATAATAATACGATACTTCATTAATAAAGATAGCCAATGATTACATCAAATGTCCCAAAAAGTCTAATACAAAATAAAATCAAACTAAGACACATTGTAGTCACTCTATCCAATCAAATATGACCAGGAAAGTAGAGAGAGATGTTGGTGGAGCGAGGCTCTCTTAAGTACCATTAATCTCAATGACTTTCCTAGACATCATATTTCATTGGGTGCACCACATAAGAGAGAGTTTAATATAATTGTCATTTATTGACTAAGGCATATTGTCATTACAAAAATTCTTGGAAAATAAAAGGACTAATCTAATCAAAGTCTGCAGCATCTTTGTGCACTTCATCTTTAGCTTTGAAGTCCTCTATGGTGAGATTGACATCTCCACCATCTTTTTCTTCTGCAAGGTACACTGCTTGCTCCCTCAGGTCCCTGTATGTCCTGTATCTTGAAGCTAGTTGCTCGCTTGCCTTGCATTGCTTGAACCAATGCTCACTTGATCCACATCGATGACACATGTCATTGTGGTTGCCTCCCTTTAATTAAGGTGCACGTTGTGGGCGTTCTAGGAAGGTTGGCGCCACTACCACAACCCATGGTGCCTCCACCATGACCAGGATTACCACGACCACCTCTCCCACGTGTGGCATTGCCACCACGTGTATTCTCACCAAACCTGTGGTTTCCTCCCTTGTTAGGGTGGTTATGTGGACCCATACATCCCTCATATCTCTTATTCTTAGGGTTCCGCTCATTGCGCCATCTTTTGGGTGCATTATAATTCGCCTCATGAACGCTCTTAGTTCCAATGGGCCTTGAATTATAATTCCTCACGAGTATGCTATCATATTTCTCAGCTACAGATATGAGATTAATAAGCTGATGAAACCCCGTGATCCGTCCAGCATTGACTTCAGTGTGGTATTGTTTTGATACCACAATGGCTGAAATAGGGAGGATGGAGAGAGTTTTCTCAATTCGCTCTTGCTCTGTGACAAGTTGTCCACAAAACCTCAACATAGACTATAGGCGAAGAGCTTCTGAATTATATTCAGCAACAGACTTGAAATCAGCAAAGCGCAGATTATTCCATTGAACCTTCAAGTCAGGGATGAGGGAATCTTGGACATTGCCAAAGAGATCTTCTAGCGCTACCCATAGCTCTCTTGCATCCTTGATCGACATATACTCCAATCTGAGTGCCTTGTCCATATGGCTTCGCATCAAGATAACTGCTTGATCATGCTTTGTAGGTGTTCGCACGAGCACACGATCCGGGTTAGGTGCCTGGATTATGGGTAATATTCCCTTTGAAGTGAGGTGGTTCTCAACATCGGTTACCCAATTGTGGTAATCCGAGCCTGTTGAGTCAAGCATGGGAAAGTTGAGTCTAGGTTCATTCGACATCCTGAAAATAAGAAGAGAAGATATATTAGTTTCGGAGCTAAACTTCCACGAAAACTAAAATAATAAGATTTCCGAGCTATGCTACCAAGAAAATAATTTCCAAGAATCTCTTTTGGATTAGACCAAACAATAATGTTTTAATATGGTCACAATTTGACGCTTACGGACGCTCTTAGTCCGAGCATTATGAACACTCTTAGTTCATACGAACACTCTTAGTTTGTTAAGCGTGAATCACCACAATTCCGCTTTATTAAATAATCGAACCCATGTTCGTATATTGAAAATCCTGCAGAAAATAAAGAAATTTAAAAGACAAGAAAGCAGGAACTTTAATCTTTAAAACTTGTTGAAATTAGGAGCAGATTTGCTTCTGAATAGCTCCCACTTCGAATGGTGTACAGATCTCAAAAAGACTCCAATAGGGCTGAAATTTGGAGGTCAGATATAAGAGGCAGAGATGAACAACTTTAAAGAAGGAAGGATTTTGATCTGAGGTCCCAATCAAGAAGTTTCTAGGCATGAAAACAAGCTGATCTGCAATGAAAAGGGCGTGCTGCTGTGCTGCAGGGGCAGCGCACGGTATGGCTAGCAAGGGCTAGGAGCTTGCGGCAGTTTTTGGTGAAAGAAATTTCGGGTGTTAGGGTTTTTCTTGGCTAAGGCTTGGGTTAGAGTATCGTGCTGATAACATGTTGTAGAGAATTGGAAAAATGTATTGTATTCATCTCACCATGAGGTTTATATAAGGTTACATCATGTATACAAAAGGCAATACATAATAGTTGTACTAATCAATCACACATTACAAGTATGTCAATCACATACATTACGAGTCTGTCAATCGCATACATTAAGCAATACCTATTGCATGAATAGTCATTATCATTCACAACAGAGCATACAATCATGAAGGCTTGAAAAATTTGTGAAGGGAGGTTGGCTAATCTGAGGAATTTCGAAAATAAAAGGAGATGGTGGTGAAGCCGGAGTCGATAATGGAAGGGATCAGTGGGGCAGAAGAAATACCCAAGCACAAGAAATCTCATATCTGTTTTCTTTCTCATCGAACGGAGTGTTGTGGTCGAAGAAAAGTTTCTATGTGTTGAAAGCACTCCAAGCTTCCAATAACCCAAGTAGGAGTGAGAGAGTTGAGTCAAAACGGGTCTAACATTTTTTATTTTTATTTGTTATTAACTATTTAGACAAGACATTGATAAATTTATGTTGTCTAATTTGCTACACATCTATGAAAGCAAAGAGGGAAAATTCTCGCTTGTGAAATCAAAATGTCAATTCCAACGCTAAGGCTCTGTATTTCTCATTCAGACAACATAAATAGTTCATTATGTGGTAGCAACTTGCAAGCATAACCAATGATTGAAGAAAAATTTGTTGCTTTTAGGATGGAATGAATGGAATTTTGGAGCACGTACATCCAAATTTTGACACTCACTTGCACAACAGCAAAGTAAAAACCATTGTATGATGATTTGCAAGTTGGAGCCAAATTTGACTCAATGGTAGGAGGGAAATATGCAGGGCTTTTTTTATTTTTATTTTGTACTTTTTTTTTCATAACCTTCTACCTAGAAATTTCAAAATTGGAGCATCTTTATACAACAAAGATTTATTAAATGTGTTGTACTGATTCAATTTTCATCAACAGACAACAGAGGATTTTTTTTTTTTCATTGTGTGAGTACGTACTGTTGTGTGATGCAATTTTTGGCGTAGTGAGGATAAGCCATGAGCATAGGTGTTAAAGCTCAGAATACCGCCATATGAAGTCAGCTTCTGATAACGTGGACAAGAGTCCAATCTTCCGATATATGTGTAATCTGCGAGATCCCGTTAATCTATCAAGCGAAATACAACGGCGTCAAGAGGGAAGACCGCGGTTGACGGTCTTAGCTCCTCCGATGCTAAAGTTAAACGGTGTACTTGCATTGACAAATGTAGTGGTAAATAGCTATTGAATGCATAATCAATGAAGAGAGAGAAGCGGTCCTTTTATAGGTGGAATAGTGAGTTACCTAACTCTTGTTTTC